>NC_138947.1:32098151-32709818 GCF_965226115.1 Aulonocara stuartgranti | reverse complement strand
AACACCCAGTGCATCATGGGAAGCCCCCTCAGCAGCACAGGCCTATTACCTAGGGGACAATTCAGGGTCATCTGATCCAGCCTAACTATAAGCTTCATCAAACAGTAAAGGTTTAACTCTAATCTTAGAAGTATTGCATTTATGCATTTATGCTTGCGCATGTTTCAATAAATCTGTACCTATTTCTTTACCATTATATAAAGGAATGATGGTTAGCTCAAGACTTTTGCACAGCACCGTACTATAGTTCTGTTTTAAACTAGAAACAGAACATCTGATTTGATTTGATTTTGATTTTGATTTTGATTGATTAGCATTCAAATTCAAATCTCAGTGAAAACAGTGAAAAAAAAAACAAACAAACAGTGAATACAGAACAAAGATCTACCACAAAGCAAGAAAGCACGAGACAAGGCTAATCAAAAGGTATTGGCTGAAGCATTTGCTTATTACGCCAACCCTTTTCACAAAATATCTTTTTGTATGCAGCTTCTGTACACAGGGCTTGAAGAAAATAATAAAACAAAGCAAAAACCAAACAAACAAAAAAACAAAAAAACAAAAAAACAAAGAAAAGAAAAAAAAAACTTTCCACCTTAGATAAGTAACCACATCAAAGCAAAAGAATCAAGAGGTTGTTTTTTTTTCTCCTTTTTGCTCTTTTCATTCTTGATTTATATATTTTTCTAATACTCTATTTTTAAACATGTTTTTAAACAAGGAAAATGAACCACACCTTTTTAAATCACTGTCATAACTATTCCACAGGTTAACTCCTCTAACAGAAACACATCTCTGCTTTATATTTGTCCTTATCGTGTTTTGTTTTTTTAAAGAAATCTGTTCCCCTTAAGTCATATTGACTCTCTCTGACTTTGAACAGCTTCTGAGTACTGGGGCAAAGCAAGTTATTTTGTGCTTTATACATTATCTGTGCCATTTTATATTCAACTAAATCATAAAATTTCAGGGTATTCAGATTAATAAACAAAATGTTAGTTGGTTCTATATAGTTTGATTGGTTTATAATTCTTATAGCTCTTTTTTGTAATTTGAAAATAGGAAGAGTATTTGTTTTATATGCATTACCCCATATCTCCAGACAATAAGTCATATATGGAAGCAACAGAGTACAATAAAGTGTGTATAATGTTTTTTTGTTCAGGACATGCTTTGTTTTATAGAGAATAGCAATGGTTTTTGACATTTTTGTTTTCACATGGTTTATATGAGACTTCCAACTCAGCTTATCATCAATCATCACTCCAAGAAATTTATTTTCGTACACTCTTTCAATTTCAATTCCATTAACCCTGATTTTAGATACATTTTTCATTTGTCTAGTGCCAAAAATAATCAATTTTGTTTTCTTTATATTTAATGATAACTTATTTACATCAAACCAGTTTTTTAATATATTTAACTCCTTTTCCGCTGTAGTCAGAAGCTGTTCTAAGTTTTTACCTGAGCAGTACTGAGACTGTACTGTGTTAATAAATCACAGATATCTTGTTTTCTGATGTAATTGTACAGAGTCTAAACACAACTATCGCTTAGCAGCTGCAAAGACGCATGACAGGCCTGGGAAACTTTGATTTCTATGTGCTGCTGTCTGCTTGGCACCCATGTATAGTGTCTTTCTAAAACATAAAACACTAACCACAGTAGCAGCTGGGCATGACTTCAAAGCCAAGGAGCACATGACTAACTACATTAGCTTGTCAAGTTCTCACATTCCCTTAACATACACTGTGTAGCATTTCTCAGCTTTGGCATGTCCTGACTGTTAACAGGGTAACATTAGCAGATTTGTCCTGCTTTTTTTTTATTGGATTTGGTTTGCACTCATGTAGCCCCTGCAAAACTCCATATCTGAGTTTTGTCAAACACACGAGGTAGTCCCCTAGAAGACCTGTTAGAAAAATGTATATCTGTGAGTCAAAATGTTTTTTTGCATGAATTAGAATAAAGAAAGACAGAAATTTTGCTGGTATAACTAAAGAACTTTACAAGAAAAAGTCCATGTCTTCTCATATAATCATTAACTGGTAAAGATGATACTTTTTTCCATGAGACTTGCTGCTTTAGTAGTGAGGGTGTGCTGCTCATGTAATACTACCATCTATGAGATTCTGGTTTACAATGACTGAACTGGTGTTACATCCAGCCCACAGCAAGGAATGTAATGCGCACATTTATCAACAACATAGTTTCTGTGCTCCAGTTTCTGCTTTTCATGAAACAGATTAGACAGTGTTACTGAAATAGATTCCCTCAGCAGCCACGCACAATAAGAAATGGAATCTGCGTAGTATACAATCTATACAACAGTATTTTTGCTCCTCTCTGTACTATGGAAGCAGATGGCTGGGGACCAACTCTCAGAAGTGCTGGAAACCAACTAATTGATTTGAGGGAAATCGATATAGTGCTGGCAGCAAACTCCTCCTCTCCCCTTGCAGTCCATCAGTCTCGCTCTGCAATTACCCCATTGATTGGCCGGTGCTAATTGCAGGTCTCATTATTGCGGGTTTCAGCCAGTCGCTATTGCTAGCAGCTGAATTCTGAGGTAAACGGTAAGGAATGACTCATAGAACAAAATATGGCATGAATGAGAGTGTGTAAAGGTACTCCTGGGATGGGTGGGCAGTACAGTGTACCCAGATGTTTTATTAGACATTAAAGGATGGTTCCCTTAATGCTCTAAAACAGAGGGAAAACAGATCAGCTGTATAACAGCGTGTGGAAAAACAAGTCTACTTTGAGCCTAATCTCTGAGATGGTGAGTTTAAAGCTGCAGCACTAGTTTTTATATAATTACTGTCTGCGGGCGTAATATCCAAACCTAAGGAGAAAAGAAATGACACAGCAACATTAATGTTATAATACTTTCTTCCCAAGACATCTCTTCTGCTCATTTCTAATGCAGATGTGTAATGTGACGATTCAGAAATGAATGCAGAAAACCTCAAAGAATTTATATGATGTAAATGTCCAGCTTTTTTTAAATATGAAACATGTAAACGTGACTAGTGTCCTTGTGATCTGATTCAATTTCACTGATGAAAGAACTCAAGTGAAATGAAATGATGATGAACTGGTGTAATCAGTGGAAAATGAGATTATTCACTGAAAAAAACATTTCATATCTTATCCAGTAGTTAGAGCACTGTAAAAACCTGATATGTATAAATTCATTACTTTACTCAACACTAAACCTTCACCTCACCTTCAACCAACAAGCAAAGAGTGCAGGAAAAGCTTGAAGTTTTAAAATGAAACTTAGATGATGATGAATGATGACAGCCACAGCACAACCACAGTCACACACACGCACACACACACATATATGCATCCATTCACATACTGATATATACATATGCACACAGGTAAACAAAATGCATACACAGAGGGACACACAAACCCAGTCTGTGTTGGTCCTCTTCACTCCCGTGGGTCTGTGTTAAAATTGACCTTCTCTGCCTTTCATCACAGGAAAATATCATCCTCAAAGAATAATAAGGCCGCCAGACACATTAATTAGGGAGCATCTATTTAGATAAACGTCTAAGGGGGGGTGGGGGTGGCTGGGGTAGAGGAATTAATATGCAATTTGTTAATAATTGCATTATAAAATAATTGAAACAATTTCTCTGTAGTTGGCAGTTTCTGTCTTTTTATGGCTATTTGTGCGGTAATATTTATATTTTTTTTATGTGTATCAACAATATGCAACATTTGGTTCGGATTTTTTTTGTCAGTCATATTAATCACAATATCCGTTGTATGCAGTATCCCCGTGTCTTGGCATGTATCTTTGTGTCGCGTTGTGCCTCCCTAGATGTATAAAGACTGAAACAGCTGTCTCAGCTAGCAATAAGTGATTTTTACTTGACAACTTACCCACTGGCCTTTTCTTGGGAAGAGGCCAGCTGTGAACTTTGCAAAGAGATGAGGGGTTATACCTGGACACAGTTATAATGTGATGTTAAGGTCAGATAACATCACAGTGTTTGCCCACCAGAGCTTGCAAGAGTGTAAGATCTGTCTGTCTGCACACGGACTGTTTGCATTGATTTCGATGCGAGGTACCCACCTCCTCTGCTCCTTAAGGGCTTGTCACCTGATCGGGACCTTAAGTGTGTGTGTGTGTGTGTGTGTGTGTGGGGGGGGGGGGGGGCAGTAGAGAAGTCATCTGAAAATAACCACATCTGCCACCATTTAGGATGATCTGTAGGTGACTTGTTTCCACAGCTATAACCTACCCAAGACTTTGGCTCAGCTGGGATAAGTGCTTCATGCTCCACGTGTCTCATAATAGAGATGCTAAGGGAGCTGGACCTCGCAACGTGTTTGAGGACGTGCATATTTTAAAGTATATGGGGTGAGCCGCCTTATTTTCACTGACTAGTGAGAGAACAGAAGAACTACTTTCACTGCATTTGCTCTTAGCCTGTTTGTGGTGGAGATCAGAGAGAGCCATCACTTCCTCACATGGACTAAAATCATTTTCTTCACCTCAGAGCAGCACTGAAGCTCAATGCCTTCACACTGAGCGACCCCATGTTTGCTCGAGTTCCAAAGGGTAGCACGCACACAAAGGTTGCATTTGATCAATAACCCCTGACTGGATGAGTAAAAAGATCTGTCTCGGGGCGGTGATGCAGGGCTCCAAATGCATTAACCGATAGCAGTATTCATTAGAAAGCTGTGCATGCACGCACAGACTGGAGTTAACATTGGTAAATGTTATTTGTCAGTGTATGTATTGTATCTATTACTGTAGGATCTACTGTACAATATAAAGCGCCGTGAGGCGACTGTTGTTTTGATTTGGCGCTATATAAATAAAATTGAATTGAATTGAACAGTGTGTGTGAGCCTCCTCTCTGAGACATGCTCATATGACACACATCACTCTCTTATGTCTCAGGTGTGTTAATCATGCACCGTAGAGCTGAGTGCAACCTAAGATTTCAGTAGGTGTTACTGGCATTTCAGCGGGTGTTATTTGCGTGTGTGTTTGTGGAACCTGAGAGAGACCCTTTATAAATAAGGATCTGTGCTCCATCTGGTCCCAGTCAGAACAGTTTGAGGTAACATCTCAATCAGAGCTGCTGATTGGTGTTGCTTTCATGTCTGCGCTGCACCTGCCCAGCCCTCCGCCCAAACACACAGGCCGAGATCAGCTATGCCTGCACCTTGTTCATCGCTTACATTCGCGTTTTGTGACTTTTCAGGCACTGCAGGGCCAAATGAACGGGAATAAACAGAACAAAACAAGTTTATAATTAAACTTCTGTCCTAATAATTGAATTTTCTACGACACATCCATTTCCTCTGATCTTGGTTAATCCTTTGCTGCCTTCAGCTTCTGCTGGAAAAGTTGTATTTCATGTATGCACATGTATTCTTACAGTTACATGTAATATACCTGTTTTATGATGTTTTACATGAAAATTTAGGGTCGTAGTGGGGGGCTGGAGGGATGTGGGCTGGGAGGGGGCTCTTTTTCTATTCTTAAGTGTTGTTAGTGCTGCCATCAAGTACAGAAGTTCAGAGGTATGACTTAGAAGTTCAAGGTTGCTGCTGTCTTGATTGTGTGTGTGTGTGTGTGTGTGTGTGTGTGTGTGTGTGTGTGTGTGTGTGTGTGTGTGTGTGTGTGTGTGTGTGCGTGCGTGCACTTTTGTTTTCTTTTTGTGTCATTATTTATTCATTTATTTGGTTCTTGTGTGCATTTGTGTGCGCCTGGCAGGGGGGAAGCGTGATGGTTGCCAAGGCAACAGTGAAATCTTTTTCTTGTTCTTTTGCAGCAGGAGGCAGGGAGACTTCATCAGCACTGGATGACCCCCACCCTCCAGAAACACAGGTGCAACATCTCCTCTGTCTCTCTGTTTCATTTTCACACAACCTGCACTAACACTGTCAGCAGGGCACTGATTCATGTGAGGCTAAACAGCTGGTCAGTATATCGACAGGTCAGTTAATGGGAAAAATAATTACACTGATTATTAGAGATTCATTTGTAATAATTTATAGCACTGTAAGTGTAGCTAAACAGGGTTTTTCTTTGTCTTTTATTACACCGAGCTGCATCCTCCTTACGCTTGAACTCCGCGATGCCATCTATCCATTCTGTTTTGCCTATTTCTTATAGGGGCCGCGTCAAATCATGTCATATCTGGCCTCTGACCTCACACAGTTACTCAAAAGTATTTTGCCGTTGTTTGTATTGACAGCATATATATAGAGAGAGAATGATATATGGGGATTTTAAATATCACGTTACTTTGGACCTCTGACTCCTTCTTCAAGGTCGAATACGTCAAGCTTTTATAAAACGTCTTTTCACTTTAAAACCATGTTTAAAATTCTACTTCCTTTGGTCCTAATGATGATACTGGTATATGGCAATTCTAACTATCACATTATAATTCACATAGTCCATTTATCATATCTATTCCCTTAAAAGTAAATCCTGCTAACACTGAGAGCTGCTTTGCTGGAGGTTTGTGCTCTCTGAGTTCTTCTTGTTTCTAATATATTGGGAGGAGTGGTGCCGTATATTAACATGTTTATATTTACAGTGTTTCCTTGTTTTATTATTCTTTAATTTCCTTTATTATTGAGTATGACCCCAAAAAAGGGATTGAGAAGACTTGCTAAATTAGCTTTGTTGTTGCCCACGTCACCATGTCCATGCTCTCAAATTACCCAGCAGCTAAAATAGCAGCACAGAACATGTGTGCCAACACAGAAGACATCCGGATCCAGATAGAGATAGACAAATATATAAATGATTAACTCATACTGCTGCTTTCACAAACATCTGCTTTCACTTCTGTGTCACGAGTGAAAACGTGCAGCACAAAATTAGCCTGCGAGTTGAAGATGTGCCCCTCTACTGCAGTATAAACTCAGCTGCTCTGACATTTTCTTTAAATAAACAAAATCAAAGGGACAAAAAAATTCTTCAGACAGCTGTCAGTGTGTGTCACTCACAAACCTGATTACAGCACCTGATGGAATTATCATATTTACAATAAGACCTTTCTGTTAGAACGCTCAGCTATTGTGCTTCAGGTAGCTGCAGAAATACAGCACGGGTAAAATGCAGCCAGTAAATGTCAGAGCAAATTTGACAGACAGGAAGGAGAAATTAAAAAAAAGAATGAGTGAACATAATAAAGTGAAATGACAGAGTGATTGTGATCTGACGGGGCTGCTTTGTATGCATATTAAACAGCAGGTGATATCAGATCACTAGTGCTTTTTTTTGGAGGGGGAGACAGAGGGTAGAGTTAAAATCTGTAATTTTTATTAGAGCCTCAAAACTAATTACACATGTTAATGAGGAAGATGTTTGGTCACAAGGAAATGTGAGGTTAGAGTGTAATTTCGGCGTGCTCCCGGTTATCGCTTTGCCATGAAGACTCGGGGAATGTTTAACATGCGGCACTCTAGTTTGGACCTTTTCTTGGCTCCGTGCCTCATGAGTGTAATTTGGATGAGTGCAGCTCGCTTGCCTTTGGGCTCATTAACAACAATATAAACAGTAATTACTGTGATCGCCTAATTAATTCATTTAAAAATGCTGCACGGCGTAAAAGGCATGAGCAAATCTTTTCGGGAGATAACAATTTTACGGAATCACTGTTGACACAATTAGCAATTTCATGTCCCAAAATACAGCCCAAATAATTAAAAACTTCTTTTTTTTTTTGCACGTGTGTGTTTGTGTGTGTGTGTGTCGTGTCACGCATTTACTCCTTTATTATTCAGGCCGCTCCCCGGTTTTCTCTCCCTTTTCTCTAAGCCTGCTTTCTGCGAGTTATCCCTCTCTGATCCCGTCTCTGTCTGCGTGGCGGCTCTGCGGTCCTGATAAATGTAATCCTCCCCTCTGGACACGTTCTTTTGTTTTTAGGCCATTTTCACGCTCCTCCTCTGATCACTAGGCTTTCTTTCTCACAGAATTCTCCGCCTTCGTTCGGTGGGTTTTGTTCTAGTGAAGAATTGTTATTTGGCCCTCGATCTACTTTTTTGGGGGGTGGGGGTTGGACAGTTAATTGTGATTAACAGTAATTAAGACTGAGCAGAACAAAAAGTGGATTTGGACAATAGACAAAGTGACTGATTCAATATTTTATTTTTATTTTTTTGCATTTTCTCCTCCACACCAGACAGAGACAGACCCCAAAACAATGTTTCAATTAAGTCTAACAATGAGTGGCACAGACAGTATGTTCCCTGATAACTGGCTGCTGCGGTTTCCACATGACAGATAAGATCAGTTCATATATAGGAAATACAATGCATATTTTCCAAAATCTATCATTCAGACATCCAGAGCTTTTAATAAAGCAACCACTGGTGCATAAGATGAGAAGCAGAATGTGAGAAGCATGTGACAGAGTGCTTTATGTTGGAGACACAGTCCTCTGACCCTTCAAAACCCCAATTAGTATTCCTGCAGAATTTATTACCACGCCTGGCATCACTTGGTGTTGATTACCTCTCCGCTCATTAAAGTGAGAGTAGATTTATGGACAGATCCAACTGATGCAAGTGCATGAGTTGGAAAAATACTAGTCGCGGCAGTGATAAATCTCGTTTGGGATCCAGTGGAGTTTGGCTGAGATTAATGATAGCCGTGATTTATTTACAGCTAAACAGAAGCAGAGGGTAACTTCCTGGAGACTTGTGAAATGTTAACAGTATCCGAGAGTCCACTGAAAAACTTTTCTTGCCTTTGTTTTAGATGATTAAATTCGAAAAATATAATTTTCTTTATTTTTTTTGCGGTTATTATTTTGGTTAGTTGTAGCAAATATTGTAAAATGTAGAATTTCTGAGCTTTAGGTGTCTGACCAGCACTACACAGATGTATTTAGTTTACAGACGCCTGTAAGAAAAGCATTAAATGTTTGGATTTGAGAATCTCGAAATAGCAAATAGCTGACTTTGGTTTGTAGTTCAAAAATTCAGAAAACTATTGTAGATGTTTTGTCTTTCTCAAATTAAACAACACTTGTTTGTAGTATAATCAGTAATTCTGAAAAAAAAAGTAACCTCTTGCAAAGAGCAGTATCTTTTGGGGCTAAAATTATCTGAATCGCAGGGTTTTATTTTGGCGCCTTTTCTAAGGTAAAGAGAGACACAGGACCACATGAATATGGAGTGCAGCACTTGATCGCCACCTGGTGGTGCATCTTTGTATAAACCTCAGCTCACTGTTGGTTAACAAACGGAAGAACTGAACTGACTGTGGCTCCAGATAACACGGCCCCTGTCCTTTGTAGGCGTTCTGTTCAAGCAAACAGGCAAACCAGCACTGTTGGACCCCGCTTTTGGTTCCACACTGATGCTCCTCTGCTTGGGTCACTGAATACTGCAGAAACCTACACTAAACATACTAAAAACCCTTTAAGTAACAGCAAAGAGTCAGCTTCTGTTTTCTTAGAAGAAGAGCTAGTTTCCAGCTGTTCTGACTTCATTAGCTTTACTAATTTCATATCATTTTACTGAAACATCACAGTAGTCCGAGTATGCTGTGCAGCTCTATTTTGAAATGATAAAATAGTAAATGGTCTGGTTCTTATATAGCATGTTTCTATTCTACTGGAGCACTCAGAGTGCTTTATACAACATGCCTCATTCACAAAAGCACCTTTTTCCCCCCCTAAAACTAAGTGTTTTCTCTCTAACATTCACACTATGATGAATGCACCAGGAAGCAACTTAGGGTTCAATATCTTGTCCAGTGATACTCTCTGACATGCAGACTGGAGCAACCAGGGATCCAGCCAGCAACCTTCCAATTAGCAGCTCACCTGCTCTACCTCCTGAGTTCAAAAGCATAAGTATAACTCACTCTTTGAGGCTGCTTAAGTAAAGGTTATCCATCCATGATCTTCACTGACACTCCTGCACCAACCAAATGTTCAAGTATTGATGGGATAGTCTTCCTATTAACTGTGAATAGACAACAAATTTTTCTTTTGTTGGTGTGGATGTGCTGGGGTTTTTAGGATGTGTACATATGTGTTAAACTAAATAAATACATTTTGTAAAACCTCCAGTAAAAGTCAAAGTATTTACTCAACGTCTTTAGTCAGGTATAAGTGAAAAAGCACAGGCTCTGAAATGTGCTTAAAGAAGGTCAAAAGTAGTAGTGTTCTCTGGATTTTTGTGAAAAGCTAACTGAAAGCCATGCTAGATTAATATACTAATAACATAATATCATGACCAGGTTTGAGTTTGCCTCTACACCTAAGCAGAAGAATAAGTGCAGGCAGGTGTTAAAGTGGGATTGAGCAGGTGGAAGAAGCTGAAGATCAGTTAGTGGCTGATCAGTGCTGAGGTTTACTGCTCCTGGAATGGTTTTACACAACTGTATTCAACTAGATTTAACCCATGAGTTCACACGCTATTTAGCTGATTTCCATTCCCCACTAGGCCACGCTGTTGGTATGAATGTAGAATTCAGTGGTTGAATCTCTGTATCATCAGCTTAAATTCAAATTCATCTCTGCTACACTTGATGTAATCTAACTAACCAGGAACACCACAGCCGCTCTACTCCAGTCCAACACATTGCTTTGATTTCTTCACAGTACGACAAGTTAAACTGTTTACCCTGCTCTAAAATACTGAGTGTTTGCATGCAACCTTTGAATGACACAAGGTTGCATGCA
Organism: Aulonocara stuartgranti; assembly: GCF_965226115.1. Classification (NCBI taxonomy): domain Eukaryota; kingdom Metazoa; phylum Chordata; class Actinopteri; order Cichliformes; family Cichlidae; genus Aulonocara; species Aulonocara stuartgranti. The sequence goes on along the minus strand of NC_138947.1, from coordinate 32,699,124 downwards.
TCAGTTTTGTTTTGAAGGACGTTACACAATATGAAAAATCACATCAGATACAGATCTGGTATGAGGACACTTTACATTTTAACAAAGCCCATTGAGCCTTTAAATGAAACCTCGCTTCTTCTTCTTCTTCTTCTTCTTCTTCTTCTTCTTCTTCTATCCAGTTCTGTCTTACATCTTATTTCATCTCTGTCTGAAGTTATCTCTCGTGTTTTTTTCCAGTACAGATACCTGAAAACTGTAATAAACTAGAGTGACAAAGTACTTAGAAGTAAATTAGATAAATCTGTTACAATGCATTATTTTTTCTCAAGAGATCAATATTTTTAGTGCATGATCTGAAGATATTTTTATTTGTGTTTATTTATTTATTTATTTATTTATTTTTTCAATTTATTTGAGTTAGGAACACAGTCATGCCAAAAATGATCGTCTGCAAAAATTTGATTTCTGGTATTTGCCAAAAAAAAATGATTGCAGGAATTTAAACTAATATAAATGACTTATTGGACTATAATCTGTCAAAAATATGTCAAACATATCGCTCATAAATGATATCATTTTGAGGCAGAAAGAACATTCCTCCCACAAGGTAGAAGCTGCAATCTGTTTTAGCAAAGTGACTTTTGTACATCCATCTGAGTAAAAAGTCTTATTGACATTAAAATGTATTTTTAAGCAAAGAAGGCATCAAAAACAGAGACAAATCCAACATGGCAGTCATATAAACACAACAAGGGACCAAAAAGTGCTATAATGATTATAAGGTCAGTACAATAACGCAGTCACAAAAAAAACTTGCAGAACTGGTCATGTCTTTATTTTATATATTACCCTTCATATATGCTATTTACTATAGTCTACTTACCAATATAAGTAAATGTATTAAACATTAAAACACACACAGAGGGAGAGAGAGAGAGAGAAAGAGAGAAACATCGAAAATCACTTCTTGGGGACACCACCAAAAAAAGCCCTATTGTCTAGTTGTCCACTAGATGGCGCCAGAGTCAAGTACAAAGTCATTACAATGTAATTTGATTCGCGGTGGCTAAAGCGAAAGAAAAAAAATAGAGGTCCCACTCCGCTCTTTTTCTTGGTACCGCAAAATTTGCACAGACACGCCTTTCGTGTGTTGCAAAGAAAATATGTTTTGTTTGAGCAAAACAAAATTTTTTTTATTTAGTTTCTAATGATTACATTCACACTTTAATGCAGGGAAATGCCTCGCAATAGACCATTTGTATAACCGTCTCTCTCTCCTGGGCAGCACATCTTTTCTATGCTATCTTTGCTCTGACTCCGCGCTCGCTGACACTTGTTGGGGGCTACATGTGTTCCTGTGTCTGAGCGGTTTGGGCTCTCAGGTTAGCCGGCAGACGAAGAGGCCAGCCCCGGGTGTACTGTAACATAGTGGTGAGTGACCGCTGTGAAGTTGTTTGTCCCTATTTGATAGCATGTGTAGCTCTTTTGTTTCCTCGCAAATGGCTGTGGTAAATGACTGCCGAGCACAAACATAAAGCGACTCACTCGTGTGGTCTACAGCGGTCTACTTTTTGCTGTTGTGCTGCAGGTTTGCTCAGCACGTACCCGCGTCCTGTATCCGAGCACAGCTGGGTAATATGAGGTTTTAATAGCAGAAACTAACGTAACTCATCTGTTATTACATTTGTCCTTTCTGGCCTGTTAACATTAGTTAGCATACTGTTCCGATTTGCTCGTGTTTACGGGCTGTAGGCGGATTCAAACTCGGACTGTTTGCTTGGAGAAAGAAAGCTCAGGAGGATTTAAGATGAATTGAATTTGTGTTTGTTGGCGATCAGGCTTTGAAAACCTTCACTCAGCATCACAACTCTGTCCTAAAGGAGTCTTAAGCTGTGATTTGAAGGGGGGGGGCAGGCATCGCCTCCTGTTTTACTCGGGCCCATGATCATTTCATTACATATGAACTGAAGTTGAGTGTGGATGTACACGCCCACATTTATCTGCCTTGGAGAGATTTTTCCTGGTGGCTGAGATACAGCCGGCTCCTTATCACACAGGTGAAGAGTAAACAAACCTTAACTCTGTTTAGTCTGTATGCATCACATATCTCTGATGACAGGCACCGCCGATAAATCAGCCGTGCTCATTCAGACATATTATATCAGATCTGAACGCCAGGCTTTAAAAAGCGACCGCAGGAGTGACAGACATAGCAAACTGCCCCTAAGAACAGGCACCATAATCTGAGTTTGACCACCAGAGAGCACTGACAAGCTGGGGTTTTGTGTTAAGAGTGAAAAACGCTTTATTTATTTTTTATTTTATTTTTTCCCCTATCTAGAAACGTAAAGAAGTCTTTCTGATGTATTGGATCATTTTGAATTCCCTTCTGGTGTTGTATGAAAATATGACAGCAGTAAAAAGTAGAAAAAACTTTTTCTTTTTTAGATACATGTAACAGTCAACAGTCCACAGCCCTGGTAGGTGCAGATCTATCACAAGGACACCATCTGTCTTTAGTTTTTTACATGTGTTGAGAGACATCTGAGAAAGGAGGCGGATCGTTAGACCGCGGGAGAAGTTTTTATGAAGAAAGACGTGCCCTCTGGTCAGGCCTGGAATATTTGAAGATAAATATGAGGATGCTTTAACAGTGTAAGATATTACTCAAGTGTAAGTGATCTTTCTGTTTTTTATATGACAGCATGTGATAAAGCGCATGACTTGCTCAAAGTGAAATATATATACTGGCGATATGGGGCAGTGATGATGCTCATATTAACTATCGACAAGGTTTCAAATAACGAGTCTGTAAGCCTAAAAGTGAGACATTGTGTGTGATGACAGTTGAGAGTGGACCTGTTGATACAGTCCTCTCATGCACACAGCGCAGGCACCCATCCACCTTTTGCTCAAATTCGTTGTTTGAGCGGTGCGGCCAATCACAAGAATGCTGGGTGGCTTTGAAGGGAGAGAAGGTAAAGCTACTTGTTTTAGACAGCGGTGATTTTGAACTGTGAATATTGTAAAGCTGCTCTGGTTGAGTCCAATAGTACACAAATAGTGTTGAAGATGAGCATAATAGGTCTCCTTTGTATTTTTCTTAGGATTGTGCAGTGTTTAGTCCGCAGCGTCTTCTGTTTTAGTGGGCAACGCACCGCATGGTTCTTTGTAGCATGTGTATGAATGGGTACAGTGTAAAGTTCTCTGGTTCAAAGTGTTACAATGTACAATAGTGAAAATGGCAACTTGCAACTGAGCAGCTTTAATCAAGTGAAGTCTATGACAAGAGTCAGTACAGGCAGCGCTGCAGTCAAACCAGTTCTCACACTTGTGTGGGTCACTGACCCTAAATCATTAACTCACATGCACTCTAACAAACAAAGAATAGTACACTTATGGTTACAGACTTCGTGCTTGCATGTTGAATACGCTACATTCACTTCTGAACTGAACATGATTTATTGTGATAGAAAAATTCATGTATTCTGCGATTAGACTTCGATGACCCATCGTGGCAGCACGAAATCCCAGCAGTGATAGGATTTAGGACAGGACCCACCCCCCCAGAGTCTAGGTGCTGCTGGTGGTGAAGATGAACTGAGGCTTTGATGGAGCTCTGGCTGAGGTGTCGGTGAGGTGGAGATGGAGAGGAGGTGGGTTGCATGCAAAGTGGAGGCTGATTGGCTCAAAGGAGGCAGACAAGGAAATGATTGGACTAGAGTAATGAAGTCTGTACTGAGATTGAAAGCGTGGGAAAGTGGTAGTGATGTAAAGAGCAGAAAAGCAGCCTAACACCCAGGAAAGCAGGCAGATGACTGATTACAGATCTTCCTAATAGAACTCACACATAAGCTTCATATAAACAGCTGCTGTTCTACTGGTAAAGTCGTCCTGCTATTAAATTGAAGTTTAAAAATTATATTTTCTGTCTTTCCTCAGGTGCTGGTAACTTTCAGATAAAGTTATTGGTGGATAAGGACTACCAGCATAAATTCATCTACCAGAAGTAGAAAGCTCACCTTGGTGAGTGGCATCCTTTTCATTACTTACCTGATTTGGGTTCAAAGTGATTGATAGTGTTGTCTCAGAGCTTTGGCTGGAATGTGTTTCCTGCCACAGTCCAAAGAAATGCATACGAGGCTGACTACGTATGAATTTCTAGGGAGCACAAGCACATTATAAGCCCAAAAAGAACAAACACTTGATGTTTCATAGGATCCAGCCCCCCTATAAGAAGATCCCCCGCCCCTCTGAATTGGATAAGCGGAAGAAAACGAATGACGTGTTTAACCGTCATACCAAAACAAGCAACACGGGGTCTCCACAGCTGGTAGCACCAGTGTGGTAGCTTCATGGTGGACACCATTCCTCCCCTAAGAGGAGGGTAGTGCTGGGATTCGAACTCAAATCGCCCCTTTACTAGAAAACCAACTAAGACTCAATGCCACACTTATCTTACCAAGTTAATGGTTGTAGTGTTGCTTTTATATATGTGTTGTAAAAAAGATTTGCTAGAAACAATTCAAACAGTCTGCTGCAGCACTGTTCTTCTCACGCTGCTATTTTGATCGTTCATTATTTTTTCACACCTGTTTCCCTTTGTGGTGAAGGAGGTGTCTCTTTCCTGTTCTAGACAACTTTTCAGCCAATCGGCGTTTGACCTTCGCACAACATCGTCTACGCTTGGCTGCATATTGTTGGGGTTTTTTGGAGGACTGCATACAAACTCATCTCAGTGGGTTGCATACCAAAGTCCTTCGCTCTGTGTAGTGAAAGGGACACAAGCACTGTACCACACGCTCTGCTTATAGCTGTGGTATTGCATTTGTTTTTTAAATGGATAGGTGGGCTTACATTATAAGCATATCAAACACTCACTTCCCTAAATTGGGTTTGTAGAAAGTCATGCCCACACCTCTTGGTTGCCTGGAGTGTCCTTAAAGGCCAATCATCCATGTTTGAGTGATTTACAAATGAAAACATGTCGAAGCAGAAAGTTCACTGGTAAATTTTGAATAGAGCTTCAGTTAGGGATATATTATTTCATATTATTTTTCAGAACCGCATTAAGTTTGCTGTGCTTGTGTGTAACTGAGCAGTAATTCAGGCAGCTCCTTTTTCCAACAATGTCTTTTTTTAAAGCTGGCAAAACCTCATTATTTATAGTATCAGTTAAAGAGGCTCCAGCTTCATAAGGAGAAAGAATAGCGTCTGTTAGTAGAAAACCATTGAGCAGCACCGTGGTTGACAGTGTGGTCTCAGAGCATGCAGTGTAACCTATTTCCCATGCTAGGTTTACTGGGTGTTGGTATGAATTTCTGTTAAGTGTTTGCACTCTAACAGAAAGTTCATGAGACGAAAGCACCCTGTAAACCCAAAGGCTGTTAAAAGATGATGAATATCAAAACAAAAGGCAATGGAGCCCTAGACTAACTTTTCCACCAGCAATAGTCTTAACAGCGCTTTTAGTTGGTTGTAGCAGCTCATGGTTGGGCCACAGACACTTTTTTGTACAATATTAATTCATGACCCAACATGCTGGTGCCTTGTAATAACTTTAGTGCAACTTACAGTGTATAGGCAACATTGTCTGTACACACAGCAACTTAGCATTCCCATTGTGCTAATTCGGTTGCATGTACTGCACTTCATTGTTAGCTGCCTAGTCACTCCCTGCTTGCACTTTCATTATCAGTGTTGTCTGAGTTGGAACTTCTCGTTAGCTGTTCCTCCCCCCTCTTACTTGTCATTTTTATTTTTAAGATACAGTAAAAAATATATGTGATGTATTTTTTGTATTTGGCAGTTGATCATACACAAATTAAAATCATATACACATTACTAGAAATAAAAAAAAATATGTATGTAGCATGCAGGATGAGAAGAGTAGACATGCTCTCTGTGATGGGCAACTGACATGTAGAAATCCAGCCAGCTATGACAGCATGGTAACACTTGTGAGCTGGTCGTTTGATTTTCTTTGGCTCGTTTTCTCTAACATGATGAGCACAGTGTGGGAAACAATGTCTGCGCTTGTCCTTCGGTTTTCCCAGGAGGGATAGCTAGGATTGTTGGCATTCCTCATTTAAACCAAGGATGCAGCTACACTGCAGCTCACTGAGCTCAATACTGCTGTCAGGATGTAAACAGGTCAAATTACAGGCGGGAAGCTCATTTATAAATATTGAGATCACAAGGGCTGGAACACTTTTGAGTGCAGTATTATGCAATTCGCTGATTTACAACCCAGATCACTGCAGTCACATGCCAAGAAACCTAAAGACTGAAGCTAAAACAGTGTATCCACGATGTCCCGTGAAGAAGAAATGTCAAGACACATGCTTCATCAAATATGCTTGAAGCAGCACAGCACCTGCACACAATATCCCAGCATCCAAGTTCACCCCTCTTCACACAGAGCTCTGCAGTTGTTCTCCTGTGGCTGCGCTCTGCTCCACATGAGTGTGGCTGAGATCAAACTTGATCATTCCGACTCTGCTTTATGGTTCGCACAGACGCGGTGGTGACAAGTGAGAACATGATGTGCCGTCCGCTGGTGTCAGGTGAAGCTCTGCGCCCGGCACCCTACCCATGCGTTCACAGGTGGAGTCTAGTGTTTGTTTAATACTTTTAAAAAAACTCTGTTGTTCCTGTTCTTCGTATTTAGGATGTCACATTTAGATTTCTAGCTGCAGTAACTCACAGAGATGGCAGTGTGATGCAAACCGAAACCTAATTTTACAAGAACCCTCTGAGAGATCTTTGACTGATGTTACTGCCTCAACATGCAAGCCAGACCTTTTTTATTACAGCCCCTGTGTCATCACAGGCTGAATGGATCTGCTTCTGTTTTTCACTGTGGCATGAAGATTGTTGTAACAGTAAAAACAATAATAAATCCATCTTTATCTTTGCCATTTCCTGCAAATAAAGATGTGCATGAGGCAGATGAATTAAATCTGTTAACAGCTGAAATGAAGCACAGAAAACAGCTCGGTGATTTATTCTAATTATTTAATACCACGCAGTCTTATGCTTTGCATACATAGCACAACATGGAAACTAGGTGTTGCTCACAGTGAACCGAGTGCTGATGTTTGTGAATGAATACCAAAACGTACCCATGTATGGTAACACTGTGACATTCATGTAGAAGTACACCAATATAGAAACAGGAACTGGATGACAAACGTAATGAAATGAGTTTCATTAAAGGATCCTGGAGTCCTTCATCCACTGAGGTCTTGATTTGTGTCAGATAATCAAACCACCACTCTAATGGACACAATTAAGCGTTTGGGTACAGGAGTTCACATCATCTTAAGATTTTGATGTGAAAACACATCTGTTGCCATGTTACAGAAAGCAGTTAAAGCAGCCTTTTATGTTTCGAGAGGTTACGAGAATGAAAGGCGCCCGACGTCTCTCTCTCGTGCGTGTCACAGAGTAATTTTGTGTGTCAGAGATGACAGCGCTGACACTTGGCCTCCCAATTGGTTCGATGCGGATCTCTGACCTGTGAGTCATCGCGGCGCTGCGCTGAGTGCCTGTCTGTTGTGTTAGATCATAAGCACTGTTGGCATTAAACGTAATAATAGATTTTAGTGAAATTGAGAGTGTGAAATGGTTTACTATAATAGAGCTGCAGTCTCTCAAACATACTTACTGTAAGTGTATATGCTGATTTCAGACTGTTGTATTAAAGCGGGGCAGAGGGAGATTGTTTGCCTTTACGACATGACATAGCACTTTACAGCTTAATCCTCTTGGCAGACACAAATAACTGTTAATTTAATTGTTTGGCGAGTGGAGGTATGAGGATATGCACGGTGTCCTTCAGAAAGCTACATCCCTCTGTGTCTCGTGTTGAAATGTCAGCTGTACACACCAGCTGTCTGTTATATTTAACCTCTCTGCTCTGTGTATGTGTTTCTCTGTATATCTGTCAGTCTGCCATAACTTTTCTCTCTGTTAGCTAGAGATGACCAATTGCCAGCGTCTTAGCAGTGTTGTGATGGGCTTCACAAGATCCTACATAAAAACATTTTCATGTCAAAATGACAAAAAAAGAGGATTTCATTTGTCCCTTTATAGCTCATGTAAAGCAGCTTTTTGTTTTAAATATTGGTAGTCATGATCTTTACAGTATTGTGTGCAAAAGTCTATAAAAGTCTACATTTTGCTTCCAAGGAGCCAGACTTTTGCCAGTTTTTTGAAGTGGCTTTCTTTTTTTCTTTTTTTTGGGTTTTGGGTTTTTTGGTCACCCGTGTGTACACCTGTGAGCATGGACGCGCTTGTTTTTTTAAAAGGTTCCTTCATGTAATAATCTGCTAGAGGGTGTGGGGGGGCCACAGCCCCGTCCTCCAGGGCATGAAGCAGGTATGGAGGAGATCAAAACTCCAGACATCCAGAGGCCCCCAGAACACAAGAGACCAAGGAAGACCAACAGAGGGGCAGCTGCACCACTGTCCCAGAAAGAGCTGAGGAGAGTCCCAGATGAGGGCTCACCCAGCAGCCGCGGAGCAGAAGCCAGGGGGGGTTGCAGTGACGCGCCTGTGAGCTCCGCCGGCAGCCAGCTGCGCCTGAGTGACCGAGCCCCAGGCCGAGAGGCTGGGGGCACCCCACCTCCGAAGTGGCCCGAGCGAGCCCCAGGCTCCAGGCCCCGATAAGCGGCCGCCAAGGAGTGAGCCGGTGTGTACCTGGACGCCCATCCCCAGACACAAAGAACCACCAACGCACCGACACCTGAGGGAGTCCGCCACTGGCAGGGGAAGTGGTGGTGGGGGAGATAGGCCTCCAAACCTTGGAGAGCCTGAGATGTCCCCAGAGAGGTGGCATCTGATACCCAACCTGACATATAGACACAGACATACAGGCACACACAGATACAAACATCCATTCCCACCCTCATGCTCTCATATGCACTTACTCCACACTCAACCAACATGGAGACAGACATAAAGAGACGCTGTACACACGATCACACTCCCCAAGCGTACTCTACGAACCGGGTCTAGGTACCCTTGCCCCTGGAGGGGGGAACTGCACCCAGACCCAGGTGGTGTTACCCTTTTCCCTGCGGTGGGGAGAGGCAGACCGCCCCGACTCCGCAGCAGCAGGGAGGCCCCACACTCCAGACTGCAGTCAGACGGCCAACTCCTCCTCCTAGCCCCCCCGCTCCAGCAGGCCGCAGAGAACGGGGGTGAGAGAAGACTCCAAACCTCCCTCCACCCGCTCATTGTAGTGTTGATGCATGTGTGTTCTAAGGTGCATTTAAAACCCAGGAGGGCATGGAGCTACCTGCCAGAGAGCAGCAGGTAAGCGCATAGTCCCTCCTGCTAGCCCTCAATGTCTACGTGTATTCAAAATTGAGAGGTGGGCAACGACGCCAGGGGTGAGGTGTACACCCTGATGGTCTTTTGGAAGTGGCTTTCAACAATTGTTCCCCGGGCTTTGTGAAGTTTTCTTTGGACATCAGCTGCTTTTTCACTCATTTTCAGCCCTTATTGGGGAGCTTTTTGTCAAAAACATTCCTTACTGTTAAAGTCAAAACAATTACTTCCAAATTGTTGGTGTTAAAAGTGGTTTTAGATACTGTTAAATCACAGGGTGCACTTATTTTTTGCATACTAGGTCTGCGTCTTAGCTAGGGATGGGTATTGATAAGATTTTCACGATTCCGATTCCATTTTCGATTCTGTTTAACTGTCACAAACTGAAAGCAGGGACTCAAGCGCAGAGCAGGTTGACGTATCAGAACACGATTTATTTACACACCAGTGCAATACTATATACAGTGACGGGGAAAGTCCAGGGTTCCAGGGGATTAGGGGAAGGCTCTGTCTCTCTCTCTCACGCTCGCTCACGTCCTCACATCCGACTCACACACGTCCGTACCGCGGGGAGGTCACAGGTCCGGGAAGATAAACTGGAATAGGGAAGGGAGAAATCACTCACAAATCACGAAGGTAGGGCGTAAAGGTATAAGACCAAAAGAAAGACTAACGTCAGTAGCTCAATCATCCAGCGATGAGAGGATCTGTGACCCAGCCTCAAATAGTAGACCGGTAATCAGCTGATCGCCATCAGCTGATCGCCAACAGCTGTGTGAGCCAAGGGTGGGAGCCAGCTGTGAGCTCCGCCCAGGCAGAGAGGTAGGGGAGAGAAAAAGCAAAACACAAGTGTAGCCTTGTGAGGCCGGCTGGGCAGGCACAGGGACCATGACATTAACGATTCGATTCTTTATCGATTCTCTTATTGATTCTTTTTAAAAAAGGAGAACACTAAGGTCGATTAGCTTAGAACTTTGTTTTATATCTTCTCTTTGAACGAGATAGAAATTTAGGAGTAACATAACCTTACAAACCCAACAGTGAGATCTTAAGAGATCCAGCCTACGGCTCTTCAATGGGGTGTCACAAGAATATCCAGTAATGTCCCTGCCTACAATTAAACACATTCACTTACCATCTGCTGTGGCAAATGGGTTCAAGCCTTTGACCACAAACTTAGTCACTGCGCGGCGACATTTGTCTATCCTGGCCTGACAGGAGACGCTACCGGTAGACTGCAATTGTTTGCAAAAATGGCAAACAATTCCAAGGAATTGAAACAGTGGGAACCGGTTCTCAACAAGAACCGGTTTTCGATACCCATCCCTAGTCTTAGCTTTGTTTTCTTATTTCCTAATATGTAGCACCTTTGAACTGCAAAAGGGTGTACTTTGTTTTTCACAACTCTACGTCTATGACCTGCCTAAGTAAGGTGTATGTAGGAAGCACTGAATATTACATAGGTGAAACTACACAAAGCTAAACCAAAACCATTGACAGGCATCCACACTGGTGATGCTAAAAAGCAAGATAAGAGTCAGGCAGTTACTGACAGCTGAACTGCTAAAAACTGTACGTGCTACTGTAACACTTTAGCAGCCACAAAGTTACACCGCAGTGCTGAGGCCAGGCAGATTGTCAGAAGTGATGGCATCACTGAGAGGACTTGCTAAGCCTCACTGACAGGCTTTGGCTTCACACTCTGACTGGCCAGGAGTCAATGGGCATGCCCTGAATTAGTGCAGGGCTTTCCCACCATCGAGAGTGCTGTGGTGGCTGGAAGGCCTGTCACTGGCAGACAAGTGTAAAGATCAGGGTATGTGCCTTATAGTTAGAGGGATTTGTAGCGACTATAGTGGACTATAGAGAATGAGATTATGCTCCATTTTCTAATGCACACATGTGCTACAATCAAAAACTGTCTTCTGAAATAAAGACATTTAAAGGGAACTGGTGTGTCATTGTCCTGGCTTCCTCCCCTCAGCTGGTCACAGCTGATGGCTATGCCGCCCTGAGCCTGGTTCTGCTGGAGGTTTCTTCCTGTTAAAAGGGAGTTTTCCCTTTCTACTGTCACCAAGTGCTTGTTCGTGTGCGGTTGTGTCATTATTGAGGCTTTCTCTGTATTATTGTAGGGTCCGTAAATTACAATATAAAGCACCTTGCGGTGACTTGTGATTTAGTGGTGTATGAATAAAATAAAATAGCACTGAAGTGAAATATTTTTTTCATTTTGCTTAGTTTGCCTGTGTTTGTGAGGTTGTCTAATGGTTGAATGATGCTTAAGGAGGCATAGTAACACTTAAGGAAATCTTGTGAAAAACTACTGGAGAAAAACTGAACCACACAAAAAACAAAAGGTCAGAACTCAGCAGTATTATTTTTATTATTTATAATTACCCTAAAATGAATTTTTAGAAAGTTTTGTAACTAGTACAGGTGAATAAACCACACATCCACACACATGTGTAGCCCACATTCTCTTTATATAATGCTCCAGTTTGCCACCCAGCATTCAGCAGAGGAGAAGTAGGATGAAAGATTGCCGGAGCGACAGTTATATGAGGTAAACGTTCACGAGTGGGCTGCAAATCATGACAGCCGGTCTGCTGCGAGTATGGGAGGGTGAGAGGAAGAGTGAATAAGAGGAGGGGGTTACATGTGGGAGTGTACCACATCAAATATGGTAGGGAGACAACACGTTGCAGCCGCAGCCCAGTTTTATTGAGCAGATGAGCGAATGAGCAAGCAAGCGTGTCTCGTCCAGACACCCACACTGCCTGGGCTGGTGTCCTAGGAGATTAGCAATACATTGTTACGTCTTTCTCTGCATTATGTAGTTTTAAATGCCATTTTATTTTTTATTTTACATTCAGTCCTTAAAATCTTGTTTGCTACGCAGGGTTATTCCTGTTTAGCACACTTGCATCATGTTGTGTACCCACCACTGTTGGGGTGCAGGGCCAGCCTGTGCATGACGCCTGCTTGTGTAGGTAGGATAATTTAAAGATTTGAAGACAAAGCACAAAAGGTAAACGTTTAATTTGAACTTTGTCATTCAGAATGAGTACAACGGATCATTACAGAAGGTTTTAGAGACAGAAAATGCAAGTCATGTCCCTTAATACAACACTATGAGAAATCTATCCAGAACAGTGTCCCATATGCCATCTCATCTGCACTATGGATTTGCTTTGGGGCCAGCAATTTGTAATTGATTTTCATAAAGTGCACCACTCACTGCCTGATTTCAATATGGCTGGGATCCCTGTGCCCATCAAACCACAACCACAGCCTGCCGCAGCGCAAAAGCACAAACAGCATGAGCTCAGCTTCACCACATTAAAATGAAGCAAAGCAGGTCAGATAAACATGCATAAGTTCAATTACATGCTTTTCTTGTTCAGCTGTCAGTGATGTTTGGTCATTTATAGGAATGCTTTATCCTCACAGATATATTAGAAAAATAGAGCTCGGGAGGATGCTTGCTGCTAATAAAATGTAAATCTCTTGCAACGTAGTCTTTCTGTTCATTAAACACAATTGCTCGAATTTGATTTGAATACACACACAGAGGAGATTTCAGTGGCTGATCCCTATGACTGTTGTACTGATTACACCTGAATCTGCTCCTTTCCCTCACCTACCAAATGCATAGAACAGGTTGCCATGGTACCAGAGAAAGGCTGAGGTCTTGCGGTTGTCACATTTTGTTCAAAGACAACCTTAGCTCCCCACACTTATGTGTGTGTGTGTGTCTGTATCTAAATTATTTTACTTCCTTTGTGCCTCCTTTCCATGACTTTCCAGATGGAAAGCATGCACCTGCAGGTGTGTGTGTGTTCGTGTTTACATATCTTTGTGGGGACCAAAAATTGGACGTTTATTGTATTTGTGGGGACCAACAGACCTTATGGGGACAAATCCCAGTCCCCACGAGTTTGAAAGCATTTTTCAAACTCAAAATGTGATTTTAGTGTCAGGGTGACGGTTAGGTTCAGGCTAAGGGTTAGGATTATTCATTCATTTTCCATAGGGTAAGCGACTAGTTAAAGCATTATGTCAATTAGATGTCCCCACAAAGATATGAAAACACAGTGTGTGTGTGTGTGTGTGTGTTGGGTGGGGGGTTCTAAAAGCCACTCCATCACAGGCTTTTAGAAACTGGAAAAAAGAAAAAACAACTTCACAAAACCCAAAATGGATGAAATTAGAAAGCCACACTGCTATCTATAACGGTTAATGGCCCATTACGGTGAGCTCGTATTAGCCTGCTTAAATGGCTGCGTGATGATGTAATGGCATTGAATACCATCTCCTGAAAACCAAAACTGGCCTTCGTCATGGATTTTTCATGCTATTATTAGTTTTGTTTCAGCGCTTTCCTCTTTTTCCCTGACTAACTTTGTTATTGAGCCAGAAGTTACATTCCATATACGGACATCAGACAGGCCAACTACCAGGTCATTAATGTTTGTTTTAGTCACAAATGGTGTGTGAAATATGCTCAAGCCCTGGACAGCTACGTGCTACATATGTTTGTGTGTGCAAGAGAGCGGTCAAGCAAGAGTGAGAACGTGAGTGTGCGTAAACACTGGTGGTTCTGCTTTCACCCATAGGCCTATTAACATTGCTCTGAGCCAAACCAGAGCTCACAAAGCCAGGGCAAATAATGCCACATGATTCAAAGATGTCGGTGGATTGAAGGAACTGTTATGGGAATGTGTTTTGATGGATTGACTGTTATCTGTATACAAATGTGTTCTCAGATCTTTATTTCTCTTTTCTCTCCCTGCTTACTGTTTGGTTGGAAGGTGATGTGATAAAGTTATATTATTACATTATGCGTCTCTTTTTTCACAGAAAAGATCAGAGAAATGTTTTCTCTGACATCAGCAAGTCTATTTTGAGATGTTTATCGAGAAGCTCCCTAATATTATTACCCAACACTAAAAAGTGTTATCACATGATGTGCTATGTCTTTATTTGTCTTCCAAACTGCAAATCCTTCCCACTGAATAACTATTCTGGGAAAGACACTGCAGCAACACTTCATGTTTGGAGTTACAGTTGGAGCTGTTACGGAGGCCCTTTCACTCGACTCTTCCCACAGCGTAGAGCAATGATACTGCGCCATCATCATCACTGAACGATAATTATTATTTTATTTTCTCATTAATCTCACTTTTATTTCCTGTCACAATCCCTATTATTGCCAAGTGAGGGATCAGATTTATCTTAATTCGGTGCAGATATTCCCCCCATTATAATTTGGATAAAGTATTAATATTGCAGTATATTGTGTTGGCTGCTTCTTACTCATATATACTGGTGGCAACGTATTTTGTTTTGGTCCCTATGCATTAGGAATACGTGAATAGAAGTTAAGTAAGTTGTTTGCAGGGGCAGCAGGGGAAAATAATATACATTTACTGAAAGCATTTCTAAAATAGATAACGGCACACACAACCCAATTCCAAAAAATGTTTAAACATGTAAAAACACCATGTAAGGATTTGCAAAAACAAATTCTCAGTTTTATATAATATGATAACTTTTTTAGAATTAGGATTACAATCTTTTATATTACCATTATGAGCCAGAATCTGCAAACTTCAAGTATTATCAGCTATATCCAATTATGACCAACAGGTCAGCCTCCAATATGTCCAGTTATGATGCAGTACATTTCATGCATACACAACATAAACACAGTGGTGCAGGCACATAGTTCCGCTCACACTGATAGCAACAGGCGAAGACATTAATAACAACAAACCGAATCAGACACTTAAATCACTTTTACCTAGCTGAACGCAGACATGTTTACAAAGCTAAATAAGACAAATCAGCTAAAGCTATCCAACACTCTCAAATGAACACAAGCCAACAGCGGGCCTCATTTCAGTTGTTTAAGTGAGAAGATGATGTAACTTCATGTAGTTTTGGGGGAAATTATAAAATGTAACAAAAATTTTGCATTGAATAAAGATTCATTTTTTTTAATATGATGTCAGTTTTAGGTCTTACAAAGAAAGAATTTGAATTGAAAAAATCAGCATTAGTATGTCACACTCAAAGCTAAAAAACATTCAGACCTCTTCTCCTAAACCAAGGTCAAGGCTCTAAAACACAAAAACCTGCATTAACAGGCTCATTACTTATTCTCAGCAGATTAGACATGGAACTCTATCATCTCCAGACAACTGACAACGAGCCAACAATAGCAACAGCTAGTTGGCAGCTACAACAGCTAATTAGCTAACGTTACACCAGCTAATGTTAGGTTTGAGTATCCTAAAAATAACTTTTCCTTTGATAAATAGTTTGTTTATATTTTCACATTGTATCAGAGTTTATTTGTTAAGTGTCAGATTCCAACAACATTAGATCCCCTTGAAGAAAGCTTCACTAACTCCGGCTAACAGCAGCTAACTCCGGCTAACAGCAGCTAACAGTGGTACAAACAGTAGCGCGTAGCAACAGAAATATTCAGGATATGCTCAACAACTCACTCATATTACTGTCATCAGACGGAAGTGATATTCACTGAATCATCAACTTGTATCAGTAATAATTCAGTTGAGTGCAATCTGCAGTTTACTGGCGTTAAGCAGTGAGACTTTACACACTGATAGATTAGGTTTTAAAACATTTATTTTTGAGAAATATTTATTCTAGATTTATAGAAAACACACACTCATCATCACCACCGCCAATAATGCACTGTATCAGGTATCACAGAATAGATGTTTTGCAGTACTGTTGTCATTATGAGCACCTTATCATCATAGTTTCATATTGTGAGATTTTACTTCTCATTATTTTGTAAAATAAAGCCCCAAAAGCAGCCGATATAGCTTTATATTTTATACATGTCATTTGGTGAACCAGACTTTCTGCTATTCGGTTGCCATGTAGCTACAGTGACTGTGTACTGGGCTCTGAGCTCTGCCAAAACACAGGTGACCTGCAGCTCAATAATGTTTCCTGTGTAGATACAGATAGTTGCTGCTGCTCTGCAAACACACAGCTAATGCTCAGCAAGTCATGGAGATTCAGTTATACTGTTTCAACATTTCTACATGACTGACAATAAAAACAATTTATTTTTCCATAATTCATAAGGTAATGCAAAGCGCTGGCTATATGTGAGAAAAGAAAGGGAGCAAATCTGTGCGTCTGCGTAAAAAAAAAGAAAAAAGAAAAATTCTTCCTTTGTTGTGTAATGATGAATATGCTCTTTTGCTTCCACTGACACACAAACACCCTCTCACACACATGCAGAGTTGTCAGTTTGCCTGCAGAGTTTGTGGCTACCACACTGTGCTGTGCCAAAATTGTGTTGTTTGAGAAAGCCTGGGGAGAGAGGACAGGAACCTCAGGAGCTGTTCTGTTCCCTCAGCCGCTGCAACACGGAAGGTAGCTTTCCTCACACTTTCCCCTGCAGCCGCCCAACAGGAAAAAGCTTTAATGGCATCAGCTCTCATTGTTGAAGCTGAGACAAACACTTTGCGCTTGCAAAGAGAAGGTCATGCAGCTCGGTGTCCAAAAACGATGCCTGGAATTGAAGGGTAGTTATTATAAGATGGCTCATCTCTGTGGTAAAAAGGATAATAATGAACCGAAGTCCTGCATTGTCATTTTTTTCAGTCTCCATTCACTCCTCATTGCACGTTGTACTCAGACAGTCTTTGACGTCTTAAAAAAAGGATAATTTCTATTCTTTTCTCATTTTTCTTTTAATAATCTGGAGGCTTAATGACAGTTTAGACAGATAGATTGTTGATCAGCTTTCAAGTAATCAGCACACAGCTGGGCCTGTCCTTACTTTTAGATTTAGAAGGATTTGCTGTTCAAAAATAAGATTTCAGCTTTGGTATTCTTCCAGTTTTTTTCTTCTAAATATATCAGACCTAGTGACCAAGCTTAATTCCAATAATTCCAAGTTAATTTGACTATTTCCTTCTGAAATGTACAGTAGTTATATTAGATTTTCCCCCCAGAAAACGGGAGCTCTGTGCATAAACAAGCGCCTGCAAACCTCAACTAAAGCAAGAAAAGTGGGCCTGAATTTCTTCACAACAGTGTGAGACTGACAGAGTCCTACTAAAGATTACTTTGAGTTATTGAAGCTACAAGCTGCTGAATCATGGGATGCACTTGGTTTTCACCTAGCTATGTGCACTCACATGAAAACCTTATTTTCACAAGAATATTGTACGATAGTGTTGGTGTACAGATAATAAATCATATTAATGAATGGGTGTCGTGGTGGGCTAATAGGCTTCTGATGACTCTTAGTTTTGTTTAACTATTTTCAGAATCAGAATCAGAAAGGGGTTTATTGCCAAATGTTGAGCAGGTTTACAACATTAGGAAATTGCTGCGGTGCTTCAGTGCAAACATAGTGTCATAAATAGCACTTAAATAGTGTCATAAATAGCACTTAAATAGACATGAAAAAATAAAAGTAGGGATAAGAATTAAAAGTGCTACGTAGAAAGATATGTGCATGAGCTATACATGAGATATATACATGAGAATAAGAATTAAGAGTGCTACGTAGAAAGATATATACATGAGTGCAGGTGGTGATCAGTGCCAAACATAGAATGATGCAGTGACACAGCGTAGGGTCATGTGTTAGTGGTGGGAACAGTCATATGGTTATTGTTCATGTGTCCAACAGCAGAGGGGAAGAAACTGTTCTTATGGCGAGAGGTTCTGGTGCGAATGGACCGGAGCCTCCTGCCTGAGGGGAGCAGGTCAAACAGACTGTGTCCAGGGTGAGAAGGGTCAGCTGAGATCCAAGCTGCACGCCGCAATGTCCTGGAGGTGTACAGATCCTGCAGAGATGGGAGTCTGCAGCCAATCACCTTCTCAGCAGAGCGCACAACACGCTGCAGTCTCTGTTTGTCCCTGATAGTGGCTCCACTGCAACGATGATTGCAGTGTAGAACTGCATCATCGTCCGTGTTGGCAGGTTGAATTTCTTCAGCTGCCTCAGGAAGTACATCCTCTGCTGGGCTTTCTTGATGACGGAGGTGATGGTGGGCTCCCACTTCAGGTCCTGGGTGATGGTATTACCCAGGAAGCGGAATGAGTCCACAGAGGTGATGGGGGTGTCAGTCAGGATGATGGGGGGGAGTGGGGCTGTGTGCTTCCTGAAGTCCACAATAATCTCCACTGTCTTCTGGGCATTCAGCACCAGGTTGTTGTGGCTGCACCCTGTTTTTTTGCAGATCTGACCAAGCCTGTGCTCTAAAATCAAGACGTTACCCTGTACGCTCAGAAGAAGCGTACAGGGTAAAGGTTAGCACAAAAAAACAAAACAGTAGCCACTGGTTTCTTTCCACATTAATATTATCACACCTCCAACATGAAAGAGTGATAAAGCAAACCAGGGTACACTGTGAACCTGTGGGGTAATCAGGAGGAACACATTGCTCACTCGTGTTTGTACCAACCTTTTCTCTGCATTTCAACCCTACAAATATAGATTTTTATAACAGGCAAAGAACACCGTGGCACACTAAGCCGATTAAGCTTTATTAAACTAAATGCTTCAGTGAGGTTTCTGTTTTTAAAAAAAAACAAAAGTTTTCATAATTACTGAGCAATCTATTGTTCAGTTTTCAAAGTAGTGCTGATAGTAGTGGCAGTTTGCGGCGCTTTCAGTCTTTTAAAATAAGATCTGATCGTTTTGATTCTACGGGTCACAGGCCAGGAACATAATTCTAGGTGTAACCCTGATCATTTTTTATCAAGCCCTGTTGACTTGGGTCAAAAGGCCATAGTGAAAGCAGTGTAACTGAAAAAGCTAAGTGAAAATACCATAGACTGTACATAATTTAGAGACATAGCCACCGGCATTTTCATCATCACGATTTAGGTGTTTTTAAACCTGTTGTGACAAGCGAGGGGTGGACCTGATTTTGAAAATGAGGAATACAGCAAGTTTTTCTACACTCAAGGGAGTCGCCCATCTGCTCACCACTTCAAAGAATTCAGGTTTAAGACATGTCTGTCTTTTATACAGGCTATGATTACCACATAGTATTTTCTGTGAGTACTTTGGTACACAAGTCATCTTGTGTTTGACCATATTGAAAGCTTTTAATGTGAAACTGCAGCAGGTATTCTCAGTTGGGAGTAGAAGTAACCTAGTGTGTGTGGGGTTTTTTTCTTTCTGGGAACATTGACACAGATACCCACAAAATATATAAATGTTCCAGTACTAACACTTGTTGAAATGAGCTACATCATTATAAAGAAGAGATTTCTCTTTCCGTTTCCTTGTGAAGATGGTTTGCTGTGTCCAGTCTGAATTGGTGAAATGTGGAGTTGTCACTCTGCGGCATGCATGAGCCCTGTTGTTTTTAGTCAGTGTTGATTCCCATGACTCCAAGATGAGCCAGAGGAAGCCCAGTGTGATTTCGACACGGTTCCCAGGCCCCCAGATCTCCCTCTGAACAAGGGCCGTTACAGTTACTCATAAGACACGGACAAATATGTGCATGTGTGTGTGTTAAAAGAGATAAATGGACCGAGCATCCTTTGGTCTTTGATCCACACATGTTCAGTCTTAGTTGTTAGCCACACACACCCCCCCCCCCCCCCCCCCCCCACACACACACACACACACACAGACATGTCTCTCACAGTTACAGACAGCTGCAGCTTGTCCATATAAGAGGTCTACTGCAAAAAACAAGGACAGCCAGCAACTGCGCCTCCCCCACTCATGCTTGAGGTCACTTGGAGTCAGTGGAACCTCTTCCGCTTCTGCTAATCTAAAATCTAAAAGGGGAGGTGGG
Source organism: Aulonocara stuartgranti (assembly GCF_965226115.1). Classification (NCBI taxonomy): domain Eukaryota; kingdom Metazoa; phylum Chordata; class Actinopteri; order Cichliformes; family Cichlidae; genus Aulonocara; species Aulonocara stuartgranti. The sequence continues at coordinate 32,678,990 of NC_138947.1, read as the reverse complement.
GTGTCACTGAATTTTGATTTCAGTTTACAGATAATATTTTATCAATGGAAGCAATCACAGTTAGCTGTTTTGTGTATCTAAATTGAAAGTTTAGATACGCACATGTGAGAATTAAATGGGAAAGTGGATAACACTCTGTGCACGCTGCAGTGCAATCAGTCTGTTTACAGTGTTAGCTCTTTTTCATCAACCTTTTTGTGTTTGTCCAAAGTTGGGGGAAAAAATTCTGCGTGACTCACTGGAAGTTCTGGGTGAATAGAAATCAAAATGCCAAAATATCTTCTGCTGCTTTGAGCTTCCTTCTTGAATTTGATCATGTCTGACATTTGATTGGAGAGCTGCATCTATCTGTTCCCTTCTCCCCAGCAGGCAGTCATCAGTATGTGAACCCAGCGGCTCTATTTCTGTAAGACTGTTGCAGTTGTGGGAGTGTTTGTATGCTGGGTCTTTACATATGTATTCATTGTGTTCGTGCTGGCTCTAAGTAATAGTGAGCAGGGGACCAGTGAGTGACTCATAGGGGAGGTGGTGATGTTGCTTTTTCTTGCTTCTGGCTCCCAACCTGCTGTGTTCTGATAAGAGAGAGACTGAGACAGTGGGCTCTGCTTAATCCTTTCTCTGCATCCAGCCTGCCATCTGCCATAAAAAACAATGGGATGGGACAGACTGGTCATCAGTCTTGTCTTCAGCCTTCTGAATCATTTAGGAAAGAGTGGGTTGTAATGCTATTGAGTAACTCTTGAGACACTTTGCCGATTGTATAACAAACCTTTCTTTCACTGAAAATTTCCCATTTCTTCACAGCCCACCTCTTTAGCTATAAATAGAATTAAATAAATCCATTCTGTAAGTAACAATCTTCTCATCTCTCTGGACTGTGAGGAAATATAGACACATTTGACTCATACACAATTAATATGATTAATGAATATGAGGAGAGAAGTACAGTCATTTTTCTGCTTCAGGTCAAATTAGAGTCTGTCATGTGAACACAAGAGCTAGTTCCACTGCAGGGGAGCCCCATAGCTGAAGGGTCTGCCTCCCATTCAACTTCTGGAAACTCTAGGAGCCACAAGTGCTCTAGTTAGGCTTTAGTCACTTGGGGCAGGAAGCTGATTGGCAACCTCCAGTCACTAGGGAAAGATACTGTGGCGGGGCATGACTTCCTGCACGGCATCCACAATCATGCCCCACTGATTTAAATATTGTACTGGGTCCTGTGTTTGTTGTTATTGGTTGTTTGTTATGTTGAGCAGCCTCCCACCGCACCCATCCCCCTCCTCGGGTGGGAGCGGCTTGTACCCGGCTTGTGCCTGCGCCTGTTCCTGCTACCCGTAGGAGGGCCACGGAGCAACCACTGGGTTCACCAACAGCTCACCCACCTGCTCAGCCAGAGCGAATGGCAACCTTGAGTTCTAATAAAGAGATGCTTGAAAGCATGAACGTGCACCCGGGTCTGCTGTGGGTTTGTTACAGATACGTATTCTCGGACCAGTTTGCGAATAGTTGCTGGCTATAACTGGGTGAATTGCTATGGTTGCTTGCAGATTGCTAACCAAGTGGAAACTTGAGAAATTGCAGTGTAAACCAGAAACGGAGACAGTTCACCTTCAAAGTAAAAGTTGCAGATGTTAAAAGATGTTGGTTTCAGTGGTATTGCACAACTTTTAGTTTGAAGCCCAGCTGTCTCAGTTTCTAGTTTCCATCAAACAGTTTCGCAACTGCTTAGCAAATGGTTGGCTAGTAGGGGTGCAACGATACTTGTATCGATATTGAACCGTTCGATACAGTGCTTTCGGTTCGGTACGCATATGTATCGAACAATACAAAATAAATTTTTAATTTCTTTTATCAACTTTCCTTCTGATGATGCTGTCTGTGTTGAGCGCTCAGTGGATCTGCGCTCGACAGTGCAGCCTAGGCGGAGTAGTCGAACGCAGATTCACTGAGCGCAGGGCAAGCTAGCGAGACAGAAGCTAAGCTCGTGGCAAATTGAACCTCCCGCACCCTCATTCAGTTCTGGCGTTTGGAACTATTTTGGTTTTCATGTGACGTATGACCCTGAAGGTAAGCGCGTCATGGACTAAAGTAAAACAGTATGTTGGATGTGCCACGCAATGCTCAATTACATGGGTGGGAGCTAGTGTGTTAGCGCAGTTAGCTCATTAACGTGTTGGCCATCCAGCCCCACGCACGGGGCGATCCGCGGTAGCTCATTAACGGAGATTTGCCATGTTGTGGCGTTAACGTCATTTCAACGAGATTTACGCTGACAGCACTAGTGGGAACACAACGAATACGACTGCACATTTACGCGGACATCATCCTAGTGCAAAGACAAGTGGAAGCCGACAAAAACAACAAGCACGCATGCTACAAACTTTACCCGAGTCATTTAGACAGCCGTTAGCACATGATTCTCCTTATGGGGACCTGATATGTTTAATATGCTGCTGAGAATATAGCCCAGAAGAAGCGTATAGTATAGCTTTTATTTTGGAAAGAGACATTTCTCTGTAATAAACTCTCTTTTCCAAAGATGAGTGATTCCTCAATCAGATACAGGGCTCACAAAATCGCTAGCCCGACGTCCCGGTGCTAGCGATTTTTCCAGTCGGGCTACCAAAATCTATCTCTGCCCTGCCCGTCGGCCTATCATAGGAAGGAAAAATATATGTCAATGCTTTTGCATTCTTTCGGAAATGTAGCTGGGTAATTATGTCATTGGCATCGGTGAGCCACTGTCAATATGTGACATATTGAAATCGCGTTTGAATTTGCGCTTGTTTTTTGCTTTCACTACTGATTGGTGAGTGATGATAATTTGCGCACCAATTCCTCTGACATCGTCTTATCAATCGTTAGCTTACTATGCAAACATGACAAGTGAAATCTCCCGCAGCAAGCTTAAACATGTGAGAGGTTGATCGAGCAGAGAATCACTGAGCTTATGTGAGTGCGTGTGTAAAAGCAGCAGGATATATATTTTAGTTCTGCTGAGCCAAATAAGACAGGTCAGGGTGAAGAAGTGACAGCCAAAGAAAAGCTTACCACAAAACGGAAAAGTTATGACAAATCAGACTATAAGGCAAAAAGAAAGTGCAGCTTTATGGTTTCATGGACAAAAGAATTTCTGTGGCTGCAATATGACGAGCTATATAACCAGGGCTGCACATAAGTGGTCCGCAGGTGCGCATTCGCTGTCAAAATAAAAGACGCGCACAAGATATGAAGTTGCAACGCGTGTTTGCGTACATAAGATTTTCAGGAGGAGGACAGACATTTGTTTAGAACTCCAAAGAAATGTCAGAAGGAGTCCGAACCACAAAAGAAGCACGTGTTCTCGGAAAAGTAGTTGCAGGAGGTGAGCTGGCTTCAAACAAATGATGAACGCACAGAGATGTGTTGCGGAATGTGCCGTGAAAATTTAATAAATGACAAATTAAAAAGGCATGAATATTTTTTTTGTATCGAAAAAATATCGAACCGTGACACCAAAGTATCGAACCGAACCGAACCGTGAATTTTGTGTATCGTTGCACCCCTATTGGCTAGTGTTTGCAGACAAGTCGATGTCTTCCATGCAGACCACAGGGAACTGTGCCAAATCTGCTACTGACCAAAGATGATAAAATCATATTGATTGACATGCAGTTTAAGCTGATGAACGTTTCAGTTCTCATTTGGTTGGTTGCCATATTTTCATAGTTTCTACAGAATGGAAAGAAAAGAGAATTATAACCTTACTCTGGCTGTGATTACTGATACAGTATTTCCATGTGATACCACCCATTTATTTACTTGATTAGCCTAAATTAGTTAATATGTTTGTGTATTTGTAGTAGTTTATTACTTAGTGACATCTGAAATGAGCAAAATTAGACCTATTAATTGTAACATTTTTCTGTCTACATTTCCTGATACATTTATAGCCACTCTGACAACAATTTGTTGAAACGTCTATTGCTCCCAATGTCTCATTCATGGAAATTACAAATGAAAGGGTGACATGTTGTTCTTAACACCCAGCTCCTCATAGTAATGTTAATGTTACAGTTTAGCTGAATTGTGCCCAAATGCAGGCTCACACAGCAGCTAGCATGGCTATAACTACTTTCATTTGTTGCCTAGTGACACTGCTCTATTCCCAGTTTGCCTTTTTCCTGTGTGTTATCATCTGTATGTACTCACTTGTTCACTGTGTTCTACTGTCTGACTGTCAGTGTCCACATGTAGGGTCTGCTCCCAGTCCGATACCTGTCATCATATAAACAACGTCTGCAAAAGAAATAACAGCCTTAATGCGATGAATCATTTCAATGTTGCAGCTAATCAATCTCAAAGACATGTATTTATGTTTTTATCTCTTTCAAGTTCTTTTTAACTTTGTGCACAAATCATTTTCTCCTTCAACTGATGTTTTATATTAAATTAATATGCATTACCGTATGTGTTTTGTTGCACTACACAGACCTCTGAGATGCTGTCGTCATGTGCTTTGGCAAACAGTGTGATATGTTGGATTAGCCTGTTCAGCGAGGTGCATCAGTCTGCCCTCCCCTTGTGTTGCAGTTGCATAACACACAAGGAAGAGATTTGCTTTTGATTAGTGGTTCTACTGAGTGTAGTGAGATTTGTGAATTGAACGTATGGCTATAAGAACAGCTTTGTGTATATACTTTATATGCCAGACTCCCTGACTCCAACTGCTATAGGGTGAAGGAGGATTTGCAGTCAAGTGACCTCCTTGCGGGTTTCTTTTCATTTTTTTACAGGTTATTTTTCCCAATGGGATTTTCTGCATGACTGCACATTTATATGGTTGGTGGTGGGCATGTGGATGTCTTCTGTCTCCTCTTAGGACAGTGCATTGTTACATTCATAACCATATGGTGTGTGGGAGATGATTTCACTTCCCTCTCTGCCAGCCAGGTTTCTGCTGATTCCCATACGTGTGTGTTGCAGTTGGAACATGCACAGAAATGCAAGACTTGCAATTGTGCAATGCCACATTATCTGTAATACCAATTAACAGTATCTGACATGCAGTGACAGAAATGCTTCATGCTGTTCCAAGCAGTTCTTGATAAGGATGGAGCAACAGTTCATGCGAAATCAGCATTTATTTACCCCTATGCTAGAATTTCACAAGAAATCCTAAAAGAAAACTATAATATTTTCCTTATTTCATGTCGTACAAATGTGAGATCATAATATTGAATGTTAATTTTAAACAAGGGCAAAGTTCATATCAGGATATGTGAAAGTAATTCTTATCAAGCAAAATCTTTTCATTTTTTTTCTGCTCCAAGTTCTGTTTGACAGGGTTTACACCCTGTCCTCAATGCCAGCCCATTGTTATATATGGTTAGTAGATAATGTTCTTAACTGCCAGCTAGATTGCAGAGTGTCCCGGAACCTTCTTGCTAAACGCTCTCTAATGCTTTTATTAATATTACTGGTATATTTTAATTATAAAATGGGCCATTTTGCAGCCATAGGTCTCTGTCTTTATGCTATTGGATCGCTACTACTCACATTGCGTGCATCCCAAGCTTTAATCGCAATATCTCACTGTAAAGGTTAGTGCAGAAATAGTACCACAGTCAGAATAAAATTTACTGTTTTGTTGTCCTTTGTTATAAACTTTGTTTTAAAATGATTTCACACCACATCAAATGTTCAGGACACCAAGTGCACTGACAGATTTTTCTACAATAATCAATGTTCTCTCTGTTATTGGTAGCACAGAAATAGACCTGTAATATAGTGCGTAATCAAACACTAATGCCCCAGTACAACTCAAAACCTTGTTGACAATCATGGGCCTGCCTCAGCTGACCTGCTGATTATCCATTTTATAAGCTGTTGTTATGTAATACCTCCAGCCCAGCTGCTGATATTAATATCACCAAAACTTCAACCCACTCATAAGAATGCATTCATGCACTGCTTGTTTTGATTGATTTGCCAATTCAGGAACTTTCATTGTTTCTAACCTTAGTTTATTTTAATGCCTTCAGCTGATTTTAGAAACTCAAGTTAAACAGTAATGGAGTTATTTAGAAATGTGTTTGAAACACTGACACAGTGTTCAGGGACTGTTTCCGTTTCCAGAGGAAGAACTTCTGAAGGGTTTGCCTTGGAAAGAGTTGTTGTTTTCTCTTCCGCCCAGGCTGTTGCTTCCTGAGTCTTCAGGAGGAAGGAATTCTCTCTAGTGCCTGTTATCCACACACAACATACACACCACACGCACAAACACAAATACCCAGAAACTGGTTGCATGCATGTAGAAGTTCTGCTTCGAAAGCAGCCACACCAGGTGGTCTACAGTAATGCATCTGTTTTCTGGAAATATGTACATAAAGTGTTTCCACAGCGCTATATACAGCACAATAGATGCACTATATAGCCAAAAGTGTTGGCTCATGTGCCTCACACACATATGAACTCAAGTGCAATGGCATTCTTAATCCATAGGGTTTAACGTGATTTCGGCCCACCCTTTGCAGCTGTAACAGCTTCAACAACACGTGAAAGACTTTCCACAAGTGTGCTTATGGGAATATATGACCATTCTTCCAGAAGCACATTTATGAGGTCAGACACCAATGTTGGACAAGAGGCCTGGCTCGGAGTCTCTACCCTTATTCATCCCAAAGGTGTTCTACCAGGATGAGGTCAGGACTCTGTGTGGGCCTGTCAAGTTCTTCCACACCAGACTTGCTCATCCATGTCTTTATGGGGCTTGCTTTGTGCAATAGTGCGTAGTCATGTTAGAACAGGAAGGGGCCATCTCCACACTATTCGCACAAAGTTAAGCGCATGAATGTGTTCAAAATGTCTTGGTATGCATTAAGAAGCATTAAGAGTTTCTTTCACTGGAACTAAGGGGCCCGACTACAACTATACAACACCACACCATAATCCCCCGCCACCAAACTTGTCACAGTGCGGTCAAACTAAGTACCATTCTCCTGGCAACCGCCAAACCCAGACTCATCCATGTGGTTTTATGTCACCACATCTCTGCAAATTGTCCCGAGCTTGGACGCAGGTTCTTGTTAATTGCACAATATTATTTTTAGGTAATTATTTTAAACATGCTTTAAAAGTTTTCACAACATTGTGAATACGGACAACAGGACAGACTCATATGATGCCTATAACACACGCCCATAATCCAGTTATTTCGATGGGCTATTTTCGCTATAGAGACCCAAGCCATGTGTTATGCTGATTGGATTTGAAATCCAGATTTTTGAGGATTGATTAGTTTTAGTGCGAGCTTCAAGTGGCCACTCCGTTATATGGTTCTGTATGCATTTTTCATCCTGGATGATACAATTTTACTGCAGCATGTTTATTTATCTCCTGCGTTAAAAAATACTTCACAGCAGTCATCATCATCCGTCAGTGGTTATAATAAATACCATTTTCTCCCACCTCCTTTGCCAAATCATATTCTGAAAGACTTTGCATTCACCTTAAGGCATCACCAGCCAGCCCACTAATCCCAGGACTCAGACTTTAGTCTAATATGTCTTTCAGTCACTTTACCAGCCTGACAGACTCTCTAAATTCTCTCTCCGAATGACTTTTCCTTGCACTCTGTAGCTTCTCTTCACCCTGTTTTTCTTTCTTTAGTCTCTTTCTCTGTGCCTCTGACTCATTCATACATAACCTTATTCACAGTAGTTCAACCCGAGGGTGCTTTTCTCTTGGCTGACCTCACCCCCACCCTCCACACATCCCCACCCTGTTCTGGGCCCCAATGCACTCCTTTCAACTGGCCAGCAGATGCTATTCAAATGATGTTATCATGCCAAAGCTGTTCATACTCACAGACTGGATGAGTGTAGGGAGGGAGGGGGGACAAGGAGGTTCTTTGGCCATTTTTTTGTCTCGCTGTCTCGTACTGGGCTCTGGCCCAGTTACACTTAATACAATGCAAACAACATTTTGGAAATGGTAGTGTAATGACCCTTCAACAAATGAGTATGTAATGCTAATGCTACAATTGCTAGTACAAAAAGAAAAACATATTTGCACCTACAGTGCTGCAAAAAGTATTTTCCCCGTTCATGATAACTTTGTTTTGTACATTTGACACCTCAAACAATTTTAATATTAGTCAAAGATAACTTAAGTAAATACAAAATGCAGTTTTTAGAAAGAAAGCCTTTAAGTTCATGCCAAAGTATATCAATGGGATGTTCTTGTCTTTCTTTATATCGTGTAATGATTTGTTATCTGTGAAATCTGTTAGCCTGCTTCACTATGTCAGAAATGTCCTATTTAGGTCTATTCTAGCTGTAAATTTCTATTTACAGTAAACTACAGTAAATTCAAAACAATCCAAATTTATCGTGTACACGGCTTTGTTTCACCCCCTCAGACCATTCATTTTCTGAAACAAGCTGTTTTAGCTCCCTTTGCGATCCCTTTAATTTAACACTTCTGATTGGCTGCCTCCTATAAGCAGATGTTTTGAACAGCCATGTGCCTTGGATGGGGGGGACTAGTTTCAGGAGTCAGAAGATACACCTCCTGTTGGCCATTAGAAAGAAAGCAGGTTTAAGGCACTTCCACCTTGTCTAAGTTTGGCAGACCCAAAGTAACATCCATCTCCTGTATGAAGTCTGTGTTTTTTTTTGCTGGGACCAGAACCGTCCTAGAGCCTTTGTCTTCCATATTCACACTCATAAATTACTGAACTGTACACATGTTTACACATGGATTTTGTTATGTCTGCACAGAGCCATTTCCCTGCTCTTATGTCTGGTTAACAAGCTGCTGACTAAAACATTCAAAATTAACCCCTCGTGTGTGAGTGGCATCAGTTTTCTCCTGCAAGTCTCCACCTCAAAACCACTTGAGTATCAGTGTGTTATTTCCTGTAAAAGGACATTTGTGGCACATTTCAACCAAACGCTGCTACCTGAAAGAATCAGGCTGATGTGCCTCATTAACTCTAGTGCATGTAGTGTTTCCAATAAAACACGGAGGTATAATCATACTGCTCCTTTTTTTGTATCTACAGCTTAATTTTACAGTATAATGACATTAAAACAGAGACACAACTGAAACTCAGCTGTTGTTGTCTCTTCTTCCCTAAATCAATGAAACTTGGTAAGTTTATGTGGGTATATTAATAATTTATTCACTTCCACACACTTATTTTAGTAGTCACGTCTTGAATAGATCACTGGGGTCCTGCAGAAATTGAGTATTGTTAGACGTTTCAGCATAAACAACAGAAGTGAACAGTTACCTCTGGAAGCCAACGCAACATATATGGAAGGTTTCGAACTTGAGCTTTACAGACAGGCACTGTACGGGCGGGTGAAGTGGTGATTTTTTTTTGTAACACATTTTTGAATAAGATTTGGAGAAACAGAAACTTTTTTATTCCACTTCTCCTTTTCTCTCTTACCTCTTCCTTCGCTCCAACTGCTCATCGTGAGTCTGTGTTTTAACACTAAGAATCTGTGTGTGTGTGCGTGCGTGCATTTGTGTGTCAGATGACCTATTGAAATCATTGTGGTGCAGAATTCCTGTTACCAAGGCAACACCGGCTTCTCCTTCTCGCACTCTCTCTCCCTGTGTCTTTTTCTCTGTCTCTTTATTTCTCCCTCTGTGACTCGCTGTCTGCCCTCCCCTTTTCATTTCCCCTCCACACCACAGCAAGGTCATGTGACTGCTGACGTCAGGCCTGGGAGGCAGGCAAGCAGTCTGAGAAGCAATTAGTTTGTGGGCTTTGAATAAACCTTCTCAGACTAGGAGAGTCTGGGAGTCAGTCACCGTCAGCTCTGCTTCACTCTCTCAGGCACTCTTCTCCTCCTACCCCCTCTCGACTGTTCTCCCCCCCTCCCCTCTCTCTCGTTCTTGCTTCATATTTGTTTTCTCTGGTGCTTTCTTTTATTCTCGCCTGTTGCTTCTCCTCCTCCTCCTCCTCCTCCTCCTGCTGCTGCTGCTGCTGCTAGTGCCACAAAGTTAGTCTAGAGAGAAAGTGCTGGGTGATGGACTGCTGAACAGCTTGTACATTGCTACAAAGTGAGGTAAGCTTCCTGTGTTTTCTCTTTTGTGTGTGTGTATTGTGTGCTTTATCAGCCAGCGGTTGCTTCTGGAACAGTGTGCAGTGAAGTTAAAGCTGGATCAAGGATGGCTTTCGTTTCGTGTACTTAAAACACGTACCCGTGCAAAAGGGAAGTGGCAAATGACACTGTGTGTGTGTGTCAAGAGTGCTTTTTTTTGTCACCTTTCAATCTAAACTTCGGAATGTATTAAGTGCAGAAATGCCGGGTGATGTCGGAGGGTTTCGAGGGAGATCCCCGCTCAGGGTCGGCTCTTGAAGACTAGTTGCTTTCTTTTGCAGCAAACACAGGCGGATCTGTTTTCGAAGCCCTTGCAGGAAGTGAGTGCACAGATAGAAGAGAGAAGGAAGGAGAGTGTGAACATTACATGGGGCCGTGTGTGGAGCTCCACATGGCTTTTTCTTCAAAGCTTTACTAATGTTACAGGCAGTAGTGTGGGCTGGAGCTTCGTACTCTGTCTGCCAGAGAGTCAGAGGCGGGGAAGTGGTGGGGGGCAGAGCAGCTGCCACCTGCCCCCCTCAGAGGGGATGGGAAAGCCTCAGAGAAATGCACTACAAAAATGGTTGTTGTTGTTTTTTTTTAAAACAAATCAATAATGGAAAGATAGAAGAGCTTTTTTTGTCTAGAGGAGTTTATTTCTTTCTTCTTTTTTTGCTGACTTTTCTTGGCAAGCTTGACAAGCTCCCCTTTTCACCACCAGACACCCCCCCCCCACCTCCCTGCATGCCTCTCACAAAAGCATGCCAGCTAGTATTTAGCCCAAATAGGGTGGAAAGAAGGGGAAATGCGGATAACAAGTGGTTTGGATCCACTCGTCAGTCCTCCTCCCTCCCTCTGTCTCTCTCGCTGCTTCTCTTAAACTGCGAGACTTTATCTCTTCCTCTCATCCTTTCCTCAGCAGTGCCTCCCTCCTCCCAAATGAATGAAGTGGAGATCGGCCAAAAGCATGTAACCGGTTTCTGTCACTGTATCTAAAGTGTCATCTAATGAAATGTCCGCCTCTGTACAGAATATTAGGGCACAAATTAGCACTCGCCTAATTGTGTGTGTGTGTGTGTACTGCATTCAAAGTGTGGTCTTTGTAGAATACCATAAATGGTCCATTTAAAAAGATTTTGTTATCTGTGAATGTTATTAGATAAGATGGTTTAGGCAAATAAACAGTACAGACATAAGTCACTCCTTTTTATGCCCCCTTTCAGATGGATTATCAGCTGATTATTCCTAGACTGACCTCAAAAACATTGAAATTGAATGAATTTTGCCACGTAATAATTTGTGCAAGCTACAGTTGAAGGCATACGTTGCTCTACTTTAAGTGCAGCTTCCATGTTAAGCAGTCCCAAATGTCCTGAAAGCCTGAGGGTCTCACCTTGTTGCAAAATGGGCCGCATGAGTCAAGGGACAGAAAGAAATTATATCTGTCTTCATATCTGTTCAACAGGCTGGGAATGTTGGCAGTATGAAAGCATGTTTGCAGAGAGGAGACACATATTAAAATACAGAGAAAGGTAGCAGTATACAGGTGAAAAATCAAATTCATGCCCAGATCGCAGTTTTATTCATTGTTCCGTGTGAGTGGCTGCGTGAAAACAGTGATTAACTGCATCTGATAGCTAAACTGTAAAACAGCTTTCTGTCTGTTTCTAAATCAAAAAGGGCCAAATGCCCCCAAAACTGAGGCAGGAATGCTCTTTTTCTACCATCATACATAAAATATGTCATCCAATGATAAATACTGATCTACTTTAAGGAACCCAGGCATACTAAATGCACTTTTTTGGCTTTAAATCTAACAATGCCTTAGCAAACAGTGCAATATTAGAGAATTGCATAATCATAATCATTAGTTGAAGCTGTTTATTTCTTAGGCTGCTGATGTGCTTCATCTGCTCTGCAGCTTCAGAGCTCTGTGCAAACATCAGCTGCATCACCTGTGTAAAAGTGCGAGTTTGCAAGCGTACACAGTGTGTATGCAAGCGTGTGTGTGGTTTCAGGTGTGTGACAGGAGCAGAGTTTGGCAGTTGGTTGTGTGCACATCACTGGCTCTGTTTCTGTTCAGTGCACATGAATGAGAACGTTATTGCTGGACCCAGGTGAGCGCAAATGTAGCCTCTCCAAGCTCGCGTGTATTTATATGTTTGGTCTCAGCTGATTTAATACGGTTATATCATGGAAAAAGTCGACCCTTCTCCCGTCTCGTGTTCTAGCAACCGAGCCCACACTCACACAGAGACGTTTGAGCGATGTGTTTATGCCCACATCCGCCGAAAAACCTGGAGAAGTTTAATTCTGCTACACACATGCTCAGCTGAACTGTACGAGCCAGGCTTCTATAACATCCTGTTTTGTACTTAAGGGAGTCTCATCTAGCACTGGTGGAAACTAACTTGAAGGCAGTTTATGTAACTGTTGATTTATGGCCAAAGGCAGGGAGAAAGAGAAAAAAGTAATTTAAGTGAGAAATATACAGAGATAAGAGAACAGACAGACACTTAGGAAGGCAGTTGGATGTTTTTCCGGTCTGGATTGCTCTTACTTTGTTCAACCTAGAAGTCTTCAAGACTTCAAATACTAATTCAGTGCTCACTTTAGGTTTGAATATAAAAAATATTCTTAGATGGTATAAAAAGGTATTAAAAGTCTTGGATTTGAATCCACCGTCTGGCTGGGCCCTTCCTATCTGGAGCTTGAATGTTGTTTCTGTGCCTCTCAAGGTCCCAACACAACAGATGTTCATCAAACATATCAATTACTTACATTTTCAGAAACATTTTCAGCCTGATCATTTCAATATAAAAGAATGTAAAAAAAAAAGTATATAAAAGTTTAATATAAAATTTCTCAACGCTTGATTTTGCTTGAAAGTTAGATAGCACAATCTGCACTAGCATATTTGAGTCTATTATAATGTTCCAGTAGAATGACATCATCATCTAACAATTTCTATTTGACTTTTATAGGAAGATTTGGTGTCTGATAGCAACATATCCAAAATTTATGATATTATATCATAAATGATATCATATCTTCTGCAGCCTCAGAATGTGTAGTCTAATAATTGTGACAGAAAGTCTATTCTATAATGTGTGTCTCATGCACTAGGCTAACTTATGTATGAACCATTAATCCAGTATAGCCTTAACTATGGAAGCACAAAAATTGATGCTTTCAACATGACCCCATCTTCATCACAAAAAGATTTTTATGAGGAAAATAACAGTGGAAACTTCAAAATTGTATCGTCACCCTGTAATTTCTTCCGGGAAATCAGAGACAGGCAGGCTGGAAGCATTTGGTGAGCTGACATGGGATGACCCATGGTAAAAATGTCAAATAATGAGGTCAGTGTGTGTACACGTAATCCCTGTGAGGCAAAAGCTCAGGCTTTAGACTGCTCTAAACTCTTAGTTATGTAAGAAAGTTATCAGCACTTTTCCTTGCTTTACTAGAGAAAAAACTCAAAACAACAGTGGCTACATTTTCTTTTTTTTTTTTTTTTGAGCCCATCAGTAGCTAAACAGCATCATGTTTATTTGTTCACGCCAATTCTCAGAGGACTTTTTAGTCAGCAGAGCACTGATGAAACCGAATTTTCAGCTAGGCTAAAGCTAAAAGCAAAGGTTGTTTAATTTATAAAAGAGTGTGCTGAGGAGTCAGAATATAACAATATAAGCTGTATGTGAGATTAAATGACTTGTCACATGTTGCTTATAGCAAAGCTGCAAGTGCTGCAAGCTGAATTTGTACATATAAAAGCAGCTGTGAGTGATGACACAGGGAGATATGTAACCTTTGGTATTTCCTGACAGCACAGGTTCTTCACATCATCCGGCCTTTCAGTGCCTTTGTGTCATGCAACGATAGCAAAGCATATACATACAGTTGTTATTTGAAAGACTTTATCCACCATATTCAGGCAAAAAGTGTAACATTTACCAAAACATGTCCTGCTGTATCTTTGTTCCTGCAGATGTTCTGGACCTGATTTTCTTTTTAAAACTGTCAATCAGTATGAGACAGGATGGTTTTTGGTTGGAGTTTTGAACCTCTGCACCTGCAGGTGGAGGAGATGGTGCCTATGAGTAGCATATTCAGATTGCCGAGGTGAAGCCAGAGGACAGCCCGTGAGAAGAACGTTAGCTTAACCTTCTGGTTTGAATAATGGTAGGCTTAAAGGGACAAGAGTTAAAATGCTGAGGATTGCTCAGAGTAAGATAATTAGGGATAAAAAAGGATTTATTTTGATCACTTTATCATGAAAAATTGTTATAGCCCAAGAATAAAAGTAGAACGTAGTGCTGTAAAGACACGCTATGCCGGGTTCATTGGAAAGTTAGCAAAACTGCCTGGTTGTCGCGTGCAAACAGGAGAACATGCCACAAAATCAATAAAGGGCTGCTCATGCAAACACGCAGCGCCGCTGATGGTTTGTTTAATGGCGTAAAAACAAAGTGTTATGCTATAATTTCTGCTTTTGTGTAGCACGTGGCTTTAATTTGAGGTGGAAACACTTTGAAAGTATGGGCCCACTCATATAAACATGCAAGAGTGCTACTCGCATCAGTGCTAACATCTAAAAGATATGCATAACAATATAGATATTCACTGTTGCACTTTTAGTCAGACAGAATTTATTTGTTTCTGTGTGTGTGTGTGTGTGTGTGTGTGTGTGTGTGTGTGTGTGTGTGTGTGTGTGTGTGTAGTGTCCCAGTGTTACTGATGGAGCTGGTGCCGAGAAACACGTTTGACTTGAGTGTAGAAATGTCAGTGGCTTTGATTACTGCACTTAGGCAGCTGTGACATTTTTCACTACTTTACGTGCACTCAGCGCAAAGGTCAAAACAAAAAGTACCAGGCCACTTAAGAGGCAATTACACTCCTCTGCCGAGGCGTTGTGGTTTGAGTTTGAAGTTCGCTCTGGGTGAAGCGTTCCTGCTCATTGACTGTTAATGCGCCATCAAGCTAGATGGATGCGTCGCACATCCATTACGTACAGCCGTGTTTTGTTGTCATCACAATCGATGCACATTGCTTTCTTTAACCTGCACTGTTACACCGTCACTGCCAACACACACTGTCTATGCTGCCGCTGGTACATGCACTTAGAAGGTGCACGTCTGTCTGGAAACTCTGGTTAGTGTCGTTGCAAAGACAGGTCGAATTTAGTCTTTACTTGTCAAGAGCACGTTTCCTTTCATGTCATTATTAATTCAATTCAATTCAGTTTTATTTATGTAGCACTGAATCACAAACCGAGTCTCCTCAAAGCGCTTTATATTATAAGGTGAAGACCCTGCAATAATGTGCTGTTACACTGGATTATGTATGACTTTTGTGATCAGATGGAAAATCGCAGCAAAAATTTTCTGGCACAACTTCACCTGCTTCCAAGGTGCATGGAGAGGATGAAAGAATTCACAAGGCAGGAACTCCAGCCACACTTGAGGGAAGATGAACAACTTTAATAATTGACCAGATGGGATACATTATTACATGCCTGGCTGTCTGAGAATAGAGGCTTCTAGCACTGGGACCTGGGTATTTTCAAAGACTGTCAGAATTATGACATTTACGACAGATTTCCTAAACGGACTAAAATAGCGCGTTAGTGGAATCCCATAATGGCGCTCGTAGGTGTGGTTAGTTTTATGGGTGATTTGCAAAGGCTGCCCTGTTTTCTGAACACTCACTGGTGCACTCACAGTTCATTCAAAATCAATTTGTGCGCGTGATCTAAATATTCTTCTGTTTATATTTTGTCCTGTGAAAAAGGAACTCCCAGAAAAACATATGAAACAGGTTAAGTCGCAAAAATCTCAGATTTCCCACCACTTACAGTCTGTGATTGCGCTCTCTGTAAATAGCGACAGTACTTTTTAGTGCAACACGTTAGTATATTTGACCACAGGTCTATTAATGGACGGAATTACTTCACCGTGGCTTCGAGAGTTGCTCTGGAGTGACAGTCTTCAATTTGGATTTTCAATTTTTTAATTGAAAAAGCAAAAACACTTTGCTTATAATGTGTTAACATTTATTTTTAGGCTTTATTTGAGCGACAGTTTATATGTGTTGGACAAAAGAGAATGGCAACGGTGATAAATTGATCCCAAAAACAAAGTGTGCTCCAGAGCAGCTTGTGCAGATACTTTAAGCTCCCATTCCCTTTTGAATGCATTCATGTCTGTGATATACATGTTGAGTGAGCGCTTGCTGACAGACAAGTGATTATGGAGGTTTAGAGGGACAGCTGGTCGGTCAGGCTCTTTGTCATTCTCCAAAGGGCTTCTTTATGAAGAGGTCATAGGTCACTGAGCTGAAATCCAGCCCCAGAGGAGAGCAGAGGGCTCTGAAGGATCGCCTGCAGCTAAAAGGTCCCACAGAAGGTTACGCTCACAGATCATTTTTGAAGGATGGCCGTGGTCTATAGGCTCCCGTGTGTTGGTGGGGAGGAACTATGGGAAACAGATGTTCTATTTTTAGCCGCGGAATGGAATTCACACGCGCACACTGTCATGCTAGACGCGGGACACAAAAGATGGGAGTTCCTCGCTGGAGAATACTTGTCTTAGGTTTACTGAGAAGTTTTCTGTGTGTGCTTGAGAATGTTTATCTGAGTTCATTTCACTACACTGCACACTCCTACTTTCTGCTTACACTTTGTAAATTATCTTCAGGGTGTAAAACAATGTGAAAGCACAAGAAACTTTACTTTTCTATCTTTAGTCGTCTTATTTGCTGCGTTCCCCATGGGGGCTTTGCAAGTTAAATATTTCCATATTTCTTGAATGTGTGGTTAGCAGTCTTGGCATTCCTTCCACGAATGTATTTGTTGTCCTTGAGTTTCAGCTCTCATACAGTGAAGTATTAAGAAAGTAAACTTTTGCCAGCAGAACAACACTGGCCAGACGCTACATAATTGTGGTTGCTTACTCACTTAGGATAATAATGATGGCCGTCTGAAATAAAAATCTATAATTTTGTTGGGTTGTTGTTTTATTTATTTATTTTGCTCTACTACAAAGAAACCTTTAATGTTGACTGTCTTTAAACAAAAGAGAAAATCATCCATGTGATGCAACATAGCGTTTCATGTTAGCAAGATGCAGACGATGATGCCGTTAGAAAACGAGCTCAGAATATTTGAGTAGAGACCGATGGCCTGACTCAGATGAGGAGCTTAGAAGCACACACGGTGAGGATTGAAAATAACACAAAGTGCTACAAAAGCAAGTCAAACGTCCATCCATCCATCCATCCATTCGCTTCCGCTTGTCCTTTTCAGGGTCGCGGGGGGCGCTGGAGCCTATCCCAGCTGTCATTGGGCGAGAGGCAGGGTACACCCTGGACAGGTCGCCAGTCTGTCGCAGGGCCAACACATAGGGACAGACAACCATTCACACTCACATTCACTCGCACATTCACACCTAGTGGCAATTTGGATTATCCAATTAACCTATCCCCACAAGTTGCATGTCTTTGGACGGTGGGAGGAAGCCGGAGTACCCGGAGAGAACCCACGCAAACACGGGGAGAACATGCAAACTCCACACAGAAAGACCCCGGCCTGATGGTGGAATTGAACTCAGGACCTTCTTGCTGTGCGGCAACAGTGCTAACCACCGTGCCACTGTGCTGCCCCAAGTCAAATGTGTTGCTTAAAAATTGAGAGCTTGAAAGAAATGAATGTGGTATAAATAAGTGTTTTTTACTGTTGTCGGTCTGATCAGACCATCAGCATTATCTTTTTTCAAACTTTGCTTTTGTGTAATGTTATTGTCCTGGTCACAAAAGTAACGTTCAAAAAGAGTAATATATGTTTTCCTCTCATTTGTAGTCAGAAATAATCATGAAACAAATATTTTATACAAGAACAACAGCAAACAAAATGTTACATATTGCGATGAGATGTCCTTAATAAGATTTTTTTAGTTTTAAAGTTTTTTTTCTGTTTTTCTAAATTTCACACCAGATGCACTTAATAATTCACAGTATAGACAGTAAATTATATCCCATCAGGAATGATCCAAATAACTGGGTGGCAACTACGTGATGAATCTCACATCCATAGCTACTTGGAATTCCTCAGTGCTCGCAGAGACCTTTGGCAGGCAGGATGCATGCCTTACTAGGGTATGTGAGGCATAAGCAGATGAGTGCTATCATCGAATTGTCACTAAAAAAATGCTGAATTTAAATATCGGGTTGGAAAATCTGATCTCAAGCCGTTTATTAAAGGTGAGCTGTTACAGAACTGCTGTAAATCCACACAGATTAGTCTACCATAGATTATGAGTGTCTTTTTCCACATGACAAATCCTGTTCATGACTTTCCTTCATAATGTGTGATCAGTTATCTACACAGTAATTTCCTCTTGCATCTTTGGTCCTTCTTCAGTCGATATTAACTTGTTCTTAAAAATCTTTGGGTAGTTTTTTTTTCTGTAAATCTAAAACATAACATGTATTAATGTGCATTTGAAATGTTATTTGTATTTACTTGTCAAAGCTTCAAATTGGACTTTGGGATATTATAAACATTAAAAAACAGAGATTACTACACTTTCACTTTCTTAAAAGTCCAGGCAGTCTGACACTGCGATTGTGATCACATTTGTAATCTGTAAGTGGTTTTTTTGTGTTGTTTTTTTTAAACACATTCATTAAAAACTCTCGAGTATTGCAGCTTTTTTTAACCACTCCAGAGGAAACACTTTAGAAAGCTCTGCCTTTTCTGGCTGATTCAGTTTCACATATTTGCGACTGAGGCCCAGTGTCTCCCAGCTCTGTCTTTGTGACGACATTTTACATTTTTTATTTTTTGGAGAAAAAAACATAAACATAGATTTTGAAACGATTCAACATCACTTAGCTGCGTCTGCGTTTACGTTGTAGCGCCTTTTTACTGCCAGTAACAGACGACACTGAGCACAGTTGTGGTTAACGTTTTACGATACACTGACCTCTTAATGCAGTTTGCAGTGGCTGTTTTCCACTCACGCACAATAATGCGTGTCTCCTTTGTTCTGCCTCATCATCACAGGTGGTAACCTTGTGCGTTTGATGGTTACTCAGCTTTTATCTCCCGCTGAAGGGCAAAGAGAGATTTCCGTGTGCATGTGTGTGTCTGTCTGTGGTTATGTCTGTGTCTGTGAGATCAGTATATATCAGTGTTATTATGTCATTTTTCCAAACAGCAAATAAAGATAGTGGACGTCTAGGCTGGCAGACATCATTCTGCAAAGAAGGCTGTCCGCAGAATGTTCACATCAGTGCGGGAGGGAGAGTATTTACAAAGCCACATACCAGTCATAGCAAAAGGGGAAAAAATGTTGCAGTAAACTTGACATTTACAAAACCCAGTCTGGCCTACTGCACAGGTGAACTCATCTAAGCGACATGTGGAAAAGAAAGAAACACAGAAAGATAAGAAAGAAATACTTTAAACCAGGAGGCTGATGTAAAGATGATTAACAATATCTAAATCCTTCAATCTGCACATGTTTAAATTAAACAACCTGTTGCATAAATAAGTATAAATTTCAGGCTTTATTTCCAGTCTTGGAATCAAATGTTCACTGTTTCAAAATAAGAGCCTCAGATACTGTGCAAGATATTCTTTTTGTTCTTGCAGACCACGTCAGGTGCTTTACTTTTAATAATAAATATATTGGCTTTTGTTGGTTAGCTAGCTCCTGCGGTTGTTTCTCTTCTGTCAAACAAAGGGCCGTCGTTATTACTGCTGCCACAAACCTAAAATATCTTTCTTAACTTGGCAACAGATTGAAATGTACAGGATTAAGCTCCATTAAAACTAAAGCAAATTATGTTAATATCAAACAGTTAGAAAATGTCAGTTTACTTGGAACAACACAGACTTATTCAAGCTGACTGACAGTCTGAATATCCAGAAATCTTAATGCCCCAAAATCTCTCTTCAACACAGCCCGGTTCCCCGGGTTAATCCTGACCCCTGACCTTCACACTGTGATGTAACTTCCCTGCTGTTTGTTATTTTCCGTGATGTTATATCCTGTTTCTATATTTTCTTACACCACAGGAAGCAGAGCCAGCTTTGTTGCATCCCCAGGGGCATTCTTCAGTCAGAACCATCTCCAGACTCAGGCTTTGCCCACGTCACACTCTCTCTCCCCACTCTTTCTCTCATTAATGCATACAGTGTTACAGGCCGCACCCTCAGTCCTGTAACAGACGTGCATTCCCCAGCTGCTCCTATAATTACTCTGCAAACAGCTTTTATCAGTTTCAGTTCAGCACAGTTTACAGCCATGTCACTCTATCGCTGCTGAGCAGGTGCTTTTCTTTCTTGTTATCAGCCGTCATTCGTACGGAAAATTCACTTGGAAAGAAAAGAATAACACAGGCAAAAGTTGACATTATAGTGATGGAAAAATGTCAAGCTGCTTAATCTGTTCTCTTCCTTTTGCGTGGAATAAGAGGTTGACATCTAGTTCAGATTTTTCCCAGATCCATGTGGATCTGGGAACTGATGTCTGCACCAGTTATGACAATGTAAACCGACCACATGCAACTTCTGGGAATCAGTCCATGAAAGTCAAAAGCCGTGATACCATAAATCTTGGAAATTTGGGTGATTTCTACGTCAAGTTTGTGTTCTAGTCCAACTCTGGAATGATTTCAGTGCGACTGCTATTCTTAGAGTGCTATTTTGTCATCCTCTGCTGCTTTCTCTGGAATGTCACTATGAACTTGTGCCATTAGCTGTCCTGACTCGTCTGAAGGAGAACATTTAAAGGTTTATTCCACAGTGCTGTCATGTGGTAGTACACAGCACCGTGAAGTTTTCTTGGTAACGCTTTATAATCACCATCACTAACATTATACTTTATTATTAATCACAAATTATAGTTACCTATACATATAAATGTATGCGCTAATAACTGAAATAGGCATACGGTAGAATGAAATAGCTAGGCTCTCAGGACCTTTCATTGGGTTCTTGTATTAACCCTTGTGTGGTGTTCGTATTTTTGTTACTCAGCCAGTGTTCATGGGTCTGGTGGACCCGCTAGAGTTTTGGCTTTCCAAATTAACACTATCAAACAATTTTATGTTAAATTACTCAACAGATGTTTACTTCATCCCAATTACAAGACATATGAACAGCAAACATGGTTAATTTTTTCCCTTTACCTTTGTTAGATCACATTTATGAATTAATGTGCTTCTCGTTTTTCTTTTATATAAAATGTTATAAATAAATCAGTTATAATCAAGTGGAGTGAGTGGAAAGACACAACACATTTACACGTGAAAAAATAATTAATTGTTTAATTTTTCTTTTGAAAAAAACTGAACACGGGTCTCACAGACCCGAACACCATACAAGGGTTAAAATATATGTGCAATAGAAAAGTGACTGTAGAGTTTTAAGCAAGTTCATAGATTTAGGTTTAGCTCAATTAGCTTCCAAGCTGAAGTTGGGCTTTTATCTCTGACAAAGACAACCTCTACCCACAGAGCTGTGTAACAGTGCAAAGCTCAGTAGCTGAGCTAAATGGGGTCTGTTTGGGATTTGAGAAAACTCACTTGTATGAAATTTAGCAGCAGACCTCAGACGTAATCACCACAATAACAGCAGGGCAGACATCTATTCTGTTTCCCCCTGTTGGGCCCCAGGAGTTAGTCATCCAACCAATTTAGCAGGTCCAATGATCTAGTGCCAGGCAGACAGAGCGCTCCCACCAGGGCTACACAGATGGAGAGCCAAGCAAATTAGACACGACCTCGGAGTACAAGGCAGGGGTCGTTTTCTCTCAGACACAGAAGAGAAGAACAGTTTTCCACACAGGCATGCAACCAGACCTGATTCTCATAACAGTCAAAATAGTTGAGCTGAGATGTTGTTGTTATTCTACAGATTCATTGGGCCATCATACATTTGTACATCTAATGCAAATAAACAAGCCTGTATAAATAATTATTAAAATTAATTAATGTTTAATACCTTTAGCATGGCCACAGATCTCTGCACTGCAGCTTCACAGATTGAATTACATAACCTTTAAGCTGATTATAAAATTGACTTGAGGAAGTGTGTCATCTTGTGCATCTCACTGGATCGCTCCTTTTGCTCCTAAATCAATAGACACTACAGTGTGTGCGGTTGCCTACTCATCCACCCGCTATCAGGTCTGTTACCATAGCAACCTAATGAAGACTAAGAAGGCCTTTTAAAAGTATAACAGCTGAAAATAACGATCGTGGGCAGCTAACCAGCTAGCAACAATCAATGTGACAAGACTTCAAATGCTGTCTCTGGTTTGGTAGCGACTTAACGGGAAAGAGCCAAACAAACTGAGACGAAACAAGGAGTTCGATCCTAGAAAGACAGACTTCACTCCAACTGCTGCAAACTCACACGTCCTACTCTAAAGGTTTTAGAGTCACCTTCTATCCACCTGCTGACTAGCCAGTTGGAGGCCTCTTTGGTACCAGTGGAAGTTACAGACTGGTTAGAGATTTGCCTTACTACTGTAGTTAATGAAGATTCATTTGAAACATGTACCAAAGGCCTTAACCCCCCCAAGTTAAGTGATGAATAATTTGAATTGTTGTACAGTTTTCCTGCTGGGGCAGGAGGTGGGTTTCCTCAGGCTCAGCAGGATATAAGCAGAAAGAGTAGTCATCCATTCCTCAGCATTTTCTTTCTTATTTTAATGTCTATTTTTGTGTGTCTCCCCCTCCCCTTTCATTCCTGCTGTCCATTGTTCTGGAGACTTAAACTGCTGCAGATGTTTCTAAAAAAAACATGGGAAACTTTCTCTCTCTTTTTTTAACAATACTGCCATTTCTTTTTCAGTCACTCTCCTAAAAACAACAAAATGACTGCTTTATATTTGCACCTCACAGTCTCTTGGAGATCCGATGAATATATATGTTTTATTCAGGGGTTGCATCCCAAACTGCTCTCCCAAGTGCAGATTTTGCATCTGCACTTTCCATTCAGATATATGCGGCATATAAATATAATATAATAAAAGCCCTATGAATTAAAAATTAGCAGTGTCATGCAAAGTGCTTTAGCAAATAGAAGAAAGCTTTCCAAATGAAGTATCCCTGCACTTAATGAAAACCTTTTAGAACAGGTTTCTGTATCTTATACTCAAAATCTCATATTTGTTTGCCACATTTATCAATAACATCACCATTGCATAACACGGATTCCATGTATTATAGTGTAAATGGTAAATGGACTGGTTCCTATATAGCCCCATTCACACTAGCACATTTTTCTAAGTAACATTCACACGCGTTCATATTCCGATGGATGCATCAGAGAGCAATTTGGGGTTAGTATCTTGCCCAAGGATATTTGGCATGCAGACTAGGGGAAGCCAGGAATTGAACCACCAACCTTTCAATCAGTAGATAACCTGTTCTGCCGCCTGAGCTACAGCCACCCTTGTACGAGTCAGACTTTGTATGTACGAGTTGAGGTGATAGGGAGTAAAACTGACAGAACTCTCTGATATAGCTTCAACAGATCCAAAGAGAACAGCAGTCTTTGGATCCTGACATAAAAACAGGATCTGTATCTGTATAAGCAAATGAGTTACATGGAGTTAAGCATCCCAGGTATTCCATGTGTGACTGCATCCCTGTGTGTAGGCATCACAGCCCAGTTCTACAAACTTGTTACATTGCAGCGCTTCAGTTTTACCCTAGAAATACTACTACGGCTTCTGATTGAAATTACAATCTATATACTAGATAGTAATCTGGTGAATTAGCATGCTAACCAGCTACCAGTTACCAAATGCCACTTTGTACCAACATTTTTTCCAACATGGGAGGAAAACTAGCAATTTTGAGATTCTGTTTTTCTTTTTTACAGTCTAGTCCCTGTTAAAAGATAGCCAGGGAATAAAACGGTAAACACAGTGAGTTCACTACTGTGCTAGTCTGATGTGATTAGCTAATTCAGCACGCTTCAGTTTTGGAAACCAAGATACCAGTGAAAGTTAATTACAATACAAATGATTCCAACTACATTGCATTGATAGCTGTACCTGTTCTCCAAGGTGTTATAGTCATTTATACCACCCAGGCATTCGTGAAAAACTGGATTTACAAGGTTGAATTAGAAGATACAGTTAAGCTAATTAGCTAATTTTATTGGATTGGTTGAAGAAATAGAACTGCTATTTCATCATTTTATCACAAATTGCAAAATAACAGCAACGTCTTTTAGAGTAATTTTTTTTTTTGACTTTTAAGAAACAATGACTAAATGAATTGGTAGATTTTGTTCATTAACTGTATGTTTTTCTCAAAATGGTCAGTGTGTAAGAAAGGAACGGAAATTATAGAGAACACAGCTAAAACAATATTTCAAGCAACAATTTTCGACTTCATTTAAAAAGAAAAATTCAACATCTCGTGGCATATTTGGTGAGAAAACCTGGAAAAATTTACCTCCTTACTTGTGAGACAACTATTGTTTCTCCAGAGTTATCAGGTTTTCACAGCAAGCCCACATCTTAAAATCCACACATTTATTTTTGTTAGTCTTCTCCATTCAAGATTCTGTCTACACGGGCAACTGGTGCAGTGCTGCTGCTTGTGATTTCAATAAGGGGCAGCTATTGGGGCAGTTTAGGTATAGTTTGGGTTTTACTGTAAAAATATTTTATCTGTAATCGTTCATAATGTACACTTTAGGAAGAATGGGCTGTTGATATGTTGTTTGCTTCAGGACTCAGAACATCCAGCTGATTTTATGTGAATAAAAACATTGTGCCTCAATTTGGGGGGGTTGCTAGTACACTTTCATCTTGTTTTCCATGTATACTATTTACTTACTGCACAGAGTGTAAGTGTTGACCGATTTATCTGCAGGCCGACAGTATCGGCCGATATTAACTATATAACAAGCAAACAATCAAATTAAAAAAGTAAAGAAGAGGCAGGAGAAACACCCTTCAACCATGTTGATTTTGCATAGTTTATCCACCAGATGATATTCTGCAAATTCCCTGTTGGCAATGCAGATGTTTGGAACACCGCAAACACAAAAAAACCCAAAACAGCATCGACAGATTTATGAGAACATCTGATTTTTACATTGCCAAATATCGATACTGGTATCAATCCTTAAAATTCTACATTCATCATGCTCATTAGACCATGTATTATTCTGTGCAACAGCTATGGTGACATCTAAACAGCAAACCAATCCACAGACATCAGTGTCTTAAAAAAAAAAGATAAACGTAGCTAGCTAACATTTATATTACCATCTGCAGTATATTCCTCCTTCTGGACAAAAATTGCTTGCTGCTTCCTCCTCTTCTGCTACGCAGCAAAGATTGCAAATACTGAGAATGAGAAGTGCGCATCATTCTCCACTTGACTTTTTGACAGCTCCAGGTCCACCACGCAGGTATTTCTTGTGCATGTAGTCGTACGTGTCAGTGTGAATGCAAGCATGAGAAGAATGGCACGTATGAGACAGCAATAGACAAAAAGAAATCTGGCCTCAAGATGTTGCAGCATTAGATTTCCTGTTTACATCCCTCAAGGAATTAAGAACTGTAGTTACCAAGCTGCACGTCTCTATCTGGAATTGATCGGTGTATAAAAAACTGAATGGATGCTTCAAATGGAGGATTCATGCAGACCACTGTAGCGTTGGCCAATTTTACCCAGTTGTGATTACGGTTATTTGACTTTCTCTTTCCATTTTAACATTTTATTACCTTTTTTGAATTTGTTTAGCAGTTAACCACAGTTGGTACTGCACCTCACATTTCTGCACCCCCCACCATTATCATACACCTACACACAGAGCACAGTGTATTTGATTGAGAGTACTGTGTGTGTGTGTGTGTGTGTGTGTGTGTGTGTGTGTGTGTGTGTGTGTGTGTGTGTGTGTGTGTGTGTGTGTGTGTGTGCTTTTTTACCCATGTGCATGTGTCTGCTGTGCATGCAGCCAGAAATCTCATCAATGGCTCTATGATTTTGCTGAATGTTACTATGGTAACTGCAGTGGAATTGCCTCATAAGAGAGAGCTGGTCCTGTGTAGGTTGAAATAATGCTGAGGATGAAGAGCATTTAAATAATGGAAAAACAAGGTGCAAGAGAAAGGTGAGGAGTTTATGAATCAAAGAGGAAAAAGATGAAAGACTCTATAAGATTCATATCGATACTACAAATATTTACTGAATATGTATTCTCTTCTTTCACTTGTCTCATAAACATGTTCATACAGTTTGATTGCAACCTTTGTTTTACAAAGAAATGATTTTGTCCACCGGGGAAGTGATCAGAAAGTCTCTTCAGCAAAGCTGAAAGGACTGTAAATTGTGAATGTGAATCCAAGCCGTAGTCAACCAGATGTGCATAGACTTTACTTCAATCTGAATGACTGTGCTCATTTTGAATGATAGTTCATTTGGTGTTTAAAGAATGCTGCAGCTGCTGTCTCCCTCTCCCTACAACAACTAAAATAAATCAACTGATGAAGTAGAAGTCAATTTCTGAAGTCATATTCAACAGTAAAAGTGTCTTTGATGCTCTCACTTGAACTTTTTGTGCCTGCGTGGCTTCTCTCCAAGCGCACCAGTTTCCTCAAACAATCCAAAGACATGCATGTTAGATTAATTGGTGATCCTAGCAGCGGAGGTGAGGATGTGATCGTGAAGGTCTGAGTGTTAGTATCTGGACCGACGCCATGTCCAACACACAGCCTACCTCTTACCCAGTGTCAGTGATTAAGCCAAGCCCCCATTGTGCCTTGGAACCACTTAATCCCTGTGTTTACATTGAGGCTGAAATTGGATGTCACTACATTACCTTCAAGGTTTTCCATGTGTAGTAATTAGAAACCAAGATAAGATCCTTACCCTGTTTGCTTAACCTGCAACTGATTATCATAAAAAGACATCTAGGATGAAAACCTGAAAAATTTCGACTACTACAGGTCACTGCTAGAGTTTAAACGTCTTAAAATCCAGCAAAAATCACTAACGTTGGCCTGGATCCACTATCCAGGACCACTATCCATCTTCCACACAGTAGATAATCTGCTCATGACAGTGGGTTCCTAGGCATGCTTGGAACTACAGCTTACAGTAAAGCTTAGAAGAAGCCCAAAACTCAAATGGGACCATCTATTAGCCTATCTAACACAAGAGTGTAGGCTTTTTTGGAGGACATATTATGAGGACTTAGCACCCCCAGCCTGAAATGCAAGAAACCAGCTTTTCCACTGTCTGACGTTCTGAAGAGCACACTGAAGGATGCAGCAGCCTTGAGACGCTCTGACACGTGTCCTGTCACTCAGCAGTGCCTACTCGTTTTAATGTCAGCTGCTGTCAATCCTTTGTGCACATTGCAGTACATATACATAGACATCTATCTGATTTGTTGTCCTAAGGATTGCCAGGCCTTTAGATCAGAGTTTTACAGTCCCCTTTGTGTATTTTTACCAAGGATAGCGAAAATCACTTTTCAATAACACGAATTTATTAATGATAATGTTACTCGCAAGAATCGCTATCCATTATAGAAGTAGCCAGTTTTGTTTTTTCTCTCCTTGAGGAACTTTTTGGTCATTAAAAAAAAGACCACACGAAGATGAAACCACCACAAAACGTAGAACTTCCAGTGGTCCAGAAAAAAACACATACAGGCTTCAGCTGAAAATCCATGTCATCATCAAGTGGGTTGCCAGGAGCATCCTCGGTTGGCTAAGCATGTCATCGGGACTGGCAGAGTGGTTTCATGGCTGCAGCGGTGTGTGGGGTGAGTGGGCTGTGTGAGCGTATATGTACGCGCTGGAAATAGCAGGTGACAGGGCACAGTGGGTCACTAATTACAGATTTGTAAGTGTGCATGTGTCTGTGTGTGTACGCAGGCTGGTGTTAGAGCAGCAGACAGGGTCACGGCTGTGGATTTCATTAGGTGAAGTGCTTGGCGACAGACTCTGGTGTAACCGCTCCGAGGGTCCGTTGCTGACATTCGGTCAGTGTGGTAATTGGCACTAAGTCAGAGCTTTTGAAAGTTATTCAACCAAAACCTTTGTTCAGCTTCACCTGCTTCAAAGAAGAAAAATGAAAAATCACATGTGTCCGTCATTTCCTTTCATTTAATTTTAAAGGCCTTGAATGTATTTCTTTCTATGAATCATCTAATAAAAGAGAGTGCACCATTGCACACTGAAGAAACCACCTGAAAGTAAGCACTGCTTCATTTTTATTTCCGAATAGTGTCAAAATTGTAACTAAAGACTTGGTGTAGAAACAAATAGCTTAATGTTTCATATTCTGTACAAGCTTTGCAGCCACATTTGGTTACATTAGCAGCATCTCTCTATGGTAGATGTTACACCTTCACAGTGTAATATCTACCATATGTGATAGGTTGCAGTGAAATTCTCTAAAGACACGCACAATTCCCAGTATATATACTGGATAAATACCAATGTTATTTCCATTACCTGCTGCTGGATTCATGTTCCCTTAAATATTAATTGTAAAACTTCTGATCTTGTTTGCAACATTGAACATGATATAAGTCTGAATGCATCCAGTCTCACTGAGGCCTGAAATTATAATGGACATCTTGCTGTTGCATCTTTATTCCGTAGACATCTTAAGATGTCGGCCTCGCATCTTAAGAATGTAGCTCAAAGTGCAGCTGGGCTTAGGACCACCTTTAGTGCTGCTTGCATAGCTGCTGTTTTTTAGAGCAGTTGGAAAGAAAAAGAAAATGAATTTGTGGTGTCTGACCATGTTGGAAATACAGTGTTTATATTGGCCACTCGGAGAGAAAAAGCCAGCTGTAATATCATGAGGCAAGACGTGATAATTGTTTAGATATGGGGACATTCTCTTGCCGTAGGCCTTCGTACCGCTGCGTTTGGTTGCTCACAGAAAAGCTAGAGAAACAGCTGTGTGACAAACAAAAAGGAGAGAAGTTCAAGCCCTGCATACTCTTTGACACCGCTGTAAAGTTTTTGACCATTTAGTCCTGTTTAACTTTTGTCAGAATTCATACTTTGGGATTATAGCGCGCATGCTGTATGTGCTAACATCTCCCCGGCCCACATTTTCAGTCCACTGCAGTTCTTTGTTGTGCCCTACGTGTTAGCAGAAGTCGTTTAATAAAAAGTAAACAAAGGCGATTGTATAAGTGTCATCAGTCACATGGTACTCAAGCAGTTGATTATGACCATAGCACCCCAAGCATCAGGGCACTTTTCATCGCCATGTTTACTGAAGAGAAGTGGTAGCTGTTCTATAGCGCCTGCCTGGTTATTGTACCATGATTTAGAGCACGGCTGCAGCTCAGATAATTCAGCACTCACTTAACTTATCACTTCTCAAATAGCCTTGCTTACACTGGGGATATTTTTCCTTGGTGACGGCCTTAGTCATACCTTGATATGACCTGAACTTGCTGGTGGGTGGGACTGCAAAGAAGTCACCTTCTTTTTTTGCTTCTCATTTCTCTCTGAGATTGCAGTATTCAGTACTGTGAACGAGCTGTTCGTCGTGACGTAAAAAAAGAGGCTTTCATTTCCTATGGTTTCCTAAAACATGCTTTTATTCATGGTGGTTTTGAAGACATAAGTGACTAATTTCCTTTTCAGAGTGCAGGCCAAGGCAGGCCTAACAGCACATCGCACAGAGCTGAATATATACTGTACACAAATGTACACAGCCTCAACACATGAATTCCAAAGCATATGCAGTCACCATAGCTTGGTACTTCTAAATATACTTTGATTGCATTCATACTGAAAAATATGCCTGTGCATATATTGTACACTCACATACACACTGACACTATAGTTAGTGTAATGAGAGCGCAATCTCTCTGAGATTAGGAGCAAGCACTTCCTGTTTGTGTCACCAAAAGGGCAGATAAGACCACTTAAAAGCTGTATTTGTTAGTATTTCCATGCCTTACTGAGTCTCCAGTGCAGTAAGAAAGAAAATAAATAACGCGTCATCAAGAAATAATATCATAATTGACTGCAGTGCAGACAAAACAAAAGTGGCATTATATAACACGATTGTGCTTGGGAGTGGACATTTTAAGAAGAAACAGTGTGCTTGGGTATTTGAATGACCCAGCTGTTAAGCATTTTCATTTTATATAGCCTAACTAGGAAACAGTGAAATACTGGGTGATTTAAAGACACATAAAAGAATAAAGTAAATACACAAATAAACATCATCTCCCTGAGAAGTTTCATGATCTTCTTAGCCAGCAGTCACCAATTGCTCAACACGAAATCTAATGAGCAGCTTTTATGAGCGCCGTCGCTTTTACTGTCTTAAAAGTAATACAATGGTCCATTTGCTCTAGCTCAAATAAAGGCCCAGTTAATGAATCATCATTGTCGCTACTTTAAGTAAACATTCTCATTTTACATGAACATTTCAGCTCAGAGCCTGCAGATGGGGATCGTAAAGCTTTAACCTCTTTATAAAGATCTGGGCCCGTATCCCTAAAGAATCTTTGTGCAAAAAGTGGCTCCTAGCGGCCAAATTCTAAGAAAATTCTCAGAGTCATGACGTTTTCTTAGAATTTCCCCTAAAAGTGACACGACAATCCCAGTTAATATAAAAGCTATTCCTCAAGATTCCTAGCGCTTAAAAGGGCTCCTAAGGCGAGATCTGCTAAGAGCAGGGAAGAGGACTTTTAGTGGCTTAGGAGTTCCCCTAAGCAGCTGCACAAAATGGCCAACAGAAGAGGCAGGAGAGATGTCCTGCAAACACTGGATGACAGGGAATTATTGAGATGCTACAGATTGGATCGTGCAGGAATCATGTTTGTGGTGGATCTCCTTAGAGATGCAATTACTTCACCAACTCGACGCCACAACGCTATTACACCGGAGACGAAAGTAATCACAACCCCGAGGTATTTGGCAACCGGGAAAATGCAACAATGCAGCAGTGATGACTTGGGTCTGCAATCACAGACATTGCTAAAAGCTGAGCCGTGTTACCCTCGTTAAGACCACACTGGACTTGTAACGTTGTGATTTCTACTTCATTAAGGACAGCCTCTTGAGATAGGCCATCTTGTTTTCAACAGGGTCCATATGGGAGTGAAAGTACAAAATATGTCAGCTAGGATATTAATATGAGCAAATAAGACACGAATCATTATTTGAACAGGGTGTAATGAGTTTAAGTTTTCACATATTTTAGATTCTAATGGCTATAACCCCTACAGCTTACTATTCATTTTCCAGATATTTTCTTGAATGTGAAATATTATTTACAATTACAGTCAGCATAAGATTAGAGTGTATAATTATGTTTATTGATTTGAGGGTACATCCTTTGCTCATTATCACCAAAAGCTCATTTCCATCAAACTTGTAGGATCAACCAATCACGGCTTTTGAAATGATGACTCATACCTAGCAACGGGGTCAACCACACCTCCTCACTGAGATAGGATTTTCCATCCATTCCTTGTTCAGAGTTCACTGAAAATGTTCTGGAATCACTTCTAAGCTAAAACTCCTGGCAAGGAATTTTTAGGTTAAGTTAGGAGCTCTCTGAGAGGATTCTCAGAATCTTTAGGGATACGGGCCCTGGACCGCAAACACTGATATCACAAGTTCCAGGAAGACAATAGAGAAATTGTCTTTCTCGAGAGGTTATGAATCTGAATGATGTTTGTTAAGCAGATCAGTCTCCAAATCATTTGACTGTACTGCCTTTTCCTTCCAGCGCATCTAAGCCAGTTAAGTGTGTTTGCGGAGATTTTATAGAGTAATTAAATCCATGTACTTTTGGTGCTGTGTGCACTCAGGGTCCACAGAGCTATTTTTACTTTCCATGGAAAGTTCCATTAGTTTTAAAAAAGGAGTGATCAACGTAACGTCTGAGGGGCTTGCTTACATTTTTGCTTCATATCAGGCGAAGCTACTAAAGGAGACAGCAGCTAGCTCATCTGTGTAGCTGATAGTCCAAATATGAACTTGTGCTTTATAAAGAAAAACAGACACATTTGATTTTACTAGTTGATAACACAGCACAGGTCTAAACTGAGCAACTCTTCAGTGGAAAAATGTATGCAACAGTCGCCCTTGCAAAACTTTTTTTCATTGAATGTCTCACACTAATAGACATTTGTTCTTCGTGGATGTGTAACATGACTCATGGAGTTATGGGAAAATACAAAGATGGTTGCAGCGGTTAACGCTAAAAGCACTAGAAAATACATTATTACTTTTGTCACATCTCAAAATCAAGCTCGTTGTCTTCTCTGTGTTCCCAGCTGTGAGCTGAGTGATTGACAGGACCGACGACATGGGGAAGCAGAACAGCAAGCTCCGCCCTGAGGTGATGCAGGACCTGCTGGAGAGCACCGACTTCACCGAGCACGAGATCCAGGAGTGGTACAAGGGCTTCCTCAGGGACTGCCCCAGCGGGAACCTCTCCATGGAGGAGTTCAAGAAGATCTACGGTAACTTCTTCCCCTACGGAGACGCTTCAAAGTTCGCCGAACACGTCTTCCGCACGTTCGACGCTAACGGGGATGGGACAATAGACTTTCGGGAGTTTATCATCGCGCTGAGTGTGACGTCGCGCGGCAAGCTGGAGCAGAAGCTGAAATGGGCCTTCAGTATGTACGACCTGGACGGGAATGGGTACATCAGTAAAGCTGAGATGCTGGAGATTGTGCAGGTGAGTCTTCTGTGTAGATTGTGGAAAAGTGTCTAAAATACAGAAAATTTCCTACCAAGGAGAACATCTAACATCACTGTGGCCTCCAGCACTCTTCATGGTGCTGGATGTGACTCCACATTGACATGATTTTTGAGAGCTACGTCATTCAGGCCCTTATTTATTGCCAGCATTAAAATGTCAGTGTACTTAAAAGGTACACTTGGATTGATTGGAAACATTCATTGTGCTGCCAAGTAAAAGCAGTTTTGGAAACAGTCAGAGATTAATTAGCTCAGCTCCATCTTATATATGGCTTGTAGCCCTGTCATGATAGGAGAAGAGCAGATTTTCCCTCTGCTCCACACCTTTTACAGGAACAAATGGAACTCGGGCTCAGCCTAATCCACACTGGCTACATCGCTTTCAGTATCCTTTTGGCTTGCAGGTTCTATTATTTCTTGCCCTGTCATGTTTGAGTGCATGTTTCACCAGAATAAGCTACAGCGCTGGGCAGATGAGGAGGCATGTCTGTATTAAATCACACTGCTTGCTCACCTGTTGTTATTTATTAAGATAATGAAGGCAGACTAAAAAGCGCAGCACACTATGCAGACTTTCAAAGAAAGAAAAGGAAATAAAAGAAACAGATGAAATGCAATACAAACTCTGATCATTTTGAAATAAGCCACATTTTGTTTTTCTGTGAAAAATTCAACAGCTGCTTTCTGATCCGTGTAGCCAGGTACAGCTCACCTTTAAGACAGAAAAGCAGGATAAAAGCCGAGCGTGGGTGGCATTTCCTGCAAAAGCCTTTCGTGTAAACAGACTATTTCATGTACACACGCACAAACACAGTTTATATTTGACTTCCTTCACAATTACATGCCGGCCAGTCTCTCCCACTGCAGTTTCACTCAAATTACTCTCATCAGATCTTCAGTGTGTGAGCCATTTTCAAAACAGGCCATTTATGTTGTGTATCCTGATAATGAGGGGAAGGCGGGATGGAGGAAGAACAGGAAGCAATGAGAAGAAGCAATTATTTTTTACAGATTAACCCAAAAGGAATGCAGTGTGTGCGCATTTGTGACTATACATCTGTGTGTGTTACTATGGCTCTATATGGCTGAGGAGGAGGTGACTAAAAGGAATTAAGCAGTGATATATTGGTGGATAATTGTAATGAAATAAAAACTGATACGTGCTAACATGGTCTGAATAGTTTAAGGCACAAGGCAGCTTGATGATATTTGTGTTTGGGGTGGTCTCTATGAGTCATCCCATCCAGCGTGCTGTGGATTAACTCTTTGTTGCCCTAAAAATGTTCATTCTGGCATCTATAATAATAAGTGCTGTGAATATAATTGATTTTCTTTTCACCAATGCATGGTGGCTTTACTTTCTCTCAGCACAATCTGAACCACCGTTTACATGACAATGCCTTAAACCTGAGCTAGCCAGGCTGTGTTGCTTCACCTATCATTGATTCAAGGCTAAATTAGTCCCATTACTTTAAGACCACTATTAGTCAGACTTCACACTGGCACTTCTTTCTACACACTGACGCCATAAACCCTCTGCCCATTTTCCAGTAAAAGGTGTCACTGTTCACAAGGACAAAAGAACAGAAAGCAGTGACTCAGATGCTCGCGTCTATTCAGCTGATGTGAATATGAATGAATTTTGAAGGAGCACGTGTGAGTGCAAGTATGTTGCAAATGGTAACGCTTTAAGAAGTGCATGATTATGAAGAACTCTGTGCCATCTTAACTTTTTAGTGTCACGTGCAGACGTGCACGCTATGTTCATCTATTTTCGTCTTTGGCTTGTGGTCTGGTTTAGGGCCCCTTGCCTCTGCAGAGAAAAGGCTTAGTTTAATTCAGCTTTATTTAAATCACGCCAATTCATAACAACAGTCGCCCAAAAGTGTTTTATATTGTAAGATAAAACCGCACATTATTAGAAAAAAACCCCAACAATAAGACAGTGAACAAGCACTTGGTGAGAGTGGGAAGGAAGAACTCCCATTTAACAGGAAGAAACCTCAGTCAGGCTCAGGGAGGGGCAGCCATGGCCTGTGACCAGCTGAGGAAAAAGAGGAGAGATATTAGATAAAAGGCAAATCATAAGAGAGTAAGCCAGAGTTTAATAACTGCTGAAAATTACATGTATGAACACATAGGTGAGGTGAGGGACAAAGAAACACTCGGCATAAGCGTAAGCCCCCAGCAGGCTAGGCCTATTTCATCTTAACTATGGGAGGATTCAGGGAAACCTTAAGCCTTAACTATAACTTTCATCAAAGAGGAAAGTTTTAAGCCTAAGCTTAAAGGTAGACTGGGAGCTGGTTCCACAGAAGAGGGGTCTGGAAGCTCCAGGCTCTGCCTCTGATTTTGAAAACGTTATTTTAGAGAAAAGGTTTCAGACAGACCTTTAAAAGGAATTGCTAAAGTTAAAAAAGAATCCTTGAATCTGACTAAAGCCTTCAGATTAGTGTGATCACAGTCACACGCTGCTTCCAGTAGAATCAGACGGCAGATCCGACAGGTGACTCATAAAGGTAAATGCATTCATTTTCTCCTGTGTATCTGTGTCCTGGTGATAATGGTGAACGATTAACAGTAGTAGCCCTGCATCCAAGTGCCTGTAGACCTTTCTGGTTCCCTGATATTTCCAAGTAGCACCACCAGCACCAGCTCCCATGTATTGCTTGGTTTATTATATACATTATTGTCTAGCTCAGAATGAATTGCAATCACCTTGTTGGTCCAATGGCTGAATCTAGCACCATTATCACGTTTTAAATGTGCTTTACCAAATACCTCTAAAGATAAGACAGTGTCTTCAACCTCACATGTACAAATGGTGGCGTAGTAATGGTCAAAACTAGCTGGACGTATGTTAAACATGCTGAACGTCATCCAAACAGAGCCTTGTTCACTCAAGTACAATAATCACACGAGCTCTTCTGTCTTCTTTTGTGATCATTCATATTCTCCTCTATATTCATGTGAGAATATCTTATCTTAATATCACTTGCCAGTGCTTCACTCTAAGGACCCTGTCTGTTCCCCCACTGTGGTCTTCATATTTCCCATGCACTCTCGCCTCCGTTCGCCATTGTGCCTGGGAGCTCCAGCTTTTCCCAGCTAGCTAATGCTCTCTCCTGCAGAGAGTGTGTAAATGTTGGTGATGATCATAATTATCTTTGCTGTGAGAGTAATTGAATTGGATGGATCACCGCCAGCCCGGATCATCCTTTTCAGATAATGACAAAATCTGAACTCTGTCTCATCAATAGTTGATATCTACCCTCTGTCTACCTTTCATCTGAAACCAGGTGCCTTCAGCAGAGCAGACGAGCACAGAGGGACGTCCATTGTCTCCACTGGCAAAAAAGAAGATGGCAGAGAGCATTCATACTAGTAATTTAGGGACTGAACAGAATAGCAGAGTAGATGAATAGACGGCTGCTCGGGCGGATAAAGTCGCCGTGGGAAACATATTCAGCTATGGTGTGAGGGTGATACGAGAGACTCTGTGTTGTGTTTGTGTAGCTACTGCTGACCAACTCAAACGGTGCTCAGCCGGCTCCACAAATAAGTCTGACCAAGCTGAAGCCCTCCCTCACTCTTTGCATTTCTTCCTCTGTCAATGGTGCCTTTTTCACATCATTTCCTGTATTATACGGAGGGAAGGTAAAAACCAAGAGCCCTATGCAATCCTGCTTTTCTTCTCCTTCACTCTTACAAGTGGCTAGGTCTTTTTCTCTGTATTTGCCCTCACACACCTGTGCCTTTGTTTCTGGCTTCACTGGAGACATTATTGTGTGCTTGCTCAAGGCACATGAAAGAGCCTTCTCTCTCCCTGTGACATTCAGGCTGCACAATGGGTACTACTTAGATGGCTGAAGCTTGACTCTACAATTTAAAAAAAAAGAAACCTACACAGGTGCTACAGATAAATTATAAGAAATTTACTGGCGGAGGAGAAAAAAATGCCCAGGCTAAGTCCAGGAGATATAACAAGAATCCAAAGTAAGAGTGGGAAGTGAGAGTTGATATGGAGACAGGCAATTACTGTAGGGAGGATACAGCATTTGGCAGGGTGTCATATGTGAAGAGAAAGACCACAGAAAGACCTGACTTATTAAGACAAAGATTGTTGTCTTTGGATGCAGGGGAAGAAAGACAAAGGCTGAGGAACTGGCTTTACTTTTGATTTAGGAGGCTAACTCGGGTAAAGCCGGTGTTATTCAGTAACATGACAGGTAGCGATATAGCCTCTAAATTTATCACAGTATTTCTAGAAAATTTGCAGTAACAAAAAGTGTGACTATGTAGGAAAAAATACTCACTTTTCCAATGAACAACTGTCACTGATGACACACTTCCTAATTTGAAATGTCAGTCTAATGAAATAACGTATGAGCACATTTAAAAGGAAGCTTAAGAATAATGAACAATCTCTCATTTCTGTGGTAATTTCATTGTAATTGGAGATAAATTATCTGAATTTCAGGAGACAACACCTCCAAACACGCCCCTTCTGGTTTTTTCTATATTCGACTATTAGTCGAGGCCATGGTTCTCAGCCGGGGAAAAAAATGAATTTATAACTGCTGAAATCCAAGGCCCAGTGAAGCTAAAGCTCTCGTTGGTAGTCCTTGTTCTGCGGTATTTTCCTCCTACTTGCAACAGAGCTCCAAAGAAAAAGATGCCTCGGCTGTTGAATGATGTCATCTTCAGTGAAGTCGTAAGTGAGACAGGAAGGGCCGAGGTTAGTTGGTTAGCAGTGATTAAGCCTTTAAAATAAGAAGTAGAAGATTGTCCTCTGGTGTTGGCTTCTTATATAGAGCCTGTTCAAAACATGAAACACACCAAACGAATCCAATTATTACAAAGGTTGTTGGGGCAACCAAATTGAGTGCACAGACCAGTATAGTTTGTTCCCTGATGAAGCTGAAGCAAACAATAGTTTACTGGAAAAACCAAAAGGTGGAATTTCCAAGTATCGTATTCACAGAATCATCCTTTTAGAAAGTTCTGAAGAAAAATCCTCCGACTCTCTTGGGCTCAGCGTCCTTAGCTTCACACGTCGCTTCACTTCTTACTGGCTGCTTGTAATTTGGGGATTTAGAAATGTGAGCTTATTGTACAGCGTGTTGCTTCGCTGGATTAGATGAGCAGCTAAATCCCTAACATGCAACACCAGCTCACTTTACTCACAGCACCTCGAAGGATGCCAATTAATAACAGACCCATCTCCAAAGTGAAGTCACTCTGGCTGCTTCTTGTCCCTGAACTCCCGAGCTGCCCTGCCGCTTTGGTAATAGGCAGCATAACCAGCACCTATATAAAGCTCTGGCTGCACTGTAATCACAATCATCCCTCATCTGTTCACATGTCAGCTCCCATTCCCCTCAAAACCGCCTCCTTATTAGAGACAGAGTGGGCTGTGATTTCACTGTTTACTGCCAAACAGCCTGCAATGCAACAGAAAGCAAAGGAGACACAACACTGATAAATAGACTGCGTGTTGGTCTCCAAGCCTCGCTACCTAAAGCGCAAATACGCAGTCACAGCGCGGCGACGCAGTGCAACAAGCTGGCATATTGGAATCACTTCTGAACAGGTGGACATACTGTGGAAATATGCTCAATAACCGGCGTGTTTGTCACCATAAATGTCCCTAATATCAATAAAGCAAATATCACAGGGGACTCTCTGGGGTTTTACGCTCTCTGCTCGAGAGTGATTTCCAAACGGTGATTTCTGTTAACTCTGTCAAGGCACGCTACAGCAGGACAAAGTGGAAGGCCTTGTTGCTTTTGGTCTGAGTGGATGTCGAGTATAACAAGCCGAGTAAAAGCAGCAGGGATTTTGAAGGCTGAAAAGAAAAGTACTGCTAGCATTAACTAAGACTTCAGCTTTCGAAAGGAAAGCAATAAAAACTCCAATTTGATTACCTGCAGTATGATAAAGTTAACGTGTGTTTGTATATTCTGTTATATAATCACTGCGTGATTGCCCCCCCCCCCCCCGCAACCCTCAACTGGATAAGTAGTTAAGTGAAAGGACGAATGGATGGACAAACCAGGGGGTATATGTGCGAGGGACAGCCGATCACAATGTTTAGTTTAAATAAGCATTATTATGAACTGCGAATTATGCAAAGCTACTCTAGTGGTGTCCAAAAGTAAGATTATGTAGTTGCAAATGTGGTAACCTTTAAAAAAGCAGGGAGTGAGCTATTCAAACTGTAGTTTTGTAGTAGAGTTTTTATAATGACCCAGAAAGTCTCCTAGTTACAAAAATAGAATAGACGATCTCTTACAAAACTGAACAGGTCAAAATCTTCAGCACATAGACTGCGTCAGGAATCCCTCCTTTTGCCATACATTATCTACAGCCTGCAAAACAGACCTCACACTCAGCTGTTCATTGTTTAATCAGCAGTGAAAATAAGCAATAAAGCATTCAGTAAATGTTTTTAAAAAGACACTAAACATCTCCAATCACATAACGCAAGATACACGCAGGCAGAAGCAGACAAGAGGTTTCAGCAGATCTGCTGCGACAATGAAAAGTCGTGTCAACCAATAGAAAAATGCCGGCCAGAATCACGCCTGTCAGCTGCAATCATTTTCAAATGTGTGTGAGATTCTACAGCTGAAGGCATAAATTAGTACCCGGCTCATCTGACCTTACTGTGTGTGTCTCTCTGTAGGCGATATATAAGATGGTGTCGTCCGTGATGAAGATGCCCGAGGATGAGTCGACACCTGAGAAGAGGACAGAGAAGATCTTCAGGCAGATGGACACCAACAGAGACGGTAAGAAGTACTCTGATGTAGCATTTACTTCCAGTAGTTTTAACTTTCAGCATAAAAGCATGAAATTATCCACACTTCACACAGCCTAGTTTATAAAGTGCACAAAGACTATTATTCCCTGTGTATTGATCTTTGATCTCTCTCACTGATAATTGCTTTAGGATGTTTATCACTCTGGATGAAAAGTTTGTTGTTTGAGTGATTCCATCCAACTACCACCTGATTAGCTGTCACCAAAGTCTTCTTT
Source organism: Aulonocara stuartgranti (assembly GCF_965226115.1). NCBI lineage: Eukaryota > Metazoa > Chordata > Actinopteri > Cichliformes > Cichlidae > Aulonocara > Aulonocara stuartgranti. The sequence continues at coordinate 32,639,122 of NC_138947.1, read as the reverse complement.
AATACGAGATAAAGAAGCTCTGCTCTGCCAGCACCGTTCACATACGTCACACTTGAGATTCACACACAGTTAGACTTGGATGCTTGTGCAGCTCTCTGATGCATCAGTAATGCTCTGTGTCGTGATCCTTCAGCACAGGAGAGGCACAAATAAGGCAGGAGGAAGAGAAAGATGGATGATGGTGCTGGGTGGGGCAGTGATGGAGAGGAAAAGGGAGAAAAATGGGAGCAAGATGATGCGAGAGCAAGAGAGCGCAATGACTAAAGCATGGAAGAGTCTTTTACTTCTTGTAATGAGAATCACAAGTGGAGAGCAACTCGTGGGGAGATAGCTGTAGTCTGTCTGTTAGTGATCAGAGAAGAGAGGACCTGTCTCAACACTGCCACCTTTTGGTGAGAAGTGGAACATATTAGGATGTACCGTTCATGTTGTAAAGCCTCTGAACTAAAGATGCTACCAAATAAGCATAAGAGATTAACCCTGAAATTGTTATAATCTCACTTAAAATGTTAATGGTCCCAACACAGTCACACTTGCCAGACAAATGCAGGAACATTTCCTGTTTGAGGATTTTCTTCACCAGTGTGTTGCACTTTATCTCACACTGTTTTGGTATATATGCTTCTTTCTTCTTCAGCTTTATGCTGTGGACGTAAATATGAATGATAAAAAGATCATTTCTGTTCTGATTTTTTTCAGGCAAACTGTCTCTGGAAGAGTTCATCAAAGGAGCAAAGAGCGACCCCTCCATCGTGCGCCTGTTGCAGTGTGACCCCAGCAGTGCTGGACAGTTCTAAATCTGAGGCATCGACACAACCTGTAAGGCTCCTTTAAGCAGTAAAATTCACTTCTGTCTCTGTCTTTGAAGTTAAAGTTAAGTTAAATGTAAATTTAAACTTGAGAGTGTAAAAAAGAAACACCGATCCAACAAAGGGTGCTCAGTTTAGAGTCGTGCTGTTCGCGCTGACGGTGCTGCTGTGTGGTCGGATCGGTGGAGGGCTGAGGTTCAACCTCAGGAACAAACGCGCTTCTCCTACGAGCGGTTTTGCCTTGCAGGCAGAGAAGACGTCTGCTGGAGGGAATCTATTCCGAGGCTGCGTGCGCAGTGTAGGATGTGGGATGGGTCATCCACAGTGTCAGTGACTTTGTGGCTGCATGTAATTCATGGACTGACATGAGAGACTTTGTAGGAGGTGGCCTGGTATTTTGGAGCAGGTGCTGATGCTCAGAAGAAGCTTCTTCTTTTTAAAGCCCCCGTGTGTAGGATAGCTACAATGTTTCTGTGAGCACCTCTCTCTTCTTTTCTGTCTTGATGGTTCTGAGCTTTCAGCAGGACCTGCGGCACTACAAGACAAACCTTCCCGGTGTCAGCTGTAACTTCGAGAGCCAAGAATCAGATAATGTGAAGAGGAGATCTGTGAGTCAACAGATGAGTTACAACAGCAATCTGACAGCAGAGTGTCACAAGATGAGGTTGTGGTGTGTTGAAATCAGTGGAGAAAGAGAAGCCTGGCAGTTCTCAGTGTTTGTGTATAGCACTGTGAGAATCATTGTCGTGTCATCATCACCTCTGCACTCTTCCCTGCAGCTGACAGCTGATGATGATTTCTGTAGGTTTCCCCAGCCGTCCTTTCTCACAGAGCTGCTGTAGAGCATAACCAGACAGAATTTTTCATGCTAAAAGCTTTAAGATGTTGGAAGATTCTTCCAAATGTATTTTGCACAGAAAAAACACTGCAGACTTTATTCTCAATCACCTGGATAATATGAATTAAAATATATCAAAACTCTTTTTGCTGTTTCACAGCCTACAGTCATTTGTTGAAGTTTCCAGCAAGCCTCACACACGTCTCCTGAGCAATCCCAGCACATTCTTCTTTGGAGAATCTCTCAAGCTCCTCCATATTTCATGGTCTTCAGTTCACCCCACAGATTTTCAGTATGGGCTTTGTGCAAGAAAGCCATTAATGTTCACATTGGTCTTCCGGAGGTAGTTCTTCATCAGTCGTTGTGTTGAACGTCAAAGCGATGACCCAGAGCCGGTTTTGCTGGTGACTGCTTGAAGTTTTCTCTGAAAATCTTCACATAGGCTTCTTTCTTCATGATTCCTTCCACATTGAAAGGATTCCCAGTTCCAGATGCACTGAAGCATCCCAAGAGTGTTACCAAAGAGCTCTAGTTTCATCTCATCTTTCCAAAGCGGATGTTTCCAGTAAGCATAATCTTCTTCCGTGTTGTCCTTAACATATTTGACTCAGGCTTGAAGTTGTTCTCTTCTGCAGAAGTGGAGTTTTTCTTGGTCTGCAACCTCACAGTCCATTCCTGTGCAGAGTTCCAGTGATTGACTTATTCTGGGGACTAATAATGTTGGTTGTGATCATTTTTGTTTTTTCGGAAATAATTCTGTTAATGTGTGCAAATATAAATGCTATGCTATTTTAAAAATCCATTGCTTTAAAAAACTTTAAATTTTAATAGTTGTGGCTGTGACTGACAGATGAATGTGATACATTAGCTCAAATAAATGTCAAACAACTGGCATTTTTGTGCCAGCTGAGCGTTGGATTGACCAAAGAGATCCTGCAGACTGATAAACAAAGCTCTGGACTCAGAACTGAAACTGGTTGTGCCAACAAAGGGCAAAAAAACAATGCATCCTGTCTACATCCTGTGAGATTGTGGTGATACCCATACGCAGACTCCTTTTCCCCTCCCATCTTTAGCTGTGAATAGATGTGGACATGCCGTTATTCTCATCACTGGATCACAGTTTGCACCTCAGGTTATTAGACTGAATTAATTAGACTGATTAAAACAAGTTCCTGCCCCAAGTGGAGGAGTTCAAGTATCTCGGGGTCTTGTTCGCGAGTGATGGGAGAAGGGAGCCGGAGATCGACAGACGGATTGGGGCTGCACCGGTCCGTCGTGGTGAAGAGGGAGCTGAGTGTAAAAGCGAAGCTCTCAATTTACCGGTCGATCTACGTCCCTACCCTCACCTATGGCCACGAGCTGTGGGTAGTGACCGAAAGAACGAGATCGCGGATACAAGCGGCAGAAATGAGCTTCCTCCGAAGGGTGGTTGGCCTCTCCCTTAGAGATAGGGTGAGAAGGTCGGCCATCCGGGAGGGGCTCAGAGTAGAGCAGCTGCTGCTCCACATCGAAAGGAGCCAGCTGAGGTGGTTCGGGCATCTGACAAGGATGCCCCCTGGGCGCCTCCTGGGTGAGGTGTTCCAGGCATGTCCCACCGGGAGGAGGCCCCGGGGCAGACCCAGGACACGCTGGAGAGATTATATCTCTCGGCTGGCCTGGGAACGCCTTGGTGTTCCCCCGGATAAGCTGGAGGAGGTGGCTGGGGAGAGGGAGGTCTGGGCCTCTTTGCTTAGGCTGCTGCCCCCGCGACCCGGCCCCGGATAAAGCGGATGAAGATGAATGGATGGATGGATGGATGGATGATTAAAACAACATCAAAGGATAAAAGGAATTTGACTCTCGTGAAGCAGAGAGAAGGAAACACGTTAGTCTCAATCTGGAACCATGAACGGAAATCTAACTACCGAAGGAAAAAGTAACGGGGGGGTTCTACCTGGGATAAATATTCAAACTGCAAACGAGAAGCAAAAACAACACTTCACACTAAGAAAACAAGCTATTGCACACGACTGCAGCTATTTATGGCACCCACAGCCACCAAGGATAACAAGACGCCCAAGAAATGCAGAGCACGCAAATATTCTTCACCCGTTGCCTACTGGTGGTGGTCAGAGGGCCCGGTGGCGCCAGTGTCCGGCAGCCTCGCCTCTGTCAGTGCGCCCCAGGGTGGCTGTGGCTACAATGTAGCTTACCATCACCAGTGTGTGAATGTGTGGATGACTGGTTGTGTAAAGCGCTTTAGGGTCCTTAGGGACTAGTAAAGCGCTATATAAATACAGGCCATTTACCATATTTTTGTAGTCAGGCTTTTGAATTTGCAAGTAAATGCTAGAATAGGTAGGTGTGTTTGCAAGAAAAAAGTATAATACGAAATTCAAGCCCCTTAAGAAGAATCCTCTGTTAAGTTCTTTCTCATCAAATGTCTCTCCTCCACTTCGCCTTATCAGCAAAACATTAGAAACGTGTTGTGAAGCATGTGTGAGGGCGCACATTACTCCTTCATAATAAGAGTTCACGTGTGGAAGAACACACTTATTGTTGTTATTGTTGTTGTTTTGAACTTCTGGCCTCTTGTGTTGTTGCCAGTTAATAGCAGTCCAAGTTCAGCACAGTACAAAACAGAACTGAACCGACAAACGACCAGTGAGAGAAAGTTAACGCGAGGAAGCACGAAATGTACCGTGAGCGAGTACGGCCTGTTCTGAAAATGAATTAGCAGATGTATCTGGTAGTAATTATATTTAATTCAATTAAAACAGAATTAAATGCTCTGTTTTAATTCACTGTCATAAACAGATCGAGAGGCTCTCAGTCGACGTAACCCTCTGGAATCAAACGGCGCGTCCAAGTCACATGACCAATTTAAGATGAGCTAGCAGCAAGACGCAGCCTCGCTGAGTCTCTGTTTCAGCTTGTGTTGAAAGTGCAAACATCAAACTGTAACAGCGCAGTTATAAGGAGTTTCATGCAAACAATAATAGACATGCTGATGTTGTCTCTGCTGTGGACACGTTTGTAACAGGGGCTTTTTAGACATTTTCTCATGTGATAATGATACGCTTCAACTATGTAAAGTAATACATACAAAAGCAAAAATGTTCTGAAACACATTCAGCGTTTTATTGTAGATAATCTCAAAAGAGTTTGGGGTTTCAGGTATTTATTTTAGTTTAATATTGCAAAGCACTGTTTGCCACCAGTGGCTGGTGCTGCTCTCCGCAGCTGCAGGGTGGGATTAGGGCTAGCACATCTGATCACTTACACCTCGCAGGGTTAACAGAATATTGACTGCAATCTTACCAACCTAGCCTGGCGTAATCTGCTCTAAAATGTGATAGCATATTCAAGTATGTAGGATTTTGTTTCCGGTCAGCAAACCGGGAAAAATGGGAAAAAGATTAGAGATTTAATTTAGATATGAGATAACGTGGGATTGCATCTCAACTGCTTTTATATTACCTGTAACAACACCAGCCTGCAACACATGGTTGAAGAAGTGGGAAGAAGCCCGGAAGTGTTGATCAAAAACGCTTCCATATTTTGAACATGTCAGCACCTGTGTGTGACTGTTGATCTTCATTTGTGTCTCCACAGTGCTTCTTTGGGGTGCTAAATGCCCACAACTCTCCACTGTGGAGAGTCTGATGATGAAGATTGACAGGATGATGAGGATGAAGAAGACAGGCCTTTCAATGTGCACTGAGGACTTTCACACAGGAGATGGCCACAGGAGCTACACTCTCCAATTTCCCAGCCCTCCCACACCCCTCTGTCAAGCCGTTTATCCGAAACCCTCCGAACTCCAACTAAGACTGATGTCCCATCAGGTTATTAAACCCCACTGATTGTAATTGCATTCCTCAGTTCTCCTATAGGCATTTCCAAGTTTAAAGAAGGTTTACAGTAGGTTGTACATACGCAGTATAAACTGGAGTCTCTGTATCAGTGTCTTTGCTTGACTCTCTGTAACCCCCCCAGGCTCCGGCCAGGGCCGCACAGAGCCTCCATCACTCTAACATGTATAATAGACAGAGTGTGCACAAGACCACGAGAGAGATGATGGTGTTTAGTACTGTAGGCAAGATCATTTTTATCTGCAGAGAAGACCTGTGAAGTTTGTCCTTCACTCGGAACGAGTACCGCTTTCCTCTTTTCTACTGTGAGAGTGTGTACGTGTGTTTGTGTATTTTTTTTTCTTTTTTTGCAGACTTGATAGACTTTGTTTCATATTTTGTGCTGGGCCAACAAGAACATGTGATATTACGCTACTATGCATAAGCACCCTGATCAGTAGTTTTCATTTTGTGAGGTCTCGCTGAAGGATAGAAAGCGTCCCTCTGCTCCGTTGTCTGTGTTTCGCAGCGGCAACGCCGAGGCCGTCACCGCGCGCTAGCTTAAGGCAGAAATAGAAAAGTAGTCTTAACAAGTATTTGAGTACCGTGTAGATATTTTAAAGTGCATCTCTACATTTGTATAGCAAACCCATGTAGTCCAGAGCGCTCAGTGCTCAATGAACAAACGTCGTGAAATATTAATAATAATTTTTTTTTTTAAATCTTTGTTTATTTAAGCTGTGGCGAGATATCGAGCATGCAAACCTTTTTTTCTTTTAATTGCGTGAAGAACAAAACCGCTTTTTCTTCACTTTTGATGTTTTTAAAGGCAGCATGTTGAACCAGTTGTCGGGTACGGGGGGGTAGACTAACATAGCACATATGCATGTGACTTACACGCATGTGTGTGTTCTTAGTGTGTGTTTATGGATATCAAACAAGACGGTAGCGCTATTCAGCCCTGTGCTCGCTTCTGTGTCGTCAGTGTTATTGACCGAGTGTGGATCGACAAAGCTGACGCGTCTGTAGGTTTACAGAAGAAGTTCTTTAGGTTGACTTCCCTGCACAACATCAGTGAGGCAACTGTAAACAAGCACTAAGCTATCAGAGCTGAGAGCTCCATCATTAAATCACCATCCAATCGTGTCTCCAACACGGCGCCACGTGACACACCGTGAGCAGCGGCCCCACAGTCTCACACGCAGGATAAATATCATAATTTCAATCCGTGCTCCTCTCCTTTGTCTCTCTATTCTTCACTCTGCTTTCAAAGAAAACCTGAAAAGAGAAAAACCAAACTTCTCCACCCCTGAATGTAACCCCGCCCTCCTCCAGGCCCCAGCCGAGCCGTTTCAGTAACTGCAACATGTTCCAATTAGAAAAAGCTTTGAATGTTCAGTATAATAACTGCTGTTTGGTTTTTTTATGTAAAGAGAAAAAAGATGCAGAGCAACAAACAGAATCACAACTACTGCAATGATACTGTCATAATGTGTCACATTTATTATTTTTTTATGATTTTTTTTTTTTTAAGAAAAACGCTGTCATGTGGATCGTTTCTGTTAAAACGTAAAGAAAGCATCTTGTGGTCAAGTGCCAAATAAAATAAAAAAAACAGTATTGTATAAATTTATACTGTACAATTGTTCAGCGTTGAACAAAATGTTTGTAATTGTTGCATTTTGTAGGTTTTGTATGGTATATTGTATTTAGTGACTACAGATTTGGAACACAGGATTCTGTTTTCTTCTTTTGGGGTCAAATTCAAAGGCAAGAATTAAATTTACAATATATTGTGTGCAAGTAATCATGTGGTGTTTGCTTAATTGTGGAATATTGTGGAATTAGATGATTAAAGTATTTAGGTTGTTACTTTTTCACCTCAGTGGCATCCTTGACTCACCACTCAAACCAGTGTTCCTACCTGCAAATAACTGTATCTCAGGCACTTTGTTACTGGCAGCCTGTTACCATCTTTAGTTGAGTCAACATAACATTACAAGATATTATTCGAGATAATCACTAATGAGGTGATTCCCAATAAGCTAATAGCAAAATGTTTGGGATATCTTTACACCTCAGAGCTCGAGATTGTTGCACATTCACAACTACCTTTCATTGCAAGGCATCACCAGATGCAATCTTTCTGCAAAGCCTGACTTGGGCTGATTGCAAACACTCTCAGAGACATTGTTGGAGGTTTGGAAAAAATTACTGTCTAATTCATAAACATGTTGCCATCAGTCAATGAGCACAACTTGAGGGGACTCAATTCAACTGGCTGCTAGCTGGTTGAATTCTGGTTATATTCCTAAAGTGCTAATATTGCTGTGCAATGTGATGCAAAGACCACTAGGCAACTGTTAATCATGCTAGCATAGTCAAAAACCTCAGAAACCACTGAGGTGTACACCTGTAGCCAGTATTTTATGATATGACTAAAAATGCCAATGGAGTCACCGATTAAAGATTTCAGTCTGAACTGAAGTGAGAGATCATCAATATTCTGATACACAGTCACATCACTAGCATGACTACAATTACATACAATTTTTGACCCAAACTGCTCTTTCTAGGACTGTCTGTACCATTTCCAGCATCCACTGAAAACTACTCCGTTCAGCTTCCTGTCACAGTTAACCTGTCACACTGGCAGAAGCTCGTTGATCCTGTTGTATAATGTTGCTTCCAGCTGACCTGAGGTCTCCTCAAGGCAGGTACTACTTTACAGAGTTTCTTTAAGGAGGGTTAATAAACTCTGAAATATGGCTTAGGTTTGTATGTTAACAAACACAGAAAAGACTTTTGCAAAGTTACAAGTGCATACTCTAAATCAGCCCAGTGAGCTCCTTTTAGCCTGTAAGTGACACGTCGTAATAGCTGCAGTTTCAAATCCTTAACATGTGAAAGGAAACCTTACATATAGACACATCCCTGGATCAGTTAGTTTCCAAGTACACTGTTTGAAACCACTGTGTACATTTTGACAATAGAAATGTACGACTTTTGTGTAACTCATTAACAATATTTTTTTTTGTGCTACATTTTAAAAACCTTAGACTTAGGAAGTTAAAGAATGTGACTGCTTACATTCATTTTAAGGTCATGCTCAGCCTTTTTTATACAGACACCAATTTTTACCATATAATTGCACTATTACCAAACAAAAGTATAATTAACCTGTAAAAATCAATGTGACCTTTGTGCATAATTAAGTATGTTAATTTGAAATGACCAAAATGTGTTGTGTTAGGTTACAGTGATCACAACAAAGATCATTCAATTAAAAAAATAAATGAATCAATGACTCCATCCTACCTGACTGCCTCAGGATCCGTTTGGGGTTTGTTTTTGTTAGTTTGTTTTAATGGTACAGTAACATTAATACACGTACTGTAGATGTGCACTGGTAACCAGTATATGCGTTTGAATGAAAAAGACATGAATAGGATGTGTATGAATATGTATGGTGTTTTCCAATTCTTTTTCCAAAAGGCTTTTAAGCAGTGCAGTGTGAACGCTATTGATTATGGTAAACCAGTGTTGTAATAAATTGGCTACACAGGTGTACATATTAGATACTGACTTACATTTCCACTCCTGTAATTACAAATATTTAAATCAATTAACATCTTAAGTTATTCCATTTCCCCTCAGTTTCTAATTTGGGAGTGTTTATCTCAAGGCTAAGCCGTGGATGGAAGTCAACTGTCTGAAGTGATTTCCTATGAAAATTTCACAAATTACAAACCCTTAAATTACCATGATGGTAAGCAGATAAGATAAAGGTGAGATAATTCACCTCTATTGGACACGTCATCTTCATTACAGTGTGAACAGGCAACGGAGCAACAACATCAATTGTGATCAGGCCCTTCTACATGTTCAAATTCCAAAGACTTTGAAAACCATGTTCAGGACCTAAAGTTGATCCATCAGTGCGATCTGTCCAAACTGTAATACAGAACATTACATAGAGGCGTCATTTCTCCATTTCACAGCGCCATGTGAGAGTGTTAAAATATGCCTATTAGAAAGCTGTTTTGACATAAAATGAATAACAGCTAGAAGATGAGTCTGGTATTAAAACGCAGTTTAAAGGACACCGGTACAACTTGCTCTGACCTATCCCACGTGAGAAGTTCGCTTACGAATGTTTACTCAATGGCCTTCTTAAAGTTTTCCCCAGAGAATTATCAGAAAACTGATTCAAAATGCAGAACACCAGTGCTCATTTCTGTTAAGATACTAAATTCATGCAGTTTTGCCATCCGAACTATGATGTAGCCAATCAGAGGGCTGCTCATAGCATGTGTGATTTTGCCTTCATATTGTGACACTTGGGATGGGTGTAAAACTGATTTGGTAACAGTTTTTAACATATCTCGGATGTCTATTTTATCGGTGGAGTTCCTAAATGTTATATTTACATAAATGAGACGGGGAAACCTGAAAACATCACACTTCAGGTGACAGTTGTAGCCACTGTTGAGCTGTAAAAACGCACGCTGTAGATTTTGGCAGAAGCAGAAAGAAGTGACTTTATAGAAAACTATTTTTTTATTTGCACATCGTAAAAATTGTACTTCACTGCATGTGAAGTATATGAAGGATACAGGCAGACGCACCGAGCTGGAACAGGATCGCTCCGCTGCTGTGCTCTGATCGGCTGCTGCAGCCTCAAAGGAGTAAACGGATAGAGCGGCTGGGCCCTGCGAGTCCCTAACGAATGTCATAAATACTAATGACTGCAGTCTCTTTAGTGAGAGGAAAAGCAATTAACACACACACACACACACACACACACACACACACACACACACACACACACACACACACACACACACACACACACACACACACACACACACACACACACACACACAGAGGAAGCAGAACAATTTAACAAGAGCAATTTAGACCAGAAGTCCTGTTCTATAACGGTGCCTCAATCTAATTATAGATCCCAGGACAGTGGCATGTAGTTACAATCTGGGATAAATAACTGTTATTTTTTCACTGGCACCAACAGGAAACATTTAGCATGCAGTAAAAATATAACCAATCAAAAAATGATAACATAATGGATGCTAATAAGCAGAGGTGTGGACTCGAGTCACATGACTTGGACTCGAGTCAGACTCGAGTCATTAATTTTATGACTTTAGACTTGACTTGAAAAAATGTTCTAAGACTTGTGACTTGACTTGGACTTTTACACCAATGACTTGGGACTTGAATTGGACTTGAACCGGTTTACTTGAAAAGACTTGATATTTTACCCCAAATATAAAATTTAACATGCATATTATATAGAGATTGAAAATGTGACGTCATTCACGGGTAGAACCGCAAAGGATTCTGGGAACTCGTGGCAAGCGGTACTAGCGCACGCAGGCTTTCAATTAAAATCAGTTACACAGAGATAAAAAGAAACACAAAAATGTCAAGAAGCCGTTGTATTATTAACTGCAATAGCCGGTCGCATGACAGCCACGGGAAGCCGACGGGTAAAGAGATCGGTTGTTATCGGATTACGTCGTTGAAGAGAAATTGTTCAGCCATGTTTCCAAAGTAACAAAGACGCGAAAGATCAAATATAACGTCCCAGAACACTCCAGCTCACAGGTTAGTCTGCTCCAAGCATTTCCACACAGGTCAGTCTGCTGTTGTAGTTAATGCGTCATTTTTCTTAACATAATTGGTGATATAGGTTACAAGCAAGTCTGGCGCTGAACAGAAATTGTCGCGCTATGCTCCTTTATTTATTGTGCATAAATAGTGAATTGTCCTGACACAATATTGTGTTTCGCTTCTGTTATTATGGTACATTGACAAAAACATATACTTTTATTCACAGGATAAAACAGGTTTTTGTATCACTAATTGCCCAGTACGATTACAGCATACAATATTATTGTCACTGCTACATTTCTGTGATGCTACCAGAAATTATTTCCACTACTGACTAATTACCGTTGAGCTCAAAGGTTATATTAATAAACGGTTAAGGAATGTGTATTTATGACGACGATTTGTGAGACTGGTAAACTTATGATACATACGATGGTCTTTACTTTCTACACGGTGCATTTCAAGGTCCTGCACCCATCCGTCGGTAAACTGTACCTGGGCTTGTTGCAGTGACCGGAAGTTACTAAACTTCATGAGTGTATGCACTCACTCCAAGAACCGTATGATTATAAATATGCATATAAATATGCTAAGATGAGATAGCTGACTTCATCTAACTAGCAAATGTTGTCCAGGCTACGTTGGTGATACAGTTTTTTTTTTATATGTATGATATTTTTGTCATGCGATTTTAAAGCCGGTCCTACAACCGCATCCAAGAATAACATGCAGCTTATCTCAGAACTGTCGGTGAAAATTATCCTTGGAGCTAGGTTTAATTGAGCTGCATTTTATAGAGGTGCAATTTCACAATTTGTGTATATTTTCTAAGTTCACTATTTTGTCATGTGTTGAGAAAAACACAGATTTTAAAATCACATGGTCTAATATTTACATTTAGCATAACTGCAACATGCTTTTTTCGTGTGTTTTTTTTAAAGACTCGAAAGGACTTGAAATTCAAAGTTTCAGACTTGTGACTTGACTCGGACTTTTACACCAGGGACTTGAGACTCGACTCTGACTTGCCTGACATTACTTGAGACTTGACTTGAGACTTGAGGATAAAGACTTGAGACTTACTTGAGACTTGCAAAACAATGACTTGGTCCCACCTCTGCTAATAAGAGTTAAAGTACCATCACTTCAGATTAAAGTCGAGACATGTCTAAAATTGATTAGGAAGGTAGCAAGCAAAGAGCAGTGTGGCACTCAAAGGTGTTGCAAAGGCTTTTCAAATGCCCGTCACGTCATTTCAAAGTTTCGATCACAGGAGGAAGTACAGGGAGGATAACAGAAGGTGCAGGAGAAGCCCGGAGCAGTGCTCTGTGCTGTTAATCTGTTATGACGTCTTCTTCCTGACACCACAGAGAGCTGCTGCTGTCTTTGTGCGGACCGGGATGAATCCTGTTTTTAGTGACAGCTGGGCAAAAAGGGTTCACAACTGCATTCCTGCCAGCTGGTAAGGTTGCTAGGAAAGATCAAAAGATTTTTCCTAACCTAAAAACAAATCCACAAGTTTTCAACGTTTGCTGAGCCTGTGTCCCCAGAGCCAAGGGCCAATGTTCAAAATGATCCATGCAGGACAGGAAAGCCTGCAGAGACTCCCGTGTGATTTCAAAGAACAGTTTGGCTCCAGCATACAACACTGATAACAGCGTCCATGAGTCTGTGCACATGAAATGGATAAAGAGTCACCAAGCACTGATCAACCTCCGTCTGGAGCATAATGAGTATGACAGTGCAGGGGTTAGTAGCCATCAGATCTCTGACAGAGTCACACGCCAGGAGTCTGCTGAGCTCTCGATAGCCAGGATGAAGGTGTCCTCATTGGAGTATTGCTGGATGATGTTGTCATCCATGTTCACCAGGAGCCTGGGAAAGACAGTAAACACATTTAACGGTAATAACTGATCTGGTCAGCTCATGTCTCTATTGCAAATTGATTTCTACATACATGATCCCTCGGCTGTTCTTCACACGGCTTCCCTACAACTTCATTTAATTTCAAAGTTTTGTCCTGAAGTTTGGTTTATGCTAAAATATGCCTTCTAAATGTAAGACGGGCATATTTATTCATCTCTTCTTCTCCTCGTTAGCAAGGGTTACTGACACTGGTTGGCATGTAAAGCTACCTTAAGCCAACAAGCAAACAGACATGGAAGCAAGTGAAAAGCAGAAGAAACTGTTTTTATTGAGTTGGACTCACCCTTTTTTGCTTTTTTGGTAAACCTTGGCTATCTTTTCAACAGGCACCGCATATTTCTCAGAGATCTGTGAAGACAAAGTAGATGTTAACAAAACTGAATCTCTCTCTCTCTCTCCCCATTTATACATGCATGAATTCAATTCTTGCGACTATTCCGGTTTCAGAAAAGTGTAAGATGTAAGAAGGATCAGAAATAACTACTTCTCACATCTTCAGTCTCAGAAAACACTTTCCTGATGAGTTTATGGTCTCAATCCCTAGTTTCACATCTTAAAGCGAAGAACATTACTAGCCAAAAGGAGGATAAAGCACAGGTCTATCTTGCGACTGTTGGATCCACTGCTCATTTTGTGACGTCTGGTTTGAAGAAGCTAACAAGGTAACAACCAAGATGCTCCAGATGATGCTTCAAAAACAGGGCTTTGCAAACCAACAGGTCACATTAGCTTTGACCCATCTACAAACCGTTTGGCAGTGAACTATTGGTTTGTAGAAGTAATGACTTCTGTTTTGTAAGCAATGTATTCTCAGTACTCACAGCCTCCATCAGAGCTTTGAGGGTTGGGCTGCGCAGCATCAGAGCATCAAACACTTCATCACACGCCTTCCTCACATATAGTAGAACTGGAAAATTCAAGGTATAGGAAGACAATATTAGGTCAAACCACGACACCAACAAGGACAAGAACTCTTAATGAGAAATAAGTTACCTTTTCTTTCTGGTTCCACTCTGGACTTCTTTAGTGCAGGTGGACAGAGGTCTTCCTGGCCAACACATGAAACCCTCTTCATTAAAACACCTCTGATGAACACACATGCAGAAACACGTGTCATTTTATGGGAATGCTCTTGGTTCCCTGACATGTAACAGTTTGTTTCTTCTAAGGTAGAAACAAGGATAAAAACAAAATTAGCCTTTGTCCAACCTTCTGTAATCTTCTCACCATGGAGAGACCCTCAACAATAAACTCAAGGTCTAAGCGTGTGGAGCAGTGTGCACTAACACAAAGCCACTGTGGGACTCACCCATTTCGATCAACTTCTTCAGTGTTGAAAGCAAACACCTGCAAACAAAATAAAAAAAAAAACAAAAAACAAAAAAACATTATGTCAACTCTGTCTTCACTAAAATGTCAAAACGAATGTGTGTGTGTGTGTGTGTGTGTGTGTGTGTGTTGGAAAGAGCGTGGTCCCTCACCTGCCCCGCTCTCTGCAGGTTTCCAAAGTGGACGTCTGGAATGAAGAGAACGGGCTGGGAGTCCAGGTCTCCAATGCTTTTGAACAGTGCACTTTCAGCACTCTTTATCGTGGTCAACCCCGAGCTGCCATTTTTCCCTAATCCAGAGGCAGTGTGAACTTAACATCTGTTGCCAAGCGACAACTTCAAGTACAGAATTGATTACATTTGCAAACCTTTTTAAGTCTCAGTGTCCTAAGGTCAAGGATTTGTAACCTTGTTTCAGTGGATTTTAAAACAATATGAACAATTTTATTTCTGTAAATAAATTGTAATCACGTCTTAGCAACAAACAAAACCAAAAAAAGGTTTCACCTTTCATACTCTTCCTGAGCTGCTTTTTTTCCTCGTCGCGAAGCTTCCTCTCAGCACCCTGCAAACAGAAAAAAATGTCAGAATATGTTAAAAACAGGTTAAAAAGGTTTATCCAATTCCATGTTATTAGCTCACCGTTGAGCACATGTGCTAGCAGGCTTCTTTACCTTGTCACAGAAGACCTTAATCTGAGTATAGGCTCTGTGGATTGGCCTGCTGCCACAGCCGTTGTTGTAGCTGTACGTGTCGATCTGAATAATCATAGGCATCCCCTTCACACCCTTCTGAGAGGAGAAGTCTGTGCTCAGACAGTTCACAGAGATAAAGACCTAGGAAGCAACAAAAAAAGAAATAAAAACAAAACATTCAGTTTTTTAAATTTTGTGACTTAAACTGAAGCAGAGATGATGATCATATAACATTGCTAAATCCATGCCATGCAGGGCAGGAACAGGAAGCAAGAACACCCAGACCTCCCTCTCCCCACCTTCTCCAGCTCATCTGGGAAAACATGTTCCCAGGCCAGCTGAGAGATGCAATCTCTTCAGGGTGTCATGAGTCTGCCCAGGAGGCCTTTGTCTAGTGAGACATGCCCAAAACAACTCACACAAAAGGCATCCTTGTCAGATGCCCAATCACCTTGATTTGCTCTTTTTGATGCAGAGGAGCAGCTCTACTCTGAGCACCTCTCAAATGACTACACTCTTCACCCTATCTCAAAGGGAGAGGCCAGCCACCCTTCAGAGAAATCTCATTTCCACTGCTTGTATCCGCGACCTAATTTTTTTGGTCACTACACAGAACTCATTATCATAGGTGAGGACAGTAACGTAGACTGACAGCTTCGCTCTGACGTTTCGCTCTGTCTTTAACACAACGGGACAAGGCAATATCTGCAACACTGCAGCCGCTGCCCCAATCTGTCTGTCTGTCTCCCACTCCCTTGTCCCCTCCCTCGTGAACAAGACCCCAAGTTACTTAAACTCCTCCACTTGGGGCAAAAACTCATCCCTGACCCAAAGAGGACACTCCTCACTTTTCTGGCAGAGAAAGTATCCAATTAGTAGGGGTGCAACAATACACAAAATTCACGGTTCGGTTTGATACTTTGGTGTCACGGTTCGATATTTTTTCGATACAAAAAAAAATGTTCATGCCTTTTTAATTTGTCATTTATTAAATTTTCACGGCACATTCCGCACCACATCTCTGTGCGTTCATCATTTGTTTGAAGCCAGCTCACCTCCTGCAACTACTTTTCCGAGAATACATGCTTCTTTTGTGGTTCGGACTCCTTCTGACATTTCTTTGGAGGTGGAGGAACATCACAGTAATTGCTTAAAGGAGCTTGCTTCTTCGACATCTTTAAGAGTTCTAAACAAATGTCTGTCCTCCTCCTGAAAATCTTATTTATTTATTTATTTATTAACCTTTATTTAACCAGGAAGATCCCATTGAGATTAAAAACCTCTTTTTCAAGGGAGACCTGGCCAAGATAGGCAGCAGCAGATGTCTCACAGTTACAGAAATTACTCAAACACAGGCAACAACAACACACATGCAACAATAAGTGAAAGAATACAAATAAAATAAAAATAAAATTCAATAAAATTCAAATAAAATAAAAAGTCAGTTAAAATGACAATCAATCTAATTGAAACAGTTGCATGTTATGGACTTGGCCTCAAGGATTCGTAGTTTAGATTTAAAATCACTTAATGAAATGAATTCAGTCATTTTCCATTCCTTCTGCAGTTTGTTCCAGGCCGAGGGTGCTAAATGGACAAAAGCTCTTTTACCAAGTTCAGTTCGGGCAAATGGAACAGAAAGCAACAAGTAACCATGCGGACGAAGAGAATACCGACCAGCATGTTTCATTACAAGCAGGGAACATATATAAGAAGGCAGCAACCCAAGTATCGCCTTATATATAAAACTGTATAAATGAGAGTTCCTCCGACTTACCAAAGCAGGCCATCCTACCTGAGAGTATAACTCACAGTGGTGAGTCTGAAATTTACAGTTAGTGATGAACCTCAGAGAAGCATGATACACAGAATCAACCATTCGAAGACATTGAGCAGAAGCATTCATATATAGAATATCACCATAATCCAGCACAGGCAAGAATGTTGCAGCAACAAGCCGCTTCTTTGTATTAAAAGAGAAACACAACTTATTTTGAAAATAAAATCTCAGTTTTAACTTCAGGTTTTTCACAAGATTCTCTACATGTGGTTTGAAGGTAAGCGAGTCATCAATTAAGATTCCCAGATATTTATAGGTGTGAACCAACCTTCAAGAGTGGTTACTGATGGGATTGTTTGGGCTCGTCTCCTTGATTTAGAAAACAACATGAGCTTTGTTTTGTCTGCGTTGAGAACAAGTTTAAGCTGATGTAATGAGTGCTGGACAGCAGAAAAGGCTTTCTGCAAGGAGTCGATGGCTTGGACAAGAGTTGAACCACAGCTGTAAATAACTGTATCATCAGCATAGAAGTGCTGATGATACAGCACTTCTATGCTGATGTATGCAAACACGCGTTGCAACTTCATATCTTGTGCCCGTTTTTTATTTTGACAGCGAATGCGCACCTGCGGACCACTTATGTGCAGCCCTGGTTATTTAGCTCGTCATATTGCAGCCACAGAAATTCTTTTGTCCATGAAACCATAAAGCTGCACTTTCTTTTTGCCTTATAGTCTGATTTGTCATAACTTTTCCGTTTTGTGGTAAGCTTTTCTTTGGCTGTCACTTCTTCACCCTGACCTGTCTTATTTGGCTCAGCAGAACTAAAATATTGTGGCGAGCTCAGACAAGGAGGAGACGGAGGTATCGTTTGGTCTTGCTTCCCGTGAGCTAGCCAGGGAGCACAGCCGTTTATTGACATCTGCAGAAGAACACTGCCGCTAGCTAATTGCTCAGCGCGGCAACAGCACAGCAACAACAACAACAACACCACCACCACACAGGGCGCCCTCTGACCCCGGAAGGACACACCGTCGCAGTGAGAGGGCGTCACCCGTCACTATGGCAACATAAACAAAACATAACTGTACAAACAGAACCCCGAACAGCCCTGACCCGCTACATAGCCCCCAACTAAGGGGTCAGTCGTCCCCGACGACCCCATTACCCCACACAAAGTCCTGCAAATGTCCAGGTGCCTTCTTTTGGCGCACCGGCCGGTCACAACCGGCGGGGGAAAAGTCACTCGGGTCAGAACATGGGGTGCCACCATCATCCCACTTCTGACACCAATGTGGCGAGCTCAGACAAGGAGGAGACGGAGGTATCGTTTGGTCTTGCTTCCCGTGAGCTAGCCAGGGAGCACAGCCGTTTATTGACATCTGCAGAAGAACACTGCCGCTAGCTAACTGCTCAGCGGCAACAGCACAGCAACAACAACAACAACACCACCACCACCACCACACAGGGCGCCCTCTGACCCCGGAAGGACACACCGTCGCAGCGAGAGGGCGTCAACCGTCACTACGGCAACATAAACAAAACATAACTGTACAAACAGAACCCTGAACAGCCCTGACCCTCTACATAGCCCCCACCTAAGGGGTCAGTCGTCCCCGACGACCTCATTACCCCACACAAAGTCCTGCAAATGTCCAGGGCCCTATTTCAGGAAGCCGGTTTAGAAAACTCAGAGTGAAAAACGATACTCAGGGTTGAGTAACCCCGAACTGTCCAACTCGGAATATTCGGTTTCAGAAAGGCTGATAACAATTAGTTCAGTCAACGTGGAGTTGCTTTAACCCCAAGTTAAGCGCGCACACGAGGATACATAAAGCCCTGATTAGTGGAGCACAGATTAAGCGAGTCACCATGGAGACGGAGGGAAAGAAGGCGCGGTCAATGTATTTTACAGCGCTTGAGGCCGAAATTCT
This sequence comes from Aulonocara stuartgranti, assembly GCF_965226115.1. Classification (NCBI taxonomy): domain Eukaryota; kingdom Metazoa; phylum Chordata; class Actinopteri; order Cichliformes; family Cichlidae; genus Aulonocara; species Aulonocara stuartgranti. The sequence continues at coordinate 32,620,342 of NC_138947.1, read as the reverse complement.
GATGGCAGCATATGTCGATAACATGCAAATTTTGCGGAAAAAAAGTAACACAGGCTCAGCTGCAAAAGAAAGGGAGCATGCATGGCAAAACATAGCCGACAGAGTCAATGCGTGAGTGTTAATTTAAACATTGATCTAGGGATTTCCACCCATTTAACACGTTATTTTATTATATTTTATTTTTTATTTCATACATTTTATTTTGTGATGTGATGTGAGCGCAGGTGCAACCCAACAGGCCCCAAACGTTCCTGGCAGCAAGTAAAAATGAAATATAAAAATATAGTCCAAACAGGTAAGGTGTAATTGTATTATGAGCCATAGTGCTTGGTCTGTTTGTCCGATGTCAATCAATTGCAGTTAGAGGCTACATTAATTTTCTTTCTGTAAGCACTTATTGAAATTATCTGAGCACATTACAAGTACATATTTGCTTACTCTGTATGCTCAAATGTGACCCGTTATAGCCAACAGAAAAAAAAGCGGAGGCCCGAAAAACAGGTGGGGGTCCTCCACCACCACCACTCACAGAGGCTGAGCAGTTGGCTTCCACATTTGTGATAATGTTGGCAGCATCACATATGATCTTCACAGTGCAGAGAACACAAATTAGCATCCATTACTATAATGAAATAATTTGTCAGTTTGAAATGCTACAGGGAACTATGTACCTGTACATTAATGCTGTGGAAAGACTTCCTGTTCACATAGTCTCCTTCATTTACTGAAGGAGCAATGATTGGAATGTGAGTGCCATCTATACAGCCAATCACGCCTGGGAACCATGAGAATAAATGTAAAATTTAAGTAGTAGTTCAAGTATCACCACATCATGAATTAAGTTTCGTTCATCCTGATACCTGCAATTTTGTGGAATCCCTCTTTGATAAATCTTGTGGGTCTATGACCGGGGAACACCACAGACGAGGAGACGTTTCAGTGCAACTGTAACATTCCTGACTGCCCGACAGACGGTAGCCTTGGAAACGTGCTCAGCGTCACCAATATTATACAGAAAGCTCGCGTTTGCAAAAAACCGAAGTGCAATACAAATAATATGTACAGAACTGAGAGAATGTCCGCGATGTGTCACATGAGCAATATTAGGCCTGAGGATGTTATTCAAATAAATTATAGATTGTGCTGAAAAACGGTAACGTTCACACAGAAAATCATCAGGAAATGATAAAATGTCCAAACGAGCTCTAATCACTCTCTCCCGGCGGAGAGCTCTGCGGAGAATTTGGGCTTCAACATCTACTGGCTCTTCAAGGAAGGGGCACGCCATGTCTGACACTTCCTACAGTCAGGTTTCCGACAAAGAGGCGGAGAAAGTCAGGGTTAGTTGAAGTAAACCTGCTAGGGGGCAGGTTAGCTTCACGGAGTGTGTCGTCATAGTAACTCACTCAGGATTAATCTAAACTCGCTTTGTGAAACCGAAAACCCAGAGTTTCCGTTAACTCAGGGTATACTTACTCAGAGTTTGCATTAAACCGGCTTCCTGAAATAGAGCCCAGGTGCCTTCTTTTGGCGCACCGGCCGGTCACGACCGGCGGGGGGGGGGGGAAGTCACTCGGGTCAGAACATGGGGTGCCACCATCATCCCACTTCTGACACCAATGTGGCGAGCTCAGACAAGGAGGAGACACTGGTGTCAAGCCAGCCTCCAATTCGAGACTTGCAGTCAAGCCAGCCTCCAGTTTGTTTTACGTTCCCTGTGTATTCAAAGTATTACGGGAATGGATGTGGAAACCGGATTTCAAAATAAAAGCCAACTTCGAGTGAATTAACAGATATGTTAAGAACATAATAACATATAATTTAGGCTTTTTTTTTTTTTTACAAACTCTAATGTTAGATCTATATGACACAGCCTTGTACCCCAATTGTGCCCTGTCACTATCAAGGCCATCTTATTTTGGATTTCAAAGTAAAAGCCCTGTGAATCTTCATTTTTGAACTACTCTTTCAATGACTTAATAATGCTCTTAAAAGCAAAAGTCGTATTTCCAAATACTATTTGAACTTTATATCAACACTTTCCAACCACAGTCTTTTTACAGTGATACCATATCAATATCAAGTCAGTCTGATTTTCCCTTTCATAGTAATGGCCCTTTGAAATTGTCCATAATTGACTTAATCTTCTAACGATTCAAAATGCTCTAAAATGAAAAATTCTTGTTTCCACAGGGTAATTCCACCTTAGATCAACAGTATACAGCCCCACAGTGATACCATATCAATATCAAGTCATTCTGATTTTGCCTTCCAAAATAAAAGACTTTTCAAATTGCCAAGATACGACCTACTCTTTTAAAGATTTCAAAATGCTCTAAAAGTGAAAATTGCTGTTTCCACAGGATAATTTCACTTTAGGTCAACAGTATACAACCTCACGATGTTACCATATCAATTTCAAGTAATTCTGATTATGCCTTCCAAAATAATGGCCTGTTGAAAATGCCCATAATTTACCTAACTTTCAGTGATTTCAGAATGCTCTAAAAAGGAAGATTTCAGTTTCCACAGGGTAATTCCACTTTAGATCAACAGTATCCAACCCGACAGTAAAACCATGTAAATTTCATGTTGGTCTGATTTCGCCTTTCAAATTAATGGCCCGTCGAATTTGTCCATATGTGATATACTCTTTCAATTATTTCAGAATGTTTTAAAAATGAAAATTGCTGTTTCAACACATATTGGGTTTTCATTTTGAAAAGCAAAATCAGACTCAATTGATTATGACAGAATTGAATCATAAAGATGATGTAAAAGGAAGCTGAAATTGCCACTAGGTTGTAATTGATAGTACGTTTATATTTTAAGTCTGTGGAAAGATGTCATTCTAAATAAAGAAATTACAAAACAGCTTGCAAACCAACCATGACATCTTTCCACAGACTTAAAATATAAACGTACTATCAATTACAACCTAGTGGCAATTTCAGCTTCCTTTTACATCATCTTTATGATTCAATTCTGTCATAATCAATTGAGTCTGATTTTGCTTTTCAAAATGAAAACCCAATATGTGTTGAAACAGCAATTTTCATTTTTAAAACATTCTGAAATAATTGAAAGAGTATATCACATATGGACAAATTCGACGGGCCATTAATTTGAAAGGCGAAATCAGACCAACATGAAATTTACATGGTTTTACTGTCGGGTTGGATACTGTTGATCTAAAGTGGAATTACCCTGTGGAAACTGAAATCTTCCTTTTTAGAGCATTTTGAAATTGTTCCAGGATCAAGTCAGATATGGGCAGTTTGAAAATGCTTTTATTTTTGAAAGCAAAATCAGAATGACTTGATATTGATATGGTAACATCGTGAGGTTGTATACTGTTGAACTAAAGTGAAATTATCCTGTGGAAACAGCAAAATTCTGTTTAAGAACATTTTGAAATCGTCAAAAAAGTAGGCCGTATATGCTCAATTTGAAAGGGCATTTATTTTGGAAGGCATCAGAATGACTTGATATTGATATGGTATCACTGTGGGGCTGTATACTGTTGATCTAAGGTGGAATTACCCTGTGGAAACAGGAAATTTCCATTTTAGAGCATTTTGAAATCACTGAAAGTTAGGTCAATTGTGGACAATTTGAAAAGGCTTTTACTTTGGAAGGCAAAATCAGAATGACTTGATATTGATATGGTATCACTGTGGGGCTGTATACTGTTGATCTAAGGTGGAATTACCCTGTGGAAACAAGAATTTTTCATTTTAGAGCATTTTGAATCGTTAGAAGATTAAGTCAATTATGGACAATTTCAAAGGGCCATTACTATGAAAGGCAAAATCAGACTGACTTGATATTGATATGGTATCACTGTAAAAAGACTGTGGTTGGAAAGCGTTGATATAAAGTTCAAATAGTATTTGGAAATACGACTTTTGCTTTTAAGAGCATTATTAAGTCATTGAAAGAGTAGTTCAAAAATGAAGATTCACAGGGCTTTTACTTTGAAATCCAAAATAAGATGGCCTTGATAGTGACAGGGCACAATTAGGGTACAAGGCTGTGTCATATAGATCTAACATTAGAGTTTGTAAAAAAAAAAAAAAGCCTAAATTATATGTTATTATGTTCTTAACATACCTGTTAATTCACTCGAAGTTGGCTTTTATTTTGAAATCCGGTTTCCACATCCATTCCCGTAATACTTTGAATACACAGGGAACGTAAAACAAACTGGAGGCTGGCTTGACTGCAAGTCTCGAATTGGAGGCTGGCTTGACACAAGTGAGGAGACGGAGGTATCGTTTGGTCTTGCTTCCCGTGAGCTAGCCAGGGAGCACAGCCGTTTATTGACATCTGCAGAAGAACACTGCCGCTAGCTAACTGCTCAGCGCGGCAACAGCACAGCAGCAACAACAACAACAACACCACACAGGGCGCCCTCTGACCCCGGAAGGACACACCGTCGCAGCGAGAGGGCGTCACCCGTCACTATGGCAACATAAACAAAACATAACTGTACAAACAGAACCCCGAACAGCCCTGACCCGCTACATAGCCCCCAACTAAGGGGTCAGTCGTCCCCGACGACCCCATTACCCCACACAAAGTCCTGCAAATGTCCAGGTGCCTTCTTTTGGCGCACCGGCCGGTCACGACCGGCGGGGGAAAAGTCACTCGGGTCAGAACATGGGGTGCCACCATCATCCCACTTCTGACACCAATGTGGCGAGCTCAGACAAGGAGGAGACGGAGGTATCGTTTGTCTTGCTTCCCGTGAGCTAGCCAGGGAGCACAGCCGTTTATTGACATCTGCAGAAGAACACTGCCGCTAGCTAACTGCTCAGCGGCAACAGCACAGCAGCAACAACAACAACACCACCACCACCACACAGGGCGCCCTCTGACCCCGGAAGGACACACCGTCGCAGCGAGAGGGCGTCAACCGTCACTACGGCAACATAAACAAAACATAACTGTACAAACAGAACCCCGAACAGCCCTGACCCTCTACATAGCCCCCACCTAAGGGGTCAGTCGTCCCCGACGACCTCATTACCCCACACAAAGTCCTGTAAATGTCCAGGTGCCTTCTTTTGGCGCACCGGCCGGTCACGACCGGCGGGGGAAAAGTCACTCGGGTCAGAACATGGGGTGCCACCATCATCCCACTTCTGACACCAATGTGGCGAGCTCAGACAAGGAGGAGACGGAGGTATCGTTTGTCTTGCTTCCCGTGAGCTAACCAGGGAGCACAGCCGTTTATTGACATCTGCAGAAGAACACTGCCGCTAGCTAACTGCTCAGCGCGGCAACAGCACAGCAACAACAACAACACCACACAGGGCGCCCTCTGACCCCGGAAGGACACACCGTCGCAGCGAGAGGGCGTCACCCGTCACTATGGCAACATAAACAAAACATAACTGTACAAACAGAACCCCGAACAGCCCTGACCCGCTACAATATATATCCTGCTGCTTTTACACACGCACTCACATAAGCTCAGCGATTCTCTGCGCGATCAACCTCTCACATGTTTAAGCTTGCTGCGGGAGATTTCACTTGTCATGTTTGCATAGTAAGCTAACGATTGATAAGACGATGTCAGAGGAATTGGTGCACAAATTATCATCATTCACCAATCAGTGCTGTCGCTCTCTATACACAGTTCGCGCGATTGCAAAGTGAAAGCAAAAAACAAGCGCAAATTCAAACGGGATTTCAATATGTCACATATTGACAGTGGCTCACCGATGCCAATGACATAATTACCCAGCTACATTTCCGAAAGAATGCAAAAGCATTAACATATATTTTTCCTTCCTATGATAGGCAGACGGGCAGGGCAGAGATAGATTTTGGTAGCCCGACTGGAAAAATCGCTAGCCCGGGCAGGGGATTTTGCGAGCCCTGTATCTGATTGAGGAATCGCTCATCTTTGGAAAACAGACTTTATTACAGAGAAATGTCTCTTTCCAAAATAAAAGCTATACTATACGCTTCTTCTGGGCTATATTCTCAGCAGCATATTAAACATATCAGGTCCCCATAAGAAGAATCATGTGCTAACCGCTGTCTAAATGACTCGGGTAAAGGGTAAAGTTTGTAGCATGCGTGCTTGTCGTTTTTGTCTGCTTCCACTTGTCTTTGCACTAGGGTGATGTCCGCGTAAATGTGCTGTCATATTTGTTGTGTTCCCACTAGTGCTGTCAGCATTAATCTCGTTGAAATGACGTTAACGCCACAACACGGCAAATCTCTGTTAACGAGCTACTGCGGGTGGCCCGGGGCTGGACGGCCAACACGTTAACGAGCTAACTGCGCTAACACACTAGCTCCCACCCATGTAATTGAGCATTGCGTGGCACATCCAATATACTGTTTTACTTTAGTCCATGGCGCTTACCTTCAGGGTCATACGTCACATGAAACCCAAAATAGTTCCAAACGCCAGATCTGAATGAGGGTGGGGGAGGTTCAATTTGCCATGTTGCAAGGAGAGCTTAACTTCTGTCTCAGTGAATCTGCATTCGACTACTCCGCCTAAGCTGCACTGTCGAGCGCAGATCCACTGAGCGCTCAACACAGACAGCATCGTCAGAAGGAAAGTTGATAAAATAAATTAAAAATTTATTTTGTATTGTTTGATACATATGCATACTGAACCGAAAGCACTGTATCGAACGGTTCAATATCGATACGAGTATCGTTGCACCCCTACCAATTAGGCACAATTTTTAGGGCCAAATATAACAACCTCAGTTTTGTCTGAAATTGAGAGAAAAAAATTACAGGACATATGGGTCTTTATGTCTTTTAGACAAGCCAGCCTGTACTTTCATCAATTGATTTTTGTCATCTGGCTGTTGTCATAGATAGATATAACTGGGTATTATCTGTATAGCAATGAAAGAGATATGCTAATAATAATAAAATGGCCAGCAAGTCAGGCCTCATACCAGCATGGGTATTCTATTTAGAACATATTCTTTCTATTATAGTCCTGAGTTGATGTCAGGTTGAATACAAATTTCAATATAATCAACTTCTACAAGCAGAGCATAAAGTACATGCCGCACAGCTTATGGGCACTAGCTGCTGCACCAAAGTTTCCAGAAACTGGCCAATCAGAACAATGTGGGATCTTAGGGAGGGGTCCCTAAAGAGGCAGGCATAAAAATGGTGCATTTCAAATAAGAAAATCTTTGTTACAGAATTCCATTTCACTTTTGTAAACACCTGTAAAGCAATAAACAGCAACTTGCTATTAACTAAAAGGTATTCCTGCATTAGTTTAACCATAAGAACTCGTTATTAGTCAATATGTTTTCTAATGAAGCTGTATCTGACTCACAAACTGTGTGGTAATGATAGAAAGTTTAGAGGATCCATGAATCACAACAGCAGCAGTTCACAGGCCACAACAACTCATAAGCCTCCTTCAAATTCGCATGTGTCAAGTAAAAACACTTCAAAGACACAGAGGTACAAGAATGTGGGATTTTATATAAAGAAATCAACTGTTTAATATTGTTTCAGAACCGCGAGTGTCCCAGATTTCAGAAATATATGGCTCTTCTCCACCCATTCCTCTTTCCCAGAGCTAAAGTAATTGGGCATAGCTGCAGATCTGCAGGTTATTAAAAGCTTGTGAAAAGAATTCACAAAATGTCACCCAAGTAACAGCACCATCCTACCACTATTTTAATCATTTAGTGTGCTCTTTAAGCAATAATACATGTCATTATCTTAACACATTTAATTGCACAATGGAACAGATTCTCATGATTGGTGCCAAATCATCCAAACGGACAGAATTTCCACATGAATCTCCCAGCTAAACAGGACGGGCAGCTTCAGCAACACGTCGGCAGAGACTGATCACAGTGGATTCATAACTGCGGCTAAACACCAATTTTCCCACTACGCAGCATCAACAGCATCGTGTCTGAACCTGCAGAGGTGAGGGCTGATTGCTGGAAAAGCCTGGAGCACAAATGAGCCTCCTACACACCTCCACAAATTCACACCTCCACAGACCCAAGCCATTTCAATTTTCTCCACAAGCGCTGGACGCATTGCTGCTAGCAGCGTGTGTATGTGTGCGTGGGAGGCTTGTTGTGTTTGCGCGATCCGCATGTGTAAGCATACCTTCCTAAAAAGGGGGGGGGGGGGGGGGGGGGAGAAACAAAGTTCACGAGGGCACTGCAGAGTGGCTGTTTAGTGCCATCCACTCAACCAGCACAAACAAACACGAAAACAAGAGTTGTGTGCAGCAGGAAGCCACTCATCTCCTGCCCAAACCAACACATTTCACACTCTGTAACAAGGAGGTTGCCAACTGTTACCTGGCAACAGCCAAAGCATGCAGAAACAAAACATAACGTGTCCACCAAATAAAAAAAGTATAGATATATTTATTTCATCTAAACTGGTGTCAAATTAGCAGTGGAGAGCTACGTTTCTAAAAAGAAAAAAAAAAAAGATTATAGGAGTGACACGAGGCTTCACATTTCCTCACAGTAACCCTATTGTTTTGTCCTCAACCTTTTCCACCTCATTTCCCCTGGGGGGTGGGGTCTGGCCTCATACTGGAGGCTTGTGAGTCAGAGTGCAGCAGAAAGGGTGAGAACCACTTGGCTCACATCTTACAGCACAGCCACACAGTGTAATCAGTGCTTCTAATGACCTAATTGATATTTAGTAGGACAAATTGTATTCATTAGACAAAGCAGATCATATGCAAAACCCAGAAGAAGGGATTATTACAAACTGTGAATGATGACGAAGGGAGGATATCGTCACAGTTAAAAGCTAAATCCTCAGTGCTCTCACTTTCAAAATACCTACCACCTCTAAACAAGAGGCCAGACTACAGGATCATCCATGCTTTGAATATACATACTGGCAAAAATCCAAACATGCTGGTTACATTATTTTTTTGTTTAACATGCATGAAGGTGCTACCATGGAATTTTGGCCAGAGCTTGAGAGAAAAGTTCAACCTCACAGGGACTTCCTTGAGTTTCACTCACATTAAAAGGACTAAGATTCCTCTAATTTTGCACCTGTAGTATGTAGCCTGACATAAAAGTGATTTAACTACTAATAATAAAAGGTGCCATCTGAGACAGTCACTTCCCTTTCTGTAAGACTAATGGTACACAGTGGTACACGATTGTGGTCAGGTGTACAATCACACACACACCGCTCGATGCAGTACCGTCACAGTACCGCCTGAACACACATTTAAAGCAATTACGGTTTGTGAAAAGCGTGTGCGCCACACAGTAAATATTTATCCACAAACCAGCAAAACGGCAATTACCCGTCTGTCAGCGAGGCAGTTTGAGAAGTTCCCATTAAAACTGGAGCTGAATGGGAGCCCCAGGGCTCAAAACACCTTAGGGTGGACTCATTCTTTAGTGTGTTTGTGGGTGTGTTTACACGCTGTGTGCAATTTGTCTTCATCCAACTAACCGACGTCACTGCGTAGAAACCTGAGCAGGGTTGTTTTCAAGGGTTTGTTGCCCTGTACCCGGCGTCTCTGCAGCCCCAAATAACCTGACACAAAGCAGGAGACACGCCTCCCGTCATCGGGGCCAGTCATACGATCCCTCAACTAGAGTGAGAGTATGAGGTATAAACAGTCCACTGACGCGGTTCAGCACAGACCAGGAGTCCTAAAGACAAAAACTTGCGCTTTTATTAAGCAATCCTCCCCACACAGGGCTAAGAGTTTACGTCGTCTGACCTGTTCAGCTTCCATGGTGTGACACATACAGCCCCCCCCCCCTCACCTTGGCTTCTTCACTGACATCCCATGTGAAAGACACAGCATTGTAGGCAATTTCCTCCACGTTCCCGATGTTGAAGCTCTCCTTGTAGTCAGCTGAAGGCAAACGGAGGAAACAGGAGAAGTTTGGCGTCAGATCTGTTAACATTTTGCCTGTCTGGAGGCACATTTTCTTTTTTGTGTATGAATTTTTCAAAACATAGTTGCATAACAAAAACAACTATACATTTATCTTTGTATCTTGCTATATATCTCTATATAATAGAGAGAGAGAGACCCTCCTCTTCGCAGATCCTCTCCAAGTCATTAATGTTTCATGCCTCATGTTTGGCAACTGGAACCTTCAGCTACCTCCACAGATTTTCTATAGGATTAAGGTCTGGACACTGACTCGACCACTCCAAGACCTTAACATGCCTCTTCTTGAGCCAATCCTTTGTTGCCTTTCGTGTTTTGGATCATTGTCATGCTGGAATACCCACCCACCCCATTTTCAATGTCCTGGCTGAGGGAAGGAGGTTCTCACCCAAGACAGTACGTGTCCCCATCTCTCCTCCTTTGATCCAGTCCCTTTGGCAGAAAAAACACCCCCAAAGCATAATGTTTCCACCTCCATGTTTGATGGCGGGGACGGTGTTCTTGGAGTCGTAAGCCACATTCTTTCTCCTAAAGCATGGCGAGTTAAGTTGATGCCAAATAGGTCTCATCTGACCACAACACTTTACCCAGTCCTCCTCTGAATCATTGAGATGTTCAGTGGTCTGTACATGTTCTTTCCAACTGTTTTCTTGGTGACTGGGTTTCCAGCTGCCTTGAGATCATTGACAAGTTCCTCCCGAGTAGTTCTGGGTTGGTTCCACAGTGTTCTCATTATCACTGAAACTCGATGAGGTGAGCTCTTGCGTGGAGCTCCGGACCGAGGGAGATTGGCAGTTATTTTATGGTTCTTCCATCTGCGAATAATCGCACCAACGGTCGTCACCTTCTCCCCCAGCTGCTTGGCGATGGTCTTGTAGCCCATTCCAGCCTTGTGTAGCTCCACAGTCTCGTTCCTGACATCCTCAGAAAGCTCTTTGGTCCTGGCTATGGTGCAGAGTTTGGAATCTGGATGGATTGATTGCTTCTATGGACAGTTATCTTTTATACAGGTAACAAATTAAGAAGGCTCCCAATGTCAGCTCGTTACCTGGATAAAATATACCTGGGAGCCAGAAATCTTGCTGATTGATGGTGAGCAAATACTTATTTCATTCATGAACATTTGAATATTTCTTTTTTATTATTGTTCTGTCTCTCACTGTTCAAATAAACCTACCGCTGAAACTATAGACTTATCTTTTCTTTGTTAGTGGGCAAAGCTACAAAATCAGTAGAGGTTCAAATAATTTGTTCCCTGACTGAGTGTCAACTAAATTTTTGATTGTTCATACTGATCCAAGAACTCATAAAGACATACAGTATACTTATTTAGTAAGTGGTTGAGGCAGTGATCATTTCCCAAACTAGGAAACTGCTCCCTCTGAGTCAGAACAACAATAACAGTTAACATTCCACCGTTTCTCTCCTACAGTAGCATTTTGTCTTTAAATCCCATTACAGGCAGCATGTCTATTTCATTATCTCATATTTTCAACAGTTCACAACACTCCACCATTAACTCCAAATACACTGCCTTATTTTCACTCTCCCACCTTGTCTGTGGCAAGTTCATGCCAATACTTGCCATGAAAATTCACCAGAGTTTATGACACCTGGTTCATTCCTTTCGGTTTTAAGCCACAGGCTGGGGCACGTCTTTTGCTGAACGCACATGATATGGCTACAATCCAAGCCCCCACCTATTTCTCCTGTTAACGTCTATGCAAACATAGACCCATAAGCGTCTTTCCACAGCACTCCTGTGGGAATTCAGGCTTGACTGTTATTCAAATTATATCAGGTTTCAGCTCTGGATATGTGACAGGATTCTCCTGGAGCCTCCTGTAAGACTGCCACCTACTTAGTCTCTCCTTAAATGGTTTTGTGAGGTTTAGGTGAAAATATCTAGTAGTCCCCATCTACACCATTATTGTACAGGTAGTGAGGACAGAACGTCTTACCGATGTCCAGCACTCTCTGCTTGGCAGTGTGCTGCCTTGAGTGCCAGTATTTCCAATTCTTCAGCTGCTCATCTCTGCCCTTGTCGTCCCCAAAGACAACCATGATAACACTCTACAGGAAAATATGAAGTAGAATAAGGTCAAATATTTCACACTACTGAGTGATCAAGTCCTCAGCCTCCTCCATCTTCCCTCACTCACCTGTACAATACTGTTCTGTGGCAGCTCAGAGCCTCCCACGGTGCACTGATCACTCCTGGATAGACTCCTATCAGCTCCATGGGATGATGTCACTCCAGTCACTCCGACTTTCCCTCTGGGCTGATGCAGGGATGATCTGAAGCCGGCCGCAGAGAGCGTCAAAGGGTAGAACTGGCCGCGGTTCAAGTAGGCCATGGGTCCTTCTCCTTGGCGTGGCCGGAGAGATAACGTGGCCTCCAGGTTGTACCGGAAGCTGTCACTGTAAGGACATAATGGGCTCCATAACTGCCATTGGTAAGATGACTACTAAAACAATGACAGGTGAAAGTAAAATATAAAACTGAATGTTATTAAATATAGCCTTATACACTCTTCCTAATATATAGTTTAGGCTTTGAAGTCTAAATCCTGTGTGTGCCAATAAGGAAACTGGACTACAGTCATTGAACTCTTGCAATCCTTGACAATATTAATATTTGATAAAAATTAATGACTTAAGACAATCTTTGAAAATGAAGGACATCCTAATCTAAAAATCAAATTATATACCAGCTTCTTTCATTTTAGAAAAACTCTTTAAGTTGATGCTTGTGCACTAGAAAAACTCTATTCCTGTCATATTATCAAATTAAAGCAATCACAGCCAAATGGAGGAACTTGTTAAAACTTTAAAACTTTCACTCTAGGAGAGCAGATTAATGCTGGTGTATGTGACTCAGTAAAAGAGGTCAAGCAACAGCAGATAGTCAGCATCACCTTTGACATACTAAACACATTACTGTCCAGAGGTAAATACTTAAATCAACATTTTAATCGTGGGGGGGGTGAAATGAGCAGATAAGAAGATTGCAAGGAACTCTTTAAAGACACTTATGACTCTAAACAAACTTGAGCCCAACATACACTCAACAAAAACTTTATTACTAGTGTCCCTTTTGCTTTCAGAACTGTGTTAATTCTTCATAGTGTAGATTAAACAAAGTGCTGGAAAATTTCCTCAGAGACTTTTTTTTCCACATTGCCATGACATGCCGTGATTTCCGGGGCTGCACATCCACGATGAACATCTCCAGTTCTACCCAAAGTTGCTCCACTGGATTGAGATCTGATAATTGCGGACACGAGTACAGTGAACTCATTGCCATGTTCAAGAAGCCGCTTTGAGATGCTTTGAGTTTTTTGACATCATTATCCTGCAGGAAGCAGCCATGAGAAGATGGTACACTGTGGTCAAAGGGATGGAGGTAGACAGCAACAACACTCAGGTAGTGCTGTGGAGTGTAAGCGACACTGTTGGCACTAAGGCATCTGCAGTGCAAAGAAAATATCTCCCACGCCGTCACACCACCACCAGCCTGAACCGTTGATTCAGTGCAGGATGGATCCATGCTTTCATGTTGTTTAAATTAGGTCTTAACCATCCACCTATTGGAGCCAAAATCATCAAAATCATCCAACCACGCAATGTTTTTTCCAATCCTCTATTGTCCGATTTTGATTCCTACTGTCTTCTTCTTAGCGGGCAGAGCAGCTGTAGCCACAGCACACTGAACCACAGTTCAGTGTGTTGTGTGTTCAGAGATGCTCTTCTTTTTTGGAACAAGTGGTTATTTGAGTTACTGCTGCCTTCCTATCATTTCAAGGCAGTCTAGCCATTCTCCTCCAACCTCTGTCACTTAAATCACCTTTCTTCTTCATTCTGATGCTTAACTTGAACTTCAGCAATTCATCTTGACCATGTCTGCTTGTCTGAATGCATCCAGTTGCTGCCAAGTGATTGGCTGATCAGATCATATTGTGTTAACAAGCAATTGAACATTGCATTGCATTTTGTACCAAACAGCGTGGCCAGTGAGTGTGTGTCTGGGCCGCATAGATTCATTGAAACACACCGAAACCCTGGTTAACCTTAAAAAACACACATTGCAGTTTCTTTAGACTTAAACCCCCACATACACCATTCTTCCAAAGCACTGAATGAGGGTTAATCCAATGCTGAAAATAGTTCCATAAATTCCGCCTGCAGTGTCATGTTAAGGAAACTGTGACTGACTTTACAGGTTTTATTTTGTTTATAATGTTTTGCATGTTTTGATTTGATAGCTTTACGCAGGATGCCCTTCGTGATGCAATAAATGTGGTTGCAGCTTCACAGAACAATCACAGTAAATGGGGAAACTTAAACGGTGTTTATGTTTTTTCCCCACATGAGATTTGTTGGCAATTTTTTTTTTTTAAAAAGCACCTAAAATTCATAGTCATTCTTCTCTCAGGATAAGATGTGTGCACATAAATGTTATTCTAATTTTTTGTAGTATCGCCATGTTTTTAAACTTACGCTGGTAGACTGTGGTGAAATTCATCGACTCCCGAGGAAGAATTTTTATGGTACATCTGTAAAAGAAGATACTAATGAGCAAACTATTCATGTAAAAAAAAATAATAATGAAAATAATGAATAATAATAATAATAATGAAAAAGGATACTTATCAGTATCAACAAAACTTGTATAGCAACAACCAACAATTCTATTCAGATTAGGTCTGACCTCTTTTTCCACTGGCTCCTCATACGTGCTGTCCAGACTGCTCCTCTGTTCGTCTTTCAAATAGCCAGTGAGGGACATATCATAACAGCTTTGCTCATACAGCCTCCTTATTTGGTCTCTAGGCTCTTTTTGGCAGGTGCCACCAGAAAATGAAAGTGGCATGGGGGCCTGGCTTTCTGTCTTGACCAGAGCAAGAGGTCCATTCTCTCCACCTTTACCATCTCCTTCTCTAGAATCTCCTGCGTGGCTTTCAGCTCCATATTTGTAGCCCTGCTGGTGCTCAGTGGTTGTGCTGTTGTTTAAAGAGAGGTTAACAGGCAGTGACACCATAGCTTGAAGCTGGTGACCCACCATGTCCAACTTTCCGCAGTTGCTGTGCCCATGAGCAGAAGGCTCTGTGGGCTTAATGGCACTGGGTGTATACCTCTTCTCTCTGGGAACCTGAAAGGATTATGACAAGTCCAGAAGCAATTCAGACCTAAAATAAATCAGATCATTGTATGTGGCAATGTCCTTTATTATTCTTTGTTTCATACCTTATAGTAGTCATACAGCACCCCTAGAGCTGCTGGACTGTTCTCATCTCCATTGATGTTCATCATGGCCTTTGAGGCAGCTGTCAGTGGGTTCTCCAGGAAGATTTTCCATGCCTAAAATAAATCAGATAATTATAAGTGGCAATATCCTTTATTCTTCTTTGTTTCATACCTTATAGTAGTCATACAGCACCCCTAGAGCTGCTGGACTGTCCTCATCTCCATTGATGTTCATCATGGCCTTTGAGGCTTCTGTCAGTGGGTTCTCCAGGAAGGTTTTCCATGCCTCATCCTCACTGCCGAGCGGTTTGCGATGGGCCACCGACACTTCGTTTGGTACCACCACCACCAGCCTTTTGCTGGGAACGACCGATGGGAAAAGACAGAGAGGCATGTTATTACTACAAAGTCATTCTTTCATTAACAGAAGCCAGTGCCAAGCCACTAAAAATGCCCCAGGCTGTTTCTCACCAGACTTCACTCAAATTGCCTGCTCCATGTGGAGCATGTTTATTTAAGTCCACTTTTGCTGGTATATCTTTAAAAATGAACCAGTGGAAATGAAGTCATTCAGAGATATTGGCATGAAGATAAATTTCGTCTGACATCGTGGTAGTTCTTAATTTTCAAATTTTTGTGAAATCTTTCATAATAATGAAAGCATAAACGAAACCAGTAACGTTTATGTGCAGGTACGTGAACGGTAATTAACTCATTCTAAAATAAATTATATTAGTTTAGTTTAGTAATTTGTGTCCCTGGGGGTGTTTATATAGCATAGGCTCCAGTGCACATCTACTGATAGCAAGAAGACAAAAAATATATCTAAAAGGAACTGGACTAAAACTGACAGAAGTTATTATCAGTGATGCTAAAACTTTCTCTTACCTGTCCAGGTCCATGTTGCTTCAAGTCCCTGCTGTTTTCTAGGATTGCTAGAGAAACTGGACTTTCAAGTTAGTGCAGGTAAGTTTGTGTGGGAAACTGCAAAAATGAGCCCGGGAAAGGCTGGCTCTATTTAAGGTCTCACTAAAAACCGCCAATGAAATCCTCTGGATCCTCGCGAACACATTTCCCGATGCCCATAGTGTAAGAAGAAAATGTCCATATTAAAAACAAACAAACAAACAAAAACAAAACAAATCGATAATAATCCGTATAAATGGAGACAGGGGTGTATTCTGTTTGGAAAAGGTGATCAATTAAGACCGAGGTAGTACAGCACCTAAGGCAGGATAAACGAGGAAACGAAAGCTATCCCTGTGATTGGTGATATACTTCTAAGCGTCGTAGTACAGGACTGCTCCCCATTGGTGAATGGAAAGCAGAAAGGCGTGTCTTGAAAAATAGGTAAAAGGTGGACTGCCCAACGTTAAATTATATATAATGTACGTTGTTGTATGTACGTGTTGTTTTTTGGTGGGGTTCTGTGTGTGTTTAAAAACAAGCCCGTGAGCAGCAAAACAGAAAAAAACGAAAACACACGCTCTTCCAACTCAATTTGATATTTTAATTGGCTATATTGGTGATATTAACGGTGTCATAAAATGTATTTTACGAAAGCTTATGAATATCATCTTAATTGTTAATTGGCGTAAGAGAAAACTATGGTGGCTGTTCCTTCGTGTTGTATCGCGACACCTTGTGGCATGCATTTGTCTTGCACCTTGAAGGGAAAACTGTTATGCATTTGCTGAGTTCAAAGGTGTTTTGCTATTCTTGTTGTTTCGTTCGGAAATGTATTTTTGTGGTTAAATAACTACTTTACGTTTTATTACGCCAATTTTTCTTCCTGGGAAATGTTCCTCCTGTAAAGAAAGATGGAGCCTTCATGTGCTGTCAGTAAAGCCCCCAACTTGATTCGTGTAGAACTGTCATGATTTGGGGTTTACTGGAAATCTTTGAATGCATCATAGTTCATGGTTTGGGCATGCGCACTAGTGCGGTGACGCCAAACGGCAGGGATAGGCGAGAGTTCCAGAGGACTCAGCGTAGTGCTGCTTCAGTTTAGTGATTGTCTTCACTGATACAAGTACTTTTTTTAACTGGTAAGGTATTTACAAAACGCCTAGTAGTACGTTTTAGTGCTCAGTGTCTACTTAAAGTCGTGTTCATTGTATGTGTCAATGTATTATCCAAGCTACCTGATAGCAACCGGCTAACTGAATGCTAGTGTCTCTGAATTAGTACGAAAAGAAATGTATGGTTACATTTTTTTTCTAAAAAAAAAAAAAGTTATTTTAGTGTTATCAAGATGTCTCCGAAGTGAGAAAAACGGTAGTTGAAGTTGTTAAGACTAAAGCAGCATTTTCAAATAACGTTAGCCTTGAATGGGCACTGCATGGCGAGGACTGTCCTTACATCACCCACGGTGGTCAGTGGTGGACGATATTTTAACTTAAATATTTGCTGATTAAGGTAATGCAATGTGGCAACTGAAAAGAGACATCAACACTTATTTTGTGACGTGCTTATTATTCGAATAGCTGACTGATTCTGGTTTGATGATAGTAAACGAGTTCGGCTTTAAAAATGTCGCTCAGAAACAGAGTTCATACAGTCCCTACAATACTGACCTAAATCTTATAGTCTGTCTATAATAACTTTGAAAATGAGCATTTAGATTTTCTTTGGGGAAATTTCCGAGATAATTGCCTGATGCATGTGACCCAAAAAGCAACAGTTAGCCTAGTTCCAAACGGCGTTTCACAGCCGCTGCTGCCTTGCACGTTTTGAAGTCTAGTTAAGTTAGGAGACAGGTATGCTTCAGCTGTAAATAATTAATAGTGCTTAAGCCAAACCCTCAGCTGCTGTCACTTCTCTGCATTTCAGGATGGTGTGGCTTTTATTCCCTTGGTGCCTTGCATTTCCCTTCACCTTCCCTAAAGTCATTGTATTAGAGGCTTGTCATCTTCTTGCTAGTGCTGTGTTGATTAAATTGTTGTATATTTTTGGCAGGTGGAACATCAGAAATGGCCCGTGGGCACCAAAAGTTCCAGTCCCAGCAGAAAAACGCCAAAAAGCAGGCAGAGATCAAGAAGAGTAAAGGCCATGACCAGAAGGCTGCAGCTAAGGCTGCTTTAGTATACACATGCACCGTGTGTCGGGTATGGGCTAAAGCTGACATTAGCAGCATTAGCTAACATTTAACCATGTAGTTAGGATGGAACTCACTACACAGGAGGCTGGCAAATCACTGCAGTGGATTTGATCATATTGTTTGCAATGTGATTAAGTCAATACCTATACCATATCTCATTTCACACTTCACTGTAACACTGAAGTTGGAAGTTATACTTCCCAGCCAGCTACCTTAAATAACTTCACCATGTTATGTGATTACTAGGTATGATCTCATTTCAGTAAAGTCTAGGTCAGTAAGCTTTCCTAGACTGAGTTAGAATTGCTTGGCATTTCTTATATTTTGTAAACAATCAAATATAAAACATTAAGAGTAGAACAGAAGTGAGTCACAAGCTGAAAGCAGATCACAACCGAGATTGGATTCATCCCAGTGCTGTTTTACCTGGACAGCATGGATTTGTGCAGGTTTATAATTGACAGCTTATTGATAAAGTATGCCAAGCTAACAGGTCATAGTAATCTTACAGCCCCCCCCACCCCCCTTCAAGTTTCAACTACATCTCTACGATTGTTAGAAAGGTGTGATGGAAAGTGGTTAAAATCCCTTTCTAATACCCTCATACACCTTTTGCTTCTCTTTTCACACCTGTGCCAAGGACGGTCAGCTTTTCTTGTCACTGCCGTCATCTGACACACAGGTGGTGGCATGCAATGCTGCTCGGTTGGCACAGCACTGCCCAATGTTTAGCATAAATGACATCAGCTTCTGCTCTTCCTGGAAGAATGAAGCGACAAATGCAGGCAATTTGTTTTTGATTTTACCTGCATTCAGTGGGACAAACAGATTTTCTGTCTCTGAGACCATTTCACAGTCATGTTCTCTTCAGTGCTTGTCCAGAATCGGACTGCTTTTGAAATTTGTCAGAACTCCAGGCGATTTTCCTCTTCACCAGTCTGTGTTTGCTCCTGGATTGACTGACCAGGTTGAAGTCAAACATGAGCTGTCATGCTACATCCTGTTTACATGTTTTAACTGGAAAACTCACCAGGCAACGTGACTTTCTGTATTACCTGTAAATAAGTTTCTGTGTTTCCTCTAGCCATTTATCACTTATCCAAGCGATTACAGAGCGGCAGCAGCTCAAAGCCTTAACAATGACTAAACAAGCTGGTGTTTGTAATGTAATCTAATATCCAACCAGTCGAGATCATATTGTGAAACACCTTTTGTCTCATATTATGGTTTTGCTGATATATCTGAGTAAACTGATGTCATTCTCATTGATGTCGTCTTTTTTTTTTTTTTTTCCTTTACCAGACACAAATGCCCGACCCGAAGACCTTTAAGCAGCACTTTGAAAGCAAACATCCAAAGTCTCCAATGCCCCCAGAGTTGGTTGGTGTGGAGGCGTAATGGATTAACCTCTTTCTGTAAGGCAGTTGGAACCAACTCAGGACAGGCTTCTACATTTTGAGGTGTTTCAGATAATCTTCAGTACAGCTTCAGTTATTGCTCATGATGATTAACTGATGTATGGGTGTGCTTATGTAGGGATTTTACACAATCAATTGGACTGAAGACAGCTACCCTCTCTTGGCATAAATGTATGTGTTCCACTTTTGATTGTATGCAATATTTGCAAAATCTGATCATTTCAAAATGTTATGCTCACAAGACTAGCTTGTCCATGGGCTCCACCACCATCTCAGGTCTCCCACTGTTTCACAGCAAGCTTTGAATACAAGATGAATTGGCACTGGCTCAAATGAACAAAGATGATGATGATGATAATTGGAAGTTATCTGCCAAATCCAGTGTAATGTGAAATCCATTATGGGTTTTGACTGAGATGGATTTGTGATGCAGAAGGGTTGATGTCAAAATAATAGTTATACAGAATGTGACTAGAGTTCATTAATGTCCTTGCAAAGTCACATTCATAACCACTAATGCTGTGTTCTTTCTATTAGATTCAGATTTACTTCTAATCTGCACTGATTATATATATCTATATATATATATAAACACATTTTTTGGCTTGGTACCATTATTTTTTAATGAGTCTATTGTTGTTGAAGTGAAAAATGTGTCAAATGCACTGTCCTGCACAGTTGCTGAAATTGTGCATTGCATTTACCCCTCAGATTATCATGAAACAAATTTTGTTTGTGTCAAATAAGTTTTTGTCATGTGCAAAATTTGTAAAAGCTCTGCAGACAGGGCACTACACGTCTGATCACTGCAAAGCTTTCCATGTTCCTACTCTGCTGCTGCAGTAAACATCTGGATATTTACCTTTGATCCTATTATAAGAGGTATGTCAACTGAAAATAGGTTTGCACTGGGTGTTGTAAATGACAACACTAATGAACTCCTGTCCCCAGAGTTGGTCATTGTAGTAATACATGTGACATAATTGTGCACAGCTATTGTATGTATTCTGCAGTGTAACTTGTCTCACTGTCATCTCTATGGTGTATGTGAAAACAATCCCAAGTGCAGTCTCGTGCTCTTTGGTTTGTTTCAGCTCTGAACCTGCAAAGTCTAAACTAAATTACACCGTACATCATCTTACTTTACCTTATTTTATATAAGTTGATCATAGCAGGCAAAGACAGTTTTAATTCATTGGAAGGAACTATTTTCAATACATTTGGACCTGTTGGTCATTAACCACTGACATTGTAACACTGCTAAAGTCTGGACTGACAACCAGCCATGTTTTTACTTTTTGTAATAATCATATCTTTGTCCACAAAATGTAATGTATAGCCTTTGAATAAAGTTATTTTATATTAATATTACCAAGTTGTGTTTTTAACTTTGAAAGTTGCTAAATTCTGCCTTAGGTTCCCCTACAGTAGGTGGAAACTTAATGGAAGCTCAGCTTCTTTTTTTTCTGCCGCTCCTCTTAGGGGTCACCACAGCATCTGCTCCATCTCATCTTGTTCCTTCCATCATTTTCTGTTACTCCAACCATCTGCATGACCTACTGTGGGCTTCCTCTTAACCGACAGCTCCAAATTCAGTATTGTTTGTCCGGTATCTCCACCGTCTGTCTTCTGTACATGTCCAAGCCATCTGACCTTGAGATGTCCTTCATATTTTTTCCAATCTGGTCAATCACTTGGCCTCCTGCCTTTCTGTAAGTGCCACTGTCTCAAAATCATACATCATAGCAGGTCTCCCTATCATCTTGTAAACATTCCCTTTAACATTTCACCTCTGACACTCACCCCACCCTCCCTACACTCTCTTCTTCATCTCTTTTGTGTCGCTTTTGCTTCAAAATGTTCATCTCATGTATTTATATTTACCCATCGTCAGTACCTCTACTCCTTGGAACTTCACTTTTCTGTCTGTATCCCTCGTATTCGCTCTAGAAGAATACTCCGCCGAGTAGGTGGAAGAAAACAGCTTGTCCACCTGCTCTCTATGCTCGCTACAGATCACAAAGTCATGTGTAAACGTCATAGTCCACAGAGACTCCAATCTGACCTTGCAAACAAGAATGAGCTCACCACTATCTCACTGCCCTCATACCTGTCCTGCACCACCCCTTACATACTTTGCCAGCACGTTTCTTCCCCATTTTTCAGGCATCGTCTGTAGTAAACAATCTGGTTAAAAAGTCCAATGATCTTTCTTCTAGACATCTCCAACCCTCCACAGGTGTGTCATCTGGATCAGCTGCCTTTCCACTCTTCATCCTTTTCTTAGCTGTTATTCCTTCCTCGTTATTATGGGCAATCAACATGATTGGACAGTTTCTACAATTTTAATCCTGCCGACTATTTGGTGTGTTTGATATATTTCTTTGGTATATTTCTTCGTCTGCCTCCGCTCTTCCATCTGTTTCAGGTAACACCAACAAATTTAATCTGCGCAATTGGTTTCATTAGCTTCTCGGCTCATACCCCATTATGAGTCAAAGATCTTCTGCTCAGCTGCACTGTTGATGGTAAAATCTCTATATTTATGAACCAGAAATGTAGCACAAGCATAATGAGTTCCTTGCTTAATGGGAATGTTACATAAATTGGTACACAGGTGGGCTTTTTTGTTTGTTTGTTTTTTTTGTATTCATACTTCCTTGTTAATGCACACATCCTGTTGGTAATTAGGGTGGAAAATGTCAGCAGAATATTAGAGCTATAAAATTGAAAAGGCTATTATAGTTCACACTCTTTGCTTCCTCTAAGAGTGGTTATTTATTGATTTACTGTAGTGTAACATCTACAGAGTGAATTGTTTCAGGCAACCTCTGGCTCTGTATACACCGATGAGGAAGCCTGGAGCTTATCTTGTGACTGGTGCACAGTAAATAGTGGGGTCAGAGTGGTGTTCTGCTGGACCAACAGGTTTTGTGAAGAAGGCCTTAAAACAGCTTTTCTCATTGTCTCTTCCCTGACTACAACCACGAAAGACCATATACAAGATGTGAGACTGCAAAAGACTTGATTTTATGTTGGGGTTATTTCATAGTATGATATAAATTTTTTACACAATGATATCACAATTGCTCATGCATAGGTTAGCACATTTTGATTGAAGAAAATATAGCCATTCCTACATGTGTAGAAATGCCATTAAAGTGATATAAGTTAGAGTTTGTTAAATATAATTTCAAAGTTACAGGCGTATAAAACTCCACGTGAAACTGTACTCTACTACAGGTATCATGTATGTGACTACACCTCCAGATTTATATTACACATTGTCCAATCTACATACTTAAATGTTAGTCTGTATTTTTCACTTTAAACGGATTATTTTCATTTAATTTGTCTTTAATGATCATTTGAGTTTTTTTGCCATTATTTATAATTTATTCATTGATAAATTATCCTGCAAATAACAAACTCTTGATACATCACTCACCAAGGACCACGTCAGCATTGTGAAATCTAAATACCCTGCAGGATTTTTAGGAGTACCTACCTTTAATAAGACATGTAGATCCAAGATCAAAATTTAGTTGTTTTTTTTTTTAATCCCTTTATTAATTGTCTAGTTTAGTTCTGTTTTTATTGCTTAATTACACCAATCAGACTCTATTGTAGCACTTTAAGGTTTCAATCAGAGATGTTACATAAGCTGAGTGACCCTGTGACAACTGACTTTTTGCAGTGTACCCATTCATCTTGTGCATGTGCATTCAAGTTCTGTGGATAAGGTTGATGGACTGAATGAGAACTCACCCAACCGGTTACATGTAAGCAATCACTCAGCTTAATCTTATTTTTTTTCCCTTTCTGCGAAATGACTCTGGTTTGGTGCTACGCCCTTCCTGGACCACAAACTGACAAGTGTGAAGATCTTTTTTCTTCTTTGCATTTATGCCTATGATTTTCTACACCCAGTACTATGTGCTCTGCTCTTAAATAGGTTACAAGCTTGAAATCTTGGCCCAAGGGGAAAACATGTGACAGGGCAAAAATAGCTTTACTCTCTCCCCTTGGAAACCAACCAGAATGCAGAAATAGTAGTTTCTGTTAAGCAAGATATACTGTAACCGTGTCCTGTGTTCTAGTTTGTGATGCCCTCAGCATCCTTAGCAAATAATCTTATTGAAAATATTTTATTTTGTGGAAATATCACAGAGGCATTTGAGTGAGGGACATGGTTCTTCTAATAAAAATTGATCTGTACATATATATATATATATATATATATATATATATATATATATATATATATATATAGCTACTTGAGTGTCATTCAGTGACTGACATTTCCTCTTAGTGTTTGGTGTCTGCAGTCTCTACTCTTATACAAAATGATGATATACAGTAAGACAAAGATCTGTATGTTGGATATATCACTGATGTTAACTGTCTTATTAAGAGGAATTCTCCGCTTGCTGGAGGCAGTAAAATAAGCTTAATCACAAGTGCCTGTATCATAGCGGTAAAATAATGAACTGCAAAATCTTCAAAGGGTGCTTTTGTCGACTACATTATATGCACTCATTTGCCTCACAAAGACTGGAGAAGTAATGGTGAACTACAACTTCCATGTTACTTTGCTTTGGTTGTCATGGTAACGTTTGACGTCAGCCCTCCTTTTCTCCGGCAGTGCCTTGGACTGATGTGATTGGAAGGAAACCCCGTGGACTGCATTCAGTCGGGCGGCTGAGAGAATCAGCTGTGGCTTGGTAACACTGACATCTGCCAATACTCAGGTATGAAATGACTTGCAGCTTTTTAAAGTGCATTTTGAAACTCGTATGTATCATCTTAAGGTCTTCTGACTTTTCATTAATCAGACTAGCTATAGAGATTCATTGTCTCCAGTTGGTAGCAGGGTTGCGTCTTCCGGCGACGCTCATCAATCTAAAGAACAATGGCATGGCTAGCTTAGCTAACGTTACATTGTGGGATATGGCTAATGTCTGGTTTCAAAAGGAAATGGCAGACGGAGAAGGCGTGTCTGTCGAATAATTGAAGCTCTGAAATTTTGGCACTCATACAAACGGCACATTTTGTTTAAAACGAGGGTATTTAGCGATTTATTAATTAAGCGGTATGATGCTTGTCATCTTAAATTGAAAGTTTTTACAATTAGGTGCCTAGTGTTGAAAGGAAAAACGAGGTTAATTGAAATGTATTTTCTTGTGTGCCACCAGGCGAGCAGCTAGCTTAGTTCAACTGCGATACACACCTTTTTAAAGGCGTCGCGCCTACTCAGCTGTCTCCTGTTTTTCCTTGTATTCTTGTAGTTAACATTGTGTGTAGATATTTTATTTGAAATTGTGAGCATGACGGGCTACCTATGAAGTAGTCACGTTTATGCAAGACTTTTGCTTGGCGTTACTCTTTCAGGAAATAGACGGGGCCATACTTGAAACGAGTCACGCGGGCCTGAATGTAGCGGTTGTTTTTTTCATTCACTGAATTGCGTTTCTACGGTGAGATTGTGTGTTTGAGTTTGCGAGAAGCGCTTTTGGGTCAGTATCGACTACAATAGTGACTTTAATGCCAGTATAATGTGTCCAAGCACGCTTTACTTTGCGCACTTTAGCTTCCGCTTTTTGGGCAAGCCACAGGTACAGGGAAGGGTGTGGTGTGTGTACCGGAGGAACAGAGAGGCGAGCCAGCAATACAGGATTGAGTTCTTATTTTTGTCCGTACGGTGTCCACTAAATTCTCTTGGCATTATATTATTCTTATCATCCCTTCTGCACATCTATTTGCTGATTAAAGTCGATGCATATTAACATGGTGCATTCTGCTCCTAGGCGAGGGGTACACTGACGGGCAAAGATCGACTTCCTTGTTCACACACTTATGCTCTTACGGTTATAAGAAGTTGTTTACTTACGGATAACATGACGGTTACAATAACTTTTAAAATTTCCTAGCTTATTTGGCCAAAGATTGGAACTGAAAAAAGAAATGCATTATTTTCTGTATGTTAGGATGGATCTGAACACAACACACTACACTACATGTACTGGAATGGAAAAAAGGGATTGATTTTTGTGTAAACCCACTGGCTGTTTTTGATAGGTCAATCGGATGTAAGCTATTGACATAGTAATGACAATTCCTATGTGTTGATGTGTGCATAGTCTACATAGTGCTTTAGGCTGTAAACTCTAGCTGGTATTCCACAGTTCTTCTGTTACAAGTCTACAGGATCTCACATTGCCCTGTAACTTGCAGGGCTAATACTGTACAAGATGCTTAGGTGGCTACTTGTAGTGTTGCTGTGCAGGCTTTGTTGGCATATTAATTAAATAGATCTACAGCTTTGTTTACTGGTCTTATTTAAGCACAGATATCCCTTAAACAGAAATATCTCAGTTTTTTTCAGTCGGTCACAGTCTTTCTTTATGACTATAAATAAATCCTTCAAATGACAGGAAAAACTTCCACGGTATGCATCATTGTTGTTCCTTGTAAAGGTACTGAAAGACGGGGGGGAAACTCAATTAAACGTGTTAGGTGATGTGTGCAGTTTTTTTTTTTTGTTTGTTTTTTTAGGACCCACATTCATTATTGTATTTCCACTTTGACGCATTAAATGACCCTGAAATGAAAAATTGTATCTGCTGGTGGAACAGAAGAGTTGTCATACTACTTTTTAACTTAACTGATTTCAACCTTTTCTATGTTCCCCATTCTCCAGTGAACAGTCATGTCTGAGGCACCTCAGAAGGAACTGGTGCAAAAGGCCAAGCTGGCCGAGCAGGCTGAGCGTTATGATGACATGGCTGCTCTGATGAAGTCTGTGACAGAGGAAGGCCTGGAGCTGTCAAACGAGGAGCGCAACCTGTTGTCAGTGGCATACAAGAATGTGGTGGGTGCCCGTCGGTCCTCGTGGCGCGTGGTCTCCAGCATTGAGCAGAAGACCGAGGGCTCTGAAAAGAAGGTAGCCTTAGCCAAGGACTACCGGGAGAAGATTGAGACTGAGCTGAAAGAAATCTGCCATGATGTCCTGGTGAGATTCATTTATTATTAATTCATTATTTTTTCTTTTAGATTGGGGGGGTTAAGAGACATGGCTGAGATTGTTTGGACATTTGCAGTGGAGGGATGGTGGATGGTGTGGTACTAGGAAATGGGCTATTGAAGCTGAAGCTAGTAGTGATGAGCAGAAAGGCCTCACAACAGACTAATGGATGGAGGAGATGCAGAGGGTCAAGAGAACCTTTGAAATGATAAACTCAAAGTCATGAAAATTTGTTACACATATACTTTTAATATGTTGCTGAAATCTTTAAAGTTGTTGAGGCTGTGGTGATTTTCCACAGAAATATTCCACCAAAGGCACAGGAAAAATAATGGGAATTTGCTTAAAGATTAGCATGAACTGTGTTCCCCAGGTTGGGGGGGGGGGGGGGTGTAATAGAAATAATTCAGTCTAACAGTACACCATCCTTGCTGTGACCTCAATGCTAGAACATAATTGAGTTATTGTTAAAGATCATCTCGGCAATAGTGGTTTGCATTTGACCTTACTGATGTATGTAATGAGTCTATCAGCATCTTCTCATTTGAATATCCTAACATACTTTACTTGTCCTCTTGGCAAAGTCAGCTTTGCTGTATTTTTACTTTTGTACCATTGTGGAAAGGGTGTTTATCTTGATGCCCAAAAATATGATTACAGAAGTATTCTGTAAATATTACAAAGATTGTAATGGAAAGAGCGCGTATCTTTAAGACTAGTACTTATACAGCACACTTCTCTCCATTTTTTTAATTGATTAATGAAAGCACTTTCTATTACAAACTTCACCAAATCACTTACACATTTACACACATACAAGTACATTTTTATACACTAAAGCGCCTTCTAGCATTAACACTCCAATGGATGCATAAGGGAAAACTTGGGGTTCAGGGTCTTACCCAAGGATACTTTGATATGCAGAACAGAGGAGCCAGTGATCAAGCCACTGATCATTTCAATTGGTGGAAGACCCACTCTACCTCCTGAGCCACAGCCACATCTTAATAAAAATAGTGTACATGTACATACGTGTACATACCTTAATAAAAACAAGCAGGTGAGATGTTAGAACGCTTTTATTTTTATTTTAGTGGACACTCAATACAATAGACAGCTACTTGGGGTTTGTTAAACCTGAGTAGCGAAGAGACCGCGAGGGGGTTGAAAACGATGTGCCGGGAGTCCGCTGTTCTTGCCGGCTGTAATAATCCTCGACCTCGCTGTCTGCTATGGAGCTGGCGGGTCACAGATGTCTCCGAAAACGTCGGAGCGCGTTTGGAAATATATGATATCTTGATAAATCGAGCATATATTTGAAGTTTACACAGCTACATTCTCGCTTGAAAAGAACTTAATAGTTTATTTTGTGACCCAGAAAGAGTAATATTTAAAAGTTTTTAGCCCCGCTTGTCCGCCATTGCCGCGTTTGAGTTTTGGACGAAATGCATTCTGGGATATTTAGCTGTACCAAGTCCACACAAGTCACCACCGATGCATGCTCGATAAAACGGGCGGAGCGAGAACACATCCGGGACTTTTTCGCGTTCTCGGCTTGATGCGTACTTCGAATTGGAACAGTACTTGGTCTCCGACTGATGACGTATCACAAGTACACGAGAAGGCAAGTACGCATATTGAGAAAGGCCCTTTATCTTTAGTTACCAGGGACAACTTGAGTCTCTACTTTGGACTGTCCAGTTGAAGTAAACTCGAGATTCCAAGTTTAGCATGCTGGGAATTAGGGATGTTCCTGGCGACTAATTTCTTTGTCAACTAAATGAGGCAAAAAAAAAAAATCAAGTAACTGGCTATTTAAAAACAAAAACACTCAGATTTCAGGTTAAATTTAAGAACCGTTCAACTACAAAAAAAACTCCAAGCAAAGGCTTTTTTAAAACGTTAGTCACATTCTTCAGTAATGAGTCATGCTGCCCAACTGTGAGGCACCTTGCAATCATGCACTCATGTACCCTCGGGGCTCCTTTGGGTAGGACAGCACCTGTCCACCTCAGCTAGCTCCTTTCGATGTGGAGGAGGAATGGCTCTCTTCTGAGCCCCTCCCGAGTGACTGAACTCCTCATCCTATAAAGAAGGGAAAGCACATCCACCTCTCAAATAACGCTCAGTTATGCTGCTTGTCTCTCTGATCTTTTTTTTTTTTTGTCTTTAAAAGAACTAACAGTAATGGTGTTAACAAAAAAATCAGGCCAAGATAAATGTTTTTTTGGCGTTTCTTACCAACTACGCTTGATCTGGTGACAGATGTTTGCATAACATTAGGACACGCTATTCACCGGCAGTGGTTAGAAAGTAAAATGTAAGACAATTAGATTAAACAACTATTACATCTGGTACCAGCTAGTGACAATAGTAACTAGAAAGTGCATTTTCTGAAGAAACTGCAGTGTGAATGCTGAAATCTGAATGTATTCACTGAAATGAATTAATTGCTGAATGTTAAGTTAAAAATGTTGAATGAGCTGGAAAATACAGAATTTTTAACCTGAAAACAAAAGTGCAAAACTTTCGAAAGCTGATGTTCAGACAGAAGAAGTTGGAAAATAGCTGAACATGTTTAAAATGTAAATTAGAAAAAGATGAGTAATAACAAAATAAAATTTAGAGTCCGAAAACATCTGAATGAATATTAAAAGTTCATATTCTTTGAATCACTGAATGACTAAAATGTGATCCCTCCACTTGGCTCCACACAGTTTAAAAAGTTTACAACTCTGAGCTTTGAAAGACACGCTGTTGGAAAGAGAACAACAATGGCTACATTTTGAGGGTAAAATGATGGCTGTAGAGCAAACACTGTGGACACAGCAGCAGTTGAAAGAGAAGTGTTTAAGATGAATCTTGGCAGAGTGAGAGACAGAGCTAGTTAAGCAGGCAGGTGTGAGCCTGGTTGCTATAGTGACTGCACCCAATGGCTCCATACACACGCACACAGACATGCGCCTCACTTCTGCTGCTTAAAATAAACAGAAAAGTCAGCCCGAAACAAATCCTTCCCAAATGAAAAGTACAAGTCGTATTGACAAAATTCTGACCCTGAAAGAGTTGGAGGGAAGAGGCTGAGCATTGGTGACATTTATGAAAGAACCATAACACCTATTACAATAATAAACACATTGGATGAAAGAGGGCAGCGATGGCTACGTTTTGAGTGTAAAATCATATCTGTAGAGCAAACGCTGTGGACACAGCAGCAGTTTTAAGAAAAGATTTTAAGATAAATTTCCCCCCTCCTCCCACTCTACCAGGAGTCTAAAAAACATACGGAATAGATAATAAAATTTTAAAATAATAATAAAGATTAGAAGAACAATACTGTGAATGCATTCACAGTAGCATGAATGCTTGAAAAACGCTAATGATTAGTTGACTAATTGTGCATGTCCCTACTGGGAATATAAATGCACACATGGTTATCTGTTTGGAGGGTTACAAAGCCCTCATCTTTCTTTTGGCTTGATCAGCTTGCTGCATCTACATTCTGTTACCAGATGAAGTATTTGTATTTTTGAAAAAGATGCATTTGTTAACTCCACTAATAGTTTACTTTTTCTACTGATCTTAGCCACTTGTTTTTGTGTTAACTATTTTTATAATTTTTGCAAACATATTAAGTACTCTATCCATCTGTCGGAGCTCTGCTTCTGTTCATCCCTTTCCCTGCGCATTATCTGCCCGGTGACTCATTGAGCCCTAATCCTATAATGACAGAGGCTGAGCTACAAATGTTCTGGCTCACTGCTCTCCACTTCCGCCAAAAAGCCTTATGGGGACTGAAAGAGAGAGCCAAATGGGCACATAAGGGGTGTGGGACAAGTGCACCAGCAGTGCGTACTTTAAGTGGACTAGTTTGTGTGAGCTTTCATCTGGCCCAGTCTAAAGACATGTTTATTCCTGTTCTTAGTAGCAGGACAAAAAAAGCTGTTGTCACAGACAGTGCAAACATTACTGAGGATGCAAAATATTTCACTTAATTTCTTCTTTTAAGGTTGGTTTTAAGCAATGTGATGTTAGTACTTGTTACATAATATAATTGTAGCAGTGAGTGCTCCTGCCTCATGGTGCCTGCACAAACACGTGTGCACACACCCTGATGCTCACTCTCACTGGCATGAATAAGATGAGGAACCACGTGTTAACTGGAAGGAATCTCCATGCAGACATAGTTTGTGCATTACTGTCATGTTTAGAAATATTAAGTTATTCCATATTTTAGTAATAACTCTCTGTTCTTAACTTGGGGATAGAACTTAAGATAAAAATGTAATGAAAGCAGAGTTGCTGCTACGTTGTTATTGGGTTTGTTTGTTTGTTTTATTTACTCCCCATCATGCCATGGTTGTAGTTTTGATTTTAGCCTTGCCAGTGGCCCAGACCTACATTGACATCCCAGAGGGCTTCTCTGTTCAGTCACATCAGTGTAACAGCACTCACAAAATGCTTTTAGACCATTTTTGTAATGTATTTCCATCTTGCAACATTTATTTTTCCTAAGGAACAAAACTCAGCTCATCATGTTTTTGGAGGTCATATTTAAGACCTGTGAAAACATACAAATCAAGATGTTATTTTAATGGAGGTTTAACATTTGGTCACCAATGCTACAAGGAACAATTCTGCTTTGCCATCTGTAATCTCTTTATTGCACAGCTCTTGTGAGAAGTGCAAATGGCCAGATGGAAACTACATTAAAATTAAAGTATTCATTCATCGTTGTATACAGGCGCTTTGAGTACTCCGGGAGAGTAGAAAAGTGCTATATAAGAATCAGTCCATTTACCGTTAATGTTTGATATCGTTTCATTGCTCTTTAATATAGCACATTACCAAGGCACACTCCCACTAAAGAAAGGTATTCTGTTCCCTGCCTGCTAGTATTCATGTTACCCTCAGAACTAGGGTACCAAGTGGTGCATCCTTGTGTGGTGAAGAGCCGAGCTGGGTTCTGAGTGACCTACTTCTAAGCAAAAGCTCATCAGGAGTTCAGCAGCCTGGCTTTCTCCTCTTCCTTCACCCCTGTTGCTTTTCATCCACGCCCTCTTTTTTCCTCTGCCACAAATTTCCCATCTCAACATCTTTACTCCACACTTGTCCATTCAGCCTGTCCACGTTTTTGTTTTTAATTGGACTAGGCAGAAATGCCTTTAGCTTCTCCTGTAGGCTCAGGAAACAAGTGATGAGTAGAAATTGAATATTAACAGCACGTGATGTAAGAATACCGTTTTTTGTCAATGCATTATGCATACATTTACAATAAAGGTCACAGATGACTGCTGCCGTTTTGGCTTCAATGTTGTAAAACGTGCTTGCATATAGGGCTGTGCAATATGACCAAAATGTCATATCCCGGTATAAGATGTCTATCGTCCTGACAACGATATAAATGACAAAAATGTAACATTTTCTGTAAATTCTGTGAATCTCGGGCAGCTCGACTTGCGTGAAGTGTTTTCAGCTGGGCGTTGTGTACCTGGAGTCGAGTGTTTCAACCGATGCGTGAAACTATACATTTTTAGACATAAGTTGTAATGGCCGCAATTTTCTTTGAGTATTTATTACACGGCGTGCTGCGGGGAAAAGCCTGTTCTAACATTTGAGTCTAAGGTTTATTTTTTGGCACCTGATGGCTCTTTCTTTGCTTCTCATCTGTAAACACTGCATACTGTTTCACGTGATTCAATTTATTTTGAAAAGTCTCAACAGAATCTTGAGCTTTATTGTGAAAGGTTTGTGGAAAATAAACAAGCGGACGGCGGCGCCACGTGATGGTTTTACCGTCGTTGTTGCTAACGACAACGCATAAAAACAGTTGCTTGTCCGTCCGTATTGTGGTTATATTAAACATAAGAGAAAGAGAGAACTTTAAGAAATTAATATAGCCACTACAGTGACCATCAAAACGATGAAAAAATATTGCCGTAAACAGATTATTTTGCGACACCACGAAACAAACGATAGCGGAAAATGAAACAATAGACGTTTTATATCGTCGTCCGATATATATCGTTATATCGAACAGCCCTACTTACATATATTAGAGAACATGTTTTATATGCACTTTGAATCACCTTGTTGTTGAATTGTGCTATATAAATAAACTTGCCTTGCCTATTATATTAAATATCTTAGTCCATTGTTTTCTAAAACTTTGCTGTCTGTTTTTGTTTTCAAACAGGGTCTCTTGGACAAGTATCTTATTCCAAACGCTACAGCAGCAGAGAGTAAAGTCTTTTACTTGAAAATGAAAGGCGATTACTATCGCTACCTAGCGGAGGTGGCTACAGGAGACACCAAGAAAGGTAAGCTCCATTTCAGTATGGTGATGGTTTAGATCTTTGGCTGACTGAGATAAACTGAAATATACATATTAGATAAGATATCAGTTAACTTGTGAAAGTATCGGAGTGTACTGAATGACTGTGCTCTTTTCTTTATACTATTCTTTTGTAATTATATTTAAACCTTTTTCTCTTAACACCACAGGGACTGCACTTTATTTTGTTGACTTGTTACAATGACAATAGAGATTCTGATTCTGAAGTGTCAAAATGTCCTCCTTGAGTAAGAGGTAGGATGAATGTACTAAGGGCTAAAAGATCTTTGGTAGTTGCTGTCAGTTTTTAGAAAACTTTGAAAAAGATTACATTGAAGCATAGGTTCTTTTATTTTTATTTTTTTTTACATACAATACCTTTTATTTGGTCTACAGTGACCAGCTTGGATTACTTGAATATTTTTCTTGGGATCAAATCATTATGGTCCTTTCAGGGATTTCCTACTTTTTTTTTTTTTTTTGACCCAGATGGTTGGGGGAAAGAAAGCATGCCAGTGTCTACAAATGAGACCGATGCATTCCCTCTTTGATGGTCTCTTTAAAGTTACTAAACTCTACTAATACTGGGAACATGGCTGAAAATTGTATTTTATACTTTTATACAGTCTAGTTTTATATTAAGTTCTGTTCTTTTTAAAATGCATAATGGAAGTCTGTGCAGGTCCCCATGGGTTAGACCAGTCAGATGTGTGTGTGAACAGGACAGGACATCTGTGGTAAATAGTTTGAAAACGCAGCTCCACTGCCCTTTCCTTTCTCTTTCAGGCATCATTTCAAATTCACAGGAAGCCTACCAAGCCGCCTTTGATATCAGCAAAAGTGAAATGCAGCCCACACACCCAATCCGTCTTGGTCTTGCCCTTAACTTCTCCGTTTTCTACTATGAGATCCTCAACATACCTGAAGAAGCCTGCAAGCTCGCCAAGCAGGTAAACTCATTACTCCACATAGCTTCTGTTTACATTTCTGAAGATTTTAAAGTGCTAACTGTAATGTTATTTCTCTGCTATCAATCTTTGAGGACTCAAGTGTAAATTTGCTGTTAAATACAAATGACAGCTAAAACCTGTGTACACAAACACAACAGCTTGTTTTAGGCTATCGAAATCTCACCGAACTGTGTTTTTGAACCCTGTAGGCCTTTGACGACGCCATTGCAGAGCTTGACACCCTGAGTGAAGACTCATACAAAGACAGCACACTAATCATGCAGCTATTGAGAGATAACTTGACGGTAAGTTACATTTCTTAAATCTTACTACTGAAATGACATTTTTCTTCACAAAATGATTTACCTGACTCAGACTAAAACTTTGTGGTCAGCTCTGGTAGTCCCAAATAAGTTATTTAACATAGGTCTGTATTTTAACATTCCTTTAAGATTAGATGTTAATGATTTTTGCTGTCCTTGCATGTTTGCCTTTCCTCTGCCGGGTCATTAATTCCTTTCTTCCCACTTACTGCTCCTTCTCTTTCCACAGCTGTGGACCTCGGACAACCAGGTTGAAGGCGAGGATTCAGAGCCAAGAGATTGAGCCAGACCCCCGTAGTCATCCCTGTTGTCCTGCCATTGTCCTGGCTCATCTTCATCATGATCATCAACACTGAGACCACCTAATTTTGATCATTGTCATCCAACTCTTTCCATCTTTTTTTCTATCTAAGGTCTCTCAGTACTCATCTCATTCCCATCGGTTTACTATTCCTTCTTTTTGTAGTAACTGTGGGGAAAGGGGAGGGGAATTCAAGTGGTGTGGTGGGAGGGTAAAAGTGTTTGGGTTTAGATGTTTTTGGGTGTTGCATTATTAAGGTGCTGGGTGAAAGGGCAGTTTCTTAAACTCATGAAACATGCAGCAGGTTAAGTTTGTAGAAGTAAGAAAATATTTAAGCTGTATGTGCTGTACTACTCATTAACGGTGCTGTTTTTGACCATCCTTTGACACATTTGTGCTTGACAAAAACAGGAGCTGCCTCCTTATATTTGAGGTGACAACAACTGAGTTTGTACATGG
The DNA here is from genome assembly GCF_965226115.1 of Aulonocara stuartgranti. Classification (NCBI taxonomy): domain Eukaryota; kingdom Metazoa; phylum Chordata; class Actinopteri; order Cichliformes; family Cichlidae; genus Aulonocara; species Aulonocara stuartgranti. The sequence continues at coordinate 32,585,276 of NC_138947.1, read as the reverse complement.
CAAGGGGAATAACAGCAGAGGTAAAGACAGTGAAGATGTGATTGGGAGAAGGAAGCCAAGATTTAGTTGGAAGACAAGGTTACATTCTACATACTGTTGCTCAACTTTCTACTCTTACTATCTTTTTTGTTTGTTTTTAGTAGACTGCTCTTGTATTTTTATGCATCAGTTATGAGGTATAGAAAACTTTGAAGAACAAAAGAGCACGAGCACACAAGCTTGTATTGTTTTTGTTTTGTATTGGCACGGCAGTTTAAAAAAAAAAAAAGAAAAAAGGAAAAAAAAGAAAAAGATCCATCTGCGTATCTAATTAATGCTTTTTCAAATTAAGACATTTTGTTTTGTTTTTTCCTTTTTCTCAGTACTTGCCTGAACTGCATGGTGGTAAGAAGTAGTTTTTGGAGGAGTAAAGAAGGTTGTTGTTGGGTTGGTTAGCTTTGTCTGTCTTTGGAATTTTCTTACAGGACACCCAAGCATAACTGTAATTTTTGGGGGAAATGTGTAATTTCATGTAAGTGGAATAAAAAAAATAATTAAGTTTAATGTGTCCATTTCATTGCTACATTGGTGGGATTTGTGTTACAAGTTACCACTATACCCACCTTTTTTTCCACGCAGCAATATAAACGACATGCAGAATCTAATATAATGGATTAGTTACAAATACCGGTAAATAACTACTCTACAACACAGACCACATCTGGAAATTGGAGATGGAGAAATTCAAACACTAAAACGCCTTATACACATCTGAAAGCTATTTGATGGGATTTAGAAGTACACGTGTTGTTTAGCTGAAAATACTTGAAAATCTAGAAAAAGGAAAAACGAAAAATTTGTGCTGCTCGGCTCCTTGGGTGTGTCTGCTGCTTCACTACCTTAGCTGTGAGCGCCCAGAGCACAACCATGTCAGAGAAATGCTGAGTTGCTGCCGCATCTTTCAGAACCAACCCTCCAGTGAACACGAGTGCAATAAATGACACGGGAGTGTTCCTGCAGACGTTTCCCTCAGCTTATCTTCCTTGTAGTGTGACAAAGGTTACATGTTCACTGCATGTGAAGGATAACGCTTTATATTTTAGATAATGTCTTTAGTTTTCCAGGACTTCGTCCCAGTAATCAGAAAAGGCAATGGCTGACCGAAACGTGATGGAAGTAGCGTTGTTTAGGACACCAGGTAGTCTCTGCCCCAAGCGTCCGTGGTCTGTGCTTTGCCACCACAAGTATGCCCTTGTTGTTCCTTTTCCCCTCGCTTTTATAGGCGAATAATCACAAGAAATTCGTGAATACACGCCAATTAGAATACAATGTTGAAGACATAACTGAACATATAAGCCTCGTAAGGTGTAGAAAACAGTAAATCTTAAACGTTTATGAGACAGATTATGCGTCAGATTTTTAATTGTAAATTAAATATAGAGTTCAAATATCGCGAGATGTGTGACGTCAAGCATTGGTAGCAAACGCGCCGTGGTTTCGAGTGGAACAGGGAAACAACCTCCGCCGACCTTTCTTTCAATCCTGTAATCCGTCTGCGTAGGGTGTGCTCTGGGGCTAGTCTCGGCACACATTTTATTATGAAACAAACCAAAAGCTAGAGAGCACACGCAGACATATTTTTATAAGAAAAACAAAAATCGGTGAAGCAGGATTTGATTTGCCAACTCAAGCAACGCGAAGAAGACGCTGCCAACGGATAAGAAAGAAAGACGGAACGAGAAGAACGTTAGCAAGCTAAGCTGTTAGCCTCATTGTTGAAAGCGTGGGCGATTAACTTTAGCCAGGTATATTGTTAACTACTTGTTTTTTACGTTGAAGTCAGTTGTCCTTTCAGGCATACGTGTTAATTATAACATTTGTTTTGCAAGCTACCGAAATTTGAGTGCTGTAAGTGATTGCGAAAATTGAAATTTCAATTTGGGCCAGTCACATCGGTTAGGCCACGCTCCGACATTTTGCTAATCACGCTAACTAGCCCACGTTGTTAACGGTTAAGCGATAACTGCCTGCATTGGTGTAGAGACGGATATAAATAATCTCTCAAATCTTAAAAGGCTAATTTTGGTTGACGATTGTCCTCAAAATATCGAACTTGCAGTTGAGACGTAGCCTGAGAACACGCTTCGCCAGCCATGAATCCCAGCGCGCCTAGCTACCCGATGGCCTCCCTGTATGTGGGAGACCTGCACCCAGACGTTACCGAAGCCATGCTATACGAGAAATTCAGCCCGGCTGGACCCATCCTCTCCATTAGAGTATGCAGAGACATGATCACCCGTCGCTCCCTAGGCTATGCCTATGTGAACTTCCAACAGCCAGCTGACGGTAAGTTTACCGCGATCTATGTAGAGCATGTAAGGAAATGTGGTACTGACAGACTCCATTTTGAACATGTACCGTGCTACCTCGTTTTATCTTTAATTTTAAACATGTGCTTTATTAAATTATCAACATGCCATACTACTAGAATAATTAAATTACGAAGAAAATGGAAGTAAGTGCAACATATTTGTTTATTTGTTTTAGCCGAAAGAGCTTTGGACACCATGAACTTTGATGTAATAAAAGGCAGGCCTCTCCGTATCATGTGGTCTCAGCGTGACCCCTCACTGAGGAAGAGTGGGGTGGGAAACATCTTCATCAAGAATCTGGACAAATCCATCGATAACAAGGCCTTGTATGATACATTCTCTGCATTTGGAAACATCCTGTCCTGCAAGGTATCATCCTGTGGTGCCATTTCTTCTGGCTGTGTTTTGTATATGAAATCAACTAATTAGCATGACTAATGATTGGACCGTTTAAAGCCTGTAGAGTTTCAATTGTGTGGAATGCATGTTGTTTGTGAATGGTTTTGACCTCCTAAAATCTTCCTTCTCCAAGGTGGTTTGTGATGAAAATGGCTCAAAGGGTTACGGCTTTGTGCACTTTGAGACCCATGAAGCTGCTGAACGGGCCATTGAGAAAATGAACGGCATGTTGCTCAATGACAGAAAAGTGTAAGTGTGCCTACTGTTGTACAAGTCTGTGTTTGAAGGAGTGTGATCAAAGTTTGTGTGTGACTGCATCTTGTTCTCCTGTTTTGCCTAATGTACTTTGTTGTTATAGAGCTTAGTTTTAAATCGTGAGGGAACTGAGCTGATAGGATTTATTACATTTTGGTTTGAAGCAGTGAAGTTCACATATCGCAGTAGCTCTAGAGTTATCACTCCTTATTACATAAGCTGTATGTTGTTTTCCCAAAATGCTCTCTTCAATGTCTGACGCTCATTTTACCAACATAGGAGGACTTTCACCCCATTGTATTTGATTTAAACTTTATCAGAATATATTTTGATGAAGTTAGAAAATAAATTTTGTATGTCATGTTATTAACAGATTTGTTGGACGATTCAAATCGCGTAAAGAGAGGGAAGCTGAGCTTGGAGCACGAGCCAGAGAGTTCACTAACGTTTATATCAAGAACTTTGGCGAGGACATGGATGATGAGAAGCTGAAGGAGTTGTTTAGCAAATATGGTAAGATGGCAAGATTTCAGAGACACACTTTTAATAATCACAAATGCTGTTAGTATGATTTGCTGTGTTATGTGTTGATTAGCTCTTGTGTTTTGTAGGGCCTGCCCTCAGCATCCGGGTTATGACTGATGAAAGTGGCAAATCCAAGGGATTTGGCTTTGTCAGCTTCGAGAGGCATGAAGATGCCCAGAAGGTTAACAGCTTTGTTCTTTCTTGGGGGGCGGGGGACTTTTGGTATCTCCAGAGGCTTTGAAAAAGGCACTTGCTGTAGTTTATTCTTTGAATCCACACCTAATCATGACTTTTGTTTTGTTGTAGGCTGTAGATGAAATGAACGGTAAAGAACTGAATGGCAGGCAAGTCTATGTGGGCCGTGCACAGAAGAAAGGGGAGCGGCAGAATGAGCTCAAACGCAAATTTGAGCAGATGAAACAGGATCGCATGACCAGATATCAGGTTTGTTGGCCCATTTCTTGGTTAGATCACTTTCATGCACCACATTGTGTCACAAGAACAATTTAAGGAAAGCTATCTTGCGTCTGATTGGTGCAATATTTAATTTCATTGCTGTGATGTTGGAGCATAACCTGAAGGACAGTAGCAGGAATGCTGAACTACCGTCCAACAGTTTCATTGTGATTTTCCATGTACCAGGGTGTCAATCTGTATGTGAAGAACCTGGATGATGGCCTTGATGACGAGCGTCTGCGCAAAGAATTCTCCCCATTTGGCACCATAACAAGTGCTAAGGTAAAAGCTTTGAGGGGTTTATTTGTGATCGTGAAATTAACAAGGCAATAATTAGACAAAATGCTAACCTATTTTTTTGTTTCCCTAGGTGATGATGGAGGGTGGACGGAGCAAAGGCTTTGGCTTTGTGTGCTTCTCTTCTCCAGAAGAGGCCACTAAAGCTGTAACAGAGATGAATGGGCGTATTGTGGCTACAAAGCCACTGTATGTGGCCCTTGCCCAGCGGAAAGAGGAGCGTCAGGCTCATCTAACCAACCAGTACATGCAAAGGATGGCCACTGTTCGAGCTGTGCCCAACCCTGTCCTTAACCCATACCAGCCTGCTCCACCTTCAGGATATTTCATGGCGGCTATCCCTCAGGTGAGTCAACAACACCCTATTTAGTACTTTTCCATGACATAAAACTCTGTTTTGGTCAACTGTACCAGTGTGCTGTGTTTTTTGGAGTAGCAGTAACTAATGACATGGCTTGATTCTTCTCAGGCTCAGAACCGTGCTGCATACTACTCTGCCAACCAGCTGGCCCAGCTGCGCCCCAGCCCCCGTTGGGCTACTCAAGGAGTGCGTCCTCAGCGTAAGTGATTACATGTAGATTATACGTATGCAGCCTTTACTTAAAAAGAGCTAAAGTCTAATGACTGTTTGCTTCCCCCCCATCCCCCCTTTCCTTCTTTTAGACTTCCAGAACATGCCCAATGCTATGCGCCCAACAGCACCCAGGCCTCAGGCCTTAAACACCATCCGTGCAACCGCCACCACCAACACCCAGGTCCCACGCATGATGGCTTCTCAGCGTATGCGTAAGTATTTTATCTTTGACTTGACAGGAATCAGATGCATTTAGTCTCCTCACGAGCCGATGATGAGTTGATGCAGTTTTGATCAGGCTCCTCTTGCTGTTGTCATTGCAGCCACACAGGCGCTCAACCAGCGCCCTGCCAATGCTTCAGCCGCCGCAGCCCCAGTGCGTGCCATGCCCCAGTACAAATATGCTGCTGGTGTGCGCAACCCTCAGCAGCACATGGCCTCCCAGCCACAGGTCACCATGCAGCAGGTAAGATATCAGTGGATGTAATTCATAAATATAATTGCTGCAAATTTTCTAAATGTACACCTTCAGGATATTCAACATTAAATGCAGTTGTACTGATTAATTTTTTTATAATTATTAATTTTATTTCCCCTCTCCCCAAGTGGGGTTCAGACTTTAGAACCTGGCACAGTTATGTGCTGCTTAATAAGCAAAAAGTAATACAAGTATTCATGACTAATATGGGTCATTGTAATTCACGGTCTGCTTCAAGTGGTAAAAGTGTGGTTGTGTAGTCATTAACCCCCCCCTCCTCCTTCAGCCGGCAGTCCATGTCCAAGGACAGGAGCCTCTAACTGCCTCCATGCTGGCTGCAGCCCCACCTCAGGAACAGAAGCAGATGCTGGGTAAATAATTAGTTCAGATTATAAGGAAATAAGTGTAAATGCTCATGGCACGTTATACTCGGTATTTAATTGTTGACTTCGTCCTCCCCTTTAGGTGAGCGTCTGTTCCCTCTGATCCAGAACATGCACCCCAGCCTGGCTGGCAAGATCACTGGTATGCTGCTGGAGATTGACAACTCAGAGCTGCTTCACATGCTTGAGTCACCTGAGTCGTTGCGCTCAAAGGTTAGTGAAACAAGTAATTTCTAATAAATGTGGTATTTCGTAAAGGATTAAATTGCTACAGATGGCCTATGCACCTCATAACTGATGTTTAATGGGAAGTGCAACATATAAATTGGTTTCATAAATGTAATGCTTTTGCAGGTGGATGAGGCTGTTGCTGTGCTCCAGGCCCACCAGGCCAAGGAGGCTGCTCAGAAGTCCTCCACCCCTGCTGGTGTTCCCAGCGTCTAAGGTGTGTTCTCAGGAGAGACATTTTAGGTTCATTCATAAATTGTTGGTGTGCAAATCATATTAAAGAGAAGAAGCAAATGTGTATTTGAGCCCTGTGTTTTTCTCTCTTGCAGATCGAGCATTTTGAAACCTGCTTCACCGATGGAAAAAGAAAAAAAAACTTAAACATTGAAAAACCTAAAACTCTGAAAACATCGCAAAATGATAAATTATTTCTTAAAAAAAAAAAAAAAAGAAAACGATTGACTCTGCCAGGTCTAGGGATGGTTTGACTAGACCTTGATCATAAACAAAAATTTGTTGAAAAAAAAAATAGCAAAATAGAGAAAATTGAGATAATTAAATTTGAATGCATTCCTCTGTTTTATGTCATTTTACTGTGTCAGTGCTCAGAATATCCACCCACTTTAGGAAGGTGGCAGCTGGGCATCTTGAAAGGTGATTTGTATCGTAAACTACTGGCTGTAATAAACTCAATAAATAATTTGGGCTCTCTGTTTAGTAAATTACTGCAGTTGTCAACAGCTACAGGTCATACATAATTATTTGCTGTCAAGAGTTGATTTAATGTATTGGTTCTATTTTAAAGCACAGCCAGCTTTCCTCCACCAGGTGTCGCTCTCAGGCAGCAGTTTCCAGATTACACACTTTTCTGTGAACTATGTCATCATACATTTGATCTCATGCTTGTTTCGCTAAAAAAAAAGGGCCTGCTGGACTACATGCAGAAAAATTGACTATTAAATAAAAGGACAAACAGTGTGTTGAATTGATTAGTATCCAGACTGATTGGATCCTGTTTTGTTCCATAGAAACTTTTTCCTGGAATAAAAAAATGTTTCACTTTTAAAATTCTGATAATACTGATTTAAAAAAAAAAAAAATATGAACTTAACATTGAAGGTTGATAGTGGGGCAGGCTTGAGGAAGTGTCTCATCAGCTCTTAACAATTGAGTTGGATAAGAGTTTAAAGCAAACAGTTGTACTCTTATTTGTTTTGTAATGTGTGGAAGCCAATTGCTGTGTATTTTGTTGCCCTTGAAAGGTCAGCTTAATGAAGCATCAGCAAATGGAAAAACGCTGTAAAAACACAAAACAGAAGTGTGTTTGGGGGGACGTCAATGTGACTGAACCAAAACGGGAAGCATTGCACTGAAGCGGAGAACACTTGTGAAAGAGGAAAAAGTGCACAGCAATGTGTGCTGTAATCGCATGATTTATATTATACTCTAGTACATGTTTGCTATTAGCCGTTCACTTTTGGCTTGTCACTTTTGTTTTTTCTATTTGGTGGTGTTTCCTTTAAATGCAGTGCATTTGACCTTTCAGGGACACCATAGGTATTCTGATGAAGAGTGCTGAACCCCTGAGTGGGTATGTGTGCTGTCATCTGTTTATTGTATCCTGTCTTGAAGTTTCTACAGTTCTTCTTACCTCACAATCTGTGTTCATGTTCCTACACTACAAATTAGTGAACTGTTAAAATTATTAATAGTAGTATCCCATCTTCTGTCTTACTCATTGACACTTTCCAACCACAGCAGAGGGTTTTTGTATGATTTCGTATATACGAAGATGAGGCAGCAGTAAGAAAAGAGTTCCTGTTTCTTCGAATGTCTGCAAAACATTTTATCAATCCAATGTTCCATTTTTGTGCACTTTTGGATGTAGTTGTGAGTCAAATGCTTATTTTTCCTAAAATTTTGGAACAGTGCTTTAATCTCACCTCCTCACACATTCCTTTTTACCTAGAATCTGTGTTTTTATCAGGACCATGGTGATTACTGCCTGATTGCTCTAGTGGACTAAAATATCTTTTATACATAACCCCAGCTTCTGGCTTTATAGATGCTCTAGGTTCTTTCTGCATCTCCCCTCACACTTGCCTGATTTAGTCCTTGCTTTAAGCTGTGGGACATATTTCAAAACCCAATCCAGTACATGGGTGACCCAAAACAATGTTCCACTGGGATTTCATAGGATTATCCAGCTTTGCTGCTTATGGTGTGTGTTCATATCAGTTTATGGTTCACAGAGGAAGGATTTTCATTAAATACATTTCATCCTCACTGAGAGATACATGTAAATCACCATTGGTGCTATATGTGCCTTCAGTTCTCAGAGGGATCTTTGTGTTAACTATGGTTGTGGTTTTCTTTTGGGGTATAAGGATTAAGTTCTTGTGTAGCCTGATTAGTCCTGTGTAGGCAGCTATACAATGTACAGCATAAACAGGGACTTTGTGCTTACACTGACCTGCATCTATTTAAAAGCCTCCAGCTTACCCTAGATTCCAGCTGCCACATGATTTTCAGTCTTATTCAGACTTTTTGGCAAACTGTCCTATTAATTATCTATAATTGTCTATAAGGAATCCTAGCTTCAAATATAGACATTTTTTTCCTTTTTGGTTTGTTTTAATATGGCGTTGAGGGTGAAAGTTAATTTAATAATCAGAAGTGTAAAATTGTTATCCACTCACTTGTCACTTCGTCTTGTGTGTGCACCTATGATGTACAGTGTAATCCTCTCTTGCATGGATTAGGTTTGTATGTTTACAGCTGACCTGTCTGCAAGATCTTTCATGTGCTGTAAGAAACCTGTTCTGGTATAATAATAATAATAATAATAATAATAATAATAATAATAATAATAATAATTATTATTATTATTATTATTTAAGAGTAGTAGTGGCCAATTTCCATGTTAAACAATGAGTAAGTAAGCCATGGTAATAGAAACCAATTAGTCCTATGCAGTCAAGTTCAGTTGTCCAATAACTGTATACAAGATTTTCTGGTCCTGTGGACCCGCTTTCCTCTAAATCTCGCGATATGATTTGAATTTCCGAGCCAGAACGAGAACTGTGAACAACAGAGCGAGCTCTGTAGGAGCTGTTGTCGTTCGAAACGGAAAGGATAGGTGGGACCGAAGACAGAGGAAAAATAAGTTGGCAAGTAACTGACGGCACTGCAGTGAGACCAGGGATTAAAGAACTGAAACGTTTTCTGAAAAAGAGAGCGTTTCTTCTTTCCTGCTGTCTCCGGAACAAGTGTCACTAGCAACAGACGGTACGTTCTCATCGTTTCTAGCTAACCTGGCTAACTGGTAGCCAATTGCTACCGTTCGCTGTGTTTTGTACTTAGTTAGCTGACTTGCTTTCTGGTAACCGTCAGCTAGACAAGCTATAGAAAATTTCTTGTGGCTCTTAGCTTTGTTTTGTTAACATCACGTGCCCTGCTTTACGTTTGGACACGTGTAAGATATGGTGATAATTGTAAGAATAACGTAAACTGTCCTTAAACACAGTGCACAATGCAGCTAACCGAGCTGTGAATCTGATGTCATTGAGAAGTTTAGTACGTTACACCGACTCGTGGTATTATCACTGCGTTTTTGTTTTTTTGTTTACTCAAAATAGCTACCAAGAACTATACGATTGCAATACTTTCTGTTTAGCCCATTAAAGGCGTTGGACTTCCTTTAATCGACGTCAAGTACGAAGATAAAAATCGTGGTTTCAGAATTTTCTAAGGTTTTGTCCGTCACAGAGAGAGTTTACTAAAATGTAAACCACAGATCTGTGTCAGAGATAAATTTCAGCTCTTAGGCACTGACAGCTAAACATACTACTTTACGGAGGCTGTGAATTAGTAAGCGATTAAAGCACTTTTCAGTAGTAGTAGCAGCAAGAGAAAATAACTGTCGTTAGGTAAACCTTGGTAGCATCAAACTAAATCTTATAAGTTGGTATGTTGGGCTCTCACATATACAAGTAAAATAAAAACATTTTTGGCTCATTTACTTTTCCTAGTCCTTAGCATTTCTTAATTTGCTATTCCAATTTATTTAATATGCCACCGTGAGCTATGATGTTGTAGTAAATGTATTCATTGTATGTACAAAAAATTTAATGTCCCACTTCCCCCAACTGTTATCCGTTTTGATAGTTAACATAACATGATTTGCTTAATGCATTGCACTTGCTCAGTCACTGCTGATTTGGACTGGTGACACTATACAAAAAGTATGAGGGATTATTGAGAGAAACACCTAGGAGCCATCCAAAACTTATTTCACTCCACAGCACGATTTTGTTATGTTTTATGACACCTATGTGTGCTTTGAAATATATTCATGTTTGGAACAGCTTCATTGATTTAGTACAAAATGAAAGAAAAGGTCATTCTTCTTCTGTTCCCCGTTTCATCAGTTCGGCTCTGTGTTTGAGGGGAAAAAACAAACCGTGATAATTGCAAAACGTGTTACTGTGTAAATTTAAGTGTAATAAAATCTTTCTGCCAATTGGCTAAACTGTCTAAACTTGAAGATGGAAAGATGTTAAACCAAGAATTCTCGAAGTCAAACTGAAAAATCTGCAACTTGAAGTTGATGACAGTTGTTCAGATGCTAGGAGCTCACCCACTCATAGCATTACAGCTGTCGCCACAAAGTAAACAAACTATGGGGGAAAAACAGTAGTCAAATCAGAAGAATTAGAGATAAAGTTGAACATGTACACCTTGAGAGTTGGATAATATCTCTAAATTAAAAAAAAAAAAAAAAAAGTTGTAACAGATGTTTCAAAGTGTTCCAAAAAAAGTACATCTTCAAATTTCATTAGTACTTCTTGATCTAGGATAGCTCTGATCACATTATTGATAGTGGAAGTTGCTCTGTTGAGAAGTGAATCATTTTTGTTTTATGACGGCTTCACTGCCCACTGTCGCCTACTGTTGGTATCATATTGTTGGCATACCTGCCAGATAAATGACTCCAAAGATAATCAAACTGTGAAAAGTAGAGCTTGTATCAAGAACTAGGTCCTTTAAATTGGATGCCCTTGTGGTTCTGGTTTGTGTGTGTTGTGTTAATCATTTAGCACACGTTTTGCATTATCCATCTTATCTGGGATGCTTCTTTGATATAATTTGCAGAGATCAAGCATCTTGTTTTTCATCATTGATTTATGCTTGTTTACTCCTTTGGTTACATCATTTTATGTTATATTTCATATATAAAGAAATATAAATATATATTTATATTTCTGCCTCTTCTATCTTTTCTGGTTTTGTTACATTAATTTTTAATCAGACATTTGAGTGGTGCATTTAGAGAATCACAAATTACTTCTATAGTTAAATGAAAATTTAATATAATTTCATAATATACATAGAAAATTGTATTTGCTTTGTCGCTCAATGGGAAAGCTTTCTACTGGAAAGTCCTCCAGATGAGATCATTTTGAGGTTAATACTTTTATTGTGCTTAATAAGCACTAGAGTCTGCTCTCTGGAGTCATCAGTGTTTGGGTGTGAGAGGCCACTATGAACTTGGCAGCATGTTGCCTAGACCTGTGTGTTCTTCCAAAGAAAGGTCATTAGCCCACCATGATGATCTGGACCTTTATTTTCTGTGTGTATATGTCAGGACCCCATGACCCCCACAATTATTCAGATTTTTTTGTATTCAAAGTAGAAAAAAAAGCATTGAATGGTCAATTTGAAGGAGTATATCAGTGCAATTTTGGGCACCATATGGTTGAGAATAACATTTGTTTTTGGAACATTGCTTCGCTCCGTATTACAGGACTGTTTAGGACATAAATATAACCTTGCTTTCTTGCTGTTTTTGCTAACATTAATACTTGAACAACCAACAGCACATTCATCCATAACAGCCGGTATTTTAAAATGTATTTCACTTTCCAATAACAGGCCTTATAGATGGACATTAACTGCAATAATAACATGAAAGACTGGTAAGCACTTGGTGAACATTGCAGTCATAATCGGTTCTTGTTAATCCCATAAAATACTGTCCGGTCGCATGCTACACCTCATCACGCACAAAATGCAGGGATTCTCTACTAGACCATCTTCTTAAAGTGCCCTGCATGGTTTGGTCGATTCTTCACAACACTTGCAAACCACTATCCTCTTGTAGTTGCACTTTTCTGTCACCATATGGCAGCGTCAAAAAAAGAAAAGTGAAACATGCTATGTTGTGGACTAATCTTTTTTGCCTCTTTGATTTTTAATTTTAAAAAAACTTTTTTTTTCACCTTCCTTCTCTTTGTAATGAACTCCATTTTCTTTCTCTTTCCTGTTCAGACAATTAGCTTTCTGCCTACACCTAGCATTGTTGCTATCAGGCAGCGACCCGTCAATGTTTTGGAGTGTATGTAAGCATCAGTGCAATGGTTACATACGCATAATCCTTTGTTATGGCAAAGCTACAGAAACGGAAAATTTTGGGAGACAGTAAATACTGCAATATCTATATTTTGAGTAGTGCTGCTACTCGTTCCTCCAGCACATTACTTTAACATATTGAGTAATCTATTACTCAGCAGGCCTGCTGTAGACATTTGTGTTTGCTAGCTATGAGTGGCTGATTGCTATTCATGATAAATGAAAATGTAGTGAAGGAGGTTATTGAAGTCGGACTCGTATTTGGATGCTCTACATATTGCTTTTTGATCTAAACATGTATGCAGTGCAGTCACAATTAACATGTAGGCCAACTCTTGGACTGCTGTGAAAGACAGATTTACATCGTTTTAGAAGAGTCGCTGATATCAGAGGTTTTTCTTGCACCTCTCTGGCATGGATTTTAAATTATTATTTTCACCCTGCACAGTATAATAGAACTATTTCCCTACTTCCACTATAATTTTGGATTCTTTTGTGTTGCATACTTGCAATTTACTCATTAATTTCTCTCCATTTCCCACCCTCTTCCTGAGCTGTTAGCTCTGTCAGCTGAGCAGAAATGCCAGGATGCTTACCTCATCCTGCTCCCCTCCTTTTGAGGGAAGTCTGAGAGGTTTGGGGGGTGGGGGTGGGGGTAATAGGCAGGCAGCTGGAGACTGTACTGGCTTTGTTGGGGTTGGAAACTTTTCCCTTTCTTCTCCCTGTCTGCCTGCTAGCCTCTCTTTGTACATTAAACAATGCCTTTCCTGTTCACACTGCTGTTGTGATTGTTCTTTGCACTTTTTTTAAATTCTTTGTATTGCTTAGTCACAATCTGAACACAATCCATTGAGTTTTTGATGTTGTACACCTCATAAGTCTTATTTTTCCTTCGTCTTTTTAGGTGGCGTATATTACATACAATCTTGCATATCATTTTCTGCTACATAGGAAGATAGTCAAATAATCATGCTGGCATGTTTTAAATGTCTTCTCTGTTCAAATTAGTACAGTTAAATCTACCAGCTCAATACACACACCTCCAGACTTCAGCTTGCTCCACACTGTGGCGTAAAGGGTGGAACTCTGTTTGACTTTCATCCCACATCACTCAGTAGTGGTTCAGCTTGTCTGCCAGGATGTTGCTCGGTGTCTGTTCATGATGCAGTGGAACTCTTAGTTCTGCATTGACTGTCCCCAAGCCCATAGAAGCCCAGGAATGTGCATAGAGGCAACATTACACATGAGACCGGCAGGCCAGGAATGCAGCTGCAGTGAGACTGACTGACTACACTGGCTCAGCTGTGTGATGTCAGTTTCTTTCCTGTCATCACTGCTAGTTGACATAGCTATATCTCAATACACCTTTTCATCCATTCGTCTTTAAATCTTCTGTCTTCACTTGTCTGTTGTATATTTCTGTCTCTTTGTTTATCTACAATTCTCAGTATACCGTGTGCCAATCCGTGAGTCCACATACTTTTTGTGTGTGGTTTTCCTTGCCCTTTCATATTAGTCCTTCATACCCTGCTTGTCAGTTATTTAAAAAAAACAAAACCATCTCACTAGTTAACTTCAACGGGTAAAGTTTTTTACTTGGTAGAGAATTCCAGATGTGGAAAGATTAGCATTCTTCTGCGGTGCACACAGGGTTGTCCTGTCCTTTCTGTTGCATCAAAAGAAGGTGCTTTAACCTCCATGGCCTCAATGCTTGAACATGAAGAGGTTTCCCCTTCATAATTTTCCTTTCACTCATTCTGACTGAGCTTATGTTTAACCAGAATGTCAACATCGGAGGAGGAAAAAAAAAAACACATTGGGACCTTTCAAATATTTTGTCATTGTTTAGTTGTGTATGTATCTTGTGATGCTTGTGCTTTTCATATCAAGAATTCTATGTCATTCTTTTATGGCATAGGTTAGAGGTTACAAATATAAGCAAATGCCGCACCCGTCTTATAAATCTTAAATATGTGGAGTTTAGTCATTGAAGTATGTGCAAACAATTTGGAAATTCTTAAATCATATGGTACACAATGAGATGGTATGTCTGTGAAATAATGATGATGATTACATGGAACTGTCATCAAAGTCATATGTCTGGAGATGGTTAAATCTCTCAAGCATGAAAGGAACTTTAACACAGTTTTTAGTGAACTTTTTAGGTACATTAAACAATGCCTAGATATGTAATAGATTCTTGTTAATGCCTTTTGGGTGACTGTATCGGGATATTTTTGCACATACATGTAAGAGATTTTAAGTATATGGGAAAACATGAATCACTGCCACAGGAAATCTGTGCTGTTGTTGAGTTTATACCCATGGTTCTCAGCATGTATTTAGTGTGAGGCGTACTCTCCCAGGCTGCAACAGGTCAGTTGAGGTCAGTACTGGATCTGGTCTCTCTCTCTCTCTCTTTTTGTGTGTGTGTCTGTGTGTGTGTGTCTCTCTCTCTCTCTCTGGAATGCCAAATAAACTCAGTCACCAGAGAAATCTGTGGTACATCCACTATCCCTCATCTTTCTGTGCTGTCACTTTTTTTTTTTTTTTTTTTTTTGTACTTAATCAGGGATGTCGACATTACATTAACTAAAAGATTTTTCTACTTAACTTGCATTGCCTCTTACTGTGTTTTGTTGCTAACAGGTGTAACAATACAGGGAGTGCAGAATTATTAGGCAAGTTGTATTTTTGAGGAATAATTTTATTATTGAACAACAACCATGTTCTCAATGAACCCAAAAAACTCATTAATATCAAAGCTGAATGTTTTTGGAAGTAGTTTTTAGTTTGTTTTTAGTTTTAGCTATTTTAGGGGGATATCTGTGTGTGCAGGTGACTATTACTGTGCATAATTATTAGGCAACTTAACAAAAAACAAATATATACCCATTTCAATTATTTATTTTTACCAGTGAAACCAATATAACATCTCCACATTCACAAATATACATTTCTGACATTCAAAAACAAAACAAAAACAAATCAGCGACCAATATAGCCACCTTTCTTTGCAAGGACACTCAAAAGCCTGCATCCATGGATTCTGTCAGTGTTTTGATCTGTTCACCATCAACATTGCGTGCAGCAGCAACCACAGCCTCCCAGACACTGTTCAGAGAGGTGTACTGTTTTCCCTCCTTGTAAATCTCACATTTGATGATGGACCACAGGTTCTCAATGGGGTTCAGATCAGGTGAACAAGGTGGCCATGTCATTAGTTTTTCTTCTTTTATACCCTTTCTTGCCAGCCACGCTGTGGAGTACTTGGACGCGTGTGATGGAGCATTGTCCTGCATGAAAATCATGTTTTTCTTTTTTTCTTTTTTTCTTTTTTTCTTTTTTTTTGCCTGTCCCGTTTGGCTCTTTTGCCATCAGAATTGTTGTCTAAAGGCAAAGAAAGATGCCCAACGGATTTACTTTACCAAACTGACCATCCCAGCCTTGCCGTAATGGTCCATTTGATTCACCTTTTATTGTTTATTTTATTTTCACTTACTGAATACGGGACAGACTTGACTGGGGGAAAGAAGGGGAGAAAGAAAGAGGGAAAGAGAAACAGCTGAGAAGAGGGACGGGGGAGAAGGGCAAAAGACAAAAACCAACAGAACGGGCAGAGGAAAAAAAAATGCATATATCAATCACCTGGGTCACCTGCTGAGAAAGAAAAAAGAAAACAAGCAGAAGAGAACAAGAGTAATAGAATAAACAACATCACAATGATATATGGGAATATGACAGTAAATACTAAATATTAAACATTATTGTGCAGCACATAAGATCAACAGAACACAGTGTGCTTTGAGGTAGGAGCCAAAAAGGGTGTAGTTTGTGGGTGTGATCACCCGTGTGTACACCTGTGAGCATGGACGCGCTTGTTTTTTGTTTTTTAAACGGTTCCTTCATGTAATAATCTGCTAGAGGGTGTGGGGGGGCCACAGCCCCGTCCTCCAGGGCATGAAGCAGGTATGGAGGAGATCAAAACTCCAGACATCCAGAGGCCCCCAGAACACAAGAGACCAAGGAAGACCAACAGAGGGGCAGCCGCGCCACTGTCCCAGAAAGAGCTGAGGAGAGTCCCAGATGAGGGCTCACTCAGCAGCCGCGGAGCAGAAGCCAGGGGGAGTTGCAGTGACGCGCCCGTGAGCTCCGCCAGCAGCCAGCCGCGCCTGAGTGACCGACCCCACCTCCGAAGTGGCCCGAGCAAGCCCCAGGCTCCAGGCCCCGATAAGCAGCCGCCAAGGAGTGAGCCGGTGTGTACCTGGACGCCCATCCCCAGACACAAAGAACCACCAACGCACCAATGTCTGAGGGAGTCCGCCACTGGCAGGGGAAGTGGTGGTAGGGGGAGATAGGCCTCCAAACCTTGGAGGGCCTAAGATGTCCCCAGAGAGGTGGCGCCTGACACCCAACCTGACATATAGACACAGAAATACAGGCACACACATATACAAACATCCATTCCCACCCTCATGCTCTCATATGCACTTACTCCACACTCAACCAACGTGGAGACAGACATGAAGAGACGCTGTACACACGATCACACTCCCCAAGCGTACTCTACAAACCGGGTCTAGGTACCCTTGCCCCTGGAGGGGGGAACTGCACCCAGACCCAGGTGGTGTTACCCTTTTCCCTGCGGTGGGGGGAGGCAGACCGCCCCGACTCCGCAGCAGCAGGAAGGCCCCACACTCCAGACCGCAGTCGGACGGCCAACTCCTCCTCCTAGCCCCCCCGCTCCAGCAGGTCGCAGAGAATGGGGGTGAGAGAAGACTCCAAACCTCCCTCCACCCGCTCATTGTAGTGTTGATGCATGTGTGTTCTAAGGTGCATTTAAAACCCAGGAGGGCTTGGAGCTACCTGCCAGAGAGCAGCAGGTAAGCGCATGGTCCCTCCTGCTAGCCCTCAATGTCTACGTGTATTTAAAATTGAGAGGTGGGCAACGACGCCAGGGGTGGGGTGTACACCCTGATGGTACTTTGGGTTCCGTGTATCGTGCCCACCCCCAAGATCCTATATGTATGTGTAATGAGAGTGTGAGTAATGTGAATGTCTAAGTTGTGGGATAAAATTGAGGCAGAGGCAGCCAGAAGGGGACAGAGGGGTAGCCTCATGTTTTTCTTGAAGGATGCAGACTTCTTCCTGTACCACTGCTTGAAGAAGGTGTCTTCCAGAAACTGGCAGTAGGACTGGGAGTTGAGCTTTACTCCATCCTCAACCCGAGAAGGCCCCACAAGCTCATCTTTGATGATACCAGCCCAAACCAGTACTCCACCTCCACCTTGCTGGCGTCTGAGTCGGACTGGAGCTCTCTGCCCTTTACCAATCCAGCCACGGGCCCATCCATCTGGCCCATCAAGACTCACTCTCATTTCATCAGTCCATAAAACCTTAGAAAAACCAGTCTTGAGATATTTCTTGGCCCAGTCTTGACGTTTCAGCTTGTGTGTCTTGTTCAGTGGTGGTCGTCTTTCAGCCTTTCTTACCTTGGCCATGTCTCTGAGTATTGCACACCTTGTGCTTTTGGGCACTCCAGTGATGTTGCAGCTCTGAAATATGGCCAAACTGGTGGCAAGTGGCATCTTGGCAGCTGCACGCTTGACTTTTCTCAGTTCATGGGCAGTTATTTTGCGCCTTGGTTTTTCCACACGCTTCTTCAGAATCAGAATCAGAATCAGAATCAGAAAGGGGTTTATTGCCAAATGTTGAGCAGGTTTACAACATTAGGAAATTGCTGCGGTTCTTGTGACCCTGTTGACTATTTTGAATGAAACGCTTGATTTTTCGATGATCACGCTTCAGAAGCTTTGCAATTTTGAGACTGCTGCATCCCTCTGCAAGATATCTCACTATTTTTGACTTTTCTGAGCCTGTCAAGTCCTTCTTTTGACCCATTTTGCCAAAGGAAAGGACGTTGCCTAATAATTATGCACACCTGATATAGGGTGTTGATGTCATTAGACCACACCCCTTCTCATTACAGAGATGCACATCACCTAATATGCTTAATTGGTAGTAGGCTTTCGAGCCTATACAGCTTGGAGTAAGACAACATGCATGAAGAGGATGATGTGGACAAAATACTCATTTGCCTAATAATTCTGCACTCCCTGTAAAGTTAAATTTTAACAAACTAAATGATAATGATTGTAGCAACTAATGTTATAAGCAGAAACCAGCTCGGTTTATGCAACTGTTCGTTCACTATGGGAGTGTAAACAAGATAATTTGTCTTTGTGAATGTTGTCTGAATGCTTCTGAGTCTTTAAAGTGGAACCAGTGCAGAAGTACGAACAGGAGGCAACTCTTGTTGTTGCTGAAAAAAACAAAGGTCTATGGTGAAAATGGCCCTTTGCGCTTTAACTTCAACACTTTCTTGATGAGCTTCTAGTTTTAATAATCTTAATAATAGTTTTGTAGATTTTGGTCCTGATAGGAGTCATAAAGGAGGCTAAAGCTGCACATATGTGCTTATCTTGTGAGCACAACACATAAA
The DNA here is from genome assembly GCF_965226115.1 of Aulonocara stuartgranti. Lineage (NCBI taxonomy): Eukaryota > Metazoa > Chordata > Actinopteri > Cichliformes > Cichlidae > Aulonocara > Aulonocara stuartgranti. Next base: position 32,566,417 of record NC_138947.1, on the reverse strand, counting down.
TGCAAATATGCAATGTCTTGGTTTTACAGTCAGAGCTTCTCTTGTTGGCCACGTCCAGATTCAGGACACCCAACATGTAAAGGCTCAGGTGTCCACTTTGTTTAGCATTTGTTTGTGGAAGATATATTTGTTTGCAAGTTAGGTTTTTATTTATACATCACATAAAATGCATCTGTGATGAGCTTGAGACTAGATTCTCTCCATACCTTTTTTTTTTCTGCATTTCATGGGGTGTGAATAACCTTTATTCCAAATGTGTTTAAATATATTTTACAAATCCGTTTTTCTTAAGTCTGAGAAAGGATCAAGGCTGCAGAACCTGTGTGGAAAATGAAATGAGCTTGTGAAGATGTAAGAATCAGTTTTAACTTTTTTGCCTATTAGTTTTCATCAATTACCTGTGAAAACAAGATGACTAGATCCAATCAGAATTAAGTTGTGTAGTGAAATGGGAGGCAGTGATCCAATAAGAAGTAATCTCCTTGTGTAGCAAGGTTAGATTTTTCCAATTTGAACTGCTGTCAACAAACAAGGTTGGAGGCTCCCGGCTTTTTGTTTTTTGTGTTCATGGTCTGGCTGCATGGCTGAGTTCAGCATACACTTATGTTTAAAAATCACTCTGGGTTTTTGACTAGCTTAGTGTTAGCATGTTGTCTGTGTAGAGCCTTGCAAAGAGCTCAAGTTCTGTTAGCAGCATAATGCAGTTGTTTCTGTCCTGGATGCATTTTGCACTTTACCATTGCACATATCTCAACCATCCCATCCTTAATATAGATAAAATTATTGTCCAAGTCCACACTGTAGACTGCACCACTATTTTCCTCCAGCACACAAACTGAAATCAGGTGATTGTAGTGCAAGTGAAATCGATAAGCGGATTGGCAAGCAGACTAACAATTCCAAGGAACTGAACTACTGGGAACCGGTTCTCTACAAGTTCTTGATTCCCATACCTATCTATAACAGAAAAGGCCTGGACTAAGAATTACTCCATATTTTTTCTGCGTCAGTTCTTTCCCCTATCTCTCCTGGATTTCGCAGAAAAACATCCCACACACGGGTGTGTTTCATTGTATGGATGGAACACACACTCTCACACACACACACACACACACAGAAAGTAATGAAACATAAAATAGAGATTAAAGACCAACAACCAAACACACATCAACAACAATCTGAGAACAGAGGACAGATAACAGCAAATTGAGAAGTTGGTGAGCTTGAACTGATAGAGAATAGATGTCTGTTCTGAGCCTATGAGAATGCAAATGGTCCAAGTCATTACTGAGCCAGCTCGCTGCAAAGTCGGTGTGATGCTGAATTCCACTGATGTGTGAACAGCACAGCCAGTATTCTGTGTGTTCACTGCTGGTGAGTGGGTGTCATATGTGCTTCGTCCTCCATGCTCTATCAGGCAACTCCCTCACCTAAACCACAGAGTTTTTTCAGTATTGCAAATATTTTCGAGACGGACCATGTGAGAAAGGAAATGGTGGAAAATAATCTTATTTTTTCTGATATTATCTGAAATTCATGGATGAAATTATCTTAAATAGGCTTTTGCTTTATTTTTACTTTTTGTTTCTCTGGGGTGGAGAGAAGCCAGCTTGTTAATAAATAAAAAAACAAAAAACAAACCCTCAGACTAAAAATACGCTGAAATGAAAGTGCATATAAATTTAGTTTGCACATAAATTAAAAAACAAAACGGCTCTCTTTTTAGGTGATGAGATTCATTGGTAGTTTGGACTGTGTTAATGTATTTACCGCACAATAAGGCGCACATAAAATCCTTAAATCTTCACAAAAATCGACAGTGCGCCTTATAATCTAGTTAGCCTTATGTATGAATTTTGGTTTGTGCTTACCGCAAACCAATTTTATGTGGTACACGATGCTCAAAAATCTGTCAAAAATTTTTTTGTGCCACTTTTCGGAGCATTACAGTTACTGTTGCAAGGAGCCTCACGGAGTAATACGTACTGTGCTTCAACACAATATTACCGTGTTGTGTGTGTGTGTGTGTGTGTGTGTATAACGACTTCAAAATGGCGCCTGCGAAGAGACACTCTTACAAAGCGGATTTTAAACTCCGAGCAATCAGTTGTGCAGTAGAAAATGGAAATGGAGCAGCTGCGAGACAATTTGGCATTAATGAGTCCATGGTGCGCAAGTGGAGGAAGCAAGAAGATGACCTAAAACAAGTAAAGAAGACCAAAAGGAGTTTCCGAGGGAACAAGGACAAAATTGAACAGTGGGTTATTGAACAGAGAACAGCAGGTAGAAGTGTCTCTACTGTCTCTATTCGACTCAAGGCAACAGTGGTAGCACGTGACATGCAGATTAACGACTTTGAGGGGGACCTTTTTGGTGTTTCAGTTTTATGAAAAGGCATAATCTCTCAATCCGCACAAGAACTACTGTCTCACAGCAACTGCCAAACGATTACAAAGAAAAGTTGGCCATTGAACCGTACTGTCGAGAAAACCGCTACCAGTATGGTATCTATATGCACCACAGGGAACAAGAAGTCATCCTTCACTGTAGTTCTGGGCTGCTAAGCTAATGGCCAGAAACACCCATGGTCATTTTCAAGAGGAAGACTTTGCCAAAAGAAAAGTTTCCAGCCGGCGTCATCGTCAAGGCTAACTCAAAGGGCTGGATGGACAAGGAGAAGATGAGCAAGTGGCTGAGGGAAGTTTATGTCAAGAGACCGGATGGCTTTTTCCACAAATCTCCGTCTCTTTTGATCTACGACTCCATGCGCGCCAATCAAGGCTGTCAAAACCCAAGTAAAGCATACTAATTCGGAGCTTGCCGTCATTCCAGGTGGATTAACCAAAGAACTATTGGTGTCAACAGGTCGTTCAAAGTTAAATTACGAGCTGCGTGGGAGCATTGAATGACAGAAGGTGAACACACATTCACCAAGACAGGGAGGCAACGCTGAGCGAGTTACGCCACTATCTGCCAATGGATCGTGGATGCTTGGGCTAAGGTATCAGTCTCAAGTAGGGATGGATATCGTTTAGGTTTTATCCGATACTGGTGCCAAATCGGTACTTTTGAAACGGTGCCGGTGCTCAAACCGGTGCTTAAAGAATGGAGAACACAAAATTGGTCCAAAAACCTCTCATGTTCAGCTGTTTTTTGTAAAAAGATAACAATGTTAGCCTTTTCTGCAGCTATGGGGCATATATGGTATCACTCTTGGCTGGAAGCAGTGCTTAAACAATGGAAAAAACACAAACTTTGTCCTAAACCTCTCATGTTTAACTGTTTTCCACTTTTTCTTTGGTCATTTTAGCCTTTTTAGCCAGGGTGAAGGGAGTATCTGCCATCAAACAAGAGGACAGCCGCATGTAGCTATGATGATGTTTGCTAGTTCACCTTACCTGCATTAATGTAATAACGTGGTTAGCCTACTCAACGTAAATTAGCTACTCACGCAGAGAAGAACGGCTGCTGCCACCATCATCCGTCATCATTTCTGCTACACTGGCAGGGCTAGGGGCCAGGACTCTCCTCTTCGTGTTTTTGGGGGATGTTGCATAACAGGCAACCCACCCGCAGTAGAGGTGCTCGGTGTGAGGTCTCGCAGCAAGCTATCAAATACGGCGCATTTCTGGGCTTTTAAAAAAAAAAACCGCTATGCGTCGCCAGGTGTTTCATCGGATTTGAGGTGTTACCTCCTTTGACAGTATCACAATATCAGCTTAAAGCACTTGTTGCAGGCTGCTGAGTTTGCATCTTTTCCTGTGAAGTACAGACAGACTTTTGACCGCTTCGCCTTGGACATTTTTAATCTGTAGCTCTGCTCTAACAGAACGTACGTACCTGGCCCCGCCTACTATCCTCGGAAACGTAAAATGATTGGCTAGAATCTAAAGTGTATCACAGCTCAGGAAAAAAAAGCACCGAAATAAAGCACCGAAATGTGCGCTGCTTTTCGGTCTGGTTACTACCGTTTATGGCACCGGACACCGGTACCCATCCCTAGTCTCAAGTGTCGTCCGAGCTTTCATGAAGGCTGGAATAATCACTGAACAGCTAAGTAACCGCAACAAGACTGATTCAGATAATGATGAGAGGGATCCGGGCATGCTTGATGCTGAAATTGCCCAGCTGTTTAACTCAGACACTGAAGGTGAAGAGGTTGATGGATTTGTGGAAGTTGAATGAACTGAAAACGTAAGTGTATTGTTCAATATTTGATTTTTTACAGCTTAACAATGTTAATAGTTACTGTGAATGAGTTGTTTAAAGTTTAACTCATCTGATTGTTTTATTTTGCTGAATGCATTTTAAACGCCTTTTAATCCAGCGTGAGAAGGATCCGGGCATGCTTGATGCCGAAATTGCGCAGCTGTTTACCGTAACCGTGAAGAATTTGATGGAATTGTGGAAGTTGAATGTACTGGAAAGAGTTACTGTGAATGAGCTTAATAAAGGTCGAGTTATCTGACTGTTTTGTTTGTCTTAATGCACCTTATAATATGGTGCACATACAGTTGTATGGTGCACAACTGTATGTATGAAAACAGACCCAGTCTTCAACAGTGCGCCTTATAATCCAGTGCGCGTTATAGTGCGGAAAATACAGTAAACTGACACACAGAGAAACGCTTTAACTGCTGACCACAGTTTGGGGCCAAGAAGCCGACATAGGTGTTTGATTTTGTGAGTGTCTTACCCAGGGTCTTGAGATGAGACTGCTGGGCAAGTCTAGCTACATCATCAGTCCTCTCATCACACACATGCACACACAGCTATCTGCTCAGCAGCGATAAGCCCAGTCATTCACTCCTTGGCTGATTTAGATGCGGTGGTAGCTTTGTGACAGACACCAAGGTCAGGATAAAGCACCTGCCGTACATTTTCCTTTTCATGGGTGAATGAAAGTTATTAGCCTTTGTCATCCAGTGCACTTCACACTGTACCCTCATTTCTTTCTGCTTTCATTTCTGCTCACAATACAGTGCACCTACATGTAGCAGTAGTAGTATGGGAGTTTGTTGTTTGCAACATATTTTAGAGTCACAGCATATGTAACTGTTTTAACAGTCTTTCATTGGTCTTACAATGGTAGAAAGCAGGGTTGCAGCCAGCTGATGTTTAAGCTGCTACAGTAGAACTGTGTTGCTATAATGCTAATTCCATGTGTGTGACAGAATAGCAAATCTTGATATTCTGTGCAGGTAGGAGACGTGGTGAAGTCGATCTGTGCCTGAGTGTGAAAAGAATGTTATGTGCACATATGTGACAGCAAATATGATTTAACTTTGTAAATAAATCGAAACCATATTTAAAAGCACTGAATGGTTTAGCCTACCTTTTATTAATAGACAGAAATGTTTGAATATTGGCTAAGGAGGTAAAATGGTTATAATTCCTAACATTTGTCTGGTTCTGTAATAACTTTCTAAACTCTTTAAGATTTTCATGCTCTTTCAGGTGTAAAAGGAACAGTAGGCTAATTTACAGTTATCCCTTTTGTCTTTAAATAAATTCTGGTGGGAGGTCGTCTTTTACCTCATTGGCTACTGGGCTTTTTATACATTAGTTGAAACACCGGGAAGTTTTACTTAATCTCCAGCATGAAGCAAAGCAATATACTTAGCATAACATATATGTTTGTCATACCAAGTTGAGAGAAATAAAACAAATCTTCATCCAGTCCCATTTCTTTCTAACTGATGTGTCACTGCAGCCCTAGACTTCCTCTTAAAAAAAAAAAAAACACAGCCAGTTCTGCCTGCCACATCAAGATTTCCTGTTTTCTGTCCCAACTCACAGCTAGAGGAGTCAGACTTGAGGAACAGGGAGAAGATAAAAAGGATGAAATTGTGGAGAGAATGAACTGCTTATGTTTGAGAGCAGCAAGATGTTGGTGCTGGTAGTGCCAGTGGTTTGGTTGCAGCTGTGCAGCTGTTGTGCATAGTACTGAGTGCTGCTTTTGATGTTGGGGTGTAGTGATGGTGGTAGAGATTTGTGTACTATAGTTTCAGCTCTTATGAAGTATGCACATGGATACAGTGGGTGAGAAAACATACTTAGCAGCCCTCTTTACTGTTTAAATTCTTACTACACAACTACTGTGTGGGGGTAGTTTTAGGGGTATGTGTATATCCCCTGGCAATACTCTGCATGTGTTTCCATTCCTCTGCATAGTTCATCGCCAAGGTGTAACCAAAGACACAGATAAACAAATACACATTCAGGGATCGACACACAGCAAGCAAATTGTAGCTCCGTAGCAACACTCTCTGAAAATAACAGACATCCTTTATCTATCTTTGTCATCAACACTCCCAGAAACACATGGCATAACACACGCAGAATCAGTATGGATAACTGGTGTTCTGCTGTTTTGAACTGCGATACAAAACTATCGGGTAAAAAATTGCACCTATGCAATTTATAATGGTTGCCCTTTTCTTGCTTGTCTTACAGTTTTGATGACGTTTGGCCCTACTACTCAAAACATATGACATGCATTTTCTCTCCTTGAACATTTTTCCAGCTTCTCCCTGGATAAATCTCTCAAAATAGACACTTTTTTTCCAAGCAATTTAAGATGTTAATTATAAATCAGGACATTTATTTCTCCACAAGCTGTACGAATGCACAGTTTAATGGAGAGCCTCTTTTGAACAGTTGAACAGAGGGCTTATATTGTTAGCTATTGAAAAAGGAAAGTGCTTGCATAATTACAGTTGATTACAGCTGTGTGTAGCATTAGAAATGAGGAAACATGCTTTCACTTACATCTGTTATTCAACAACTAGAAACCATACTGCTTCTTTTTTAAAAAATTTTATTCTTTAGTACATTTATCGAGGCAACGTCAAGCAAGTGCACGTTGTATCAAAACCCAACTCCCAAAAAGCTCATTTTGGTTGCAGCTTCTTTTGCCTTAGCATCTCTTTACATAATGTCTCTCAGTCACCCTCTCTTTTGGCTGTGTTTCACTCACACCTTCTAAACATGCCAAATTCTTAAGGCCTATTATACTTGCCATTCTCGCCCTCGTAAACTGCACTATGTGCCAAAAGTGATGTCACAGCCACTGGCCAAGCCACACTCTGGTTGCTGCAGCTAATTTGGAAACATGACTTGTGATTGTGTCAGTTTTTCCCCCCCATTTTAATGCTACATCACTGGAAAAATTCAATGATTCCTAGATACAAAGTTTTAAATAAGTGGACTTTCTGAAGAAAACTGAAAAATACTTGAGATGTCTGTGCTGCTTTTATTCCTGATGTGGAGGTTTTGTCTGAGTGGTAACACCCACTGTTTTGGATAATACTGCTTTCAGATACCCATGCCCTTGTATAAATGGTTATGGGTTATGGTGATCACTGTTGTCACTGTGAGTGACATGACTACTGTAGTGACCATAATGGGTCCTTTAAGTCGACAAAACATCTATTAGATTAGGTCAGAAGCCATCTAAATGACTAAAAGCATAAACGCACTCAGAGGTCACATGAGTCATTACTTTTTATAATGAGAGAACCATTTTTGTGTTGGCTAAGGTGACCCTTTGTATTTCAACAATTATGAGAGTAACATATTGCTTAGACTATGCTATGAAAAACGCTTTAGCAGCTGTTATACTGAATAAGCAAAATGTCAACAGGTAGCAGCTGGACAGGAATACTACAGCTCAAAAGAGCAGATTTTAGAGGAAGTTAAATGATATTAAAAATATTTTCAATTCTTAGAATTTGAACTTACATCCAGCAAGACTGTTTATCCTTTGACTCTTTATCTTTTCTAAACTGTAGTATACTGTGTTGTTTTTGCTTTCTCTAGGTTCTGTTGCATCGGTTTCACACCAGTTGGCCCCCACCCCTCCGCCAAAATCCGGCTATTAGATGTGACCACGAGGTTGATCAGGAGAAGCCATCATGTCTTAAACACAGAAGGGCCCTCTGGAGCCCTATCGCCCCACCATGGCCCGCCATCCCCCTCCCCCTCTCCCTCCCTCGTGCACCACCTTACCCCCTCTCCAAGCCCCATCCAAATCCCAGACCTTTCTGCCCATGTGAGAGACAGGCTACCCAACCCTGGCTCCCCACTGGCGCATCCCTCCCCTCCCACCGGAGAGATGAGCTTGCAAAAGCACCAGCAGCTGGGGCGAGGAAGTGGTGGGGTAATGGGTTCTGATCGGGACCTGCAGTCCACTGCTTCCTCCATCTCTCTGCCCTCTGTGAAGAAGGCCCCCAAAAAGAGGCGTCTCTCCCTAGCCTCGCTTTTTAGGCGACGAGGACGAGAGTCTAAATCAGGCCGCCAAAGGTCCCGAGACCTGCAGCACTCTGGACCCGGAGGGCTAGGAGGGGTGGATGGCATCGCCAGTATTGAGAGTATCCACTCTGAGATGTGTAATGATAAGAACTCTGCCTTCTTTGCTGTGGCTGGGACCGGAGCTGCCTCGTCTGCTGCTGCTGCTGCTGCCTCCACCTCATCTGCCTCGGGGCCTTGTTCCTCTACCTCCTCATCCTCCAAGGTAGGGGGTGGGGTTGGGGCAGAGCTACTGGAGTGCCCGCTGTGCCTTTTGCGTCACTCCAGGGAGAGCTTCCCTGACATCATGACCTGTCACCACCGCTCCTGCATTGATTGCCTGCGCCAGTACCTACGCATTGAAATCTCAGAGTCCCGTGTCAACATTAGCTGCCCTGAGTGTTCAGAGCGCTTCAACCCACACGACATCCGTATGATCCTGGGAGACCACGCACTGATGGAGAAATATGAGGAATTCATGCTGAGGAGGTGGCTGGTAGCTGATCCAGACTGCCGCTGGTGTCCTGCACCAGACTGTGGGTAAGTAGTTAATTAAAATACTTGGGATTTAGTGGACCATGGAAATTTAAAGTTTGTTACCACCCTCAATGAAGGCAAACAAATGTCCAGTGTGTGTGTGTGTGTGTGTTCGTGTGTTCCCAAGTCGGCTGCTGAGTGTGAGACTTGTTTCTAATTGGAAATTACTTAAATTTATCAACAAGCTAGTTGTGCAGTTTCAGCTGAGTCTCAGTTCGCTGCTTGCTCATGGGGGTACCTAAATGGTAAATAGTTCTACTTTTTAAAAAATAAAAAAGTTATCCAAATCCAAAAATTGAGAACTTAATAATGATCAAATAAATAAATATTGGAATAGTTGGAATATTAACTTCTTTTCATAGTGTCTCAAATTGCTCACCTTGAGATTGAGAAAGCTTATCTTGGGTCCCGCCTTAAGCATAGTTGCTTGAAGTCACAGAATGTCGTTCACTTTCTGTGGTCTCTGGTCATCAAGTCACTTCCTGTGTGGATACTGCTTGAAGTACATGTGAAACACCACATATACTGACTGACACGGCGGAGAGACACAACTCCAAAACCTCGAGCGGTGGAAGTGAGTGAAAGAAAAGCGACATAGCGCGTTTGACCTCGGCTGTTGTAAGAATGAACTCATATCAAGTGGTACGGCGCATTAAGCTATGGTGTTTCTGTCTCACTGTCAACTGACGGGAATGATGAATTTCTCAACCTGACATCTTCGTGGAGGACAAAAACAATCACACAGGCCCAGGATCCTCCAGCAGCCACTGTGCCCAGGCTCCTCTAGCAAGGCACCAACAAGTAAATCGACAGACTTCAACGGGCCATCACAAGGTAATACCAATCTCATCATTTTCAAAATGCCGCCTAAAAAAGCAAACCCAGGAGTTGAAGAGGAGTTGGAAGAGATTAGGAAATCGCTTAATTTCATGTCTGATGAACTGAGTAAAGTGGCTAAACAACAAGGTATGCTACATGACCTAATGGATGAAATAAAACAACTAAAAAACCTCATAAAGGACAAGGACAAGAAAATAGACGACTTGGAACGGCAAATCGAGGACCTTGAACAATACACAAGAATGGATGATTTAGTCATAAGTGGACTGGAGACGCAACACCGAACCTACGCCAGAGTAACAGCTGGCGGAGGTAAAGACGGTGAAGATGCTCCGGTAGAGGAGCTGCAAACGCTTGAACAGCAAGTGATAAAAATTCCTTCAAACGAAGAATGTAAGTATTCAGAGCCATCATATTGTAGCATGCCACACACTCCCCAGTAAAGACAGTAAAACAAAGGCAGCAATTATTCTTCGGCTTGTGAGTCGCAAAACAAAGATTGAGTTACTGAAACAGGGTAAGAAGCTAAAACGGACCGGTGTATATTTAAATGAACATTTAACGAAAAAGACTGCTGAAATTGCAAGATAGGCACGCAGCCTGACAAAACAAAATAAGATACAAGCAACATGGACGAGGAACAGCAAAGTAATGATAAGACTAAATGGCAATCCCGAAGAAGCGAAAGTTGTGATGATAAGAGAACTCAAAGACTTAGAGCAATATAAATAATCAGGAATCTGCTATGGAAACTATTGGAAAAGTGACGATTGGATAATGAACAATGGGTATGGAAAGTGTTTCTGGCCTTATGGCTCAAAAAACAATGGAAAAAACAACAACAAAAAACACATAAATGACAAGTTTGGACACAGATTATAGGTTTCCATTCAGAGATATTGAAGAGGAAGAATTTGATTATGAAAAGGACTGTCAAGGTGGTTATTTTGCCACACACACTGAGAAATCGAACTTCAAAACGTTTAATTATGCTGAACACAACATGCATGACCCTGAAAGTAACATTGACCCAGATAACCACTTCTACAATAACAACAATAGTACTTGTGAGTACTATACAGATGACCAATTCAATATGAATATTAAAATGGCAAATGCATTGTCGGTCATACATTTCAATAGTAGAAGCCTGTATAAAATATTTCTAAAATTACAGAATGTTTAAGTAAGTTAAAAAAAGTTTAATATAATTGCAATATCAGAAACATGGCTCAATAATGAGAAAGTTAGTGAAATGGGACTGGAAGGATACGAATTATTTACAATGAACAGGGTGAATAAAAAAGGAGGTGGTGTTGCTTTATATGTAGATAAAGTTTCGAAATGTAGTCTGATTGAATGTATGTCAAGCACCATAGATAACGTATTGGAATGTGTTACTATTGAAATCCATGTTGAAAAAGCTAGTAATATAATTATAAGTTGCATCTATAGGACACCAGGATCATTGAGACATTCAATGAAAAACTTGCTATGTTTAGCAACCTAAATGATGAAAAAGTGCAAATAATTTGTGGTGATTTTAATATAGATTTGCTAAACCCAAATGGACATCAGAAAACAACAGATTTCATCAATACAATGTATAGTAACTCCCTTTTCCCTGTAATTATAAAACCAAGTAGAATAACAATTGATACAGCTACATTGATAGATTATATATTCACAAATAAAATTGACCATGAAATAGTAGGTGGACTTCTTATAACTGATATAAGCGATCATCTTCCTGTTTTTGCAATTTTCTAAAATTATTTTGGGATTAAAACTAAACAAAAGAATCAAACATTTGATATGATACGACATAGAACAACAAGAGCCATTACTGCCCTCCAGGTGGACTTAAAGGAACACAATAGGAATGAGGTTTTTGCAAATGAAGATTCAAATAGTGCATATGATGCATCCCTATCAACTGTAATTTCACTATATGAAAAACATTGTCCTTTAATGAAAATCACTAGAAAGCATCACAGATCAAATAAGCCATGGATCACAAAGGGGATAGAAGATGCATGTAAAAAGAAAAATAATCTATATAAGAGAGTCATAAAACCGAGGACAAAAGATGCTGAAATAAAGTACAAGTTATATAAAAATAGATTAGTAAATATTATAAGAACAAGTAAGAAAGAATATTACCACAAATTATTGGAGCAAAGTAGAAGTAACACACAAGAAACATGGAGGATATTAAACAGTATAATCAAAAAGGGCTCAAAAAATAAGAATTATCCAGACTATTTCAAAAAAGATAAAGATATTGTGCTTGATAAAACGAAAGACATTGCAAATGAATTTAATGATTTCTTTGTAAATGTTGGCTTTAATTTAGCAAAAGAAATTCCAGAGTCAAGAAATAATAATGACTTAAATAAACATATTACTCAGAATGTGTCCTCCATGTTTATTGGTGCTGTAACTCATAGAGAAATAATTAACATTGTGAAGGCATTTAAAAATAAAAAGTCCACTGACTGTTTTGGTATTGACATGATATTAGTTAAAAGTATTATAGAATATATACTGCAAACTTTCGCATACATTTGTAATCTGTCCTTTCGAACTGGTGTGTTTCCCTCACAAATGAAAATAGCAAAAGTTATTCCAATCCATAAAAACGGAGAGAGATGTCAGTTTACCAATTACAGGCCAATATCACTACTCCCACAGTTCTCAAAAATTTTAGAAAAGTTTTTTGTTAATAGACTTGATAAATATATTGAGAAGCATAATCTCCTAAGCGATAACCAATATGGCTTTAGAGTGAAAAGGTCCACTTCGATGGCAGTGATGGAACTTGTAGAAGGGATATCTAATGATATAGATAATAAGGAATATACTGTGGGTGTATTTATAGACTTAAAAAAGGCGTTTGATACAATTGATCATTCTATATTAATGAATAAACTAGAGAGATATGGCATAAGAGGGATAGCATACAAGTGGATGAAAAGTTACCTGGATGACAGATATCAATATGTCGAAATCAATAATGTGAAATCTAAGCAGTTGAAGGTAACTTGTGGTGTTCCTCATGGCTCTGTGCTGGGCCCTAAATTATTCATATTATATATAAATGACATATGTAATGTTTCCAAACTGTTAAAATGTGTATTGTTTGCTGATGATACCACTCTGTATTGCTCAGGTAAAAACCTAGAACAGCTTATGACTACAGCGGAAAAGGAGTTAAATATATTAAAAAACTGGTTTGATGTAAATAAGTTATCGTTAAATATAAAGAAAACAAAATTGATTATTTTTGGCACTAGACAAATGAAAAATGTATCTAAAATCAGGGTTAATGGAATTGAAATTGAAAGAGTGTACGAAAATAAATTTCTTGGAGTGATGATTGATGATAAGCTGAGTTGGAAGTCTCATATAAACCATGTGAAAACAAAAATGTCAAAAACCATTGCTATTCTCTATAAAACAAAGCATGTCCTGAACAAAAAAATCATTAAACACACTTTATTGTACTCTGTTGATTCCATATATGACTTATTGTCTGGAGATATGGGGTAATGCATATAAAACAAATACTCTTCCTATTTTCAAATTACAAAAAAGAGCTATAAGAATTATAAACCAATCAAACTATATAGAACCAACTAACATTTTGTTTATTAATCTGAATACCCTGAAATTTTATGATTTAGTTGAATATAAAATGGCACAGATAATGTATAAAGCACAAAAAAACTTGCTTTGCCCCAGTACTCAGAAGCTGTTCAAAGTCAGAGAGAGTCAATATGACTTAAGGGGAACAGATTTCTTTAAAAAAACAAAACAAGATAAGGACAAATATAAAGCAGAGATGTGTTTCTGTTAGAGGAGTTAACCTGTGGAATAGTTATGACAGTGATTTAAAAAGGTGTGGTTCATTTTCCTTGTTTAAAAACATGTTTAAAAATAGAGTATTAGAAAAATATATAAATCAAGAATGAAAAGAGCAAAAATAATAATACTGAAACTCTTGATTGTTTTGCTTTGATGTAGTTACTTATCTAAGGTGGAAAGTTTTTTTTTTTTTTTTTTTTTTTTGTTTGTTTGTTTGATTGTTTGAGGTGACTTTTGTTGTGATTTGGCGCTATATAAATAAAATTGAATTGAATTGAAGTTTGTCTGTTTTTGCTTTGTTTTATTCTTTGCTTCGAGCCCTGTGTACAGGAGCTGCATGCAAAAAGATGTTTTGTTAAAAGGGTTGGCGTAATAAGCAAATGCTTCAGCCAATACCTTTTAATTAGACTTGTCTCATGCTTTCTTGCTTTGTGGTAGATCTTTGTTCTGTATTCATTGAGATATTTGAATGCTAATAAATCAAATCAAATCAATCAATCAAATCATACTAAGGGTAATTTATTTACACTGTCATAGATTTAACACTGTCTGTGAAGCTGGATTTATGAAGAAAAGCATTTAAAGTTTTTAGACCACGTCTAGCGCCATTTTCTCAGTACAGAACTGGTAACTCGGTTGAAAACAAGGAAGCTAAAACTAAAAAGCAGTACAAGGGGATCACTTTTGTCGTGTTAAAAAACAAGTTCATGCTGTGTTGCTTAAGCAGTAAGTAGTTAATCGTTATTCGGCTAGCTGAAGAGAAACGGAAAAATCCACCTATTAGCTCTAATGCTAGGGTTTGTAGAGGACTCTATGAATGAGGTCAGTATTGAGGAAAGCCTGTTAGAGTCAAGTACACCAGTGGTTGACCAGACCAGCATTGAGCACTGCAGTTATCTGGCAAAGCAAGATGTCAGTGCATTAAATTAGTCTTTGTTTTTCCAAGCACATTCAAACAGTTTGCAACATAACTATTACATGTGCATCACACCACAAACATAACAAAGCTTTCTTACTGAAGCACAATCTGGAATCCTGACCTCCATCAGTATATTCATATGGGAATAGATTAAAAAATTAAAATAAAACACTTGGGCCTCGGAGGAAGAGATGCTATACTTTTTGGAGCCCTAATTTTCTTGTTTAGAAATTCTTATCTCATATTATCTCACAGAGTGGATTGCTACTACTACCAGAAGTGAGGAAAATGTAGGTGAAGGAGAGTGTAACATAGCAGGATTTGTTTTCATGTTATAAATCCAGCTTCACAGACAGGGGTAAATCTGTGGCAGTTTCTGAGTATAAATTAGACTTTTAGAATTAGAATTAATACATGTTTCATGTTTACTTTTAGGACTGGCTTTACAGCAGGTGAAGACTGATCGGGTAACTCTAGATTAATATAAAAAAAACACTTAAATTAAAGGTGTCCAAGAAAATTGAAAAATTGGGCCAAAAAAGCTAAGTCCGATTTTGTATATTATTGTGTCAGCTTAATCTTAATCGATCCTTTTCAAGTGTACAGAAGCATTGAAGTTTTTGATTGTTCAAATACATATATCTAGCAATGAAAGAATTAAATAAAATTAACTTCGAGGAAATAAGTATTGTTGCATAAATGGAGAGATTTTAATAAAACTGTAATAATAATACTGTGGTCCTCTCTGGCAGGAAATCATTTTCATCAAGAGGATATTCTGTTCATTAAGAGGTCATGGTGGAAACTGATCATTGACTTGACTCATTTTGTATTTAATACTCCATTCATTTTGATTTGCTATGGTCAGTCATTATTAACCCCCCGTCTTTCTGTCTGAACGTATTTACTTCAGCTCTATCTCTGTGACTCGCTCCTTGTCCCTTCTCCAGTAATCCAGTGGTGCTGGACTGTTTTTCCTGTTTAATCCTCTCTTCCTGAGTGACTGCTCATTGGCCTGCTTCCACCCCCCCCCCCCCCCAAACTGTCACTGCGTTGTCACTTTGTAGAGGCCCTGCAGGGTCAGTGACTCTCACTCACTGACATATCAAATCAACAGCTCATTAATATGGTTCTGAGTGGACATCTATCTACAATTTCTTAACTGCAGACAGTTCAGAAATCCATATTTGACATTTATGGAAAAATGGCTGAAATGTTAATTTCCTCGCAACGCCAAATATGTGACGTGGAATTTTGAAATACAGTTCATTTTTTCCCTTTTTTGTATATTAAGAAGCAACGCAACAGAAGTTGTTTTAACTACTCACCTATTTAGGAAAATCATTTTCCATAAGCAGGTTTCTCTCTGTCATGGTGAAAGACTCTTGCTCTCTCTCAGCCATTTCCTTTTCTTCCAGGAATTGTTTGCGGTCTGGAAAAAAAAAAAAAAGAATTCATCCCTTCAGACTTTCTTAAAGTACTGTTTGTACTTTGTTCTGAATCCCTAGTAACCTTCAAAGCTTGGTATGTGTGTTTTCTTCCCTTGGATGTCCTGTTTTGTAAACTTGGCCATAATACCAGTTTCAATGTAGGAGTTAAAGGTGGCATGACGTGTTTGTTTTTGTTTTGTTCTTTTTTTTTTTTTTTTATTGTTTTTTCCATTCACCTCAGCTAAGCAAGTAGACTTTAATCTTGGAGTAATTTTCCTGCTTAGAAATATGTGCAGCTGGACATGTGATACCGTATAGCTTTTGCCATATAGATATCCCTTTTACATTAGTGTGTGATTTATTTGCTATTGCTGGTGTTTTACTGTCATCAGCTGTGTCTTCAGCTAATGTCTCTTTTTTTGTCAGTCATTAGAACAAAGTTTATTCTTTCTTTTCCTTTCAGAACAGAAGACCAATGGGCAGGAAATTATAAATCAAATCAGAATGACATTTATCAGGAGCTGCAACCTTTATGCAGATTACTTTACAGCTTATAGTGGCCATCTGGTTGCCTTGCTATTAATTCTGTAGTGTAGTGTGTGATCACTAAAGGTGTTTTATTGTCGTTAGCCACTTATTCATTTTTTTTCCATGTTTGTAGAAAAGAAATGTTTCATTCTTGTAGGCTTAGATATTTATGGGGCTTGGATATTTTCCCCCTCATTTTGGTTCAGAGGAATCTCCAGTTTCCATCTATTTTCATGTTCCCCTTTTCCTGCTGCTTTTCTATGCTCTGGCCCTTTCCCCTCCTGCAGGTTAGAGGTTATGGACACTGCTTCTGCATTTTCAGAAGAAGTGGAGATGTAGACGCTTAACAGATCCATTGATTTTGATAATGTTTAAGTGAATGCAACTTTTCATGTTGTTCCTGTGGCTGATTTAGCAGTCTCAACAATGGTGAGATTAGTTGCATGACAGGGAGTTTGAGGCCATTTGCTGTGCTATCTCTACAGTACTTAGGCTGAATAGTGCTAAGTGCATATCATTTTAAATGAGACATGCATGTCGCTGTGATTCTGTCTGCATTGTAAACACAGTTCTCAACAGAGTACACCGATCCCCAGTAGAGGAAGTCTCCCAGGCTCTCTGTGATTGAAACTTGATCCTTGGGTCAGTCCCAGAGGGTCTGGGAGACTTCTGCTACGCTCGGATATAACCATGTCACACACTCTTGGGTTTCCCCAAGAAATTGGCTAGCTGGTATTTTGCAGCTGTCATCTTTAAGCTTTTTACTTTCTTAGTTTTTACCGTCGTCTCTTTGCAAGGGCTCAAGACTGTTGTGTTAAAACATGCATTATTTCACTTCTGCTGTTACTGTGTCTGACATGCATTGTTGGAGAAAAGGTTAGTAAAGAAACCAGATAAGGCAGACAACAGCTATAAAGGTGAGACATCGTATCCAGCTGCCTGTAGTGGGACATCTGTCAGTTCAAGTTATAGTCGTTGATTCACTTTTTGACCTAGACTTAAGTTTTTATTAGATAAACTGCAGTTTTTGGCACCTAGTTTCTTTTTTTTAGCCCTGGAGGTAACTACATCAGTTAGTCAATAGAAGTGTTTTTCTGTTTTATATCTGGCTGTTTAAAAGTCTATGAGTAAATGAAACATCAATTTAAGAAAATTGGTTAAAATATTTTTATTACAATCTTAGTGGCTTTCCTTGGGAGTGGCAAAAACTGTTGTAAGGAAACCAAACAGTCACAGATATTCAAGAGAGTTATTGAAGATGGCTAAAGCATAATTCCTCTCAGAAAAATGTACTTGTGAGACAATGGAGTAGATACAGGAACATACTTTTTTTTTTTTTTTTTTTTTTTTTTTAAGCCATCATAGGACTTCCTGCTGCAGAGTTCGAGTAAAAAAAAAAAAAAAAAAAATGAACACCATTTCTCTTGACCTTTTCTCTAATGTCAGCTTAATTTTCAGCATCTTCATTTTCATCACTTTAATTTTTGTCTAAAATTCTGGTTAGAAACATTTTGCTGCTTCTGCATGATGCAGTTGTTTTCCTTCATAGTAAAATCCTTCTAGAACCAGAAGCCTCAACATTTGGCATGTATCGACTTTTCATGTGACTTAAATTCAGATTCTTTGCGGGCACCATGGTGTAGTGTTTTGCCTTATGACTTTTTTTGTGCGTCCCCTGGCAGGTATGCAGTTATTGCCTTCGGGTGTGCCAGCTGTCCGAAGCTCACCTGTGGGAGGGAGGGCTGCGGCACAGAGTTCTGTTACCACTGTAAGCAGCTGTGGCATCCCAACCAGACCTGTGACGCAGCGCGCCAGCAAAGAGCCCAGAGCCTCCGCCTCAGAACGGTGCGCTCATCCTCCCTCAACTACAGTCAAGAGAGTGGAGCTGCAGGTGGGCTGACTTAACGATTTTACACAACACGCTTATTAGGAGAAGGGAAAAAAAACAAAAGAAGACAACGCTGATCATCAGTCCTCAATGAGCAATCCCTAACCCATATTTCACTGTTGTAAATCATACTCTGTTGTTACTTCTAGCTGATGACATCAAGCCGTGTCCACGCTGTGCTGCTTACATCATCAAGATGAATGATGGCAGCTGTAACCACATGACGTGCGCTGTCTGTGGCTGCGAGTTCTGTTGGCTCTGCATGAAAGAGATCTCAGACTTGCACTACCTGAGGTAAGCATCTTAACACATACATATACAGTATATACTAATAGACATAAAGTACATGCTGTTGGACCAACGGTTTCACTACAAGTATTTTAAGAATTTAGCAATTTAAAAAAAAAAAAAAAAAAAGATCCTGCTGTGATGAAAACCTGTTGGTCATGTGACACCCTGTAACTACAGCACATAGCTAGTAGTTGTTCCACCGTTTATTTGCTGGTTAACTTTTGTTTCCAGATTGGTACCTGAGATTAGAAGGCTATCCAGCGCTTGCTCTTCCTGTGAACATTTCTCACTGTTTCTGCTCGTCTTTACCTCTCTCAGTCCATCAGGCTGTACTTTCTGGGGAAAGAAGCCGTGGAGCAGAAAGAAGAAGATTCTTTGGCAACTGGGAACACTCGTGGGTGCCCCTGTTGGCATTGCACTCATTGCAGGCATAGCTATCCCTGCCATGATTATTGGTATTCCTGTATATGTGGGAAGGAAGGTAAGGCCTTGCGCACACATACCTACACAGTAGATTGGGATATATTTCAGTTTTCCTGCTCATAGTTTTTACTACACGGATTTTGTTTATTATTGGGATGTGTCTCTATGTAGATTTATAGTATTATAAAGTCATAATTCATTCTTAGTGTTGCATGTACCCTTTAATCCTTTCAGAATGTCCACATGCTTGTTGCATAACTTTATTCATGTCACTGCTGTCAGCAATCAAAGTAAACATGGCGAGTAGCCAGAAACAATCACTGCAACAATCAGTAACCAGCTAGTTCTACTGAGCGGCCAATGTACCCTCAGTCATCTCATTTTCCCAAACTCTGGAGTTGATCCGAGCCAGCAACAGTCATGTGTTACTAACCTGTGTGTCTGTGTATATGTGCACTTGTTTTGTGTTACTCACAAGTCGGGATCTGTTTAGAATAAGAACTTCACATTACAATAAAATGAAACCAGTTGGTCTCCAAAATTCCCCACGAAAGGCTGCCAGCAAGAATCTTGAGCCAACTGACTTTTCTTCTCTGCAAACGTCCAGCGCACATTCAGAAGTGATCACAACATACACGAAACATCTGAACATGAATCACTTACACTCCACAAGCACCAAAGTCAATATAGTTATCTTTGAACCATTGTCCCAGGTGTTTTATAGGGGCTTTTTGCCACTAGCACTACCACATTTGTATTGTTTCTGCAATGAAATGCGGGCAGTGCAAAAGAACAGAATGCAACAAAGAAAATGTCAGCCAACCTAAAGAAACAGCATTCATCAAAGAGTTGTCTCATTTGTGGTTTCTTAAAGAGGAAGTTGATGGTAGTAAAAATTTACACCGAAAGACAGAGAGGCAGACAAGAGTTCTGTCTCCTGCAACAGTAGCTCAGTAAAGTTGTCATAGTATTGCCAGTGCCTCTAAAATAATTTCTGAGGAGCAGGTAAAAGGTAAACAATAAGCATTTTTATTTTTATTGTAGAAATCTGCTCCACAACAACACTGTTAATCATACTTTTTCAGTGGTGTCTTTGAGGACTCAGCTCATACGTTAAGTGCAAGTTCACTCTCCTCTAAATGTGTCTCTCACATTTGTGCCACTTTTCTCTGTCAGATCCATAACCGCTACGAAGGCAAAGATATTTCCAACCACAAGAGGAACCTGGTGATCGCTGGTGGGGTGACTCTGTCTGTCATCGTGTCTCCAGTAGTGGCTGCAGTCACTGTCGGTCAGTCTGTGCTCTAACCTGCACCCTCCCAACTCTCTAGTTCTCTTCTCACTGGAGATCTTTAATGACATGCTGTGCCTGTGTTTGACTTTGTTGGAATCAGGAATTTCTTATGTTTAATGTTCAAGTTCAGATTATACAAAAGTTTATTTTCACTCATCATTTCTCATTAGCTATTTTGTAAACATGGGAAAAATCAAAGAGGGATGGTCTGTTATGTTTTTTATTTTTATTTTTTTAGTGCTCTGACCTTATTTGACCCTGGTGTGTCTATGTCTCTCGACTCTTTCACCTCTTAGGCATTGGAGTTCCTATCATGCTTGCATATGTCTACGGCGTGGTACCCATCTCTCTGTGCCGTAGTGGTGGGTGTGGTGTCTCCGCTGGGAACGGGAAGGGAGTTCGCATCGAGTTTGATGATGAAAATGACATGAACGTTGGGAGCGGGGCAGCTGCCGCTGGTAAGGTTCGATTTCCAGTCCCGATCTGAACTAGCCCACCACCCAAAACCAAGAGGGCGTGTTATGCCAATCGACATTATTTGTAAATAAGATCTTTTGCTTGCTTCACTCATGGCAAGTACTCTTTCCTTCCACAGTAAACTGTACTTCCTCTGCCTCTTCACTTTTCCAGGCCTACAGTTGCTTTGAAAAGTGTACTTGGCAGTATACTTTTATTTTACATTTTTCCTCTTTTCACACTTCAAAGGTGTGTTTGAGGATTAAAATGCTAGTTTTAGGTAAGGGTTAGGGTTAGACAGTAACTTGTGATGGTTTAAGTTAAAGAGTTAAGTTAAAGAGAGCCATACAAATGTGCCTGACTGCCCCTTCACCCACATACAGAGCCACATCCTCATACTTGGCACTGCACTTATAATACACAAACTAAGACTGAAGAGAATCTTCAGTGAAAACCTGTCAAGATAAGCAAAGAACAGACGGATGAACAAACTGATATGTTTTTTTGTTTGTTTTTTTAAATTCCACGCTGATATATTTTGTTTTGTTTCATGTTCTGTGTAGATACTACATCAGTCGCAGACGCCAGGAACAACCCCAGTATAGGTGAAGGCAGTGTCGGTGGGTTGACAGGCAGCCTGAGTGCAAGCGGCAGCCACATGGACCGTCTGGGGGCCATTAGGGACAACCTGAGTGAGACGGCCTCCACCATGGCCCTGGCTGGAGCCAGCATCACCGGCAGCCTGTCTGGCAGCGCCATGGTCAATTATCTGAACAGGTAAATGTGTGCTGCAATATTTAAATGTGGTTGTGACTTCAGTGTGCTCTCCTGCATTGTCTTATTTTCTCTCTCTCTCTGTTGTCAGGCTGGAGGTGCAGGCTGATGTGCAGAAGGAGCGCTGCAGTCTTAGTGGCGAGTCCGGCACAGTGAGCCTGGGAACAGTCAGCGACAATGCTAGCACCAAAGCAATGGCTGGATCCATTCTTAATGCCTACATGCCTCTTGACAGGTGAGCATCATAGGTTTGGATAAGTCGAGAAAGCATGATCTTCTGTTCATTAGCATGTTTAGTCCAGTTCTTTGTAGCTTCATAGTGTGAAACAGATGCAGCGGATTAGTGAATAATACCTGTATTATTGTAAACCTGTGCTCACGTCAACTGAACACAAAGTATTATTGTTTATATCATCATGTTTTGAACCTAGCCTAATTTCTAACCTATTGTACTAGTTGGTAACAAATTAGGCTAGTGCTATTCAAAGATAAAATGGTCATCTAGAGTCTATAGTCACTATATGTTATGAATAACAGCCCTCTGGATGCTTAATTGTGCTGAACACAAACTACATGCAACTCATGTTTCCTGTGTCCTCTCTTCTTCCAGAGATGGGAACAGTATGGAGGTGCAGGTTGACATTGAATCCAAACCTGGCAAACTACGGCATCACAGCGGCAGCAGCAGCATTGATGACGGCAGCCACGTTGGTCGCTGCGGCTGGACCTGTCCCTCTAATGGCTGCACCTCTGCAGAGGGCAAAGGAACCTCCACTAAGTGGGCCAAAGAGGCCTCCTGCTCCTCCTCCTCCAGCTCGGGGGGCAAGAAGAGCAAAGGCAAGCTGCGGAAGAAAGGGGGAGGAGGCACAAAGATCAATGAGACACGGGAGGACATGGATGCTCAGCTGCTGGAGCAGCGCAGCACCAACTCCTCAGAGTTCGACTCTCCTTCGCTGAGCGGCAGCCTGCCATCAGTGGCCGACTCCCACTCCAGCCACTTCTCTGAGTTCAGCTGCTCCGACCTGGAGAGCATGAAGACCTCGTGTAGCCACGGCTCCAGCGGTGGCGACTACCACACGCGCTTTGCCACAGTCAGCCCCCTGCCTGAAGTGGAGAACGACCGCCTGGAGACCTGCCCCACTTCTTCATCCTCCTCCCAGGGACAGAGTGCTGTGGCCACCCCCAACTCCCCCACCTCCACCACGTCCTCCCTGGGTCACAGCACAGAGCTCCCCCCTCTCTGCTTCATAGCAGAGGAGAATGTCAACCTGGTGTGCCCCACTGAGCCGGACTCTCACAGCAACACCGGAGAGATGTTGAGGGAAACCAACAACAACAACACCCAGCATCATCAACCACAACAGCCAGCCCAGACGCAGCATCAGCCCAAGAACTCCTGTATACAGACTGATATTTAAAATCTCAATACCATAAGTGCTGCACACACATTGTTTCAACATCCTTTTCCTCCACTAACATAACAATCCTAGCTTAAAGTTTAACCTGCATTTTCTGTTATTCCCTTGTAAAGGGGACATGTTACTTTTGGATTGGACATCCTCTGTTGAAAAGCAGCCACTGAGTGAAGTATTAAAAAAGGCTTCTGCAGTGCAGCCGCGTGAGAAATTTTAAGGTTATGAATGCTGATGTTTCTCCCTGTGCTGACACATTTTTGTCACTCGCTGGCCACCTGTAACAGAAGGCAACCCACTGACTCGGGTGTGTCAGATTTATCTGTGTAGACTAAAGTAAAACCACTGTGCCAGTTTTGCTAGTATTTGATTTTGGCCGTACTGTCTGGATGCAACACAATAAGAGAAGTTAACCAAGCAGGGACAAGGCAATACAACTTGTTTTTATTTTCCCCAACACGTATTAGTTAACAGAGGGAACCTGGGAGTTCTCATCTGTATTTATTATTAGACTGGTTGTTTTTTGTCATGGATCTGTGTTTGAAATTAAATTGTAGAAGACCAAGGCCTGGGCTCAATGTCCTGAATCATTTTAGCTCTAAAGCTGACTTAAAAACAACTGAGATTGTTTTTAAATGGATGCACACACAGCTATTGTCCCATTGTGGGCGATGGTGCTTTATGGTTTTTTAGCAGCTCGCTAAGAAACGATTTGAGACCTGTAGCCTAATTCAGTGCATGTTCTAGCACTAAGGTGACTCAGGAAGCCTGGGCCTCATCTTGCTCTGTGGAAAGTTTGTAATGATATATGTTGAGGGTGTGGGTGGGGGCTATTTCTTGATTTGACAAAAGGTCTCTGGAAGGCCGTAGATGTTGAGATAATGCTTAAAGTCATTATAATAACATTAACCAATGGGTTGGTCAATTCTGTGAAATTGTACAAAGAAACTTTTTGTCCTGTTGAAAGGTGATTTATTCAGGCTGATGGTTTCGCCTCACTGAGTAAGAGAGAGCTTTGATATCTTTCTTTGTTAACTCATGGTGCCTTCAAGAAGCTGTTTGTGTTCCGTTTATCTCCACCGTGTCTTCTAGATTCCAACCAACAACCACAACAACTCATTGCAGAATGTCTGACTGTGTAGGAGGGATGCTCCTATGATAGATCTGGTAAATGAAGACTTTTCAATTGCCTACCAAAGACAGCACTCAGGCTCTTGTTAAATCTTAAACCTTTGACTTGTCAGCTGTAGATGCAGTATTGTGCATCCTTTTGAAACCACAGGGATGAATGATATGATCCGAAATTATACAGACACACAGACTGCTGTTTTTGTACATGCTTCACAAATGCTACGCAAATAACCAGGGCTGTACAACGGCCCGAGGCACCTGCACTGTTACCTGTATTTCCTATGACATTGATGTTTTGCAATGCACAAAGGTTAATGGGGATGCAGAGGTTGGTTAATGGTTACCTTCCTTATTGATTTGTCCTGTGAGTTCCTGTTTGTGTTGCCAATCAGTGCTGCTGAGCAGACTTGAAGTTAAGTTCTTCTTTATTTCAGAGTGTTTGCTTAAGCCTGTGTTTACCGCTCCGTGGTCTGCTTTACTGGGGGCCACCGAGTCAGCTCAGGTGAACCTCAACCATTGAGTGGTATCCTGACCCAGGTCTGTTACAGAATGAACTCTTTGGTTCGGTGGATTCGGCTTCTGCTGCACTCCTTCCCTGCATTACAGAAAAGCAGTTTTGTTCTTCCCCCTTAGTTCGGTTTCTCATTCTTCACCCAAATTCCAGTTTCTCAATCCTAAATTGAACACTAGTGCCAGATATAATTTGTAATTTGTGCAGAATTGCATAAGGTATTTGTATATTTGTTTGGTAATTTGCTTTACTATATGCGTGTAAATGCATATCAAAAAAATAAAAACAACTATATATGAAATGTTTACGGTTTCCAAATTTTTAAGTTAACAAAAGTACTGTAAATACACAAAGTGGACCTATTATGATCATTTAAAACTTCATATTTTTACTATTAGACTCTGTTAAGAGAAGTTTTGCATTATTCACTGTTCAAAATTAATAAATGGCCTGTATTTGTATAGCGCTTTACTAGTCCCTAAGGACCCCAAAGCGCTTTACACAACCAGTCATCCACCCATTCACACACCGGCAATGGCAAGCTACATTGTAGCCACAGCCACCCAATAATCCTTAGCTGTTATATTGGGCCTTGCTATGGCAAACACCATTATTACAACGTATGTAAGACACAAAAACATCATGTCACTCCATCTTTAGTGTCTCTTCTGAAACTTTCCGTTACTTGTTATGAGCTAAAGAAGGAAAAAAACCATGTTTCCCAGTTTATTGAATAGCCCTCTGTGAATAGAATACACAATTTTTACAAATCTACTGACACAATGTTAAAAGCCACTGTTAAGAGAAGCTGTGGAAAATGCAGAATTATTCCCTCCTTCCCCCAAATTTACATCCTTATGCTAAATTTTACATTCATGTAGATTTAATGAAACATGAGAAAACAAAAAGTTTGGATTCAGGCAGTCTTTAGATTCACAATACAGAAAGATTGATATTTATTACTTATAACATGGACAGAATGACTTTAAATAGCAAATAAATTACACATTTAAAACAGTTCTGAGTTTGGAGCCAAGTGAATATATGTGTGTGATAAATCCAAGTCATTAAAGAAATTTATTAAAGCTACAGAATGATATAAATAGACTTTTTCTTTGCGAGTACCGATATGCTCACCACACTAAGTCGACCCCTAGACTGAAATCCAAGGCACACATCTTATAAAGATGCTGCTTCTCTCCAGTGTGCTGCCATCTGCTGTGAAGCTGATGGTGCAGGTAAACAGGCTCAACGGCACAATGTCATTTCACATGGTGAAGACAGAGACTTGCCTTTATGAATGGAATCAATACAGGAACACAGAGCTACAAATTTGCATAGATGACTTAAAGGAGAGCAAGAATTTTTTTTTGCTACAACATTGTAAGTTCTGTTACACTCACATGAACAGCAGTGAGACATGCAGGTCTCTTTCACCCATTAAGATAACACCATACATGTGGTCATATTAAAATAGTTACTTAAGATGCAGCAAAGACGCACTTTTAAACTTGGAAGGAAATTAGCTTTTTGTTTGTTTATATTTAACATGCACTGGAATAGTTTTTGGTATGTGACAGCTGGTTTTTTATAAAATGATTTCAGAAAGCGACTGGGCTCAAAGAGCAGATCAGCTCGATGAAGCCTGTCCTAAGCAAAAGCTACTGCCTGGAGTGAGGAAACACCTGCCTGCTGTGTTACACAACAGCACATTGGACCTCGTTTATTAATACACTACGGTGAAAGGTCCACTGAGTCCCACTGTTGTACAATGCAAATGGTGCATGGTGTGTACAAAAGTAAAACTGCATAGCAAAATGTTCTGGAGAGAAAAATAGATTTTTTTTTTTTTTTATATCGTCACAGACATTACAGACCAGTAGAGTGAATCAACTCGGTTCCATTGTATTGCTCATTCTGCAGCTTCCTGCCTTTGTGTACTCAGTTCTTGTGCAGTGTTTTGCATAGATCCAAGAGCAGTGGTGGAGCAGCTCATGCAGAGAGGGGAGGGTCAGATATATTTGTTGGCCAGGTTCTGAACATCGTTCTTAGTGAACTGTGTGCTCTGCACGGCTGAGAGATCCTCAAACAGCTGAGTCATGTGGTGACGCTCTTCCTTCTCCAGCAGCATTAGTACAACCTGCAAACAGTGCGTCAGCGTTTATCACCACACAGACCGCTTGATTGCAAAATCTTACAAACAAACTTTAGCTTTTCAGACCATATTTGCATGCTAATCTTACCGAGAACCTGTCAGCAGTGTGCAGATGGTTGAGGTGTTGGTAGACCAGATAAGGGTCTTTCTCCAGTAGGTGTGAGTGCAGGGCCTGCATGATGAAGCTGATGGTGTGTCCATCAAGCTGGGTGCTCAGGAACTGGGGAAGCATCTCTGGGGCCGTGGAGGCCAGTAGTTCCGCGCAGGCCACTGTGTTTCCAGAGCTACGAGCCGCATTCAGGGATTGGCCGAATTCATAGGCGCTGGCCGGCTGGAGGTTGATGCTGATGTCTTCTCCTTTGCAGCTGTTTTTGGAGTTAGGGACAGCGGTCACATTCTCGTCATCCTCAACCTGAGGAGGGAGACGGACATGGGTGAAACATTTAAACAGGAAAGACAAAAATGGAAAGCCGGTCTCTGTCAGTGAGTCACAATCTGGGAAATCTGCACCACCTATTGCCTTAATTAGGAATAATTTGTCTGGGATGCAGTGATTGGATCTATAAGCTTCCATCTTTACCTACTGGTGTGCTGAACCTGAAGAAAAGGAAAACAAGAGCTTCATAACAATCTGTAGCCTTTTAAACTTGGAGCACAGCCACTTTTCACTCTGGTGTTCCCCTGAAACTGAGACTGAGTTTTGAGACCCAGATAAGCAGCATAAGATGCATGGATACAATTTTACACTTTAGCTTTCTCCGTGTTCTCTTTTGTCTTTTAACAATAAACTGAAAATGGTACATCTAGCCCCACTCAAGCTTTAATTTGGTGCTTTTATTCTTCATTAGATCATTAATAGTAAATGAGGATGGAGCACAAAGACGAACGGTACACAACAGCTGGGAGCGCTGCACTTTATGATCTGTGCTAGGCTAGAATAAAACCAGAGCTGATCAGATTTCACACGGTATCCCAGCAGGTGTCAGGAGTAATCAGCTAAAAACACACAACTATTCAAAGGACACTTGTTGACCATAAGTCATGATTCTTCAGTCCCCATCATTATAATGCCTCTTCTTCCTAACCACACGTGTAGACTCTCTAAAGTCAAAAGTGGATATGTCTGTTGGATGCAATAAGGGGAAAATATTTATTTTCAATGAAAGTGAATAAACTGTACTCACCTCTGTGATGGGGACTGTCTTCCTGGGTTTGTTTGGTGAAGTGCTGGCCAGACTCTGTCTGAGCAGCTTGGTGACCTCCTCCAGCTCCTTCTCAGCCTCCTGCACGTTGGGATCTTGCTGCAGCACTTCCTGCAGGTCCGAGCTGCAAGCCAAGTAGTCCTGATGGAGGGAGACACCGAAAACATACAAAGAGAGCTTTATGTATGAAATATGTGAAAGGGATATTTTACTCCTTAGCCACCCAATAAAAAGAAATCACTCCCTTATGGCATTAGCCATTAAAGTCCAGCTCTATTCACCTTGAGACCTTTATTAGCCATGGCTCGTCTGTAGAAGGCCTTCTTATTGGTTGGCTCCAGTTTCAGTGCTGCATCACAGTCCTGCTTGGCCTCAGCGAACCTCTCCAGCTTCAAGTAGCACAGAGCTCTATAAACACACACACGTCAATTGTGATTTTTATTTTTGTCACTGGCACCTAATCACATTTGACACGTGACTCAGAAGTATCATGAATTTGTGACTCACTGCAAATCAGGTTTTATAATAACAGCTGAAGCCATGCCATCAGCATTAACAGAACAGAACATTTTCCTATGATGATGAGATTTACGATTTACACCTCAGAGATGTGCTTCTGGAGCCCCTTTTCTAAATGAATCTTCATGTTTTTAATTTTTTCAAATGGCTCTCAGCAGCTGTGCACCAATGGCGTATGGATGTTTGCTCTGGTGTGGCTGTACATACAATCTGTTCTCACAGCAGGGCTCCACATGCACATGCAAACACCAACACACAATAGGAAAACATTCACGTCATCAGTTTCTTCTGTGACCTGATCAACACCATCTATGTACTATTGTGTTGTGCACCAATTTACCACCAATACACACTAATTTGGCAGCAGTGACAGGTGGCACGACTGGATAGGATTAAAAACAGAGCTGAAAGCACGGCTGACAAATGACAGCTGGCCGTCGTTAATCGGCCTTTTTTAAATTCAGTTGAACAAATTTTGGGGATTTTCAGGCTGTTTTCCCACATCAAAGTGAACCAGTGGCAGAAGATGTGATGAACAGAGGGGAAACGAGACCGCAGGAACATGTCTGTTCATATTAAGGTGAGAATTAAATGACTAACCTGTTGGTGTAGATAGTGCATTCCTCTGACTTTAGCTTAAGGCATTCTGTGTACTTTCCCAGAGCATCCTGGTATTGGCTCTTCTTCACAAAATCGTTCCCTTCTTGTTTCAAAGCTGAAAAACGGACTTCGGCTTTCCTCTCTAGAAAACAAAAAGTGGTGATTGCTAAACATCGCTTACTCACACAGACACGAGGTCCATTCTCCTCCATTTTGACTTCATATATCCACACTGACACTTGCAATACATTTTAACTGACCTCGCTTTTATAAGCCTGTGCTACACAGCTGGAGGGTTTAAGCACTTGAAATTAATGCTGTGCTAGCTGGACATGAGCCACGAGAGTTAAGTCAGCAATCAGTCCCGGTGTGGACCGAGGGCTAATCAATCTGCTGCAGAGTGTCTGCAGAGCGTCTTCAGGGAGGTAAAATTATGCCAGCAGTGCTATTCTTTCATTAGAGTCTAAAAATAGCATAGGTAGAAAAGCCCTGGGAGCAGAGAAACTGCATGGTCAGAGGTGACACGTCCACTTATATAAAAAATAGGCCTTTCAAATTTTCCTCCAGTCACAACAGGAAGACTTTTGTTCCTCCATCGCTGTATCAAGCAGAAGAATGGTTCAAAAACCGAACAAAGGTAGCTATAATGTCAGAAGAAAGAGCTGCTCGAGAAAATGTTTGTTAATGCTGGATGTAGTCAACATTAGATTTTATTCAGTCATCATAACCGCTGTATGTATAAATGTCCCAGCTACTCTCCTCATTGTCCCAGCTCAGCGATCAACACTTCTGACCCTGACTAACTCTGTGTTTCTGGGGACAAACATTAATTAAGCATCATGACTCTAAAAACAACAGACCTGCATCCCTAGCAGCCTTCTCTGCTCGAGCTTGGAGGACCTCAGCGCTGGGTGGCTCCTCTCTGCGGTGCTGCTGAGCCGACAGAGGCACCAGAGGGATCTCGGGAAGTTTCTCTCTCCACTCTGGCCCGTCTTGCTCGATGAGCAGCCGGGTGATCCTAGAGGAGGACGTGATTCAGTCATTGTTACAGCACACAGATGAGAGACATTGATAAGGCTTACATAGCGTGTTAAAGATGCATCTAATCCACCCTGTTCCACAATTTAGGGAGTTTATGTCTTATTGTGTAACTTTGTAGATAAATGTGGGGATGAATGATATCTTTGACCCTCTGGTACTCCTGAACACAAACCAGCCAGGTGAGTATTGCGTAACAGAGAAGGGACACACAGTCTGAGAGACATGATTAGCCTCTAGCCGGAGCTACTTTTGACCAGCTAAATCTGTTAGTCTCTAATAAGCCTGTGTGTAATGGTTACCATGATTTGTTTTGATTTAGTCTTCTAAATATGCTATAATTCCATTTCTGGATTTCAATTATAGAACATTTTCAAATTTGGAAAATACAGCAGGTAGATAGAGTAAGAAAATCTCCATGTCTCATCTGTCTTTTTATTTCCTTTGCTGTAACAGCTAAAGATAGTCTGTGTCCACCTTGTTTAAAATAGATGAGAAATGCACTGCCATAGACATGGGTGCTGTAAAATTCAATACTTGCTTTTGAGATGCCAAATGTTAATGAGTCTGTTAGCTGAGGTGAGAGGTGGACATTATACCTGTTGACACTGTCGTGAGCTGCCTGCACGCTCACGTCTATCTGCAGCACAGTTTTGTAATCCACGTAGGCCTTTCGGTAACGCTCCAGGGACTCATAAGCCATGGCACGGCGGAGGAGGGGCTTGAGGGAGAATGGTTGCAGCTCCAGGGCTCTGATTGGAATAAATAGATGCAATGAGACAAGAGCAAAGGATCGAGTCTGGTGCCCCTGCTGTCGATGCTAGGGCAAAGGATGTGTCTGTACATGTTGTTTCTGAGGTAGTGAACAAGTCTAAAGGTGTGATTCAAGTTTTCTATAACCCCATCTTTCTGCAAACACATCAAGTATATTTAAAGGCTTTCATATGGGAGGCTCCCTTAAGTTAGCTCAGTCTGCTGCTTATAAACCACTTCTAAAGAGATTAATTACAATCCCTTACGACACACCCAAGTGCAAATCCCCTCCCACTCATAAATGATCTGAGATCCTCTGCTGAGACTGGTATATGATGACGCTGTCTGCAGAAATTTGTAGCAGTTTGATCTTTAAGATGAAGCACAAGGACAAGCGTACATTTGCCTTCCACAGCTTTTCACATATCTTGCTGAACACTGGTAGAGTTTTATCAGTTCTCTCACCTTGTGCAATCTTGTATGCAGTCTTGACTGTTGCCATCTTTCAGGTAGCAAGCTGCTCTGTTGGAATATAGAATACAGAGATCTTCTGGACTATCAATCCCTGCATAGAAAATAGAGACCAATATCAGAAATGTAATACACAGCTTGGAAACAGCACGCATAGTTCTGCAGTTATCTTGGGGGTGGAATACAGAATATCTGCAAAGACATCATGAACTCAAAGTTTGAATCGTGTACTTATTGTCTAAAACAGACTGTTTAATGTGCTCTCTGAGCAGCTATAGAAGCGCTGTAGAACGTACAGAGCTCCTGTCATGATGAAATAAAGAAACTTCAGTTATTGGAAGATACTGAGCTATCATTTCTTTTCTTTCAGATTTATGAATACAAAGTGACAGACACGCATACACACACATGTTAAATGTTTTACTAGCTTTTATCTGCAGGTTAAAAGCTAGTATATGTGTAATATGTGTAATATATATATATATATATATATATATGGGTCAAAATGGGAGATGCCCCCAAGGGTGGTGGAGAATGACCGAGCTAAGATCCTGTGGGACTTCCAGATACAGACGGACAAAATGGTGGTGGCTAACCAACCGGACATAGTGGTGGTAGACAAACAGAAGAAGACGGCCGTAGTGATCGATGTAGCGGTTCCGAATGACAGCAATATCAGGAAGAAGGAACACGAGAAGCTGGAGAAATACCAAGGGCTCAGAGAAGAGCTCGAGAGGATGTGGAGGGTGAAGGTAATGGTGGTCCCCGTGGTAATCGGAGCACTAGGTGCGGTGACTCCCAAGCTAGGCGAGTGGCTCCAGCAGATCCCGGGAATAACATCGGAGATCTCTGTCCAGAAGAGCGCAGTCCTGGGAACAGCTAAGATACTGCGCAGGACCCTCAAGCTCCCAGGCCTCTGGTAGAGGACCCGAGCTTGAAGGATAAACCGCCCGCAGGGGCGTGCTGGGTGTGTGTGTGTGTGTGTGTGTATATATATATATATATATATATATATATATATATATATATATATATATATATATATATATATATATATATATATATATATATAGACATTTCCCTTTGAGATTTTGACAACTGACTCGTGCAAAGTCCGCACGCTGTTTCTCTCCACCTGCCTTAACTTAACAGTGTTTTCTTCACTATCACAGAGTTAAGCAAATCACACAGGTCTACGGTGCATGTTTCAAACACAGCAACATTATCCTGCTACACTAAACACATTCATGTCAGTGTGCTGCCTCATCAGATGAAAACAGATTATGGATGATGACACAGCGTGGCAGTGATGATGATGTCTTAGCAACTGAGAGCACTTAGCGAGGTTATTGTGACAGTAGATCATATAAACTACAGCAACTGTGTGCATACCACAACTACGAGGCCTGTCAAAGTATCTTGAATGTCTCGTTCAGTTTCATTTCTACTGAAAAGAACCTTTTTCACAGATTGGAAAAAATTCTGCATGTGTAGATTAGGTCACATCTGTTGTGCTTCCCACAGTAATCCAGATAGATGATGCCCAGCGACTTTCACAGTCTTAACTGAGTATATTATGGCTGTCCACAGAAAGAGACACAAGGCCATATATTTAACGGAGAGTGAGCAGAGGTTTCTCTTCCTCCATCAACTGCTCGTCGTCTCACTCTCTGTGAGAATTATTGCTGCAGTCCTACAAATTCAATTTCACAGTGAGTGGTTAGAGGTCATGTGACTTGGACAGACCTGAGCTGAGAGGCTTAGCACCAGACTAAAACAGCAACACTGTCTGCGTACAGCCACAGTCCATCATCCCAGGGATAAGTCACTAAATATTAACATCGTAATGGATCTTACTAAAATTTTGAATACTGCAAATAAACTGTTCACACAAAAATGTGAAGTCTGAGACTGAGAATTTGAAATTGTTTATGAGGAATTATTTCCATAGGGAAAATGATTTGTATTGCTATCCTGTTTTCATGTGTAAGTCTCTGCAGTGTGTTAAAGTGACAAAAATAAAGACAAGCACTGACATTATAGCTACGACCCTATGACCTTTGATTTAAAGTTAAATTAAAGTATGACACCATAGAAAGCTGTTATTAAAATATGATGATGAATAAACAGCTGAGAAAACAGTCGATCAGTTCTGATTCATTTGTCAGCTCATAACACACTGATATGAGTAAAAATGTTATGATTAGTGACACGGTGGCACACAGGTAACTTCTAACCAGCAACCTCACTGTATAAAACTAATTAAATAGTTTTTTCTTAATATTCTAAAATATTACAAACACGATCAACAGTGAGTGCCCCTGAGGCTTACCTGAATCTGTATAGCCCTGAATGGCTTGTGAGTATTTCTCCAGTGCATCGGCAAACTGTCCATTTTTAAACAGCAGGTTTCCTTCGTTCTTTAGCCGGGCCAGGGGTGGGGGCAGGGCCCCACATGGGGCATCAAGGTTGACAGTTTCTCCAGCATTTCCTCCAACTGGAGTTGCCTTACCGCTGCCGCTCTGATCACCCTGAACCGAAGCTGTCGAGCCTCTCTTGCTTGATCCATTGGCTATCTTTTCCTGCGGGACTTTGTACTTGTCTGAGCTGCCTCTGTTCCTCCTGTGTTCATGGTGGGAGCTGTTGGACTCGGCGTGTGGACCCCCGTCCCCTCTGCCGTGGGGCTTTTTATGAGCGTTTCCCATGTCTCCCCTTTCGACAGGAGTAGCTGATCTCTCCTCCCCTCCCACGGGCTGGCTAGGTTGAACCAGACAAGCTGGAAGGGAGAGGGAGGGAGGGGAGAAGCAGAGGGAGAGAGACAGAGAAGGGGAAGTCACACCCACAGGAAAGAGTCAGCAGTTACATCATAGTGTGGGAGGAGAGGAGCACATGACACGGAGCCACTTCAAACAGGGAGTTCCAGGAAGTAGAGATACCAAACAGTGACTTATGAAAGGGCTGTGTGGGGGTAGGGCAGAAAACACATGCATGCACTGTTCCTTCACCCAGAGAGACAAGAGGGGAATTTCCTCTATCTATAGGACAGCAGACAGAAGGGGATGTGACTAAAGCACTACTATTACCGGCAATGTTGGAGCTTCCTAACATGCTCTGTATAAATCGTGACTGTATTAGAGGGCAAATCCTTCAACTTCTAAATCCAGCACAGCTATAAAGACACAAAAAACTTTCTGCTATAAAGTTAAAATTTAACACCTCATTCAAGTTACATAAATTAGAGTAGCAATAGATTTGAGTCCAGTTAAGTCAGTGGAATGACTTAACTTGTTACTTTTCATTAAATGAGAATATAGATAAAAATATATCTCCAGTAAGGGAAAAATCTCATCTGGGAAATGTGTACCACAGTCTACTGGTTTACCTCATTCACTTCCTGCTAGTCTTGCTAGCTAATATGAAATCAACAGTGAAATAAAAACATGTCAAATAAAGGATCAATGCACACTTTTAACAAAAATCTAAGTTTCCTCTGAACTCATAACTTACCTAAGCTTGACTATAACTGAAAAACGATTTCACTGCATGTTAAATAGAGAGTAAGCAACATTTAAATCAGTTGCGGTTTGATTGATTTTTGGATGCAAATGGGTTATCATAAATGGCCATTAGCGCCGTTATAGTCTCTATGTCTGTGTTTAAGGATATTGATTGTTTTTAGTAGTTCAAACAATCACCAGTTTTATGAGCTTTGTTGTCACTGTCAGTCTGGTTATCCGCCTCTTCTATCTCTTGGATGAGGATTTTTTTGCCCTTGCGTTGCTTCTCTTGTTGGCATTCCTCCATCTTCTTCTCAATTTGAGACAAAAGTTGCTAAAACACAAACAATTCATCCATTAGAACATCTCATGTTTTGTTTGTCACAACTATTCATATCACAATCTATGCTAGATTACTTAGTTGTAGTGACTGGTGTATGTATAACTACAAAAAGGAACATTTTCTTCCCATTTACACCTAAATTATACTCAAATAAATAGAAACAGAAGTTAAACAATGCAATTAAAGGGGACGGGTAAACACAGCACATCCTGAGCTGTTCCACTGATACAGATCTGTTAAAAAAGCCACATCATCCTCTATTTATGGTAATGACATAAATACATGAAAGACTTCCAGTGATAGACTCACTAAATCACTCAACTTTCACAAATACAGTGACACCTAGTGGATGAAAGGTAGACTGGCGCATGATGAACATGCCTCAGTACCATCACCTACAGTTGCAGGGGTGTTCTGTGGCTCTTCCCTGAGCACCGTCCTCAGGTCTTCAGTGGCCATGTGGAAGTTGCCCATATGATTATAAACAACAGCACGACGAAGCAGGGCTAACGGAAAGAAGTGCATTACAATATGTAGCACATACACTAATGCTGCTGTAGCTAAAGTATACCACATCATATAAATACATCTAAAAGTGCAGGTGTATTTATTCTGGAAGCATTATTGTGTTAGAAATTATAGAAATAACATTAACACACCTTTCAGATTGCCTGGTTCTAGCTCGAGCACACTCAGGCAGTCTTTCAGGGCATTGTGCCAGTGCTCGAGCTTGATCTCTGCCTGGGCTCTGTTGTTGTATGCAGCCACAGTTGTTATAATGGAAAGGCTCCTGTAATGGAATAAACAATAAAGCAAACCTCTATTTACAGTGAGATTATTGCACAAACACTTACTACTACAGCTACAATGAAAGATGACAGTCTACTACTTACAATATATACCAAGCAAAATGATAAAAAGCCCTTTAAGAGGTGCTAAGTGCTTTCTGCAATGAATGAGTTGTTTAAAGAACCTGACCTGGAATAGTATGTGACCGCCTCCTCATAATCCTTTGCTCTAAAAGCTTCATTGCCTTTGTCCTTTTCACGATTTGCCAGGAAGAGCTTCTCCTGTTGTGACAGCACTGGATGGATCACAGGGGAAACCTTACATGTTACACAAAAATGCCAACACACCTGATGTACGTTGTATGCTTAATAATTACTGCAAAAGAACACTTTCTATCCACAATAGATTACATGAAGTGTCCACTTGAGTCTTGATTTTAGGATGTCCTGAGTTTATAATTGCAGGTGGATCAGTTTTGTCCACATCCTCCTCTATTTTCTCACATTCTTTTTCCACATCGAACCTGGAAAGAAGGTGTAAAATATACACTTAAAGGTCAAGTTTTTAAACTGTGGATCACTGTAATGGAAGCAGTTTAGCTTTAAAGCCCTTTTACAAAGTAAAAAGACTTGGGAAGCTTTTATGCACAGAGAATTCAGCTGCTGCAACAGTGGGGTCTTTCTTCTGAATATAATAGACAAATGTGGAGACAGCATGACTCACTTGTCCCATTCTCGGTAATCACGTGGTAGGGCGCATTTTGAGGGTTTCTTTCTTTCTTGTGGAACTGTTTTCTATCATGAGAAAAAACTCTGTTTGAATATTTGTCTTCTATACATATATGTAACTGGTTATGTACTGTATATGCCTTGATTTTTTTTACCTGGCTCAGAGGAATGAAGCAATTGAAACCTCTTACAGGTGGCATATTTTCTTTCACTAGATCATCAAATACTGACTGGTGTTTCAGGGTTGTTTCAGTCTTTTTGGTTTCTTCTTGCCATCTCTGAGCAAAGTATTTAGAGAAACAGCCATGTGAGAACAAAGTAAACAGGATTTATTTATTTTTTTAAAAGAAAGAAAAAAATGTGTACCATACTTTCAATTCATCCTCAATTTGGTTCCACTCATCTTTAGAGAGGCTGGCTGCTGTGGCTACAGGCATTTCCTTCCTAAGAGCTCGGCTCTTAGGGTCCAGTTTCTCCAGGTGACTCTCACAGAACTTGATCAGGTGAGGATAAATGCCCTCTTCGCCAGACCTTTAACCAAACAAAAAAGAAAAATAAGGAATAGCTTTTTTTGCAATATTTTTCATTCACATTTGCCAGCCTGTATTTTGTTATGACATGCACTATTATCCCTCTGCAACTGATGACAAGTGTTACGTAATCTATTTGCAATATAGCACATACATCTTACCATCTCAGTGGAGAGTGAGTGAAACTTGACATGATGATGAGTTTATAACCTTCATAAAGAAAAACCTCACCAACACTATAAAGGGACTGGACTGACTGATTGCTTTATTTTGAGCATGTAAATATAAATACGATTAAAAAAAGCAGCAAAAGTCCATTGAACACAGGTAAAGGAAGAAAAGGGACAGTGAGTTTCCTCCAACAACACTATATCGCTCAACAGACAGTTACCTCAGTGTTCTCAGGATCTTCTCGAGGTATCTCACATCTTTACATTTTTCAATGTAATCGTAGTCCAGGTGCTCCACAGGAACCTTGCCCCTGTAGTCCACAGTGGTGGAGTGACTCTGAAGGGATAAAACTGCGTCTTCACTCATTTCTGGAAAGAATTTACACAGTCAATGTGTCAAAAAGTGTTCCATAAAAGGGAGACATGGCAGTTCTGCATTATATTTGTATAACTTACCAGCTTTTTAGCTAGCTACCTTAACTTTACTGGTAATTTTCAGAGGTGGGACCAAGTCATTGTTTTGCAAGTCTCAAGTAAGTCTCAAGTCTTTATCCTCAAGTCTCAAGTCAAGTCTCAAGTAATGTCAGGCAAGTCAGAGTCGAGTCTCAAGTCCCTGGTGTAAAAGTCCGAGTCAAGTCACAAGTCTGAAACTTTGAATTTCAAGTCCTTTCGAGTCTTTAAAAAAAACACACGAAAAAAGCATGTTGCAGTTATGCTAAATGTAAATATTAGACCATGTGATTTTAAAATCTGTGTTTTTCTCAACACATGACAAAATAGTGAACTTAGAAAATATACACAAATTGTGAAATTGCACCTCTATAAAATGCAGCTCAATTAAACCTAGCTCCAAGAATAATTTTCACCGACAGTTCTGAGATAAGCTGCATGTTATTCTTGGATGCGGTTGTAGGACCGGCTTTAAAATCGCATGACAAAAATATCATACATATAAAAAAAAAACTGTATCACCAACGTAGCCTGGACAACATTTGCTAGTTAGATGAAGTCAGCTATCTCATCTTAGCATATTTATATGCATATTTATAATCATACGGTTCTTGGAGTGAGTGCATACACTCATGAAGTTTAGTAACTTCCGGTCACTGCAACAAGCCCAGGTACAGTTTACCGACGGATGGGTGCAGGACCTTGAAATGCACCGTGTAGAAAGTAAAGACCATCGTATGTATCATAAGTTTACCAGTCTCACAAATCGTCGTCATAAATACACATTCCTTAACCGTTTATTAATATAACCTTTGAGCTCAACGGTAATTAGTCAGTAGTGGAAATAATTTCTGGTAGCATCACAGAAATGTAGCAGTGACAATAATATTGTATGCTGTAATCGTACTGGGCAATTAGTGATACAAAAACCTGTTTTATCCTGTGAATAAAAGTATATGTTTTTGTCAATGTACCATAATAACAGAAGCGAAACACAATATTGTGTCAGGACAATTCACTATTTATGCACAATAAATAAAGGAGCATAGCGCGACAATTTCTGTTCAGCGCCAGACTTGCTTGTAACCTATATCACCAATTATGTTAAGAAAAATGACGCATTAACTACAACAGCAGACTGACCTGTGTGGAAATGCTTGGAGCAGACTAACCTGTGAGCTGGAGTGTTCTGGGACGTTATATTTGATCTTTCGTGTCTTTGTTACTTTGGAAACATGGCTGAACAATTTCTCTTCAACGACGTAATCCGATAACAACCGATCTCTTTACCCGTCGGCTTCCCGTGGCTGTCATGCGACCGGCTATTGCAGTTAATAATACAACGGCTTCTTGACATTTTTGTGTTTCTTTTTATCTCTGTGTAACTGATTTTAATTGAAAGCCTGCGTGCGCTAGTACCGCTTGCCACGAGTTCCCAGAATCCTTTGCGGTTCTACCCGTGAATGACGTCACATTTTCAATCTCTATATAATATGCATGTTAAATTTTATATTTGGGGTAAAATATCAAGTCTTTTCAAGTAAACCGGTTCAAGTCCAATTCAAGTCCCAAGTCATTGGTGTAAAAGTCCAAGTCAAGTCACAAGTCTTAGAACATTTTTTCAAGTCAAGTCTAAAGTCATAAAATTAATGACTCGAGTCTGACTCGAGTCCAAGTCATGTGACTCGAGTCCACACCTCTGGTAATTTTAATAGTTCGTCAGAAACAGCTAGGTTCTATAATTAGGGATGTAACATTCAGGAAAGGCAGACTTATCTCTTAAGTGTCTCTTGAGTAATTAATGCAAGATCACATTAATGTTAATAATGTTAAGCAAAACTAGTTTACCTGCTCCCGTTTGGCCGAACGCTCATCGACAATGTGGTGTGTATTGCTATGGTAACCACACACGGACGGAAGGCCGGTAGCGCCGAGAGGAAGCACGTGACACAGCCAACAGAGGGCTCCAAATTTGAAAACGTGGCTGGTGAACATGAGAAAACAGGAACAACAGCGGGGGGACAGCTGAGGCCTGAGGAAACAACATCGCCTACAGAGGCCACGGCTTTTTGGAATAGCCCCGTTTTAACTTCAGGTAGGTATTTGTTAAATATTAAGCGCGTTTATTCCCGAAGAAGATTATTTTGTCGAGCTTAAGGTACAGGTGCGTGGAATTCACCGACATTACCTCGTACTGGTTCTAGTTTCAGGAGGCTAACAACGTTGTGTTAGTAAACGTGGATGGCAGACAAAAATGTCAGCCACATTTTTTTTCTTTAATTATAACTCGGTGTTTGACAGATGTTTTACGAGGCCCACAGTTTTTTTTTTTGTTTGTTTGTTTGTTTGTTTTTTAATGGCAATCATTTTTGCATGGCATTTCAGGCTTAACACAGGTGTAACTGATTAGTCATTCACTGTGCCATTCCGGGTCCCCTTCAGTCACATTAACAGGAGGCTATTTCAGCTTTGACGGAGCATCACTGCTTTTAATTCTGGAACCGGTTTTTATCCTGTCATGTCTTGTTAAAATGGCTGCTCTGACCCTCTGAACTAGCATAGAGGGTGAAATTACACTGTAAAATGCGCACGCACGAAACGTCGTCGGGTTTTTGTTTTGTTTTGGATGAATTTTACTAATATCAGTTTTGCGTGTGTTTACCAAATAATTTTGCCTTGTCATATTTCTTCAGACGGAATTAAGTGTGAAAATAACGAGGAGTAAAATGATGTTAAAGGTGGTGTATACTGTCAGTCGGGCTCTGTCGGTGTCTTTTGGCGGTTATGGAGCTCTTTAA
Organism: Aulonocara stuartgranti; assembly: GCF_965226115.1. Classification (NCBI taxonomy): domain Eukaryota; kingdom Metazoa; phylum Chordata; class Actinopteri; order Cichliformes; family Cichlidae; genus Aulonocara; species Aulonocara stuartgranti. The sequence goes on along the minus strand of NC_138947.1, from coordinate 32,525,784 downwards.
AGCGGCATCAGAGAGGGCACGAGACGGGGGGATTTAAATCGGCAGCAGCACGCGCTCTCATAGCAACGCGGATGAAACAGCTGAGAAGGATCAGAGATAAATCAGCTGTCTGTTGCTTTCTGATATACAAACTGCTACTTTTATACACTGAAAACCACCGTAAGATTCGGGAGATAACTTTTATTTTACTGTAAGTCAGTCCAGCATGAGACGCCTTTTAAAAATATAGTTTTTAAAAGTATTTAAGCTAGCGTTGTATGTGTTTACGGTCTCTTTAAGTTCATATTTGCTGTGCTGAAGTAGTTCTGTTTATTATATTCTGTTTCACTCCAGGTGACTTGTAATCCCCTGGAGGCCAGGCTAAGGTTTGTTGGCGCACTCAGGAGGAAGATGCAGTGCACTCCTGAATCTAGTCTTTATCTTGATGGCTCTAAAGGGCAGCACTGCTACGATGACTGCTCTGACAGTGGATACTCAGGTTTTTTCCAGAGCCCACACAGCACCAGTGGAGCTGATTCATGTAGGTCTTTGTCTCCGGTGGAACTGGATGAAACGCCCAAAGAGAACCTCCGGGTTTCTGTCACGCCAAAGAAGATCCGAGAACAAGTCAGATTTTTGGGCAGAGACTGCAGGAAGGTTTCAGCTGTAAGCTGGTGTGAAACTCCTAAAATATGCAAAAGGAATACCTCGCTGCGACAGAGACTTCTACTGTGTAAACCCACTGTAGATGTCAAAAATGACAACACAAGATCACCGTGCACCAGAGGGATTGAATCCCCTGTCAGTGGGTCTGAACCCTATTTGAATACATCATTTGACTCTGTAGACACTGAGATGGGGGCATCAAGCACTTTAAAAGTGGACCAGGACCTGCCACTATCAGGCAGGAAGCGCCGTGTTCTGTTCACACAGGTGAGGACCTCAACTCTTGAAGATGGCAAGCACAACTGTTGTCACCTTCCCAGTTTTGAGAAAGAAGCCTCACTCACAGATCTAGACATGAGTGAACACATTTTTGCATCTGGTCAATGTAATGTCAAGACTCCAGGCTTCAACGAATTCCTGCCCATCTCTAAAGAAAACTCTCAGTCACCACTGGGCAGCATGACAGATAATCTATATAATGGCTCAAGTGTCTTGTGCACACCATCATCTGCACATACACCCAGCTATATCAGGTATGTGTTTTATTGACGAAGAAAATAAAACTTTAAAATATTTAAACACAGATTAACTCCTTTCTGACTTTTAAACAGGTCGTTGAGTGAGGACAGCGGTTTCAGCTCAGTGACTCTTGATAAATCGCAAGACTCCACAGTGGACCATGATGGCTCGTTCCAGGAGCTGCTGCTGTCTGCCTCCAAAGGAAACTCTGAAACTCCAAATCCAACAGAGGGAAGGCGCCGCTCCCGTTTGCAGCGTCAGCACAGGCTCTCTACGCTTAAAGAAGGTGGCTCTCAGTCTGAGGAAGACCCAACGGACAGAAAGCATCAACATCCTTATCAATGTTACAGCCATTCTAAAGAGGATGAGGTTTTTGCTGGGGATATCACCCCTCGCAGTGTCCTCTCTGTTAAATGTGGTAATGCCGTGAGCTCTGATCGCTTGGGCTCAGCAAAAAAAGATTATACCACCCCACAAAGAGTGACTAAAACCAAGGCACAAGACATGACCCCTTGTTCTACAGATTTTGGCAATCCAGATATCACACCACTCAGGATGACTCCAGTTAACCTCTCTCTGACTCCAGCGCTGCAGCTGGTTCAAGCTATGTGTCAGCACCATGCCCAGATGTTGGCTGGTCAAAGTCCAAGCCTGAAAGAGCAGCTGAAGTCTGCAGCAGCACTGACCAAGACCCCAAGCACTCTTCGGACCACTATGCCATTGGCAGGGCTGATTGGCAGGAAGATGGGCCTGGAGAAGGTGGACATACTCACAGAGCTGATGAAGAGGAACCTCAGGCACATCCTGGCTGTTATACTTTGCCAGATGGACTCTGAGAGTGTCTATAGGTGATGTTTCCAAATATACATTTTTATTCACACAATGTTTTACAGCGCATATCATCCATGCTTACTTGCCACAGGTTGCAGCTCCTTTCCCATTTGGTCACTGATTAATAAAATCATGACTACATTTTTAATGGAGTAAAGAATAATTCAGAGTCCTGTAGAATGATCGCAAGGTGATTGACGCTGAGCTGAAACATACATGTTGTTATAACAGTGTTTATGTTGTATAAACGATGCAATTATTAGTAAAATCAGTGGAGTTTAGCTTGCATTACAAACTTGTGTTGTCTAAAAAGTTTAGTGAGCTGAAAATATTTCTCTCATACTTTGTTGTTTTTCACAGGTGCAGCTGTGTTTGCAAAAGCTGGAATCAAATTCTCCAGCAAGACAAGCTAGCTAGCACAATGAGAAGAAGCCACCTGAGTCAAGTGGAGGCTGCTCTTGAGGTAAGAGCCAGGCTATGGCTAAAGGTCTTATAAGCAGGGCTGCACATAAGTGGTCCGCAGGTGTGCATTTGCTGTCAAAATAAAAGACGTGCACCAGATAAGAAGTTGCAACGCGCGTTTGCGTACATAAGATTTTCTGGAGGAGGACACACATTTGTTTAGAACTCTTAAAAATGTTGAAGAAGCAAACTCCTTTAAGAAATTGCTTTGGTGTTCCTCCACCTCCAAAGAAATGTCAGGAGTCCGAACAGCAAAAGAAGCGCGTATTCTCGGAAAAGTGGTTGCAGGAGGTGAGCTGGCTTCAAACAAATGATGAACGCACAGAGATGTGGTGCAGAATATGCCGTGAAAATCCCACTCTAGCGGACAAAAACTGTGCCTTTTTATATGTATGCAAACGCCCATTTCAGCCTCTTATCTTATTCGCTTCCTATTTTGACAGCGAATGCGCACCTGCGGACCACTTATGTGCACCCCTGCTTATAAGAGTGTTTGTTCAGCTCTGTAGCATTTAGCTTTCTGTGTTTTCAGTTAAACACAACATCTCTGTTATCACAGTCTTTGCTCTGTGGTCATCAGTGCATACGTACATCAAAATGAGTCGGCGTTATCACAATCTCCATCACTGTCACTGAAATGACTCTGAACTTATTTGCTGTCGTCTTATAGCTTGGTGCTGCTGTCCATGTCGCTGATGCAGAGACCAGAGCCATGTTGCTTAAGCGATCAGCTCTGAAGACAGTTCAGGCCCAGTCTAGGACCTCCAGCTACTGCACTCCACAGTCAGGAAGCAGGGCTTTAACGCCACTGCAGCTCAGCGCCTTGCATTCAGACAGCAGCAGCAAACGGGATAAATTTCTGGAGGTAAGTTACAAATCCATTAAACTGCATTTTCTTGAACATGGTACAGTCATGCTTTGAGGCATTTCTCATCAAACATTTATCAAAGTTATTTTAATAACTTCTTTTTCCTCTCAGGTTGCTAAAACCCTCTTCAATGATGAGTGCCTCAAGCCTTGTCCGAGATGTCAGCATCCCGCAAGATGCCATTCAGGCAAAAGAGAGGGAGTGTGCAGCAGAGCTGACTGTGGATTCCAGTTTTGCATGTCATGCTTGTGTACTTCTCACGGCTCTAGAGAGTGCGGTAGTCACTCTGCAGGCCGTCGCAGAAAGGACATACTTCCCGGAAGCGCTCAAAGCAAGCGCAATGTTAAAAGACTATGAACAAATTATTCCTGCTTCATGAAGTCACTTTAATAATATCTATTTTTTGCAAGTTTATAGATGGCAATAAGCAGCGAGGAAACAGATGTGTAGTACGTGCGGTGTCTGTACTCTTCAATGTTTGTTTGTATTTCTTTACTTATCCCATCCTACCCCTTTCCTTTTTTGATATAGTTCTTACTTGTATATTTTTTTTAAATTATGCACTGAAGGAGGTTTTACCAGCAGATAAAAGGATTTCATTTTACTGTTGTATTTTTCTATGCACTGACTGTACAGCATGTTGGGTTTTTTGTTTTGGAGCTATTGAGATTTTCAGCTTTTACAAACATGTTTTCTAGATCGGTTTTAAAATAAACTTGATATATAGTAAAACCTTTTTTTTCTTCTTCTTTTCTTCCCCTACCCGTGTGCTGCGTCACATTTGTGAGGATTGTGTATGTCGCTGTAACATGTACAAATCAGTCTTTGGTGCCACCTAGTGGTTTGACACTTTCACTGCGAAAGGAGTTTTATTTTAACCCCCCCCCCCCCCCCCCCCCCCAAAAAAAAAAAAATATATACACATACACACCTTAGATACTTAGAACTTTAAAGTAATCTCTGAATTAGCTCGAATAAATCGATCCTGGGGTATTAAAGAAGAAACTCTAAATTGCATTAATTTCTCTGGTCCTGTCTGGTTAAACTTTTACTGCCCCCCCGTGTTTTGAAAATGCGTCCACTTCCATAGCAACCTGGACTCACAGTGATTGAGTTTGACTTTCTGAGTAAGCCCGTCTGAAAGTACTGTCTGCCATTTTTATTTTTAAGGAAAGGCATGTGTGGATTCATTTCAACAGGTAAGAGCAGCACTTTAAACACATCTCAGTTTACTCATGTTTTTACAACTAGCGTGTTGGAAATTTGAGTTTTTCTTTCTCTTTGCAAGAGTTTCTCCGCCTTACTGTGGACAGTTTTGTGAGTAAAAGTTTAGATTCCTCATATTTTCCCCAGTCTGTTACAGCTCGGACAGAATGTTTGTTTTTTAAGCGTTTTAATGTTGATCTTCACACAGGAGAGCTCTCTGGCCTCTGATGCTGTACTGGCTCACTTCTTCAATGATTTCCTAAGTGCGCCGGTAATGTAGGCCTGACATAGATATGCAGAACTTTGACATGGCTCAAAGCAGTTTTCTTACCTTCGCATGTTTTTGCCAGCCTTTCCCAGAGGCTTTGCGGTACAACCGGGAGACGGGGCTGTTTGAGATGGCGAGTAGAGCGGCAGAGTTTGTCTCCACAAGAATCCGATCAGCCCTTTACAACAGAAAATCACAGCTTCTTGCTGTTGACCCGTCACTGCTCACCAAAATGCCCCCAATAGACAATCATTACGCTGTCTGTGTAAGTAGCTGCTAGCAAAATGTTTGTGTGTGTTTGTATGGAGGGGTAGAAATCTCTATACTGGATTGAAGAACTTGTCCCTGACATTCACAGTGCCTGGACAGAGAGCGAGGAATGCAGTGGATCAAAAAGGAAAGATTCCCCTTTTTCCTTCAAAGTGATTGTTATCATGAATACAGGTAAACTGTTAAATCCTGTTGAAACAAATGTTTTAATGCATTTGTTTTGCAGGCAAGTTTCATCTCATTTTTACCTACATTTTCTCTTTACCTATGAAATGTGATTTCTTTGCAGTATCCAGACAGTGTGCTAAGATGCCTTGATGCTGACTTTGCTGTCTCCTTATTTTATGATGAACAAGTAAAGTCTGGGTCTCTTTTTAGTTTAGTTTGCAAGTGTTTTAACTTCTAAAAGAAGTATCGATTTAAGATTGCTACTTTCAGATCTGAGACTAATCTCTTCTCCGTCTTTTAAGAAGCCTAAAGGCTTCAAGAATCTCTGCAGAGAGAGCCATGCTAACTTATAGGCTGCACATAGAAGAAGCAATACAACAGCAGCCATTTACAGGCCATTCTTTTGAATCTTTTGTCTCGTCTCTCTGCCTCACCAGCTGTGGCACATGGCTGTGCCTACCTGAGAGGTTTCTACCTGTTATAAGGGAGTTTTTCCTTTCTACTGCTGCCAAGCACTTTCTCATCTGATTGTGGGGTTTTCTCTGTATTATTGTAGGGTCTTTTTCTTACAATAAAAAGGGCCTTGAGACAACTGATATTGTATTTAAATAAAACTGAATTCAACTGAATTAAAAAAAAGAATGTTTTTAAGAAATCTTGCTTGTGTATTTTCCAACTGGCAGTGCCTCCTCTCTCTGTGATTTTCCCCAGACTAGCCAAGCTTCTGCTTCAGTGGGACCCAAACTTGTGTATTCACAGAAGGAAAAGCAGTTCAGTTCGGACCACCCTGTCAGCCCCTCAACTGCGTTCCTTAAAATTAAACACGGGTAATACTAATGTAGTAAATGTCTTGTCCCGCAGTGCAGCAAAACAAAATGTGTTTGTATCCTGTGAGTATAAAAATAAGAACTATGTGTGTCCCATGTTTTTATTTCCTCACATCTCAGGGTTTATGAGCACACGCAATCTTACATGTCTAACATCTCTGCAAAAGGGACAACTTATTCCAAAAAGCAGTGGCTCAACCAGATGTTACTCCAGCTGGTCTGAGCCAGAAAGCCTGTGTTCCTTTCCCCCTTTGTCCTCATCAGGTTTCTCCTCTGCTCACCTTCAAAGTGGGAAACCTCAGGAACTTAAGAGCTCACAAACAGAGCTGGGTGTCTGCTCTGGGCTATCATCTGTTAGTAAAGAGAAACACCTAAAAGAGATCAGTTGCCTGGCATCTCATTCTCCCGGACAACACTTGGAGTACCTGGCTGTCCAAGTGACTGAACAGGTGCTTAAAGACACAATGAATGTAACGGATGGTCCGAACCAGGCAGACACTTGGGAGTGCTTCAGCAAGTCAGGAGATCAGGCAAACTGTAGCAGCACAGACAGATCCTGTAAATGTGACCTTAACCGACATCTCAACAGAGGAAGACTGGAGGGGGAGAAAGAGAGAAGTCAACGTGGCAAGAGGGGGTGTGGATGGGATAAGAAGGATCAGGAAGAGGGGAGCAGAGCCACAAACCAGGAAGATGTCCCTTATACTTGTTGCAATGATACAGGTTTCTATGGAAGCTTGGATAAGTTTAGGGAGTTTTTACAAGGAACGTCAGGAGAGAAGCTCCTTAATCTCTGGATGGATATAGAGAGACTGAAGGCTGCACGGGACAAAGAGCGGAAGCACAGGTAAACACACCTGTCTTATTCTGCAGCTCGAAAAGTTCTAAATATTCAAGCAGAATTTATTGTCTTTTGTTAAGTGAAATAAATTTTCAATGTGGTATTGTTTCAGGTATTTGGTTCTCATGAGAAGCTGCTACCTGCTGAGCAGCAGTCAGTTCAGTCTGAATGCGGAGCTGCTCTCCAGACTGGGACTGACTACCTCCCCCTGCTGGACAGAGGACAAACTGCGCTCAGTTCAGACCTGCCTCACTGAGCCTCTGCTCCACTACTGGTGAGATTTGCAGTGTTTATCTTCTAAATGTCAGTGACTGTGTCTAGAATGCATCCATAAAAATGACCTTTACATTTACTCCTGTATTACATTTATTATTTTGTTGTCTTGTATAATTGTTGATTGTGTTCTGTATAAACTGGGTTTTCATATGTTATAATTTTGAAATTATGCCCCCTCTCTTTTCTGCAGGGTTCCTCGGTTCTGGACATCTCTGTGCCATCAGGAAGACCATAGTAACTCCTCTGATGTGGAGCTGAGGACAGGGTGGTGTTACAGCTCTTCTTTGGGCTCACAGCCTCGCTGTTGCTCAACGTTCTTACGAACTGACAGCAGCTCGCCCCAGTCTTCCCATACTGTCCGTACACAGGTAGGTGTATTGAGATATATGTTACTATGTGCTTATAAGCTTTATGGCAGGAAATCAAGCCCACAAAAGCATCATGAATAAACAACCCAGAGTTTTTATCAGTCAGCAGTAAAAAAGGATTAAAAGATAGATTTTATCCATCCATCCATTCGCTTCCGCTTATCCTTTTCAGGGTCGCGGGGGGCGCTGGAGCCTATCCCAGCAGTCATAGGGCGAGAGGCAGGGTACACCCTGGACAGGTCGCCAGTCTGTCGCAGGGCCAACACACAGGGACAGACAACCATTCGCACTCACATTCACACCTAGTGGCAATTTGGATTATCCAATTAACCTATCCCCACAAGCTGCATGTCTTTGGACGGTGGGAGGAAGCCGGAGTACCCGGAGAGAACCCACGCAAACACGGGGAGAACATGCAAACTCCACACAGAAAGACCCCGGCCTGATGGTGGAATTGAACTCAGGACCTTCTTGCTGTGCGGCAACAGTGCTAACCACCGTGCCACCGTGCTGCCTCATATGCGTGATTCGTTTGAAACATACTGAGACCTTTGATGAGCATCTGCAGAGTGTTCACATCTTTAACTCATATCAGTGCAGGTTGAGAAAGTGCATACAGGGATAAAATAGTGTCGGTAAACCACAAAACACGGTCTTTACGAGCGTTCTGTGCCGATGGCCACATCTTGTTTATACTTGTATAAATTGTTCAACTTGGTAGTTTCTCCCTCTAGTCATCCATGCTCCTCCTGCATGCACTCTACACCCTGCTGGGGTCCTCTCCCACTGCCATCTCCTGATTTGTGAACCACTGCAGGAAGTGATTTATCAAACATCTTTTGCAGTCTAAAAACATACAAAACAGAGACAAACGGGAAAACTATTCAAGCTGTGTCTTTGCACGCTAAGGATTCACCTGTTTTGATAGATTTTTGTAGTGACTAAACAATGTACTGTGGGAAAATAATTTTAAAGCCAAAACAAATGAAAATCAACTAGTTTTCACTCCAGCTTTACCTAGTTATTTTATATAAACGCTATATTGCATTTAAAGTTTTTGTATTGTATTTCATCAGGTGATGTCCAGCAGAAGTCAACTACAGTGCACCACAATGATGGAAAAGATGCTGCAGGCTCTTTGTGCTGAGTCTCGTGCTGGCTCATACTTCACACACTTCTGCGAACAATCTGGAAACCAGGTACAAACAGCTGCAGATGTTAACGAACTGTTTTAGAGAACATGAGGCAGAAAAAAAGAAGCTCGAGGTAATTTAAAAGTGGTGCCAAAGAGTTTCTTCAGCTGAGCAGCTAAGACTATTGTTTGCAGTTCTCCACAGTGCTGTGCTGCTGTAGATGATGGCAGGTTGCTTTGTGCTATTTGTTTGTGAAATGCATTGCTGTCATTCTCCTTCATACAATTATGTGTAGCTTATGTTTTACCCTGTGCCACATAGATTAAGAATCTGGGCTCATGTATGGAAACTGTTTCTTTTTAAAGCTTGACCCAACCACTAACTTGTGCTCTAACCGTTATAAATTCACATTAATGGATTGAAGTACATGTAAATATAAGTCAGCTGACAGGGTTTTTGACATGTTCAACACTGTTTTCCTGTCCCAGCTGTGGGTGAATGCACTTTACTTCTGGACTGACCTGCAGTATTACCGTGAGCTCTTCTACCAGGATGGTCTGGACCCTTACAGAGTGCAGAGAGAGGCACAGGTCAGCACACGCAAACACACAAGCTGTTATCACTGTCAGTGTGTATGCACCACACAAAGATATGACACTAATTCATTCAGTTTGATGCTAATGTTGGCTTTTTAGTACAGTTACTGCAGGAAACAAGAAGCACATGCAGTGTTTTTGCATGAAATATGAAATCTTGGGTCTGTATATTTAGGTGTATTTGGTTATATGCCTCTAATAAAAGAATAATAAAATATTGAGAGAGATAAAGAGAGCTCAATTAGAGAGGATGCCAGGAAAAAATCACCAGTTATAATAAGGTAAAGCTGAGGAGATCAGATGTCTTAAATAAGCAGCCAGTAGTTAAAAGGCAATAAAACAGAGGTTGTGTATTAGATTTTCTATTATTCTCCCTTTTACGCATACGCACGCACGCACGCACGCACACACACTCACACACACACACTCACCTGCCCTTGTGTACGTGATCTGTTAGCTTGCCACTCCCATTCTCCTCTCTGCTTCTCTTTCAGCCCTCTTCACCCCCTCACACTAAGCGGAGAGATTTAAACTCCCATAAAAACAAGTGAGTCAGACCCCCCCAGCTTTGCGCCAGTCCAGTCACCCAGAACCACCCAGCCTGACTGCAGCTGGCCCAGGGAGGAAAGCAGGCAGTTCTGGTCCAGAATACCTCACAGTGAAACCTATTTTCCTTCAGTTAACCTTTAGTTCACCAGAGCAGTGACATTTAGATGATCTTTCCATAATTCTGAGGCCAAGCGGGGTAACTGACTGACATTTATGTGGTGTGAGGGCAGCAGTGATGAGCGATAGTGAAGACTGTGTGCGAGAGAGCGCAGCGGTGGTGAAGAGAAACGTTTCTGACCTTAATACAGTTTTATGACTCCTTCTTTCCTCGCCTCTTGTCTCCTCTCTTCTCCTCAGTTCCTTTACTCCACATATCTTTTCAGCTCTGCCAGGAGGCGCTTTGGTGTTGATGAGAAGTTGAGAAGGGAGGTGTATGACAGACTGATGCCCCCGTTTGAGGAGCTATTTGATAGGGTCGAGGAACACGCACTGAACATCCTGGTGGAGGCGTGGACCACGATGGTCAACAGGGACACAGAGTCTTTCCAGCAGGTAACCGCAGCGCTGCATTAGCACACGCTGCTTCATAAACTTCAGTTTATGTGGAGAAACTAGGCTTCCTTGAGTATTTCTGAAGGTTTGATTACACTGAGGCCTAATTAAAGGAGAGATTGCTTTAAACATGGATAAGCATCTGGTTTTTGACAAGCAAGAAAGTGACTTTCCCATGTGTGTGCTAGTGTTTATGTTGCTGTGTTTAGAAATCCAGAAAGATCAAACCGATCAGGCTTGTTAGTTTGAGGGTAAGGTTTCCTAAAGAGCCTTGCGGATTGGATTTAGATAGTTGCAACTCAGAAAGTGTTCATCACACTGTCCACTTTAATTTAAAAGCATAAAAGACGAAGAAATGCAGCGAATTCTCACATTTCAGAACCTTGAAATATGGACACTCAGATGTTTCTGACTGTAAAAATGATTTAAATGATAAATCAGTCGTGAAAATATTTAATGCTTAGTTTTTGTGTGTGTGTGTGTGTGCAGGTAGCTGTGCAGGAGGAGGTGCGCTCCATTGACAGCTGGGAGTACAGAGAACTGTGCAGCCTGTACGAGGAATCACAGCTGCGACTGGAGCAGGTCAGATCAGCATCCAGCAGTAATAAGATCTATAAAATGCTCGCACTGAGAGTTATTAGGCAGTAAACACACCTGCGAGCGTGAAACGGCTGTGTAAACATAAATGTGAAAATGTATTGCCTAGTAACAATGTTGATTATCTACTGCTATGAGACTGCTTTACTTGGCACAGATGCATTATTTGCAATGATGTCATACCGCTGGTAAAAAAAACAAAAACAAATGGTCTTTAGGGTGACTTTCGAACATCTAGGAGGCAGGATGTAGCATGGTTTGCAGGAGAAACATCATTTAGCTTTAAAGCTTTATTTTACTGAGGATTTGTCCTCAGCTTGCATTTTAAAACTGGACCTTCAGTGATGAAGTGCTGGATGAATCTTTGTGTGAATGGGTGAAAATGTCTGGTTGTCTAAAGTGCTTTAAGTGGTCAGTTAGATTCGACACTATCCGTCCCACTGTTTCCATCTTCCTCTCCTCTCGCTGCATCTGTCCTGCAGGGGGAGCAGTGCAGCTCCATGCTATCTGCTTCATCTATTACACCTACACACACTTCTGACTCTTGGTCCAGAGTGTCTCCAAATTACCGTGGTTACCGTTTAGGCTCCTTACTTCGTCACCGCCATGAGATCGGGCACTTCATGTCTTTCCTACAAAATCAGAACGCCAGGTGAACTGCAGATTTTAGACTTTACCTGTAATATTCATAAACAGTTATAATATGAAATATATATGGAAACACCATCCAATGGATTTGCTTTTGTTTAGTATCCATCTGATGTGCTGGCTGGATCTGGAGCAGTATAGGAGGACTCCTCGGCAGCACAAGGCTATCAGGCAGGAGAGATCAGCATGGATTGCTGCCAGATACCTCAACAGGAAGTACTTCTTTGGCCCTGACAGCCCTGCCATGACAGAACAACAGAATGATGTAAGTCAGCCCATCTAAATATTTTAAAACCATGTTAAACGTACTCATGTTGGCTCAGTAGCAACTCCAAAGAATATGAGTTATTGTCAACTTCCTGGGAAAGCCTCACAGAGACAAAGGAAGTAGGAACAGGCCGCCCGTGACATGACTATTCCAAGATGGGATTTGAGCTCCAGCTGAGGATCAGCATCCAGATTTGATAAGCAGAGGCTGCTGCAGCTCTCACACAATTCCCCCATCTCCCTCCTCGGGACTCCTGCAGACTTGACGCTGACAGCTCTGACAGCGGGGTGTTGGCAGCGAGTAGGAGATGAGAGAACATGGTTGGAATTAAAAGGAGAAGAAGAGGAGAATGTTTGGATCCAAGAAGACAGAGATGATCAGCTCCAGCAACGAGGACAGTAGGATGAAATCTGTCCTGACGTTTATGAGGTTTCTGGGTTCTAAGATTACTCCACGAGGGTGTGGTGCGTAGTCAGGATGAGTAGATGGGACATGCAGCGGTTGGCGTGGTTTTCTCTTTGGGCCCACAGAGATGCTTGTTTTTCTTACGTGTCACAGGACGCTGGTTCTGATGTGATTTTTTTTAGCTGTAATGAGAGAATCTATTAGTGAAATTTGTACAACTGCCACGCAAAAAGGTTGATGTTAGATATTTTTGCCACTATTTTATCTTTTTTCTATTCATTTGTCTCATCCCTGGGTTGCTGCATACATACAGCGGTTGCAGTTAAACAATAGTCTGATGTTGTTCTTGGGTTCAGATAGGCATGCAGCGCACTTGTTGGCATGAATCTTTTGTCTGATTTTTTTTTCTTTAGTCACTTGTCATCCTCATCTCATAAATACCATCAGAATAAATATTTGAACTGAGGATTTGAATTAGAAAGCCAATTCCAGTGGAAGGATCGGGCCTGGCTGCCGTTCTTGCATCTCAGTGTTGGTTCTTGTCTGCGTGAGCAATGTAGAGAGACTGACAGCTTTACTGCTTTGGCCCTTCATTCTTCAGTCACTCAGTCATCCAGTCACAGATTGGCCCCCTTTCATCTGCTCACTCCCACCGCGGTGCCATGACTGGTTCTCATTTCTGAAGCGAGTGTATGCGTGCACGCGTGCCTGTGTGCGTGCAGAATGAGATGAGAGAAACTATAAAGGAGATATAAAAAGAGAGACACGGCCAAATCGATGCATGAAGACAGAAAGCAGAAAGAGGGGAGATGAAGAGAGCAGTGGGTTTGTGGGAATGAAGAAGAGCACAGCAGGAAGCACAAAGGAGAGGAGCTGTCAGTGGGGTTTCCCCACTGTGGGCAGTTTTTCTTTCTCCCGTCCACCTCGATCGTCATGTGTTCCTCGTATAGAAATCTATAGACGTGTCCGTTCAGTCTGCTTCAAACACGTGCAGCCATGAGCCGGCACTCCCCCGTGTTCTTTCCTGTGTGTCTGTGTGCAGATTTTGCATTTGGCAGGTGGAATTGAGCGTCTGAAGTTGGAGTGCCTCTCAAACCCAGTCGTCGTGGAGATCCAGGACGTCGTGAGGAATCACATCGAGAAAACATGGCTGCCTCTGTTTCTGTCCACAACAGAGTTCATCGAACGGCAGAAACGCAGACCAGAGGTGGACATACTCTCACACTTTCCTTTACAAAAGACGCCAGTGAATCATCAGCTATTTGACTCATGCAGGTTATACTGAAGGTCCATTACTTGAGAAAAACAATGGTTAGTAACAGTGGAATTTATACACACTGTGAGTGCAAGGGCGAAAGTTAAGTACTGTGATTACATCAATCATAAGCTAAGGACATATTTTTCTATTCTAACTGGAATTTCTCAGGTTGGCTGCTGTGACCTCTGAAGGCATTTGAAAGATATTTTTAGCCCCATTTCTTTTCCTTTTTGCCTTTCACAGGCCGCTGTTGTAACAGAACATGTTCTTAATGATGTAGTTATAGGTTACATTCATTCCTGGTACGTGTTGTAGTAAAAATAGGTATTTTACAAAAGCATGGCCCGTTTGTCGCTCAGCTTCACCTGGCATCTATTCAGCAAACTGCACAGTCATGGCAGTTTGTGCACGTGCTGCTGATAGCTTTAGTTAACTTTAAAAAGGTTTTAAACTTTAAGTGCCTTTAATACAAAATAATCTCCAGAGTGAAGTATACAGATTTTGGTGATTCCCTGAACAGCAGGACAAAGTTTGAATACTGGATCGGCTGTAAAGACATTCCATAGGGAAGTATCCTTTGGACTTCAGCGACCTCAGCATGTTGATATTTGCAGTTTCGAGTAAAACACCTGGAAAATTCTCTTAAAGAGACCTCAGGAGTTTAGTTGTACATAAACTCCGTCATGATATATAATATCTGTCGTAAAGTAAATGCAAACTGTTCTCCTGAAGCCTACACTTGAGTGAGAACTGTTCTTCCGTTTTGCTGAATATTTGTTGTAATATCACTTATTGCAAAGCTTACAACATTTCCTAGTTGTCTTGTGTTTATTTGCACACATCCAGCCTTCTAATACGCTTTCATGATGTCACCGAAGTCAGCAGAGCACACTGAGATTAACGATGCTGCAGAGAAGCCTCTTTAACAAAGGTCAGGAGATTTAAGACACTGAATGATTAAAAAGAGTAGAAGTGATTTTGACCCCCTTTGATCTTCTGCTTCAGCTGTACCACGTGCACGTGTTTGATTCCTGGAGTGTAATGGTGCTGAGAGCAAACTGATATAGGAAGTCAGGCGCACATTAACGTTACGTGAGCAACCATTATGCGCAATTACCCTGCAGTCACTCTCTCAGGTTGCCTCATCAGGTGGAAACCCATAAACCTGGGATTCTGCTTCATTATGTTATCAAGTTTAGTCACACTGATCCTCTCATTAGGTAATGAGAGGCGGACATAGTTTAGCATTACACCGTGCAGGAGGAGACGAGCGGAAGGTGGAAAAGCTGGTTAAGAGGTGACGAGGAAGACGGCGAGGTCGTCTGAGACGGATGACATCAGGGAACTAAAGAGCTCGCTAGGAGGAGATAGAAGGAAATGCAGACGTGGGGCAGGTTAAAGGTCTAAAAAAAAAGAAAAAAAAAGAAGTGCAGGCAGAGCTTTGGTTACAGCCAGCAACAGGGAGCAGTAGAGAGGTCTGAGAAGTGTTCCTAGTTATACTCCCTTTCTGACGTTGGACCTGTTTGCTTGTGTTTGTGTGTGTGGCAGCCACAAGAGGTGGCGGGCAGGCTCTCACAGCACGTCCACCGTCAACGCAGAGCAAGAAAAGAAGCCTGGAAGGTAAGGAGAAATCCTCCAGGGGAAGCTGGATATTTTTTAAATGGATAAAAATAAGGCATTTCCTGGCCTGAAAGCATGTGCGATTTAGTTCATGACTTGGCTTTAAGCACTGGCTTTGTCAGACACCATTTTGGCCTTGGGGTTAGTTTTCTCAAATTGGATCCAGAATAAATAAGATTAAAGCATCATTACTAACCTTCCTTTAATAGTTTTTGGAGTGATTTCCACACAGCTCTGTTCCCGTCCTCTCATCGCAGGACACAGATATAAAACATGTACATTTCACATTAGGAGCAGGCTGATTACAGGAAGACGTTTTCATACATGATTGTGACCATCACGTTTATGATCATGATGTCATCACTGGCAAATAACGAGTATCATTATCTCAGTATCTGTGAGCTAAGAGTGGAACTCAGAGGTCAGCCGCTGTACAGGAGAACCCTGTACTGTATCGGGGTAGGTGATGGCGGACGGCGTGTCACAGATAACCCAAGGAATCCTGCGTCATGTGTCCCTGCAGGCCGAGGGCTTGTGGATGAGTTCCACCAAAGAGATCCTGCTGTTCCGACAAACCCTGCTCAACCCTGTCACCTGCCAGCAGTTCCAGGACTTCGTCTACTCGAAGGGAGGCTTCCTGGAGAATGATGTGCTCTTTTGGTTAGAGGTGCAGAGGTACAAGGTAAAATATCTTGTAATATCTATAAGAACAAATGCTTTCTGGAACAAAAAAAGAAGCTAGCCCTAGTTTTCCTATCTCGGTACAAAAATTCCTCAATGATTGCAAACATTTGTGGAACAGTGGGAACACAGAATTGTTCCCATGTTACTTTTCATTCCTCCTTTTCCCTCTTTGCTTTTGAATGCAGGACCTCTGTCATTCCCACAGTGATGATGCCACCATCCAGCAAAAAGTCTCCACAATCATCAGCTGTTTCATCAACTCTTCCATGCCCCCGGCCCTGCAGATAGACATCCCTCCCCAGCAGGCTCAGCACATTCTGGAGAAACGCCACGAGCTGGGCCCTTACATCTTTCGAGAGGCTCAGGTACTCGCGTCGCATGTGCGGGTCGAACATTTACAGACTTTTTTCTCTTGTATGTGTGCTTCAAGCTATTCTTCTCTGCCCGTAGATGTCAGTGTTTGATGAATTACTGAAGTTTTGGCCCGAGTTTCAGGAGCTTATCAGCAGCATCCAAGAGGAGCAACTTATTCCTCTGCTGCAGGAGAAACGAGTCAAGCACAGAGCCAGAGTAAGGAGACAGAGAAGGAGGGAGGAAGAGGAGGAGGAAGAGAAAAACAAAGGAAGGAGGAGAGCCCAGGTGAGGAAATGACAGCGACACAACATAAAAATCTGTGAGGGGAAAAAAAAACTTAATCAAAAATCTAACTCTTTGTTCAGGAAGACATGGAGAGTCAAGAGACCAGTGTTACAGAAGAGGATGAGGATGACGAAGATGATGAGGAGGAGGGGGATGATGATGATCGAGATGAAGCAAATGAACCAGAAGAAAGAAGTGAGAAAAAGCAGTCGAGCACACGGAGCAGAGTGTTGTTCACACCCACACAGACGGTGAGGAGCTGCCATGTGTTTGTCGTGCGGGTAAAGCTGAAAATGTGTTTCAAAAAAATGAATTTAAACCAAAATCAACGATATCCTTCTATGTGGGAGCACAAGATGCTAAAATAAAACCCCCTGACAACACAAAGTCCAAACAAGGCCTCGTCAGTCTCCACCACAGACCATAACGGAGAAACTCGATGCTCTAATTGAACCGTTTTTCTAATCATGTTTGATGCAACTTGATTTCTGGGCATTTGTCTTCAGCTGTCGTGGTCCTACTCCAAGTATATGGCAGGTCTGAAAAGAGAGGAGGTGCTGCTGAGGAGACGGAGTCAGCTGGAAACCACCTTCTCCACGGCCTCAGGTACTTGCGCGCGCGCACACACCGCTTTTTTCTCTGAGCTCAGCTAGGCTCCCATATCCACGGTTTTTGACTGCTACTATTCAGATTAAATGCAGGAAACCATAACAATGAAATGACATTTTGCCTTTTTCCCACAGTAAAATCCAGGCTACATTTTCCAAGGCTTTGATATTACGCGGCAGTTGAAGCCAAAGTACTGTCAAACTGACCTGCTCCACATGTCTGAACTGTCTCATTGGGCAAAAGTTCAGCCAAAACAGCCACTTCAGCCCATCCATTAATTATCAATGTTCTGTGAACGAGTCAGTTCCAGGCCATATTGAATGAGGATACATGGAAATGAAGCATAGTGCAAATGGTGTTTTAATGGGATGGTATAGAGGAGCGATGCTGTTAGGATCACAGATGGAGATCATCACTGATGTCTGCGGCAGCTACACGTGTGACAGAGTCCACACGAGTGCTAAACATAATGTCTTTAACAGATAAATAGCCCTTCTTATTCTTAATGACTGCTGTTTTTACCACGTCTTCCTCCCCCTGCCAGAGTCCTCTTCTAACCGTAGCATTAAGTCAGCGAGCAGCGAGCAGAGCTACCGGCAGCCCTCACAGCGCTCCTCCAGAACAAACAGCAAACAGTGTAACAGATACAACCGTGAGTGGACATATTGTAGAAACACTCTCTCAGCAGCCGTTTTGTCTTAGACAGGACAGGCTGGGCTTTATTTTATTATTATTTTTTAAACTGCAGGAGGTGTTAGAGCCTGAAGTGAAACCAGAGTGTGAGGAGTGACTCCATGCAGCGTGACTTTAACAGGGGAAGGTGACCGACGCCGTCATCGGAGCGCCAGCGCTGAAAACCGAGAGCTCAGAGGCTACTGATGTCAGAGTGTGTGACAAACACCACGCTGTGAAACGCAAATCTCTGACACTTGAGATAATTTCATTTGTTTAATAAAAAGTTTCTCCATTAATATATTATAGATTTAAATCTTCCGTAGAGCTCAGTGGTGAAACAATACAAAAGGGAACATTAACATGTTTGCATCGTGAGGGATTGGCATCGACAAAGAAAACAGTGTTACTGTCAAACAAGTGTTACATTATCATCTTTAAAAAACATTTTGGTTTAGCATCTAACATCCATCAACAAATATATAATATTGCACTTCACATTGGCATGAGACACCGACTCATAAGCAGAATGTAAACACACAGAGCTGCTCGTGCAGAGTGAACTCTTCCAGATGGGTTAGTTAGGAAAGGCTCCGACTGCTGCGGCCTGCACATTTGTATCTGTAACGGCGACAGAGCTCTGATTGGATTTAGTGTCCACTGTTTTTGTTTTTCTACAATTAAAACTGATCCCACTAATGTTCTTTGTGACTATGTGGTGACTTTTCTTTATCAGAAAATATCTTTCAAAGGCAATTTCTAGGAATTCTAGACACGTCTAAGGCATGGTCGACCAGGTGAACACATTTAGATATAAAACCCCCTCGTTTTTACACCAAAATGTATGTTTTGCATAAATGAGAAGAGTCAAAGTACAAGATACTTGTTTTTTTCACATTTTACATTAAATTGAAAAAATTGTTTCTGAAGCTGAAAGCCACACGTGAGTTTTCACGAATCAGTGGAATCCAATGCGTAAGGCTTTGTTCTTCACCATGGTGAACTTGCTGACAAACACTTTTGCAAAAGCGGGGTCCACCAGGTAGCGATAACACTTGGTGACCGAGGGCGGGGGCTCTGTGAGCGTCACTGGGGGCTGCAGCTGGAGGGAAGCTGCAGAGGGGGAAAGAAACTGAGAGGCACGCATCACGTAATCCACCAGCCTCCGATACTGCTGCTCGGACAGACGCTCACGAACACCGTCGCCCTGAGAGAGAGAACACACACACACGGTTACACTGCTGCTGCACCTGCCAGCTGCAGCAGAGCTAACTAAATCATACATCAAGGTTTAGGAATGCTTGTGCACACTGCTGGAAGAAATTAGTCTGGTCTTAATTAACTGCGGCACGTGATGCCATTAACATCAGTGCAGGAGTTAGAGACTCCGACTGTGTGATCGCTGCACAGCTTCATTACTTTTACAGCCTCACCTCAGCATCACTAGTAACTGTCTGCTGCTGTAACGTGAGTGTGAGCTCGCCCTGCTGTCCTGGTTCCTGCTGACACTCCACCTGGAGGCGGCAAGTGGTTTAACATTCACGTCATTATCTATAAAAGGCCCACGAGTTGTTCTCTGAGAAATGTCATCAGACTCTTTAATTCTTTGTGTCTGTGAGTTACCTCTGTGATGGGAAAGGCCTGCTGCTGGGTGTCCTCGCTGAGGCTGACGACAAAGAGCACCTCAGACGTGAGCAGCAGACAGCCGGCGTGCTCCTGACCTGACCCGCTTACGATGGTCACATCCAGGGACATGTGGAGCTCTGGACGCCCCAGAGACTGCAGCATTTTCCTGCAGTCAGAGAAAGCAGGGACGAGTAGACGCTATGAAACCAGCTGGAATCTTTATATTACCCTATAATTTAGAACTATAGACACAACTCCTCCTGCATGACATTTGTGTACATGTACACACGCACAATGAAAGCCTCCATTCAGCCTGCTAACATCAGATATACACTTTGTCTATAAACACGAGACCAAATGTGTCTGCGTACATCCTGTAATTTACATTTCTGCTTGTTCTCAGTGTGGTTCCTATTACACACATACTCAACGGGGAAATATGTGAGCAGGAACTGAAGTGTTCAGTCATGTTTCTCTGACAGTGTGTTTACTTTGGAAGGCAGGTGTTCGGATTGCGGAGCAGATGTTGAGGCAAACACAGTAGGGACAGTTTGGGTCTGCTCAGTGTTACTTTGCTCAAACAGGCTGACCCCTCAAGTGTCTGGGCTACCTGTTGTAGTAAAAATAATTGATGGACGCCTGATGGAAACCAGTTTGACTTCTCTGCAACACAGGGGAGCATTATCTCAACATTTGTGTATTTTATATCAGGATATAGATTTCTTTAATCTTCCTCTAACATTAGCAGAAAAAAAGGCCCTTGAGTGATGAAAACTCAAGTGGAATGTCAAATTTGGAATTCTTCCTGAAGGCAGATGACAGTCGACACTGACTGCTATTACAAGCAAATGTTTGATAGCTATGGAAACCAAACTAAATGAGAATAATTCTTCAGAAAATGCCATAAATGCTTTTTCTGCAGCTCCCGATAACCTCCTGGATACAGAGGCCTCTCATAAATCTTTATGATTACATTAAGAGTTCCAGTGAGAACATACTGGAATCTTTGAAACACTGAGATCTGACGCTGTATATACAGCTCCTCGGAGCCAAAGGTAACCTGCTTGGCAAGCACATGCAACCTTTGTAAACCGAGTCTCTCCAAACTACTCAGGCATGCAAAGAAAGGTGTTCCCCCTCCATGTGAAGGTACTGGGAAACATTTCTGGATAGACTCAGAGTTAAACAACAAGAACAATTTCTAGCTGGCGGCTTTGGCAGAGTGCTTATAAAAACCTTTTAACATGGCTCGATGAGAACAAGGGAGGGCAAGCTGGCTACCATGTGTGGGATCAAGGTCAAACATCTTTGCAGGCTTGTTTGGAGGGGGTAGGTGGGGGGGTAGGTAATGAACTCTCCAAGGTTTTTTTTTTCTTTCTTTTTTTAAACAAAACAGCAAAATGATGAGAGGTAATGGGGAGGAAAAGAACAGCAGATCCTGGTGAGAATCCAACAAAAGCAAAGAAGCAGAGGCGAGAACACATGTCCCACTTTTGAAGAAGAGCTGGGCAAAGGTAAAGGAGGAGTTGGCGGGAATAAAGAGCGGCTGCAGGTCATACCAGACATATTTAAGATGGCTGTTTGGGGCTAGAGCAGACTTTTCTTCTGTAGGCAGGTAGAGCTGTTTGGGAAGCTGCCACAGTCCTGCTCCATGAAGGATCCCTGCAGAAATCAGGACAGTTGACAGCTGAGTTTTGACAAAACTGTGGATTATACACATGCTCTGCGTCTGTGTTTCATATACTGGTAAAAACAAACACTGATTAGGATGATTTTGCGTGCGCGTATTTATGCCATTGTGAGTTCATAACCCCAGTGCGTGTGGTCAGTTTTCTTTCAACCCTCTCTAGCTGTCAGCAGAGCGATGGCAGCAGCGAGCCAGTGAAGTCATCAAGTAGTTAAAACAAAGCAATAAAGAATCCAATGAGCTCCATTAATGATGTCACTGCAGTGGTACTCGGCAATGCTGCGCAGCTCTGAGTGGGTGTTTGTGGATCCATGTGATTCATAACAGAGCACAAATCAGTGAACTTGATCTGCATGTGTAACCAGATGATTGGATTTTTTTTACTGAATATATTGTCGGAGCGATTGCCAGTGGGTATGTTAGTGTGTGTGTGTGTGTCTTTCTGCTGATGATTAAGTTTGTGTGTCTGCGGAGCTCAGAGGTTTCAGGTAGATCAGAGCCAGGCCCTGGGGAGGTAGCGCTCTTTTATGGAGCTCCTCATCTTATTGGCAGTTTATGTGCTGTAGCCAAAAACTGCCAGCACGCACCTCAATCTTCTATCTCCAATATAAAAAACAAACAAACATTAACTCCACAGGATTAAACTGGCTGTATGTAGAAGTAGTAGCATATGTAGGCAGGCCTGCACTGTGTGTGTTTCAGCTGCTCTCTTCTGGTTCCTGGCTTATTAACCCTTAGCTCCTGCCTGAAGCTGAGAGGCGCGAGATCGCCCATGCTCTGACAAACTAACTCTAATCCACACATGTGTTCATTGTTGCTGAGAGCTCCTTGGAATAAAGACTTAACACACAGTCTGTGCTAGTTATATCTCAATAGATCAAAGAGCTCACTGCAGGACATGATGGGCTGACAAATCCATTTGTAAATAAAGCTATCAACTTTTTTCTGTCCAAAAAGTTCTTAAATCATTGGCTGGTCTTCAGAAACAAAATAAGGAAACATTCATGAATTTATTACGAATGCTGTTATCTTTGACCGTGCTGAAGTTACCGTATCCAGTCTGGGAAACCAGTTCTGCTGCTCCTCCAATGGGCTTGGTAAAAACCCCCACTATGCCTTTCCCCACTCCAGAAATCACCCCTTTGGCTTTGCTACCAGCTGAGCTCTGCATCTCCCAGTTCCTTTGGAAGTTCTGCATGGGCTGGTCCACGATGCCGGCTATTGCTCCTGACAGAGAAAAGGAAAAAGTCTCTTTCTTAAACTCACCAAAAGAAAACTTTAACAAAATACAAAATGCTCAGTGAGTTCAAAACACCTCTCTAGATTATTGATAAATTGGTATTAAACCAGTAAATATAAATGACACAGGTATTCAGACATGCTTTTAACCTATAGACCATCCACTGTGATAGATTTACAGTGCATCCACTGTGATGCAGACATGTGGGCAGCTGTTTGGTTCCAGTCAGTATATAATACATATAGGAGTCTGATTTGAGACAGACTTGAGTTTTATTGCCCTCTGAGTGTTTATTGTGTCCCTACTGTGCTGTCTCCACCACTCTGTGTCACAGCTCTCACCACAGTGTGAGCACCGCTTTGAGAATGTGCCAGTGTGCAGCAGATGAAATGTGCGTAGGCAGAATGTGTTATGCATATGAACAGTGGTGAGAAGAAAGTATTTGGCCCCCTTCTTGATTTCTTTTTTCCCATGAAATCTTTTTGTCACACTAAAATGTTTCAGATCAAACAAATGTTTGACAAAGACAACCAGAGTAAATATTAAGGAGAAAGAAGCAATCCAAACCTACCTGACCTCATGTGAAAAACTAATTGCTTCCTAAATCCAATACGTGGTTGTAGCAGCAAGAACCGCAATCGAGCATTTGTGATAACTGGCAATGAGTCTTTCATATTGCTGTAATCTGGTTCACACTTCTTTGAAAATTTTTAATTCAGACACATTGGAGGGTTTCTGAGCATTAACAGTCCACACTTCGACTAGGACACTCCAGGTCCTGAAGCAGCAAAGCAGCCCCAGACCATTACTCTACGCTACCATGCTTGACTGTTGGTGTCTGAGATGCAATGTGTGCATCTCCCACAGATGCCGTTTTTGTCCAGTCTATTTCTTATCGTTTAATAATGAACTCTGACCTTAACTGAGGCAAGTGAGGCCTGCAGTTCTTTAGATGTTGTTCTGGGTAGGCTCAGAGGCCTTTTCACCTAATAAATGAAATCATCATTTAAAAACTAAATTTTGTATTTATTCGGGTTATGTTTGCCAAATAAACCCTGCAACAGACTGACAACCTGTCCAGGGTGTTCCCTGCCTCTCGCCCTAAGACAGCTGGGATAGACCACCCCAACCTGACAAGGACACACACATATATTGCTCATTTCAAACATAACTATATTTTGGGGGTTCATTTATTACTTAATAAGACAGCTAACTGACTTGTTTGAAGTTTGGTGTTCCTTCTCATATACCTAACAAGCTAATGCCGAGTCGTGACAGTCCCTGTCTCAGTCCGTCCCCGAGGCTCTCTGGCAGCTGCCGTCTCCACTCCTCCTGCCTGGTGTAGTGCTCCTCATCCAGAGACAGACGGTCCATGTTCCTTGCCAGGCTTGTGGCTAAGTTGGTGATGGAGGTTAGGGTGCCTAAACAGAAATGAGAAATTCTTATGTTTTCTCAGTGTCTCTAGTGGCAAGGTAGAAGTACTTTTATGAATTAAATCACAGATTTAAAAACTTCAAATGAGAACATGATTTCCAAAAGTGCCCTTCACACTGATCTGCTGAGAAGACTGACTAAAGCTGGGCTTACACTGTGCGATTTTTGGCCCATTTTGAGACGATTTTTGAGTCGTCTCGGCCCGATTTTGGCCTTTATCGTGCGTCGTGGATCGTGTAGTAGACGTGGGAAAACGAGAAGCGATTAACACCTCACGACCAGCTCCCGATCATCAATCGATTGGTCGTGAGGATTTCAAACCCTCACGACTGTCGTGAGGGTGTCACCGCAGCTGCTCACACTGCGCACGCGCAAACACATAAACGTCGGTGAAAAAGACGGAGTAGCACGGCAGTGCAGCGTATGAGCTGAACACAAGCGATGGAGGCACTTGTAGAACTTTGGAAAGCTCATCCAAACCTTTTCGATGTGGCCTCACAAAATTATCACGACCACAACAACCGTGAAAATAGTTGGATCTACACTGCTGCTCAATCACAGCTGACTGATCAATGTTTTTCATTAGCAATTTAGCAAAGTTGATGGTGGTGGCGTGCGTGTCTGTGTGAGTGAAAGACAAAGAGGGAGAGCGACAGATTTTCTGTTATAACCTTCATTTTATGGACGCACAGTGTGAGCACTTGCATCAGAGCATCGGGCCGTATAGTGTGAGACCCTGATCGTGAGCGACGAACTTCTAACCCCTGCGAGTCAATCGTGCGTTTGAGCGGGAGCTGAATAACGCGACTGAAAAAAATCGCAGTGTATGCCCAGCTTAATGTTGAGGTGGACACTAAATGTTGACTTGTGCTTTTAACCATGTCTGCCACAAAACAAAAGTGAAACACATCATTTTGTGTAACTTGTGTTTGTAAATGTTATTTGAGTCATTTCATTTATCACACGGGAGAAATGCCATAACTCCATGAGATAACTTAATCTGATGCTCTATATTTGTTGTGTTGTAAGTCTTGTGTGAGACTCACATGGAAACTCTTCCATCTTTGAGTCCACAAATAAAATAAAGACATAGAACAAAGACTGAGCATTTATGTTACCTTTCGAAATATGTTTGACGAAGGAGGTGGTCCCTCTGGACACTCCACTGACAAAGGCTCCAGGCCCACGTGTCAAACCCTCATACGGGAGGCGGAAAAAGTCGGATACGCCGTTACCGATGCTCCGCACCAAGCTGGCAGGACTGCCCAGGATCTCCAGAGACCCCACAACCCAGCCTGAGACAGACACAGTGTGCTGCATGGTTACATTTGTGTAGAGCAACACTACAGTACTGCACTGTGACGATCTGAACTAAAACAGGATATTTATCCATATTCTCATGGGTCGTACTCTTTGCACTGCATTCTGAGAAGTCACAAAAACTCCACTTCCTCAAGGCTATGAAACATTTTAGCAAACAGTCACAAACCACCTTCATCCAGAAAAGCCTGGACTGAAAGCAAACGCTTAAATAAACGAAACTTTAACTGTGTTATTTCTGGAGTGAGTCTCATTACTCAGAATGAACATATTTTATATTTTCATGCACGATACAATTAAAAGAAGTTTTGTATTCAACAGATATTAACCCCTGGAGAGTCTTAGAAAAATGCATACACTATTGGTCTTAGAGCCACAAATCGACCCAAGGCCCTCCAGGGGTTAAAAACATTTTAGACACTCGCTCTTAGGAGGAACATTCTTCACACGTGCGCTGTGGATAAAGTGTCCTGTGTTTGCCAAAAGCAATTTAGAGTGGGAGGCTCTCTCAATCACAACAAGTCACGGAGTAACTTACAAAGTATTTCACATCATGATTAGATTTTTAAGAGTTCTTATCTCAGTAATACACACACAGAGACACACACGCATGCACGCAAAGTCTTGCATGAAATCACACGTGTGACACAGCACAGGATTTACAGCCTCCTACTATCTCACCTCTCTCATTAAACCATAGAGTCCCCTTCAGATGGCACGGCTCATTGATATTTATGCAGTGACAACTCCATCACAAAAATCAAATAGTCATTTCTCAGGACGCCGGGCCCCGCTCGGCTCTTATTCTCTGTCAATTTGCACTTGAATGATGGACTCTAATGGTAGGAAACCTACTCTAGTGGGGCCTCGTGGTTGATTCGGCTTTATATGGTTTCCCAGTTGTGGTTTTGGTAAAGCATAAAGTCCTGACAGGAGCTGATGTTTACAGGCCTGAGTCATGCCTTTAAACACACACACGTGCTAGAGTGTATGCAAAGATAGTGTGTCTATTGTCCATAAGGCTTTGTATGTGCACGGATTTACACATGTGGGCGCATGTCTGATCATAGCGCTGCACATCCTCATGTTAATCAGTCCCAGAATGCAATGTTTCCTGGAGCCCGGGTCTTTATGATGACTCAGGAAGAGGAGAAGGCGGTAGGGTGACGTGTTGAAATACGAGCAGAAATGAAGGTTCTAACGAGAGACAGCGGGAAGGAAGCGTCTGGCCAGAATGGTGATTTCTGATGTGGAAATGACTGGCTTAAATCAGACCATGTGTGGAGGCTTTGACTAGACAGGAGGACAGCACAGGAGAGCGGTATGGAGCTCTTACAGGGCCTGATAAGTCAGACTTAGACATGGTGACCGCTAAAGGATTAACCAAAACATACTGCCAACAAACTGGGTGTGAACCGTGAGTTATTGGTCAAAACTTATGATACACCACTGAATAATGACAATGACAGAACATAAGTCGTTCTCAGGCCACTGGTGATTCAGGTTTTGCTTCCTGGAGCTCAACAGTTTTCCAGCAGCCCCGGGGTGTATCATTTGAAAGATCAACTGTAGCTGTGCTGAGAAGAAATGGCAGAATTTTCTTACTTCATGCTGAATTCACATTTCATTTGGCAACCGACACCACAAATTGTGACACCAAGCCCATCATAAAGAGAATGTAGGAAAAAAGTGCATCATCTAGTGCGAATACAGGTGTTTGAGGGTAAGAGAAGCTTTATAAGTCCTGTCTGCTACCTACCTGCTCGGAAGAGGGCTCCCGCAGCATAGTGCATGGCCAGAGCATGGACGAGCTGTCTGGCTGTAGTGCAGAATGGCCCTCTCTCAAAGAGGGAGAAGGACAGAGGAGTGTGGTCTGAAGCAATGTACAGCTTCAGAGAGGCATGGATACTAACTAGCAGGTTGACAGGTTGGATGGTCAGCTTCTGCAGCTGCACGGGGTGGACCAATGCCTGCGCTGACTGGAGAACCTAGATCACACATCACAGTTATCAAAAGAAATAATTCTCAGACATATTCCACATATCATTATGAGGTTGGATGCTGCTTCCTGTCAGTAACATAAGGTTCCATTGTAGTTATAAAGATTGTCAGAATGTAGCAACTAAAAGCAGAAATAAAACGATCGTGTCATGAATATCGCACCTGCTCAGGGAGGGTGGAGGTTGCTCCAAGTTCTTTGCTGCACCGGGTCTCTGCAGAGGCAAAAGCATGGGTGGGGATGTAGGTGTGGAACAAAGTCTTGATGTAGTAAACAAAAGTGTCTTCGAGGTAGACTCTGGCAGGCTGGAGCTGGAAGGAGAGCTGAAGAAAAAGAACCTATTCTGAGAATTGCTTCTTCACAATTGTTTGAGAGAAAGTAAAGTCATTTGGACAGAGATTATGCTGATCTCTTACAAGCTGTGACAGCTGCTGAAATGCTTTTAAGCGTGATTTTGTTTTGCCTCCAGTAAAAATGAAATCATACGTCAGGTAAGTTATGACAATGTGTTGGAAGGGAGAGTGCGGTTAGCAAACAAAAATGCACATCAAGAGATGGGAACTAATCGAACCTCCTCCACCGTGCATCTGTCCCCAGCCAGCGTCAGCCTCATCTGCAGAAAACAGGCGCGTTTGAACTCATTCATTGCTTCAGGGGACTCAGTGGGGTTGGCATCACAGCTCCACAGACTCCCAGGTTCAACTCCCCCTCTCTGATCTTGGCACAGCAGCACAGGGAAGTGGAAACTTGCCCGGTTATACAACTGGTTGTCCAATTGCAGACTGGAGCACCACACCTCGATGAGAGATGAGTCACACAGCAGAGCTGGGATGGCTGCTGTACCCACAGAGGGGTCAACGGCTGGCTCCGGGGGCAGGGAGATAGGCGTGGGAGCCAGGCTTAGGAGTAGCTTGGTTAATGTGAGTCTCAGGAGCTCCACCGAACTGGTGGGACTGGTGATATCATCACTTAGCACCATGCTGGCCTCACTCAGGAGGATGCAAACAGACAGTGTGGAAGACCTGAAAACAAAACAGAAATATTAACCAAAAAGATCTACAGTGGGAAGAACAGAAACGATTAAAAATAAATGGTATTTACAAATGAAAATATAGCAACAGTTAAAGTAGCCATAAAATTATTTGTCATTTTTTGGGTACAGTCAGGAAACCTTTCCAGGCTCTGATTATTTGTAAAGGATAATAAGGGACCATCTACCAGAGCACTTTAACAAAGATCATTGTCTGAGGTAATTTGTTTACATTTACCTAACATGTGATTATATTAATATCCTGTTTTGCCAAAATGACAAAGCAGCTTGCATGTGTTGATGTAATGGAATAAAGCTGTAATACTATGTTCTACTGTACAACTAACCACGCTCATGACAACACTAGAAGGTTTTATTGCCCTCCTGTGGTGAAAATGATGCCTGTTTCTTCATGTTTTGAGTACTGCATGAAAACATAGCTGTTAACAGTAATCATAAAGCAAATGGAAGTGAACACAGTAATAGGCACAGGGGTAGATAGCTTGAGGTTAGGAACAACAACATGCATGCTTGATTTCTCGTGGCTCAATTATGTGGGGAACATAAATCGACAACAATAAAACCGCTGCCTGTGCACGCATACCTGCTGTGTTGGTTGATTACAGTGTCCACGCTGCCCTCTGGTGCCAGAGACAGAACCAGGGTGCCTTTCTCATAGGCCACGTCTATGTAGAGACAGCCAAAGCCTGGCAGGAACACCACCTGAACAGCAGCAGAAAACTAATGACTAGACATTATTTGTCACATGATACTTTGAAGAAGAACTTTTACACAGTTCTAGCTCAGGTCAGTGTGTGTATGTGTGTGTTTCAGAAGTTACACGTGTCTGACTTTAACCTATGCCACTCTAGGTTCAGAGTCATCACACAGTCATGTGAAGAAAGGAAGTAGATCACTGCTGAACGCTTGGCTAAGCAGTCATAACAAGTCTAGCCTTTGACTTCTCACCCCTACCACACAGGTCAAATTCAGACTTCACGGTAACCAGAGATACAGAGCCTCAACCACCCCACCCCCGCCAACCCACAGCTGCCTAGACACAACAGTAAACATTACACATACTGCTCCTTAACATTTTGCTAACCCTACATTACTACCCCAGACCAGACCGAACATTCTTACCCCGGATCACCATTTAACCCCAGAACACGCACAAAACGAAAAACTAACGTTGCGTGAAGAAGGTTCCGGCATACCTCTAAAACCTGATTTTCATTTGTAATGGATCAGCCACACAAACCAAGCTTAATTGTTAACTTGTTTTCCTAATGCGAAGCTAATTTAAAAGAAAAATAAGTGAAAACCTGGGTGCTTGTATTTTATCATCATCATCAGTCACAAGACTGTGACGGGGCTAATCTTCATTACCAGCAAAACATAATGAACTCTGGCTCCATCTAGCTGCTCCTGAGGTTTTGTTATCACTGACATCTGTGGTGTTAGGAAAGGTGTTTCTGTGTGTTTAGGTCAAAAGTTCAGATTGGTCTATCACTAGGAGGAGGAATGACTTAAGTGGTACATTTCTTCAATTACTACTCTTTTACCTGAGTGCCAGGGCAGTTGATATCTATGGGGTCTGTCCAGTCGGTGGTGCTGTGGTCCGAGGTGTTTTTCAGCAGCAATGTGGGCAGCATCTCTTTCTGCTTGCACTCTGGGAAACTGGAAAAGTGGTAATAGAGTTCATGGTGCAGGGAACAGTTAGCAGGCAGAGCACGACAGTACACCTCAGTCCTTGGAGTTTCTGTGAAACAAAAGAGAGGAAAAAAAAACGTGCAAGAGAAAAATTTTGAGTTTAACCACAAGGCTTATTAAAACACAGAGTAGAGGTTTCCAGTGTAGCCAGAAGGTGCCCTGCTTACCTTTGACATTTTCCTTTAAAAGCAGTGGGATAGGACACTTGTTGTGGATTAGCATGCGGGGACAAGGGTCTTCATTAAGGGTGATGTATGTCACTCCAAGGTGCTCCTGATAGGTCAGGACTATTGCTCTGCATGAAAAAATAACATGAATAAGGTAAAAGGGCAATTTGAAGAAATTGTTTGGATCGGCCCAAAACTGAATACAAGTTTCATGAAGTCATCCTTTTCTGGGAAATCTTGCTGACAGACAAATGGACAGACCGACAAATCACATCTATGATGTACCTCCACCTCAGCTCTGGCCATAACAGGGCAATAAACCCATAAATAAACTGTCTGCAGACAGCTCACATCCCAGCCCTTTCTAACCACACACAGATAAGCAGTCACACACCCGTCAACACGTCAAACGTCACATTATTGCAATGTCCATTTGCAAATCTCTAAATGCATCTAGGGGCAGAGCCCTAACTGAACCCAGGCAATGCATCATCACTGTGTGTGTGTGTGTGTGTGTCCATGTTTGTATTTGTGTTTATATCTGTGTGTCTGACTACACATACAATTATGCACAAATGAAGAAAATGAACTAAAGCTGGCCAGTTTTATCACCATATCATACGGGTGTATCCGTAAAAAACGAAATTGTCCATTTATGAGCTATTTATCACCAAGTGTATATATCACTGTGTGTTCAGTCCCTGAAAGCCATCCAACCAGCTATCTAAATGGGCTACACTAGATTAAAAGAAGAGAAAAACAACACGAAATTCAGATGGATGAATTGCACAAGAGCAGCTGATAAACTGACAGTGGAAATGTTGAGGGGATTTCTCCTCCTGCTTCATCATCAGTGTGTAACAAAGTGTGACTAGCTACAGTGTCTCCTCTCTTTATGTCTAGTGCCAGCTGGGGTTCGGTGCCCAGCTCTAAATGGACTGTCACGGCCAGCAAACCGCAAATGTTCTGCTTCACCCACCTGCTGCTCAGGCCACCCCCTGAGTCTGGTTCCCTGGGAACAGATAAACTCTGCCTGGGGAAGTCTTGCCGGATGGGAGCGGGAAGGCTCCATGCTGCAGATCCAACACCGGCGTCAGGCCTTGGACACAAGCTGAAGAGCATGTGTCTGAGTGGCAAAGGGAACTCCACCATTCCCTGGATGCTGGTTTGGAGGAGGTCCCAGCATGGCACTGAGCACGGTTTGGCTTGGGATGAATTCTCAGGGGGAAGGAGTGTGAACGTGGCCGTCTCTGGTATCTCACAGATCTGGGAAGAGTACATAATATAAATATTATAAAAAGGCAGTTGAGAGGAGAGAAAAAGGAAAATAAATCATGGTAAGAATATAAATAAATGACAGATGAAGGGGGAAAAAAATAGAAAACGAAAGAGACAAAAAGAAGAGGGCAAGGTGACATGAGCAAATGAGAATAAAGAGGAGAAATGGTCAAACATCTGATCAGAAAACAGGATATAAGATGGGACACGAAGGCCAAGAAGAAAAGAAAGCCAGAGAGCAAAGAAGATGCAAGTGATTACAACAAAAGATACATGGTAAAACCACATTGTTATTCTACTCTATTCTTTCTCCCACTGAGCTTAGAGCTAAATTGGTAGCAGAGAAGCCCTGCTGTGCTGGCTTAACAGCCAGTGAGCAGTGTGTAGTATAGGACTACAGGGATTAGGCTCTAAGCATGATGAATAGACAAACTAGAAAGGCATTCCTAGCCTTGTTTGCGGTCTGTGTTATTGTTAAGCCCATCGCCCGCTCTTTAGTTTCTTAAGCTCTTTTTTTAAAAAGGTTTTTCAGTCAATTAGTGGCAACTGGCAAGCTTTGCCATCCTTCCATAAGGGGATCTGAAAGCTTGTTAAATGACATCACAACATTGTTGCCCTCTTTAGGGACAAGCAGCAGATGAAAGCAGGAAGGAAACCTGCATCCAATTCTGGGTGTTTGTCTAATGTCCCTATGAAGTGCCATTGCCACATGGTGAGAACGGCAGAGGGAGAGAGGGGGCTGGGGGAAGGTTTGGGACATGATCTGATGGAAAACGGCTTGCAACATCCCAGGGTATGTGTGCTGGGGTAGACACACTGCGTTTGCAATGTGCATGGGGAATAAAATGTATGTTTGAAGCTTCAGGAACTTGAGCAGGCAGACAGGAGAGACATGACGCAGGACCATAAGCACACACAAATGCCACAAGGATAGAAAGTAGCATTGTGAAATGAAACTCTGGGCCAAACATTTACACCGTTTTAGAGTAAGAGCTAACAGTTGAGGATGTGGTCAGGTGTTGTGATGTATGATGAATTGTCCTTGTCTAGTCTGAAACATACTAAAAATATACTGAACCTGCATTGCTGTGTTTCACATTTTAACATTTGCCAAAATTCTCAGCTCATTAAGTCAAAGATGATAAACCGAATTCAGAGAAACCTTCATTCCCTCCCTATGACAGGAAAAAGCATGCATTCAAATTACCTGGTCATCAGCTGCCAGTGCGTGGTCACTCAGCAGGGGCCTGTAGTGTATAGTGTAAGGAGTGTTGTTGACAAGAATTGTCCTGTCCTCTATCTGCAAGATCTGGATGCCATGTCTCACCACAGATGACACACAGAACTGACACAGCTACGGAGGAAAGAACAGGCAATAAGCTGTCAGCGATAAATGATTAAAGAAAGTAACAACGTTGCTTCTTGTGAGATCTGTAAGTCATCATGTGGTCACGAGGACGACAAATGGTGAATAGATGGCAGGATGGATCCATGCTGTCAACGCTCCATATTCTGTCCCTATGCAGAGATTGAGACTCATCAGACAGGGAAACGTGTTTAAACGTAGCCTTATTTTACAGTTCTCAGGATGGAGCGGCACTGCGTGTGGTACCTGCTTCCAATGTCAAGGAGGTGTGTTCAGAGATGCACATGTTTTTTGCCTTTCTAATTTCACCATTGCCTCCAACTTTGTTATTTTTTCCCAGGATATTGCTAAACACTGGCTGCTTTTTCTTTTTCACATAATTCTCTGTAAACCCACTGGTGGCTGTTTGAGGAAATCCAAGTGCATCAGCAGTTTCTGAAAAACCAGTTCACTTGGCATCAATTCTAAGTCACTTAAATGACCTGTCTTCTAGACTCTGATGCTTGGTTTCAACTTCAGCAGATCCACTTGACCGTGTCTACATGCCTGAGCACAGTGAATTTCTGCTATGTGATTGGCTGATTAGACATTTGTTTCAAAAAGCATTTAAACATGTGTATCTATCGAATTAGCCGGTGAGTTCTCATGCTGGTAGGAGCTCTGTTGATTTGGGAAATATATTACAATTATTTCTTCAAGAATTATGTATTCTTTTCCACTTGCCTCCCTAATAATTCATCAGAACTTTTTGATTCAAACCACATTATGGCTTTGTAAAAAAAGAAAGAAAGAAAAGAAAGAAAAACCACAATGTAATTCAATAACTGGCAGAAAATAAATAAACCTAAGATATATGGACAAAACCCCCAAATTAAAAACATTTCTTGACAAATATGCCTAAACTTCACTTCAGTTTTAACAAACTATTTCACTTTCCCAGTGAGCGACTGTATATTAAAAAAAGCTTTGAAGTTTCCTTCACCTTCTGTTTACCAGGGAAGGCTCCCAGTGTGATGTCAGCTTCAACATATCCCTCCTCATCCAGAGTGACCACCTCTGAGCTTGATCCCTCCTTCCACCGAGGAGAAGTTAGGTCATGAACTAGTTTCAGGGCTGTAGACTTGTGGACAGTGTTAGTTTGGGCCCAGTAGATACCAATCTGGAATGCTTCCTGGATTGCAATGAACAGGAGTTCAGGTTAGAGAATGACAACAAGAGACAGAGAATGAAGGAAGCATCAAAAAATTTACTATCAAATTTGAAGCTGTGACTTCTCTCCAAAAAGCTCAACTAAGTGCTCCTGTATATCAATTCATACAGTCCTCGCAAAGTACTGTATGAATTCATTACTAGTAACCTCAGTGCTCCACACTGATTGTTCATCTGGCTCTGGAGCATACTGATGATCAAAACACCAGCCTTCTCCTATTAAACCAATCCGGTGTGAGAGTTGCAGCTGCAACTGTCTTCTCTCGACGTGTCGCTCCATGATAAATAGGAGGTTGCTATGGAAACAACGATGTATTTGTTTCTATTTCACAGGCTATTACACATTTACAACTTTTTATTTTGTTTCCTCGTGCTGAACCATATTAGGTCTTGTTCTTTGATACACTGCCTTCCCGCCTAGCGCTGGGTTTCTGACAGAGAAATGTGCGTATGTGTGTGTGTGTTACGTTCCAAAGGGGGAAAACCATCTGCAGGCTGTTCTTTCTGATCTCAGAAGCCAGTGAGAATGCATGCCTGCAGTATACGGTGACAGAGCTTGGCCGCAGTTAAAGACTTAGGCAGGGAATATTGTTGTAATGCAGCTCTGGTGAATGATCTCAGGTTTTGTGCTTATTAGTCGAGACTGAAGTGAGAAAAGAGCTGGTTCCATAATAATGGCTTTAATGCCACAAAAAGACATCCATGTCCTGATGTCAAAATATATATTTGCTGAATTATTACGACTATTGTCATGATGTCACAAAGACGTTGGCAAGTACAATACAGTCTATTAATGTCTTTCAAAATAAGAATGAGTTTTACTGGAAATGTACTTCTGCTGAAGAAAAATAAGTAATAAATGAAAGTTTGACACTTTGTTTTGGACTCTTACTGATCTTTAAGGCTATGATACAGAATCTGTGGAATATAAGGAGATTTTAGGGACTTGGGCCATTTTTATCTTTTGTAGCTTTGAGTGTTTAAACAACTCCCATATACATTTACATACTCCCATATGCATACAAAGATCTTGTCGCACTCTACCTTGAAGTTGGGCGGTACAATGACCTTGCCGGCTGGTATCTGCAGTACGATGGTCTCTCCCTCAAAAAGCCAGAGATCCCATTGGGAATCATTGGCCAGTAAGGCCCAGGGGAGCAGCTCCACCAGGAGTGTGTTTAGACCAGGTTTCCAGCAGGAGAGCTTCACCTGCATAGGACTGTCCCATTGTGCAAGAGGCTCGAGCACTGACCTGTTGGAAGAGAACACTTCTTGGATAAATCACTCCAGCAGAATCCCAGTATGGAGAAGTTGATTTGAGGAAAATGGTCACTTGAGTCGAAGGTTTGCATCATTTTACACTAAAGTATTTTAAGCACTGCTGCACCGTATAAGAACTAAATGTCTCACCCTTTCAGTCTTAATGATCAACTTTATCAAAACACTCCATAAAAATGGAAACCTTACATGGTTTAAATTTGGCAAATCTGACATATCAGATTGGGCAGCTTCCAAGGCTCCTGATATTTTTAGACAGTTTCTTGGTTGTCTCATTCTAACCACTTCAACTGTGCTTATAATCAGTGATTGTGTGCACTGACTGTGATGTCACCATAGATCTCAAATTTGAGCAGAGAACAAACAAACAGGTCCAACATTTGTGTGAAGGGTTAAGGTGTGAGGTGAGGAACGATACAGAGAGCAAGCTCGTCATTTTTCCCCAGCGTTGATCGGGTTGTGTATTATGAATTCGACCCCTGGCTGAGACTATCGATGCAGAGCTGTAGCGCACTGAAGTGTCTGAGGAAGAACGTTCAGAGAAAATGATCTGGACTCGGAGTGGCAGCTCAGATGAACGTTAAGCTGCAGGATCGCCATTTTGAGACATGGAAGGAGTACCAGCACCCACTGCAGCTGCTCAAGTGCTGAGAGACATTCCTCTCAGTTCCACTGAGAGATCTAAAAATAGCAGCTTTGCTGAAAACAGTCCAGTGGTGTAATGAGTCACTGACCTCGAACGTGAGATACGCCAAATTGAAATCTTGAAAGGCTTTTGATTTTTTTTGTTCTTGTTCTCAGAACTTTTTGATCACACCTCGTGCTGACCAATAATGTACTGACAGCAGTCACACAAGCTAAACAAATACACAGACAGAAGTGGTCTGCAAACAAGTTATGCAATACAAACAGATCCAGAGAACAGTTGACAAGACATTTGGGATCACACATGGGCATGTTGAGACACAGACAAACAGGCAGACAGACAGACTCATTTTTCCACTAATTCACTGACACGGCACTCATTTCATGGTAATCATCATCTTGTGAGCCCTAAACAGTGCTGAGTGCCAGAAGAGAACCAAACAAACTCAGACTTACTCTGAAGTTCAAAGCCATCAAAGGCAAACCAGTCTTCTCTCTCCCACAAGGCCGCCTGGACTCTGCTCAACCTACCAACCTGTCAGCTCAAACTTGTCACAAACCCAAAGACTAACTGCAGTGAAATGGGACCAAAAACACTGGGAACAGCTTTTCTTTACCATTTACTGGTGTTTATGGTAGTGTGTGTGTGGTTAAATGCACCACTGACCTTGCGGATGGAGACAAAAAAGTGCAGGGCTCATAAATCATACTGGAGAGATCACAAAACTGTAATGGAAAATAATGTGCTCAGCAGCTTTAGTCTAACCCCAGTGATTCTGGAGATTAGGGTTTTAAAAGTGTGAATTTTGAGAGGCTGCTGCTCTCAAAACCCGTACACATAGCAGCTCGAGTGCACCACAAAAAGAAGGTGTTTTTTTTAAATGATTATGGAGGTGCCACACTGCCTTTAAAAACCCAACAAAGAGAATAAAAAAAACCATTTACCACTTCAAACTTCCTTTGCCCTTTTAAGGCACAATATTTACACACTGCCTGCCAAGGAGCTTGCTTGGTGTTGGTCTGGTTTCTTGACTGTGCCAGGAAGACAGAGTACTATTTCCAAACAGCAAACTCTATCACTATTATCAGCATTAAAGAATAATATACAAATTAAACTGTGGCTTTAGCTTTCTGTCCAAGTTTTGAGTGTGTTTAAAGACAGCAATCAGAGCTATTAATCCTAATGACATCCCCCTTTTCCCTCAACATTTTTCCCGATGCTCCTTCGGAGCAGCAACTTCACAGATTAGACAAACTGCCGCTTTCTATGATGGGAAGTGAGCTTTGGCCTTGGACTTTGTCTCTCAGGAAAAATAGAGAGGCCCGATTCAAAGAGAAACCTAACACCCGATACCAGCCCTCCACACAGACGCAGTGTGTGACATTTAAAGGTGAGCGATGTGTACGGTGGTGTAAGTGCAACACAATGGTATAAGTGTGTATACACACATGTGCATAGCAACAATCTGTGTGTGTGTGTGTTTGCATATGTATCAAGTGTAGGGAAACCAAGGCAACCACAAGCAGACATATGGCCCACATGTCCAGCAGATCCGCTGGGACTCTTTGTAACTTGTGGGAGAGCATGTGGCTGCGTCTCCTACTGCTGCTATCAAGATGATTCCCAGAATGACATTTGTAGACAGATTCCCATGTGTGTTCTGCCTGACACTATACGTAAACTCATCCACGGGCCACATTTACACAAGTGCAGGCATACACATACAAGTGTATATACGATGCATGCTCTGCAGAGATGGGCCAAGCCATAACCAAATGCAAGACCCTCTCACTTGTGTGAGAAAGTGGGACTGTGACAGGATGACAGCCTTAATCTCCGGTCTGTGGGGACAGCAGTGGTATTGCTGCTAATGTCTGATGCATGGCTCTGCATTGTCTTTGCAGTTAACCGTTTTATTATGAGAACAAAGAGTGAGCAATAAAAAGAAGCTTCTTTCAATCAAGGCTCGCTTGCACAACTATCTGCTTTGAGGAGGAATGCTGTAAGAAGCTAAGCATTAGAAAAATAACACACTGGTGGGCTGCGTATTATGAAACTTTAAATTTAATGCTAGCCACAAAAGAGCCATGACAGGGATGAAAAAGAGTTATTGATGCTACTTATTAAAAAGATCACGAGGTGTCTTAATGAACAGAAAGAAAACTGTTTTTAAGTAGAGAATGGAAAAAAAACAAACATCTGCCAGTAAAGAAATATTCACAGCACTTTGTACCCTTGCAAACATATATCCCACATCAAATCTACCAGCCAGTGCAATGCAAAGAGTACCTGCCAGCGTCTTTGATGACATACGGCCATGGAGGCTCATTGCTTCTCTTTGGACCGTAGAAATCAGCCAAGATGTTTTCTGGATTGTCCTCGTGTCCAGTCTTATTCAGTATCTGCTTGATTAGGCTGGTGGAGATGGGCACAGCGCAGTGCGAAGCATCTTCATCTTCCCTAAAGAGAGAAAGCACAAACATAAAATCATTGCAATTTCCTCAAACAGCGTGTGACTGTGACGTGTGTTCATGGAGAAAGTAGACACCCTAGATTTGATAAGACACAAGAGACAGCTGATTTAACTCAAAGATTAGGAGATATCAAGTTCAGTGAAAGTGTGATAAAAGTAAACAAATAAAGGCACTGCCTGTGACACAAAATCATTTTTTACCAGCAAATCTGGCTTGGCAGTATGTTATTTTACACCAGAAACAATTCAAATATACTTTATTTCACTATAAAACAAGACATCCTTTGACAACATCTGACTATTCCCATTGTTCTTTTCGATGCAATTAAAGTGACCCCTAGCTACACTCCACTTTTGCCCTGAAACCTTGAAGCGGGTTCAATCTGCCTTTTGTTATGGACTCCTCTTCATGACACGCAGTCTTGTCTTACAAACACTAACTCATAAGGATCAGAGAAAAAAAGCTAAATGGCAGTAAATAACCCCACTGAATACCTAGGTCCCAGACACTGGTCAATTATGGCTTTGCAACAACAAGAGAAAAAAAATCCAACAGTTTAATAACCTCTTCTCTTTATCTGGGCGGCATCCAGTTCCACTTGGCCAAAGCAAAGCAGCCCCTTACCCCAGAGCAGTAGTTTATTAATAGAGCCCATTGTGCTATAAAGGGAACACAGGGGCTATTGCTTATGGATCAGACGAGAGGGACAAGGTGTTGACGGGAAGCTTCTCATCCAGAGCAGTTCCTGAGGGGGAAAACTGGAAGAGGCTTCTGATTGTAGCTCTTGATCTTCTAATGTGGTGGCCAGAACAAGGAGAGCAGGACATAAGAGTTCTGGTTAAGACTTGTCTGTGTCTCTTGTGCGGAGACCACAGCTCTGTTCTCTACCTCGTCCATTAAAGCCCACAACTATGCGTAATTACAGGAAGGAAAGATGAGCTGTTGACCAGCGAACAGACTGGATCTGTCCTAGGGGTTTGGGGTCGGGGGGAAGGGGGGCCTTGTGTGCATCTGTACGAAATGTGTGTATGTTTACAATTGTGGCTTGTAGTGTGTGCTTATGAGAATGGAGAGGGATGAGGGATGGATTGAGCTGCGGGGGACAGGAGAGGAGAGTATGCAAGTTTGTGCGGTTTGAAACGGTTTAGGCAGCGGACGGATCGTAAACACGAGGAGCATTGTGGTTGCAATCTAGAAAGACAAGACACTTAGTTCTTTCTGAGCTTGCTTTTGGTACAACTGAAAAGGATTTATCTTCAACAGCAGGGGCCAAATACATTCCCAGTCACTGTACAGCCACTGCGGTTCCTTTATGGCAGCTGAAATCAAAACAAACTTTGTGACCAGATATCTAAACACAACAGTTACAGCAAAAAAAAAAACAAAAAATCTCTCAGGGAGAGTCAATTACACTCAACGTTTACTCTGTTTATTCAGATCACCACCACTTGCTACCAAAAGGTTGACCCCCCCCACCCCCACCCAGCACCCCCCCTTATGTATTTGCATAAAACAACTTAAATTACATTTGGAAAGATAACAAATATAGTAGAAGCAACAACAAAACAATATGTGCATGTGGTAGCCATTTCCCTTGGGGCCACACACACTGAAGCATAAACACTTCTGTTAGTGAACGACACCATGCGCCAAAACACATGCCATGTACATATATATATGACATGAAATGAGGTGTAGTGGTGATGCTAGATAAAACAGATAAAATACAAATGAATTTCTTAGCATTTCTTTGATGGACTTGGCTACAATGATAAATTGTACAGTTATTGGTTTCTTACACAGAGGCTATGGGAAATATGTGCAAACACATAAGGACAAACTGGGGCAAGTAATAGGCGTAGCAATGATGTATGTGACAGCCTCTGCCCATGATGAAGTGGCATCTGTCACACTTACACTGGCACATTTCTAACCAAGACAATGACAGGCACGGACCACACACAGACACCGGGCTAGTGCGCATACATTTTTTTACCTCATGCAAACATAGACATAAAAAAGTATTATTTCTACACAAACAAACTACTGGAAAAAAAACCTGCTTTGCTGGGGCTTTATCTAAATGAGGTGTAATGATGGCCCCGCCTAAAATGTCAGAATTGAAGCTATGTGTCAGCCAAGGTGGCTTCCTCTGTGTGTTGGTTCTGTGTGCGTTCCCAGGCTATGTGTGAAAATTATATGTCATGCTCCCTGAACCACTCTTTCACAATTTGAGCTTGACAAACTGTCATGAGAAAGAAAAATACACTGAAAAATCCTGTCATTCAGTATTTTTAGGCACATAAAGTTGCTAAACCTACACCTAAAAACCACTGGAAGGTGCTCACCTATTTGCCATGTGGTGAGGTTTTTTTTGTCTAGGCAGTGCACAATAAAGGCAGTGCAAAAGGACTACAACAACTAAATTGGCCACTGAAAATGTCTGCTGGAAGAGAATAGTTTTGGTTAAGGCCAAATGACAAGAATATGAGGTTAAACTGCATCGTAGCAAGAGCCTACCACCATCATTAGGAGTGATGTCAGATGTGCAGAAATTGTAACATGTAACATGTTTGTGAAGCTGAGGTGTGTTATATAGTGTTTCATAGATCTTAAGCATGAAAAGGTATTAGACATTACTTGAACTACTATGTCCTTTTTTGGACCAATGCATTTTATTTTTTTTTACCTGGCTTGGAAAGTGAGATGGTGGGTGAGGTCAGCTTCCGTGTTTAGCAGGGGCTCCTGGTGACCCTGTCCACGTATTAGCTGGCTTTCTCGCAGTCCGAGGCTCCTCTTCTCTATATGCACGATTAGAGAGTCCGGCAGGTGGCTCCTCATGACAAACAGTGGACTGAAAACCACCTGGAACATGGTTTTCATACAGAACAATCAATGAAAAGACAAACTGATGAGAGGAAAACTAAATCAGGAAAAATAATGATTACACCAAAAATGTAAAGTTCTTAATCTTAAGTGTTGGATAATTACTTAGTTCCCAGAGATCAAAACAAAAAGGTTTAAAATATTCTGTAACGGTAAATATTGTAACAGATGCTCACCACTCTTTGCTGCATATGAGAGTTGGGTTCGATTGTGATGAGCGTGCACAGAACATAAAGCAATGAGCCATTAGAACAAGGCACCTGAAAGGAAACAAACTAGCTGTTAGAAGATATCAATACCAAAGAAGCCTGAAGGATTTTCAACAAACTTGACCTCTGACCTTGACTTTGATATTTGGTCATATTTGAACTAGATTGAGCATTTCCTATGATATGAATTTGAAAATTCTATGTCGCCTCATTCTTGATCTATGTGTTGGGTGTTCATGCCACCCAGTGGGATGATGACACTACCCCCTGAGCCTTTTATGACTGATGGGAAGTTGCAACGCTGTGTAAAATGCAAATGAAATACAAAGCAATAATTAAGAAATCTCATAATCTCATATTTTATTCACAACAGAACACTGAAAACATTAAATGCTTAAACTGAGAAAATGCACCATTTTAAGAAAAATATTGGCTCTTTTGGAATTTAATGGCTACAACATGTCCCAAAAAAGTTAGGAGAGGGCAACAAAAGACCGGAAAACTAATTGGTACTAAAAAGAAACAGCTGCAGGAACATTTTGCACTAATTAGGTTAACTGGCAACAGGGCCGTAATGTGAGTGGATACAAAAATGCAGGATTTCTCAGAAGAAAAGATGGGCTTCGTTATGCAATCTGCAAAAAAATGCATCGATAAATTGTGTAACAATTTCAGAATAATGTTGCTCAATGTAAAATTATGAAGATTATGAATATTTCATGCAGTATCATCAAAAGAATTAGAGAATCGTGAGAAATCTCAGGGAGCAAGGCAAAAGGTTGAAAATCAATAATAGATGCCTGTGTTGGTTAGGCCCTCAGGAGTAAAAAAAGGAGTGATTCTGTCATGGAAATCACTGCAGGAGCTCAGGAACACTTCCAGATTCATTTTCTGTGAACACAGTTTATCGTGCCATCCACAAACACAGGTTAAAACTCTATCACGCACAGAAGAAGCCATATGTGAACATGAGCCAGTAATGCCAGTGTCTTCTTTGGGCCAAAGCTCATTTAAAATGGACTGAGGCAAAACTGCTCTGTGGTCGGATGAATCTGATGGTATGTGGGTGCATTATTACCTATAGAATTGGTACCTTGCACATCTGGAAGGGCAACATGAATGCTAGAAGGTTTTAGAGTAACTTATGCTTCCATCCATATAACCTCTATTTCAGGGAAGGCCTTGTGTATTTCAGCAAGACAATGCTAAACTGCATATGCATCTATTACAACAGCATGCTTTCACAGTAAAAAAGTCCGGCTGCCTGCCGGTGCTCCAGATCTTTCTCCAGTTGACAACATTTGACGCACCACGAAATGAAAAATACGACCCAGAAGTCCAGCAACTGATCTATTCAGTTCCCAGACCTTTACAGACTGTTGTTAAAGGAAAAGGAGAAGCTACCCTAGTCCAACATTTTTGAAACCTGTTGCAGCCATCAAATTCAAAATGACCTTTATTTTAATACTTTTTTAATAATAATCTTTTTTCTAATAATGGCACATGCTTGTATTTAAAATTTACACGGGTGGTTAAGATGTAAAATATGAATAAACTGGATAAACTTTAATGCTTTTGCTCCTTTTTACCCCCTGGCATGATATTTACTGCCTCCATCAATGATGTTTTGTCCTAAAAATCTTTGTTTCTTGGCTTCTTTCAGCAGTTAAATGTTAAGTCTCCCTAAAGCCCTGCAACACAATACTATGGCTGTGAGGACTGACAACTGTTAGTGCCAGATAGTGGCCCATTACAGTCAGTTAAATCTTTGCAAGATTTAAAGGCTGAGAATGTGCCCACCAAACACTAAGCACTCTTAATGTGTCACTGGTGTTTGTCCCATTTACTCTTCACTCCTCATTAAAGTCTTGGGATGCCAAGTCACATTACAAGCGGTTTAGTTTATGACAGCCTGGGGACTTCATTTACTGGTAGGGTCAGCAGAGCAGAGCAAAGAGACAGGGTGAACATTCAGTTTTAATATACAGACCCTTGCAAAATAGACTTATTTGGATGAGGGAGTAAAACTTTGGCAAACAGATGCTCTACAGTGATCAAGTAAAAAATGCTCACCACTGGGATAAAGTCGCGATGACCTTCTGTGCTTTCTCTAAAGCTCACGTTTAAAAAAACGTTGAAAATAAGATTTAAGGATAAGGAAGATGAGATATGAAAAAGGAGATACCTCAGATGGATTACTGATACAGGGAATCATCAGGCAGATAAAAAAAAAAAAAAAAAGAAGACAAACACTGAAAATGGAGGGATGCAGGACAGGTGGACAGGCTTGATGCCAGACGATGAAGTAAAGAAAGGAGTTAACTAGAAGATAGATGAGTGAGCCAGTGTGTGGGCGAGAAGGTAAAAGGCAGGGAGGAAACATGCGAGTGAAATAGCAGGAGACAGGCACAGATAGAGAGATCTAAGAACCCAGCTACTAGTTCAGGCAGCTCTCTCATTTGGAGCCAGCCATCCAGATGTGCAATGAATCGCTGATCCTACGAAAAAAGATAACAGTGCATGCTGGAGTGCAGTCAGAGATGTTCAGACCCCCTTTTCCAAAACACACACACATACACAGGAGCTGGAGTGGTAGATGGCTAGCTGTTAACAGCGTGAGGCTTATAAATAAAAAAGAGAGAGGCAGACAAAGAAAGACAGTTCAACAAAAATAAAGAGCAAATACAAGAACAGCAGGGAAAAAAGCACAAGAAAAATAAAGAGCAAGCGCAAGAACAGCAGGGATGGAGCTGGCGCTTATCCAGTGGTGTGAAAGTGCCTTCAAAGCCTTTCCCTGTGCCCACATATCAGCTAGTGTTTCCTGTCTATGGTTAACGTTGTTATGAGAGAGCATAAACAGTATTTTCTACCTCTCAACATGGCTGGGTTATGGGTTGCAGGGTCTTTGTAAGCCTATCTGAGGGGAAGATCTCAATCTGTTCTCTAACAGTGAGTAGCAGCATGGAAGCGCTGCCACTGTGGCCACCCAGGAGAAGAGGATCCGGTCACAGTTGGTGGTCCAGTCACTGGCTCCAAACATGTTGTGTGGATGGAGAGCCAGTCAGAAGTAGTGGTGTGAGCAATGTGTGAGAGAAACTTTGTGTGCATGGCTAGCACATTCAACAGCTTGCATTTGGACACACACGCGTGCTCCAGGCACAGTGGAGCACGCGTGTGCATTTTAATCTGCTAGTATGCACACGCAACAAATTGTAACTGATGTAGCTTCTGATCGTAAAGACATGTACAGACAAGACTCTGGGAAACTAAGTGGGAAGCTTTACTGGACATGTGGAAGGCTTACTTAAAGTTCTACTTGTGTTACCTGTACAACAAAGCTGCTGCTGCTCTTATCCCTCCGTTCCAGCTGAACATCCTGTGACCACTCATCGTCTCCTCGAGCCCTTACACACAGCTCTGTCATCTCTGCATCCTCCAGCACATAGG
This sequence comes from Aulonocara stuartgranti, assembly GCF_965226115.1. Taxonomy (NCBI): domain Eukaryota; kingdom Metazoa; phylum Chordata; class Actinopteri; order Cichliformes; family Cichlidae; genus Aulonocara; species Aulonocara stuartgranti. Next base: position 32,480,996 of record NC_138947.1, on the reverse strand, counting down.
ATGGCAGCTTGGCTCCTGCTTCCAGGCAGTCGCAGTATTCCCTGACTACCGTCTGGCTATCGGGCCCCACGTAGTGCTGCACCACTCGCAGCTCAATGTCTTGAGTCAGGTAGCTGCACATGACCTGCCGCCCACAGATTATTACCTGGGGAGAGGGTTGTATGACAGAATTGTCCAAATTAGAAATAAAGATGTTTAGTGCCTTATAATTAACTTCTATAATTATGAGATAAGTTTTACAACATGTCACTGGGAATGTAGGAAAGTCACGGTTTTCAAAAAGACGCCTTCCAACTAAGATCAGCTTTGACTTCTACCTGAATAATTTCCGATTTCCAGCTGTTTTATAAAGGGTAACTTTCCTCATTGCCTTACAGTTTAAGATCACTAACAATTCATATACATCCCCCATTTTTACAAGTTTTTGGATGTTGTACTAAACAGGAATAAAAAAAGAATGTAATGATAACGTCAAAACAGAGAAGTTAAGAGGTGTGTTAAAAAAACTTTCTCTTTCTTGCAGTATTTTTACTTTAAATGATGTGTAAACCATTGCATTCACATCTTAATTTCGTTAGCTTCATAGCATAATTGCCTAAGTCATTTGACTAAGTCAATGACTTAGGCACTTATGCTATGAAGCTAACGATTTGCATTTTATTCCACATCTCAAAGGTGACACACAGACACACACCCTTACATCAGACAATCTCTACTGAACGGAACGGAAATGACTTATGTGTGAATCAATGTAAACACATATGTGCACGCGCACACACACACACACACACACACACACACACATACTGTACTCTGAGTGTGGAACATCTTATTGTGCTTTTAAAAAAAACTTGTAGTATATGCATGTGCATGGAAAATCTGGACTCCCAATTAAAAAAAATAAAAATCAGTGAGTTTAAAAAAAAAACCTCAATCCGGTTGAGTTCTGACTGGACCAGCGATTCTGTTCTGTTTCACTCCGTCTGTAGATTGACCTGTTTCATGACCCAATTTGGGCCAAGCTTTAGCTGTTGGACAGATGACCTCACAGCTCACTGACTGTAAGGTGCCCAGGTCCTGTGTCCACAAAATAAGCCCAAATCATCACCCCTCCACCACTGTGCTTGACAGATGGTAAATCAAACACAACCAAATGTGTCATCCTGGGCATTGGGACCAGACATCTCAACATTGGTCTTCTCCGTCTAAAGGACACGACTCCAGAAGTACTGCAGAGTGTTCAAATGCAATTGAAACATAGTAACTTTGCTACCATGTTCTTTTTCAGAGAGAAGAGCAGAAAAGAAGAGGCTTTCTCCAAGCAACCCTAACAAACAAACCATACGTGTTCAGTATTTTTCTAATTGTGCTGTCACGAACTTTAACCTTTAACATGCTAATTGATGTCCGTAGAGTTTGAGATACAGCTTTTGAAGGTTTTTTGTAGTTCTTCAACCACTGCACTCGGTGAATTTGCTGGGATGTCTGCTTCTGGGAGGATTGCGGCAATGAATGCTTCGGAGCTGCCAATGATCAGTTAAACAAGACCATTTAATTAACAGCACATGGCTCGTAAGTCCTGTGAAAAACTCTCTTTTCCATTTAACTACAGACTATCATATCAGCACATACCAAAAATGAGAGAAAGCTGGTTTCATAGAAAAATTTTTTTGTTTCACCTCTCTTTTTGAACACACTGCAATGGAAACAACATGAAGCTTTACTCACTTTTTCCATGTTAAAGATGAACCACTGATCAAAAAATAATCAATGGCTTAAGTGATCCTGACAGTAATTTTCAGTAGCAGGCCTAATGCACGTGCTTTTACAAGTGTTCTCCCACTCACGCATCCATGTCCAGACGCATGTGCGGATGGGCTTGTATGAGGGAGATTAATATAAACTGCACTTTATAAACTTTTTTAACAATAGGTGCCAATATGAACACTAAAAAGGTGACAATGAAAGACCATAGAGAAGCAAGAAAGAGGGTAACAGAGAGGACATGGTGTGGCGCTGAGGACGAACCCCACCCTCCCAAAAGAAAACCCAGACTGAGGTATACTCATGCGTTTCTCTGTAGTGGCAGCTGCCGTCCCGTTCTGGGGGTTTTGTTGTGAATTGGATATGACCAATGTTCATACTCTATCACTGCATCCAATGGAAACAAGATGTAATCAAAGTTTGGGACAGATGGTAGAAGGAATGTGAGAAGCCGAGTCTGTTTTGTCTGGAGGATGAGTGGGAGATGTGTGTGACACTTGACACTGTTTACATAACAAAGTGTCACAGCTACAATCTGATGGCATCTCTGCATTTTCAGGAATATGAAGACTCTGCTTTTTATTTGTGGAAAAATTCCAGCATGATTCATTCCTTTTCTTAGAGCGAAAAAAAAAAAAAAGACAGTTGGTGTATGTATTTGGTTTATGCTGGTTTATGATTTGCTGTGATCTTCTCTGTGGATTGATGGGACACATTGTGTTTTTGGATGGCTTAAAGTTCATAAGCTTTTGTTTTATTGCTCTAAAACAGATTACAAAAACTGACAAAGACAGTCTGTTGTTAGCTAAGCAACTACTAAATCATAACATACAAAAGCAGGGGAAAAAAAGGAGATTAAAAAGCACTCATCCTGAAATGAGTGCTGGGAAAAAAGCCAGGCTTTTGTGTCACATAGAAGAAATCAACAGGCGTAATGCAGCAAACATGTTCCTGCTTTCAGTGTAAATGTTTAACAGGTTAGCAGCAAGATAATCTGCAGGATCCCTATATTCTTGATTATGTTGAGAACTCTGGTCCTGTTTTGTTACTGCGGTGTATCTGGGCCATAAATCATTGCTTGTCAATTATAAAGAGTCTTGCGTCTGGAATCTTCTACAAATTAAATCTGGGGGTTGGTAATGCTGTTCACCATCTTTCCTTTTATCGCTGCAGTTAATTATAAAGATCTGCTAAAATCTATTCACATTAACTCTGATCCAACGACAAGAAAAGTAAGATGTTTAACTTTCTGGAAGCCTTTGACCTTCATCGGAAAATACCCGCCATAACAACTACATGGCCAATGAGTAATATTTCTTTTATTTCAATCTTTACAAACAAAGAAGTCAGTAAAGGAGTAATTACTAAAAAGTGACAGTACCTGTTTCTGGACACCATTGAGCTGTATGACCTTGATGATGAGAGAGGCGGTGCGTCCTTTGTACTGAATGGTCCTAAGCAGAGTCCCTACGTTGTCCACGCTGAAGGCCTCTGACCAGCGCCAGTTCCCCCATCCTTCGATGCAGATGTGCAGCAGCTGGAGGACAGCACAGAGCAGAACATACACACAAAAACAGAGACAGAAGTTAGCAGACATCAGAGGTTAGCCTTCTTGCCCTTTATTTACCCCGATCAAAAGGCAAGTAAACAACAGGACTCTGTTTGGGAAATTCTGGTAGGGGGGGAAAAGAACAACAAAGTTCCTGTTTACTGTTGCCGAACAGGCCTGCTGCTGCTGGAAGCACAAATGGAAGGTCGCACACAATAAACTGGCTGGTGGAAAACAGCTGATGTGGAAGATTATTACAGCAGTGTGTGTAGTGACCAGATTGTTTGTGCGTGTGTACTTGTGCGGTTGAATGTGGAAGACTCTTTTCTCCACACATCTAAATAAGAGGCACATATTTTGGCCCCCAACCATTTGAGCTGCATATCCATCACTTCAGTGTGGAGCACATCCATGTGTGTGGTTGGTATAAACACACAGGCTCAGGATAACAGTAATAAACAGATGCTTTCCTTTCTTTTGACAGTCAAACAACTTTAGAGTGGTGACAATTTCCCCCCAACCATTTTCCCCATAATTCCTTAAACTGTGCGCCTCGACATGGTAGCAGGGCTAAAAATATGTAAAGAGGCAGCCCGAACAGTGCTGTTTTGCTTTCACCGATACACAAAATACACACTGCAATTAGCTGACTGGGTTTTAATTAATGCATGATGCAGTGATGCAGCATTTACTGGGTGCTGCCTCCACCTAAATCCACAAACATTCAGTACAAAAACCAAGTGGTCTGGCCAAATGCCCATCACACCTGTGCTGCAGTGAGGTTATTCACAGACCATCTGTCCACTTCTTATCTGAAGTTGCTCAAAGCTGCATGATAAGGAAACTCCTTTGTCAAACAGTATGATTCTTCTCATGAGATTTTGGTCATAATACAGGAGCAGAATCATAAATACAGAAGGAGATCTAAAGGCTTCTCCCCTTCCCGAGGCAAGGGGGCTGACTTTCTACAGCACCGAAACTCTGTGTCAACCCTGCTGCCAGCACAACATCAAACTAGCAACAGTTGAAAAGGAAGGGGAGAAAACATGAGAAAGACAAAGCATGTCATGGGACTATCAAGACAGATGGGGCGGGGGCAAGCAGCAGAGTGAGATTCGGGGTCAGTGATCCCCCAGAGGAGTAGCGACCAGACTGAAACACTGAAAATTCGAACATTTACACTTTGGGTAGTTGCTTCAACATGCTGAACATTTACTCAATGTGTTTAAAGAAAAACAAATTACTCCTGAGGTCAAAGGGCACGGGGGGACCTTGGTCAAGACCTTATGTGCTTCTCAGCACTGCAGTCTTTTCTTAGTGTTTGAAGACAGATTTCTTTACAATAACATTCTTAATCAAACCCTGAATTCACTCTCTACAAGATCTGTCATCCTCGCTGTCAGCTGCGTGGAAATGAGTTACATTTCTGAGATCTCCTACTTGGTGCACGTACTCAGAGGGGTCTTAACAGCCAGGTGGCAGAGGTTAAGTTTAAGCCTTAAGGTGGAGAACTATATTACCGAACCAAGCCTTTACTACATTACACACAATTTCATAATCAAGCCCAGCTAAGAATATTGTGATCAGAGGAAAATTGAGAAATGAACTGTAATGTGTTTGGCATTCTACTCCCATGACTTAATACTGATACCTTTTCACTTCAAAGCTCACCTCAGGTCCTACAGATTAGAACTCAGTATTTATATTATAATACTTTCATTAGAGTAGACTGGTAACAATAACGGCCCAAACCTTGCAAATCTTGTGATGGTGAAGCCACTGGAGACCTCTGCCGTGCGTCAGCACCATGTGTGAGGATGGATTTGCAATTTCAACACTTCTCTCTGCTTTACCTTCTCTGTCCCTTCCTCCCCCGGTCTCTGTGCACTCTATCATGCCTGTGGCTCAACTTGACCTTTAAAGAAGAAGTCATAATAACATTTCTCCTCAGACTTCAAACAGTTACTGCTGCTTTTGTTTTAATTCATCATGTCTCTGACTCAAGCAGTAGAAGAAAAAAAAAACAGCAGTGACACATATGAACTGGATGTGTAAGGACAACAAGAATGAAAAATAAGAAGTTGTTTTGCCTCTCTGTGACGTATTCAACTGTTGTGACACAGAAAACCCAGCCAGCCACATGTGACCGATTTATACACACGGATTAAGCCTCGCCTTACACCAACAGTGTTCAACTGAATAGAGACTCAGCATTTATGGGGAAAAAAAGATTTTATTTAAGGCAAAAAATTTTTTTTATTAATCACACTGTTCTTTAATTAGTCAACTTAGCTTAATAATTTGATTTACTTTATGTATCGTTTTATATAGAATTTTATTGGTACACATACTGTAGGGAGCAAGGTGCAAAATAAAAGCAAAAGACGACTGTAACACGTGGAGATGACCCTAAATAGAGAAAGAGCTCATCTTTTATACTTTTGAGTTGTGGCAACCCTAGGCATGTTGACAAACCATAACAACTGCTTTATACTTTGAAGATCTCTGACCTCACGAAACAAAATGATGACATACACCCCAGGGCTCGAAATGAGAGAAAAGCCCAGTGATGCAAACTGACAAGACAAGGCCGGTATGCCAAGGTGAAATAAACTGACAACTGAGTAAAAGTTAAAGGGTCATTGTTAACCCCCCCCCCCCCCCCCGACATGTAACTGTCTCTTATATCTATGTCAACTCTACAAAATATCACACAAAAACCAGAGGTTGTGCTGTAGCCTGCAGTTAAATATGAATCTCATCTAGAAATAAATATTTTAACAAGAAACTCCAACACTCACTTTCAGCAGCTGGCCCGAAGCAGAAGATTTTTTTTTTGTCCAAAAACAACTGAAGACCCATTTATTATATTGTGATAATTCCCCAAGATGGGTATTGAGTGTGAAAGAAATGTGAAATTGAAATCTCACCCTCACTTCATTTCCCTTTAATCCTCAGGGGGAGAGTGTGATTATGGCTGATGATGGACACTGCTTCACTCCAGCACATTGGAAGGCTCCAACTATGCTAAAAGAGTGATCTTCATGGGAATAATTGAAAGTTTGTGGATGTTAACAAACTATTGCTATTTTCTGACAGCACTTTGATGTACTCTAAATATTCTGCCATGTGTCACTTATGGTGCGTAGATTTTAACCAAGGTAATGTCTTGTTTTTTTTTTTAGTTTCCAATAATAACTCTGGCTTCAAGTCACAACATAATCAAAATACAAGCAATTATCCAAATTCCTCAAATTTTATTTGACCTGATAGATAAATAAAACACTTTAAGTAAACATATTTTCTAGTCATTAAAATAATCAAACAATTACCTGTGTTGACTGTTTGGAAATTACTGTAAGTTAGTCATGTGTCTTTAGGTCTGACAGTACATCCCAGTTATATCAAAATGATGAGTGACATGTTTGTCCAAATATGCTAATATAACTTAGCAACCGATTATTCAGCTCGGCTCCATGGTGATGACTCATCTGACAGATATTAAAATAGGTTCAGTCACTCTTGCTTGAACTACATTAACTCTGTTTTTTACTCTGACATCTTCGATCATGCCGCTTAAATGTTTTTGTAACTGAGTTGTACTGGTCAAATATGGGTGTTCTGGATTTTTCCAAAATGACCACACTATTTGGTGATGTCTTACGATTTTTGGGAAGACTGAAACGGTCAGGCTTGGTGAAGCATTTTTGGGACATGACAATCTGACCATCTTCTGTTCGGTGTTTTCTTTTCTGCCTTTTTTGGAAACTTCAGTGACAGACTGGCTACTTGCTGTGTGGGATGTCACTGTTTCCCCATATATTAAAGCTGAAGTTTTATATGGTTTATAAATAATCACCTCACCACTGTTTACTTACTTTACCACATTCAAGAACACAAAACAAAACAAAAACGAAGATAAAGCAATACATTCCATCCAAAAAATCCACAATGAGAAGTGCCAGTGCCTCTACACTGAACCGGACTTTCGGGTTAAATCTACACAGGATTCAACCAAAGTAAATATACAGTGAGGTCCAGTGATGTTCTACCAGGGCAAGCAAGGCAGGAGTGCTTGTCCGTTGAAATTTAAAAACATTTAAAATCACCGTCATTGTCAAAGTCTACAATCTAGAGACACCTGGAGACACAGAGACTGATATGGGCTTGTATGACTTCCAGAGGTATAACGCTACTAGACGTCTGATAAAAGTGTCAGGATCAACTGTTAAGTGTACAGGGCCATATTCTGTGCTCAGATTCATCCAAATGCTGCAAAACTGATCAGACAGCTCTTCACAGTGCAAATGGATAATGACCCAAAACTGCAAAAAAGACTCAAAAGTTTCTAAAGGCAGGGAAATTGAGTATTTTTCAATGGCCAAGTCAGTCACTCAATCTCAGTCCAGTAGAGCAAGATTTTACGTACTGAAGAGCTAAAGACAAAGAGACCAACAAACAGGCAGGAACTGAAGGTTGCCTAACTGAAGGCCTATCCAAGCATCTCAAGGGTGGAAACATCCCACCATATCCATGGTTGACAGACTTCAGGCAGTCACAAACCACAGTATTAAATCCAATCCTTATTTTTAAAATGACCTCAGTTCATCTGTTCTATTCATTTACTGGGGGATGCTATGTAAAATATCAGTAAATTTTTTAGACATTTGAATTAATTAATGAATTCAAGCTGAATTTGGTTTTATAGTGAACCAGATGAGTATGGTAACATTAGCAAATATCTTGCGTTGAAGTAAATTCCCTAATGCTAAGTCAGTGCAAGTTCCTTTTCTGTTTTAATGCCACAGATGGCCTGCATAAAAAAGGCTTCAAAAACTTTAAAACAACAGGTCTTCACAGGCACTGTGCACCCACTAAACTTAATAACGGTGCTTTGACATATGTTTTCAAAACAAAGAGTTTGGTGAAATTATGACTAATCTGCAAGTAACAGAGAGAGTGGACAGAAGGATGAAATTAAAAACCACACATAATATCACTGAGACCAAGTATGGTCTTAATACAAGATCAACACCATGTAAACGTTTTGAAATCACATCATCCACATTTTAGATTACCATGGAAACTAGATGCAGAAGCCAAACATATGACCAACACATTTAGTGGTGTTAACTTCTGAGAATTACCACCCCCAACTTGCTAAACTGTAAATTATACTCAATGAGTCAATCAAACCATCAGCCTCCCTAATGGGAACGATGTCATGTCTACTGCCCAGTTCATCGCTTAATCTTTTCCCAGGAGAAAATCATTACCAACAAACTTTCCTGTAAAAGACAGTAACAGATCTGTCAGTCACAGCCAAAGGACTGACTGTTAACTCCCTGGTAAACACAGACTCATTGCGTACTTCATATGGCAAACACTCAAGTGTCTGCTTTGATAATGTGGGTGTCAGGACCAACATAGGAATCAATGGCAAACACAAACGGTAAAACATACATAAAATCACTCTCTCTGAGAGAGATTTTTAGAGAGACATTCACATGAATGTGCACACAAAAACACCATATACCCTATGACCCATGCGCTACTCTAGACAGAATGACTCACTCTTGCCACTATAACCTCTATCTGTCTATTGTCCTCAACAGGAATGTGCTTGGGTGCACACAATACAAATTAAGTCTATGTCTGCAGCGGAGATGCAATTGGCATTCTTCGATGCTACACAGACAGGCTGACAAAGCTGCAGTGGTCAATGGTTGTCTCCCCATTAATGCCATTCCTTTATTTCATCTCTCTCAGACTATAATAGGAGATTTGAGACATGTGGAGCAGAGGTATCAACACCAGTAGCTTTGCACACAAGGTTCTATAAAAGGCCTGAGGAAGCTGCGGCATGTCTTAGATGGCTGATTAAAATCATGTGAATTCAATGTCATGTGACAAAAGTTTAAAAATAGCTTGACAAGTCTCTGTAGTGCCTATCTTATTTAATATAATACAGACAGAGATGAAAAAAGAGGGATGTGGAACAGAGGCCCATCTTGTCTGGGGAAATTACTTTGGGACCAGGGAGCTAGCTGGCCACCTAACAAATGAGAAACAGGTTTCTATCCAGACAACAAAACAAAAGAATACGTATTACTTCGCCCTTTAAAAAAAGAATATGTATTAAAAGAGAATTACGATAGCGAAAGACACAACAGCATCCATGCCAGGGCAGTGAGGGCTAAACCATGTAACATGAGGGAATTATGGTGGCTACACAGCTGTCTGTAATGCTTCTCTCCTCCTTGGCTCCCTCTTTCTGACAAAAGAAGCAAAGCAGCACAACATCAAAGCTCAGATTTGCAAGTCTAAGAAGCGGTTTGAGAGCTCGAAGAAGCTTCAGAGAAAAGACACTGTGTGGGTCCGTGGTTGGCAGAAGGGACATTAAGAGATTTATGCTTGACTAACATACTTCAATAGTTTTCCCTTGGTTTTTTACTAAGGCATCTTAGACATGCAGGGCCTCAAGTCTCCAGGAGATGCAGACACGGCAAGTGCTTGAACCAAATGAAGAGAACTGACAAAAGGAGCTCTGTCTGAGAGGAGGATAAAAACCGCACAGCACTGGGATATGTAAGTCAACATTTAAAAACCCTTAAGCAGGACATAAACCTCAGTGTCTATATACACTCACTGGCCACCTTATTACTTAAAACTGCCCATTATGATAAACATCTTATCAGCCAATCATGTGACAGCAACTCAAAGCATTTAGTCATGTAAACATGGTGAGGCCAACCTGCTGGTCTACTGCGATTTTCCCACACAACCAATTCTTGGGTTTACAGAGAAGGATCCAAAAAGAGAAAACATCCAGTGAGCGACGGTTCTCTGGGTGAAAAGAGGCCTTTCCGAGTCTCAGGGTCTTGAGTGATGTGTGTGAGGCCACTTGGATAAAACAGCCACGCAACCCAGTGGTGCTCCTGTGGGACTAGCCATAAAGCACCAGGTGCTGTCCATGGTGCTGAACCCAGAGCAGCACCAGAGGGACCTTAATAATCACAGTCTTCACCTGCACCTCCCCTATGGTCTGCTTTAGTAGAGAATCAAGAAGAAGGCTGGTTCAGGAGCATTAAGCACAGAAAGAGGGGCTAACTGAAGTCAACTCTTTTAGGACAGCTAACCTGTCTGGAGTGATGTCCTCAGGATTGAAGAGCATATTAATTGGATGACGTCCTACCATAGAGGCCACATAAAACCAATACTGTTAGTCGTACAAGTGCATTCAACCAAGGAGCTGATCAAAATAACAAAACTTAGTTTTAGTGCCATTTTGCACAATTACTGCATCCAAAATGTTCCATTTCTCTAGTGAAAAAGAAAAACGAACTGGGACTTGAGTGAGGAGGTTTCATTTGGTGTTTTGAGTGTAATACTAATTACCTTTTTGTTTAAGAGAAGGATTTAACGCTTCTGTAATGCTTTAAACAGCATTTTAGTGTAGCTCAAAGATCAAAAGGCTTTTGATACACTGTCAACATTTTTAATGGTTTATATTCTTTATCAGTGTTTAACTCCACTGTCTTGTATCCTTTCCACACCTTATAAAAACATCAGCTGTGGTGAGGAACCCTATTCTGTACCTGAAATCACAGCACAATGGCGGCTGGTATATTTGTTAAAACTGGGATCCCAAGTGAAAAAACTCTGTCATCAACATGTGGCCCAAGGTAATCGAAACATACCAACGCGTTTTTCATGTGATGATCAGTCAGTAACGGTTCTGCTGCACAGAAAAGGGTTGCACGCCATTGCTTAAGAGCCTTTGTTGTCATTTCAAGGCCCAGGATTTGATGTAGAGGATGATATAATTGATATAATTTGTAAACTGCTAACACATTGGAATGTTAAAAAAGATTTACAACAGAGATTCCAGCAGCACAGTGCTCATCAACATGGTAATGTCTTAATATCAGAGGAAAAGCTTCCTTTGGGACAGACTACACAGGCAGTAGAATTATACAAATATACAGTCTATACACAAAGAGTGTCATGAGAGACATTAGTCTACATGAGTGGAATCATAATAAAAAACTCCAAGAGTGTCAGTAAGAATGCAAAAACAGACTCCCCTAAATCCTTGCTTGAATTTGGAAGGAAGAACAGGAATGACATATACAAAGACAAAAAGAAAACATGTGGTGAAGGAGAAGTCCGTCTTCACTGTATTTCTCATGAAAATCTTGACTTTGGCAGCCGTGGTGTAGAGCTGATGAATGTAGTACTTTTTTTCAAGTTGAACGGAGACCAAAAGGTGGGTTGCAGAAAGCTGATAATGATTCCCCAGAATATATTCAAAGTAAGTGATTTCAAAAAATTACTGGCAACCACTGATTGCAGAAACATTTTTCTTTGTCTGTGCAATGTAACAGGGGCTGAGGTTGAGGTTCAACTTCTTGAGACATACCACTTTAATCACTAATCAAGTGTGCTCCCAACAAACAGTGCTGGGGATAAATGTTTCATCCCTCCAGTGACATTTCCTTAAAACAAACACTAACAAAAGCAAAACTTTCTCAACATAAAAAAGGCTTCTTGTCCTGCCTGAGAGTTTAAAAAGGAGCAAGAAGGGAAATGGGTTAGAGGAGATATGTATATGGGCCTACTGGATGCTGAGGCATAGAGCACTAATACGCACAGTAAACTGATATACCTTTGAGAATTATTAGACTTGTACACTGGAGGTCCAACTGTAGAAGAAACTGCTGGTGGGATGAAAAGGCAAAGGAAACTTGGAGGTAAAGTGTAAGATTTGTGGTCTGGAAGGAAATTTTTTAACCATTCAGGGAACATGAGATTACTAATCACCTTTGACCTTTAGGTGTAGTGATTAGTGTAGATGTAATTCCTTGTGGCATCTAGATACAAGTAAATCCCCAAAGAACTGTGTTAAGCTGCCTTAAAGGACGCAACAGTGAATTGCTGATGAAATGAGCAAAGTGTATATATGCATCATTATATTCACGAGTATGGATGCCATCCATACAGAGAAATTACAAGACGTTACAGCAATAGCGAGACAAAAAAACCCTTGCAATAAATAAACATACAAACTGGGAAAGTGCGTGAGTTTGGCTCGCATAGTGTCATGTTCAGTGTGGACCTGGCCAGGACTACCACAGAGTATGCACAAGCTGATCATCATGAAACCTGATAGTGTTAGTGAGCTGACATGGACGCACATGAATACATGTAAGAAACAGTATCTGTATATCCAAGCATACAAGTTAAAAGGATAACTTCCAGCCTGAAGAAGAAATGTTACAGCATGACACTGGTTTCAAACACACAAATGTTTAAAGCACCCTGGGGAGGAATTTCAAATCTACCATCACAAATAAAGGTGGACTAAAAAAGTATTATTGTTTTAGACAGAGGAATGTTTAGCAATGTGCTGCAACATCTCTTCTTGTGTAACTCAGTGTTACTAAATGGATAAACCTTTTCTCATAATTCAGTGTTCATCTCCAACTTTTTATTTTCTTCTCCTATTTATATTTTAAGGTAATGGCTACAAGCAAAAGTCAGTGTGAAAAGATTACCAAACACAGATCTAAGGATAGACAAAGAGTCAGGGTTGTCTTCAGGGATTAAGACGGAGAGCACTCCCTTTTCTTTTAGCTTCCTCACGCTCAGTCTGCAAGTGGGTGAACCTGAGCGGAGCTGAGATAACCCCTCAGGGTCAACTGCAGTTAAAGTGGCAATGTTGGATGAACAGCATGACTAAACCACTTCACTTGAGGGCAGTGTTTCTTAATCATTGAGTCTTGATAGATTCCAGCAAAACACCAGACACATTTTAAGGACGAGATTTGTTTCTTTTGAATGACGAGCAGCAAACAATGAACCCTTCTGAAAACTTAAAACACTTGTACAAAACTGCGACACATGAGCAACAGGGTTCACACACAGACAACTATTCATATATACATGTTCACACACAGCTTCCACTGATGTAACACTGCTCTCTCAATCTCCTCTGCCTCTCTTTCACACACACTCTCACCCAAAATACCACCCTGTCATGCCTGCTTCCAAAAACACGGCCAATCTCGCCGCAAACTAATAGTCCTGGGCTGCTATCTTCCGCACATTACCCCTGGGAACCGCACGCACGCACGGCCAACACAACACTGACACTTCCACACAAACACTAACACATGGAGCAACACCATACATCACAGACATACACAGACACACTAACACGCAAAGACATGCATTCAGAGACACTCTACTGTAGAAGCCTGCTCATGGAGTAAATCACAATTTATTCAAATAGGGAATATTCCTTGTAGGCACTTAAAAAGTCCTTCTCATATCCAGGGGGCTTTTTACGCCCCTCTCCCTGCTAACCACACTAACCACAGGGATTTCCATCAGCCAGGCTGTATCCTGTAACGAGCAGCCAGATATTTCAACCATCCACACCACACGCCAGAGCCTTGAAAAACAGCAGGGTGGGGATGGTGAGTGTGTTTGTGCGAAATATAAACTGTACGTAATTAGAGAAAGATCGTGTAGTTGTATGCATGACCATCCTGAAGGTTTTTAACAGATGTATTAATTTAACCGTATGTGTTCCTTTATCCGTTTCTCTCTCTATTACATGACACGCAGAACATAATGGTACACTGCATATAAAAATTAGGGAAATTATGTGTTTATAAACATTTTCGCATTGGCCGGGAAATGCTGGGGTGTGAAGGCATGCTAAGCTTGAAAGGGAGAGACTATACTGAGAAGCCTGACAGACTCCAGGCCTTAGGAAACATTTTATTACAGTGTGTATGTATGTGTGAGTCTGAGTGTCCACACATGGGTATGAATTTGCTCAAGTGTTTGGCGAGAGCGGGCTCTAAGGACGTGACTGCCTCAATCGACCCTTTTAATAAGTCTCATGGTTATGAATGACAGGAGAGATGGGGTGGTAGAGAAAGTGGAAGGGAGAGAAACAGAGGAGCAGTGAGAGGGAGTCTGACCTGAGCTTAGGTTCATGTTTCACTACGAAAACACACTACTTTAGTGTTCTTCGGAGAAAAGCGAGATACTCGAAGGTATGACAACACCGTATGAAGTGTACATTGGTTAGATGGCTCAAGATTACACACATTAAACACATCTCGTTCGTACAGGAACAATATAAAGGAGATTGCGGCACTTTAAATATGCCTCGCTGTCTGAGTTCAAGCTGAAACAACAGCCTGTCTAATCATATAAATGGCCTTATTCCATCTCTGACTCTTTCTATATGTATGAACTGGAGACAGGAAGGGAAGACTTCAGGTGCAGCAATGCACTCATGATAAATAGGGTTGCTTGTGCATCATCAACAGACAGAAAAGCGAAAGAGAAATGGGAAAGGTGGGAGGAACAGAACAGATAGTGAGCAGACATGTTTCTGGCGGTGCTGCCATTGTAGAGGAGTGTTGAGAGCATGGCTCATCTTTTGCCCCTGCTTCCATTTTTCCATGTCCTCTTGTTTTTCTCAAGTAGTGCTGTGCAATATCCCCTCTGACAACTCTGTGCTACTCTCTTTTTGAATTTTTCATATTTCCCAGGTGATCACTTCCACAATCTTTTTCTCTACCCATCCTCCTCTATTCAAGAAGACGTCATGTCTCGTGTGTTCTCAGGGGAGCTCGAGAGAGGAACAGGCATAGATTACTTTACAAAAGCATATTAGAAGCTGTGGCTTATGAGTGTGTGACTGCCTGGGGGACAATTCAACTGGGACACACACATCATACCAAAACCATGAGGACAGGTCAATGGCCTTGCTCACCGACATTCCCCTGGCCTCCCAGGAAAGACAATACTGCATGTACAGATACATAAAAACTGGGATAGTAGTTTGAGGGTTGATACACTGGATTGTAAAACTAAGTAAGGGCGCAATGATATTGTTAGGAGACTGGACAGAGTCAAATTAGACAGAAAGATGTGACCATGGATAATGTCAGCAAACTGAGTGGAACACAAAAGCAACTGTATGGACCAAATAGAAAGGAAGTGGAACAGCCACAAAACTGAAAAGTGCCAAGCCTTCATGAGTAGTTCCCTTCCAGAATCAACCATATCGACAACACCTACTGGGATGAGATGGAAACTAAAAGGACAAAGTTGCCTTCTAGCCAGACACAGGACAGACAGGGAGTCAGCACCAGGACCAACGAGCTTAGCCAGTATGGATGTGAACATCAGAACAGATGACTAACTTCAGGAGAAAAGGAAAGGGACAAGTACTAGTTGTGCATTTGGGATGAGAACGGCACAATGTCTAAGTGAGACCTACAAACAGTGTAGGAGCCAGAGACTGTGCAGGTATACTGATCTCATATAGGAATAAAGAGAGACCAGGACTGAGCCAGCAACAAGGGAATGATTGCTAACCTATGGCTCAGGGTGTGAGGCCTGGAATGGATTTTGGGTTGTGTTTGGTGGGTCCTTCCAGAGCATGGAAAGAAGAGACACAGAACTATGCATAGCATTAAAGTATAACCAGTATGAGTGAGGTAATTGTACCGTGGCTCCCAAGCTGCAAAGTGCTAATGGATATAATTTGAAAAGTTACAGCAACAGAACATGGTGATGACAGCGCATGAAAAAGTGGAGTGGAACTGATGTATAGCGTGGTTATTTAAAGTTAAATCAAAGTGATACGCCGTGCCTCAATGCTGAGCAGGGTTAGAGTATTTGTCAGCGTGGGGGAGGGTTAGGGGATGAATGAGAGAGGATTTGGTGGTAGGATGTTATAGCTAAACAATTTCCACATTGTATATGTATACTAACCCTATAACAGTAAAACTGGACACAGTTAAATGGGATACGCAGACAAGAGGACAGAAGATCTTGAGTTGAAGTCACGAGCAGACTGACAGATAGAGGAAAACTAGAAGATGATGGTTTGTGATGGTCAGAGTCGTTTTAGATGCTCCACGGCATCGTGGGACTTAAGCAAAACAGCAAAACCACTTACATCTCAGCCTGGAAACTGATTTGTAATAGTGAAATAAAACCCACTTCCAAGTAACCATTAAAGAAATACAACCCTTTTCCTTATCAGTGTCACTATTATTATAACCCCAAAATGTAATTAGGAGTGTTTGCTACAATTTGCTGAGGCGGACACATTGGCAAGCTTTTAATCGTCAAGCTCAAAGTTAGCTGAGTGTTTTTGGCAAAGCTGCACTATTTCTTATTTATCTAGTTTCACAAATCATGTTCATCTTGAGAACACATATTTCATATACCACAAACACATGATGGAATAACACATGACAGAACTATCTTGGAATCGCATTCTTCATCTATGATGACATTTGGCCCATTCGGACAATTTTTCATCCAAAATATCCTTGAAAATACCGAGGTCATTTTGACTCACTGCAGGAATTAAATGTGGTGTTCACTGTGCTGATATGCCAGATTGCCACTCACGCACTGCGTGTGTGTGCGTGCGTCTGTAAGCAAGAGTGAGGTAAGAGCACAGATTAACCATGGTCGATGATTAATACAACTTGACTTACTGACTTACTGCGAGCAATTATGGCCATGTCTTTTCTCAAGCTTGACTTTCTCACACTCGCTGTGGAACGCATGGGGGTCCTGAAACATGTGTGCACCAAACACACACATATGCCACAGATCGCCAGCCCACCCTCCACTCAACCTCAAAACCACAAAGGGTTAAATATAATCAATCTTCTTTAACAATGCTGTCAGGGCACTGTCTGAGAACACTGACAGAAACACACAGATACCCGCTGCACAATGATGTGTCTGGTGTGTGTGTGTATACACACCTCTTACAACTTTTGCACAGAAATTGTGTGTGAGCCATTCTTTTTACACATATGTACTGTACGTATGTATGCAGTATGTGTGTATTCAGGTGTCCATTTATATAAGGTTCAGAGTGTGTGTGCTCACTGTTTCCATAATTCTGCACAATGTTAACGCTCTGCGTTCCAAAGTAAATATCTTAATCATGTGTTCCTGTCTTTTATGACGACCGCTGATGTCCAAAAGATTTGTGTGCAGGAGCATGCATGTGTGCATGGCTCTATTCAAAATCAACCAAAACAAGTCTGTCGGTCATCAGACATTTCATTAAGTATGGGCTATGTATGCTTGCTCGGGTGTGCGTGTGCGCATGTTACCTGAGGGGATTTGTGGGATCTCCAGCTGTACTGGTGGCTATGGAGGCTGGCCAGGAGCACGTTCTCATCAGTGTCCACCTGACCAAAGCGCAGTGTCTCATGCGTATCATTACAAATAACATAGTGGCTGTAGAGCAGCTCCTCAGCCTCTGCGTTTCCATTCTGGCAGAAAAAAAGAGAGAGATGAGCGGATGAGGTGGGAGGACAAAGAAGAAAGGAGAAGGAAGAGGAAGGACATTTAAAAAAATGCATTTATTTTGGAAGTTTGCATTTGTTGTGGGTGTCAAAACACATATACATGTGTCAACAATGCATGCATTTATAGACTTAACAATGAAGAAGGAAATTAGTGATATTATCAGAGGAGACAACAACATTTTAAATGGGGAGTGGTTCATCATAGCCTGACAGGTATTCCAGCTGGACCAATCTGACCTCTGACCTCTCCAGGAGGCCCGTCACTTTATCAATCCCTTAAATTTTTAAAAATCCTTTTTTTGAACAGCTAAATGCTGCCAGTTTGCACCTCCTGGAAACTAAGTGGGCTGATGTGTAGGCATTCCTGTTAGTAAGTATCATCCCTATACTGTGTGTGTGTTGGAGGAAACAATATGATGGAGTCTGGCCCACCTACAACACTGAACCGCACAGAAATTCTTGCGAGTCATACAGGGATGCTGTCCACTCATACGTCACCTTGCATGCAAGAAGGGAGAGCTCACTGTCTGCTATTGAAAACAATGGTTTAACCAAGAGAGAGAGAGAGAGTGGGGTGTTTCTCCTGCATTCAGGAATTCAAGCACATTCAAAACAGCACAAACTATGGCTCTGAGCTGGATAGGGAACGCTTGGGTGCAAGGGTAAGCTTTACTTGAGTTCTTTCCAAAGGCTCTTAGGGCTCTGATGGGATCTCTTCTGCACACTCCTCCTTGATTCTTGACGCACATGAATGTAGTTCAGACAACTTCTCAATAACTCCTCAAGTACCCCAACAAAGAGGGACCTCAGCCTGCTGTATACTTTTAAATGGCTTGGGGGTGGGTGGGGGGGAGAGTGATGGTTGATGGTTAAAAGAGGCTGGCAGTAAAATCTCAGAGTTTCACTGCCAAGCACGTTCAGGGTCCTGGGGTTGTTGATGCTATTGAAAACGGATGGGAAAGTTTACACCATTAAAAGAACACTTGATGATAGATGTGTGTGTGAGAGAGGTAGAGAGAGCAAAATATAGATGGGACAGCTGCAGCAGTGGCTTTAAATCCATTTCCAGTTTTATAGTGGAACACTATCTGTGCTCCCTTTCCAATGTGACACTGCGATTTACAAACTTCCTGCTGCCATCTTAAGATGCCATTGCTAAGCCCGCTCTTTGAAGGTATCGTCTTTCTCCTCTGATTCACAAGGCAACGCGATACAGACATCAGAAAAGCTTCCTCCGGTAATCATATTCACTCGCTGACTGTCTCCGAGTTAAACGGACAAATATAAAGACAAAGATATTTAAACAGTCAACACGTATATCTTGTTAAAAAGCACAAGATGACAGCTTTTTCAAACATCGTCGACAGTATCAAAGGATCCAGTTTCCATAATCCACCCAGATACAATGACCTAGCTTTCGCAGAGCCTAACCCGGATCTGCACTGCACAATGGCTTACATATAAATAACAAGGTAACAATAAAATGTCTGGAAAACAGATTGTAAATAACGACACCCATTTAAAAGAAACACTCATGAAACAAGACACCTTTGAGGTGATAATGAAACCTGTAAAATGAACATAATGAAACACTTATCAGTTCTAAAATCACCAATATATTTCTGTACACATGACCAGAGCCTAAGAACCAGTAACATGATCTCTGAATCGTTTTCTTTCCGGCTACAAAGACAAGAAGAGAATCGTTCAAATATGGGAAGAACCCCCCCCAAAAAAATGAACAGGGGGAAAATTCCTGTTGTTGTCTCAATTCCACATGTAACAGTCTGTGAATGTTCTGTGAGAAAGCAGAGTGTGTAAATACTACTGGGCTTTTGTGTGGCTTTCCACCAAAGCCACTTCCCTGGGGTTAGGGTCTGAGGGTTAGGGGAGAGCAAAGTCTCATGGTGGAGCTGGGGGCTGAGAATTGAAAATAGAGGGCCATGGGGCCTGAGGTTAGAGTGGTGGGGTGCTGAGGTTTGGGGCACATGGGACTACTGAGTGCAAAGACAAGAGGCAGAAATATGAAGAAAGATAATAAAAAAAATCATGTTTTCCTCATCTTTGGTTCCAAGCAACCAAAAGACTCCAGTACACCTCAGTCTCTTATCTCTTTTATATTAAGACAAAACTCAGTGAAGGCTCAACGGATGTTAGAGCCAACAGCAGCTCGGTTGGGGGTGGGGGGCGAAAGTAAGCCTGCTTACTTGGGGACATGCAGTATTTTGCAACAGCCATAACATACATTCATGTTGATATTAATGAGACGCTATTTGGCCTGTGGACTTGCGATTGCCAGAAATCCTTTGTGATGTTATTATGGAAACAAGAGCACTTCATTTACCATGACTACAACTGTGTATTATTACCGACTATTGCTAAATGAGTGAAAATCACAAACATATACTACACTCGAGTGCTATGCATCTGGAAGTACTCCAGCTGTTCTGGTTGCGGTGGTCTCCTATAACCACGTCTGGGTTATGAGGTTTCAATTGTAGCTGAAGAATCTTCTCTATGTTTCGATGCTAACCCTGCAGGCCACATCACAACAGGCCTGCCTGCCAGCCTTGACACAAGGAAACATGAAAATCACTGAAACAATTACACACATTAGGATACCTCCTTCTGCTGTAGAAGGTCAGACACTCTTAATATTTCTGACTCTTCCTGATTACACTTTAGCTTGGCTCACGTTTTTCCATACATGGACAATATGGGCAAAGAGAATTTCTATCAAATCAAATCTTATGTTATCTTAAAGAATCTTTCCCTACAGTGCAGGATTTCACCAGTCAGAGGGTTAATTGCACCCATAAGTGGTTCTGTCATCAAATACAAGACTTTCTTTCACTGGAAACCCCAAAAATGGAAACAATGCTCCATTATCAAGGAAGTTTTCAAATCTACTGAAGTGGACAAGAACTTTTTTTTTTCAAGAATCTGCCTTTCAAACTTGACCTCTGTTTACCCCCTTACTCCAGAACTACTGTAGCCACATGCAGCACATTTGCCTTATAATTACAGTGTTTTTCCCTTGTGTTCAGCAAAGTGGTGAAGGCTAGAGGTAGTTAAAAGGTTCTGTAGAAGTTACAAGGCTGCTGCTGTGTAGACCAATAAAGACAGCACAGCAAACTTAATCATTTAAGAATGAACGTGTAGATGCAGAGTTCAGTATTTGTATTTGACAAAGTCAATCTTTAAAGCCAACATTTATGTGAGTATGCATTGTAAAGCTCGGTTTGGGGGTTTAAGTCGCTGAGCCAAGATAGCATTCACACAGTCAGTATCAAATGAGGTGCGCCTGAGATCATAAGACCAACTAATAACCCAAGTAATCACGCTTGGCATGTTGGGTAAAGCCCAGCACGGATACCAACATGTCTGTAACACTCCAGTAAAGCTGCAATATGACCTTTCATTCTAATAAGACTAATGCTCTCAAGTCTTATTTATGACTAAAATACTCAGCAGAAATAGGGAACATTAACTAGCTTGTGTTAAATGATGCGATCATGAAGCCATGGGTCAAATATGACCAATAACCTAACACAGTCGGTTAAGCGCTTTCGATGAGTCAGTGATGCCCCTGAGTGAAAACAAAGGTATTAAAGCTGCTACACAGAACAATCATTTAATATTATGTTTCCTATATAGCATGCCTAATTTTATTTTATGCAGGTAAAAAAAACCACAGCTGTTCCTAGGAAAACAAGAACTATTATTTCTTTCACCTGGCAGTGAGTTTTTGCATGCATGTAAAACTATGAGAGTGCCTCATGTCTCCAGAGACCAGTATATGAGTCAGCACAGCGAAGCTGAGCAGAGCAATGATAGAACATACAAAGCCAGGGAAACCAGCATGTGTGTGTGTGGGTTTGTGTGCGTGTGGAATAGACAAGTGGGTGGAGGACTAGGGCCAGATGAAGTCTTGGCAGGTGTCACCACTCAAGTTTTACCATGTTTTAATGGGCATCACTTCACACACAAATATCCTGGCTACCAGAGGCAGTGCTGAGAGCTGGGAACTGAGAGATGACGAGGACCATAGAAGCACTAGAAGCCCAAGAACAGACACACTTAGTCAGAGTTTACAGCAAACAGAAAGGCAGTTCCATCCTGCAAATTTTATTACCACTGGCATCCAACCAAAACCATTCTCATGAAATCTACTTCGTTATTAGTTTGTTTAGCTGATACTCCATCTGGGACAAAGGCATAGTTTCTAAATGTACATGCATTTTCTAGAATTTCCTCTACAGACTGACTAGTCCCTGGCTCTAAATCAAATAACCCTAGGCTAATGTTAGAATCAAACATCAGGGGAAATCCCTTGTTAATGTAAATGTCTGAATGCACCAAACTGCTTAAATACACAAGTGAAAAAATCATCCTCCAACATGTTCTAACCAAAGCCATCGTATCACTAAATGTTACATCCTGGTAGGCTGTGGGAGTGTGTGGGCGTGGTGTTGTCTTCTCCCTCTCCTCCTCCTTCGTTCTGGCCCCTCCCTCTGCCCCTGCCTTCTCCTTTAGGTCACACCTGCTGCTCATCTGCTCTCGTTACAACCAATTACTCTCAGGGGTGATAGAAGCTGGAGAAGAGCAGTGTGGAGGAGAAGGGAGAGGTTTCTGGTGGATTTCCTCTGTGCTGGTCAGAGTGTGCTACTGGCTTAGGTGTAGGACAGCCTGCTGCGTGTGGCCAGCCGTCTGGTGTGTGGCTCTTTGTGAGTAGTGTTTAACTGAGCAGTGATTGCCCATGAGTGACGGCGGCCTTCATTAGTTTGTGTGGCCTGCCTGGATATTGTTTGCTAGCAGCGTTGCTGTCTCTTTCTGTTGAAGCCTTATTGTTGCTTTCTTTGTTGAAGTGGTCATTACCACTTTGGGTTGACCTCCCTGATTTCTCATTAAAGCAGCGGTGCTGTCTCCTTTTGTTCTTGCCATTTGTATGATTATTGAGGTGTTTGCCTACAATAAAGATCTATTTTATGTTAAATACCTCTGCCTGGCGTTCTTTTCATTCCACCTGGATCTAACTGTTACTGTCCCCCACCCTCATCGCCTAGACTTTTAAGTGGGGACGTAACACTAATCCTTTGGTCGCAGCCACTTCCTCTTGCAGTGATGAAATTTTGACTATAAAAAGAAAATGTAACCTCTTTTGCTTTCAACATTAGCTTTAAGTACATTAGACGAGACACTGAATGATAACTTCTGCTTTAAGAACCCTCAGAATTACACAATATTTTTAATCACCAAAAGCAATATCAATAATCTATAATCGACAATTTAGCTGACTTTTTAATTGATTCTTATTTTATTCTTTGGAATATGTCTGTTATGCAGCTGAAATATCTGGTGTAGTATATGAGGAGTGTTGCAGTTACCTGTTGCCAGCTTTGCAGGGCAGTGTCTACAGTGTGGATGGCATACTGGCTGACATTAAGTGCCACTGGATCCACAAACACATTCACATCAAAAGAGGTGTTTTGGGGGCAACAGGTTGCTGTAGCCTGGGCCTGAAATACAAATGAATATCAACGTTTGGGGAAAAAAAAACTTTTGTAAAGACGGAAGAACTATGTAAAAAGCTGAGCTCAACCTGTAATAGACACGGCTGTAGAAGCTGAAGGTGTGTTAAGTTTCGGTACTCCAACAGCTTGCAATCTAGCTGAGAGGAAAAACTGAACTCCTGACAATGACGTGGTCCGTAGCTCCACTGTCGCAAGAAGACTCGTGGCTGCCGAGCACCTATCCCCATGAACTCTTGCTCTTGAGGTAACTTCCGGTCTGGCAGGAAGGGATGAAGCTGTCGAGATGGAGCTGGAGGAATGAGAAACATAATTTTTTTTTACTTAATATACTGAAACAAGTAACAAAGATTAAACATAAAATGGATTAATGTAAATCAAATCCACATGTGAACAGATGTGAGTTTTAAACAAGAGGTCAATTAATTCCATTAAGCAAAAGGACACTTAAGCTGTCAATCAAACAGAGGGCTGCTAACAGATGATATCTGAGTGTACTTTACTGCTACCATGAGAGATCGAACACAGAACAAGAAAAGGTAGAGTTTTTTGGAAGTCAACTTCTCGAACACCTAGGTAATCCCTCTTACTAAACCCAATATACTTCAGACTTGGAAGAGATTTTGTTTTGATATATTACAAATCTTACCTGTACCCAGCTGTTCTAGGTGATGACAGAGGTGAACTTCCAGGTGTGCTAGTTGCAGGCACACACCCAGGGACGGGACGAACCAGGGTGCAAAACACGAGTCCACTCGGGTACAGGCTGCCAGTGCAATCGGAGAGACCAGCTGATCGCAGGGTAACTGGGACCCACACTCACTATCCGAACTGGAAGGGAAATGTTGATAGAGAAAGCCGACAATATTTACAAACGATCATTAAAGAGACTGCAATAAATGAGGAAAATTTTAAACTGACAGCGCCCTGTGAATATAAAATGATTCCATACGGAAATAATATCGAGAAAAATATCCTAATATATGACTGGGATTCAGTACTTGACAGTTTTAAAGAAAACAGTAAATGATTTTCTATCAAACTTTGTTTTTTTTAAATAACAAAAGCAATGGCCCAGCTGTGAAATAATGGTCACAAAAAAAAAGAAAAAAAAAGGAAAATCAATGGACTTATTAAAATAATCTGATTCTTATTAAGAGTGGAATGCTTTTGTGTTTGTGTACAAATTGTGTGACATCCATCTCAGGAAGCACACTGAGACCAGCCATACAGTTACTGAGAATTCAAAAAAAAGAAATGAAATAAGGTGAAATGTGAAAGATCTTCCTCGCTGTTAGGAACATTATTACACATGCAGTTTCCAGGAGAAGCCCTCCGTGGACATTAATTGCATGTCATGGTTGATGATGTTGAATGGAAGGTAATTGAAGTGAATGACCATTTGCTCTGTAATTTGCTGCTACCATGATCCACCATAAAAACTCCAGCAGGAAACGCTCAAGACCTGAAAAATGCTGGTGCAAGCAGAGCACTCCTTAAAAAGATAAGCATCATATGTTGACAATTTTCATTACTTCCAGTTGGCAGGGCAGCCAAGTTATTTTTCTGGTGGAAACTAAAGTAAGGCAGATGAAACGAGGGAGTAAGGAAAGGGGGATCAATTTTGATCAAAAAAGACAAATAATTTAAACATAAAGGAAATGTAGTGTTCGGAATATGATTGTAATGAAATACAGATGTATATTTTGCTTTACACAGTATCTGGTCCTGAAGATTTTTTCTGTTGCTTTTCTTACATGTTTTCTTATTCCTTGCTCTCTGTTTTGCTCGAGCTCTCTAAGCCACACAGAATGTGGGCTCGGCAACGCTCTTCCGCTAAAAGTTCCCTAAATCCCAGATGGAAGTAAATAAGGGGAGAGAAAAAGAAAAAAAGATTAAAAGAAGGAAGGAAAGAAAAAAGAACAAAAAGAAAAATCGATGAAGGTCGGAAGATGTAACAGTAATGAAAAGAGGAAGCAGTGGCAGGGAGTAAAAGCACGCTCTTTGGGGTGCTATAGTATCTTGCAAGCCTCGTCCAACTCATCCCATCCTAGCTCAACCCTGCCCAGCCCAGGCCAGGCCAGGCCTAAGAACTTATGAGCCAAAGGGGGCCTGACTACTCTCGCTTCCCGTGAGCTTCCCCCGATTAGATACACTCAAGGTAAGCAGGAAGGAATCCGGATGGGCCCTGACAGGCACTTGGTGTGCTGGGAAATCTCATTAGGCCGATCTGAACGCCTTCCAAGCCCGCTCCCTGCTCCTGCACACCAGATGTGGGGCGAGGGATACATTCTACTTCTTTGTGCTCAGCAGCCTGGGTGCACTCTCCTTCTGTTTTTTCTCAAACAGGACGGCACACGGTCTGTAGGTTCACACACATACCAGTGTGTAGACATAAACACGCTCTCATATGGACAGTTAAAGCAAAATTTCCTCACCTCTGTTCATCTCCATCTCCATTATGATTGAGTACTATCCTCCACAGGTCTGAGGCCACCAGCTCCTTCTGCTGGTTGGTGAGGCTGAGGCTGGGCAACTGCAGCTGGCAGGCACAGCTCTCTGATAGGCTGAACTCCCGATATGGAACAAAGGTTTGCTGGAGCTCATCCCAGTACTCTAGACTGCATGGTACCTGAAAGCAAAGTAAGTAAAAAATATAGTAAATATATGTAATTATATATATATATATGTGTGTGTGTGTGTGTGTGTGTATCGTAGCGCTTGTAGAAATTGAGATTTCTGGAACTTTCTGGACTCTTTAATCATTCTTTGCTTCCTGTTGCCCCCATACAGCCAGCCTGCATGTACTACTCACAAATTAAAACTATCGCAGGTAGTTCAGAGCTTTGACAAAACTGTGAGGAAACACATTTCACAATGACATCATGAGGACCTATATAACCAACAAGGCTTTTTCGAAACCCTCTGGGTTTCCTTATAGCATTACAGTTATACTAAGCAATTTTCTGTTAAAAATACTAACTTAATTTCTTATTGTGGCTATTGAATTTGGGCACACAATCAAGTGAGACCTTGTTATATATACTTTTTTCCATTGCAGATGAATGGGTGTTTATTTATACAGTGCCAGATCACAATAACAGTCGCCTCAAGGTGCTTTATATTGTAAGGTAGACCCTTCAATAATACATACAGAAAAAACAGTCATATGACCCCCTATGAGCAAGCACTTTGGTGACAGTGGGAAGGGAAAAACTCCCTTTCAACAGGAAGAAACTTCTGGCAGAACCAGGCTCAGGGAGGGGCGGGGCCATCTGCCAGGACCAGTTGGGGTGAGAGAAGGAAGACGGGACAAAAGACATGCTGTGGACGAGACCCAGAGATTATGACTGAGGGTTAACAGTTTAATCTCTTGGTATTTGTTAAGCATTACACAGTTGGCTCCTAAATCCCTACACACACTAGCTGTTTTTCATACTTTTGGGAAAGTTTAGTCTGCTATTATGGAACAGAACAGTTGGAATTTAGGATAAAACATCCTTGATTTAGTTATGTACTATAATAGAGTATGGAATGAACTATAGGTGAATGAAATGTACATTGCTGGGTTAAGCGGTCCCAATAGATACAGCCACGCCCAGACTTAAACTAATTAATCATTTGCTGTGAGATAACAGGTAACATTTCTGTTCTGTGGATCCCCTAGCTGCGCATTAAGCTACGGTAGTCTGCTAATCATTAACCATTGATTCTTTACTGACCCTTAAAAGACATGGGGAATCCCCATCTCAGAGAACAAATGAGCAAGTGATTTTTTTTTATGGCATGTGCATTTCAACCTTGAATTTTACTCACTTCAGACACAACCGATCTTTAATCTCTCGTCTAGTTGGAAAAAATGACAGCGCTTTGACCACAGACCACCAACACAGCAAGCTGACAACTCATCTCCATAACAACATTTCATGACCACAGCATAACTAAACACCCAGCAACAGCATGCTGCAAGACGGCCATTAGCATTGAAGTCCTGGAGCCGTTTCTCACACTGAATAACAATCAGTTTTTGAGTGTTTTCACATTGAGTATCATTGATGTGATGACTGGTAGGGTTCCATTCATTCCTCTCACACTGTACCAAAATTAACATAAAGGTGTCTGGTACCCTCAGCGAAACCAAGCACCTGCAGATATTGGCTACTGATGGATCAGTAGTGGCAGTGCACTGAACGTGAACACAACTGAGGAATGCGTGTGTATGCTTTGGGTGCATTAGTACTGTCGGTGTGCATATGTCACATAAGACAGTCCACTTGTTTACCGGAGGCATGAAACTCCTGAGACAATTACCAAACTCCTGGAACTGTCAGCAAGTTTGTGTGTGTCAGAAACCTTGTGCTCACAAAATGTGTGCATGCATCCATATATTCATGTGCAGGGCTGTACTGTTACAGAGGAATGGATGAGGTAACTGTAGCTTACATCATATAATCAATGTCACACAGGTTTTCCTGGAATCAACTTCTCATAATTGCACCTGACAGAGTTGTGCACCCGCAACCCCCAACGCTGAGCCACTGGAGCGGAAACTCGCTGAATCTCCACTGAGAATTCCCTGAAATGCATTGCTAAAACACCAGGCGTGCTTTTTTTTCACCTGTGATATTTTATACACATGACGGCATGCAGAAAGGGATATATGAGGTGTATATATATGGTACAGTAGAATACATTTGAATGGTTGAATGTACGTCATGTTCCCCTTCACTTGTGGTGCAACTTTGGAGGAACGTCGAGATGAAATCGATAACCAAATCCAAAAATGTCAGAATGACGGAAAGAGGAAAAAAGGAGTTTTCTTAATGTGTAAGTTGAACATCTGGCACTTGCTTTCAGGAGGAGAAGGCACCTATGTATAATTCAAGTGGATTGTGTATATGTGTTCAAGAAGAAAACGATGTATAATTGTACATATGAAAGAGAATATGCATGTATACGTATGTGTATACACAGGTGTGCGTATGTATGTGAGCGTATCATACAGTCTGGGCAGTGTCAGTTTCCGCTGCCTGATTGTGTGTGTATCTTATCTGATAAACAACATGTAACCCTGAATAGCTGACATTCCCTTGGCTGCATGAGTCGAGA
This sequence comes from Aulonocara stuartgranti, assembly GCF_965226115.1. NCBI lineage: Eukaryota > Metazoa > Chordata > Actinopteri > Cichliformes > Cichlidae > Aulonocara > Aulonocara stuartgranti. Next base: position 32,452,671 of record NC_138947.1, on the reverse strand, counting down.
TTGTGTTTTCCACAAGAACTCGACAGAGTAGGCCTGGCACCACGACCGCGGGCAAAACATACGCCAAAAAACGATCTGCTATCCTAAATTCCAACTTAATGTTCCATTTTGGGTTTGCTTTAAATCCGTGAGAAGCTACGGTACTGTGCAAAAGTCTTGAGTCACCCCTCATTTCTTTATATTTTGCTTCCTAGAAACCGCACTTTCTTGTAGTTATTTAAGATGATCTTGAGAAATGGTTCTCTAGTCTTTCTGAGAGACCCGCAAAGTTTGTCCATTTTCTGCTTTTTAAATCATTTTTAGTCCAGTCCTTATGCAGTACCTGACCTTTTATTTTGGGTTGAGACATTTAAGATTGACCCATGAATCACCTAATTATTAAAAGAAAAAGGCAACTGACTCAAATGATGAATCAGTAACAGAAAACTTAACAAGACCATTTTAAATTCTATTTAGGCACTTGGTTTTTTTTATTGCAAAAACACATAATTTGTTTGCATTTCTTTAGTTCAATCTATGAAATATTCTAAAGATAACAAAGTTTGACAGAAATAAAATAATACCACCAATAAGATGAGTGTTGGTAGCTGGAAACTTGGTACATATTCATGGCACATGGTGTGCAGTATGTCCTTAAAACATCTGAGGAAACTGAAGAAATAGAGGATAAGAAAAAAAGAAGAGCCAGGCCTAAGACACTATCTACAGCAGATGAACTGTATCTAAACATTTTCTTGTTAAGAAATAGGGAAAAAAATCTAGCAAAGATCTGAAACAGGACCTGAGAGATGCGTCTGGATTTTCAGTTGATCCATCGACTGTTTGCCAAAATCTCATCAGTAATGGTCTCAGTGGAAGGGTGCAAATCCAGTGAGAAAATGCTAAGGTATGCCACAATACACAAGAGAACTGCACTGAAAATCAGTGGCAACAGGTCTGATGGAGTGATGAATCCAAATTTGAAATTTCTGAGTCAAATCATTGTCAGTATGTAAGGAGGTGGTCAGGCGAGAGGTACAACTGTGAGTGTCTACAGCCATCTGTAAAACACAGGTGGGGGATGTTGAAGGTTGTGTTAAAATTAATGGAAAAGTATCATCTGATTTTGATGTTACTGGAACGTACTCTGATTGGCATCGGTTTCACACTGCCAATGGAGTAAAAGCATACCTGGACAGAACAACACACAGTGAAACCCTATTAGTCATGGGCTGGCCTCCCTAGAGCCTGGAGCCCAATATTATTGAAGCAGTGTGGGATCATGTTGATAGAGAATGGAACAAAAGGCCGCCAAAATCCAAAGAAGACCTCTAAATATCCTTTGTGAAGCCTGGAGAACTATTCCTGAAGACTGCTTAAAGAAATGACAAGAAAACTGCCTCAGAGAGTTCAGACTGTGTGAAACAATAAACATGCTCATACCAAATATTGACTTTCAAGCTTGTTAGACCTGTATAAACTCTGCTTTTGCCTTATACAAAAAAGTGCTGTATTTCCATGTATGTCTGCAGATGTTTCAATAAGTCACTGCAACCATTTCAGATTTTCTTGGCTAAAAAGAAAGAAACGTGACTCAAGACTTAACATGTAGTGCTTAACATGTAGTGTTGTGCAAAAGCACAACACTACATGTTAAGCACTTTTTAAAAACTATTTACAAATGTTATATTCAGAAGTGCTGGCAGCATTGTGCATGTATGGATGATATTTCCATTCATATAATTCACCTTTGTTTCTGAGAACTCAGGACTGTTCTCCACATGATTGTACTTCTCTCAGTCTGACTGCACAACCACAATTTCTCTAAAGGTTAACTAAAGGCAGCCAAACTAAAGCAAATACACAACATACAGAAATTAAGTCAATTTCCATCACCAACCCAGGTGTGATTGCTACAAATTCTCAAGTATGTCTGTGCAACTGAAGACTCCCTCAGCTCGCTCTGAGGCCGTGGCTGCTGACATCCACAGCCATGTCTGCCATTACTTTTATTAACAATATCAACAGAGCTATTAGGTCTTCTGTTATTTCACTGATGCCTATATGTTTAAAAATTCCACTGCTTGCTACCTCTTATCAGCCAGCAGACAAATTGAATTGACATCAGCTTGAACAAATGTTTATTCAAGAGATGTAATAAAAATTGTAATGAAAATGACTCCTGCTATGCTGTCTCAGGTGGGCTGATATATGTTAACATTAATCAGTGTGGAAAATCAGGAATAAGCCCATGCAGAGATCTTCATGCTCACTCTTTTTTTGTGTTTTTACTCTATTCTGCCAAACTCTTATAGGGGGACTGGAGATTTTAGTGGATGAGGTGCAAAAACTCCAGATCAAATTAACCACATGGACAGTCTTTTATTTTTATAGTGCATTAGCTGTGACTAATGCAGGTCCGCTTGAGCACTGTCCTGCTACAATAATAGTTATCTTGGCTAAAATTCCACCTCGCTATTTCTGGGTAAATGTGTCGCTCTGAAGTAAAATACCCAGTTGAGTACCCTGGTTTACCTTCCAACATTTCTATTCATCGGAGAGAACGAGTGCATCGGCGGAAAGGGCGTGTCACAGATGTGAAGCTGATGGTGGACCTGTGTTTCATATAACATTAACAAAAACAAGTTATGGCTGAAGGTTGGTGGCTCAACTCAGGCTGCAGTGTTTTTATGATACCGCTCGCAGGCCAGAGGGGCCACGATGGCATAACGGAGGCCTGCTGGGACATGAAAGGCTATCCCCACAACGCCATGCACGCAAACAGCAGGGGAGCAGATGGTGTGATTTTTTTAATAAAGTCAGAGTAATTTGGGCAACTTCCTTCAACAGAGAGTGGATGATCACAGTAACACAATTGCATATTGTGAAAAGTCGGCATGGACAAAAGGCAATTGAATGAGACAAGACTCTGTTACATTTACTTTACTGGATGCTGTGTCTGAACTCGAACTTTTATTCTCTGCTTTAACACGCTCCATCTCCTCCAGCTCCCCTGAGCTGGGGTCAAGCTGAATCATAGCTCCTGTGTTTGCTCCATGGTTCCCAGGCCCCACAGAAGCAGGAGGAGGGGAACACGAACAGGATGGACAGAAAAGAGAGCAAGACGAACACCTGCTTATGATTCAGAGAACTGACTGCATGTAACAAGAAGGTGACAATGAGTCACCTTTCTCTCTTATCATCGGTTCATTGCTTCGGCACTCTACAGGTGGGAACCTGTGGATGCTCCATTAGGGATCAGATGCTTTTCAGCGGCAAGAGTCCCCCCCCAACCAACCACCAAATTCTGACATTGCTCCCCTTCAACCGTACGTAAAAACAGCTCAGGCAGCAATTTGACTTTGAGTAATGGAAGGAGGTTTGAATTCCCCCTCTGAGATACTGGAACCAGTTGGGAAACCACAACTATTTAAATGCAGGAAATCTTGATTTTATAAAATGTTAATATGATCTGCTCTGGGGACAAGCGAGCAGCAAGGCTCAGAGCAGGAGCCCCCCCCCCCGCCAGTACAACCCTTCATTTATTCTGAAGAGCAGGGGAAAGTGGGGAAGGACTAAAGGAAAGGAGCAAGGGGGGAGTGTGACAAAAGGGGGGGGGGGGGGGGGGGGTAGTGAGAAAAACCGATCGGAAAACCTATTTTTATTTTGTTTACATGCAGTCCTCTGTCCACCTGCTATGTTTAAAAAAAAGAATTACTTCATAAATGACAGAGAGGAATGAAGACAGCTTAATGCTGACTATCACTCGCCCTTAACTACTTATTTCTTTTCTTTCCCTATGCCTCTCACTTTCCATTTCTCAAAATCTATCAGCCTCCATCTCTGCATAGCCACATGGTAATTTTAGAGGCCTGAGAAATTATGACTGCCTTCTCCCTCTCTCTTTCTCTCTCCTCAGTCTTGATGTAAAGTAAATGAAATTCCTTTGGAATACAAACTAAGCCATTACTGTGTTTTGGAGTTTTATGGCTGCATTTCCGTTCCCCTCAGCTGGACTTTCTTTCTGGTCCTGGGAGGAATTAAAAAAGCGAATTAAACGAGACTGCTGATGTTTCCTAAAAGGCAACGCGTTACCATTATGTCACTGGGGCTACAATCAATCAAACCTGGGACTGCAATAACTTTGGCTGATGACCAAGAACTTCAGTTAAAATAATAACCGTAAATGTAATTTATCTGTAAACAGATATCCAATATCTTAGAATTACTTTCACGTCTAGTTTAGCAACAACATATTTAGCAGTGTTCAAAAACGTACAGGAATAGCGTTTAACACCGAATTTAAATCAGTTTAAACAAACAAACAAACACATTGTGTGTTATGTCCTACATTTGTACTACTACCAGCAGCCAGACCCATTGCTCTATGAACATGCTGCAGCATAGTTTACATGGATGACACAAAAACAGCAGAGAGACTCATTGCTTACTTTTTGATCCTTTACAGCTGGCTCAGCAGTTTTACAAGTTCTAGTCCTTTCTAATAGAAGACAACTAATGTTGCACAATGTGCTTTATAGATTTCTCTAACTTGTCAAATGCAATGGCTTCCATTGCTTTTCTCTGCAGATGCTGCATCAAATCCCCACATGAAGGAGTTTTAACAACAGTTGTGTGCTTGGGGCCTCCTCTTTTCACCACTATCCCTGCAGTAGCCTCAACACCTGATTCCTTTTAACAGACTTGTCAGAAGAGATAGGACCATGCCACATGACAGGGGAAGAGGAGCAGAGTGGAAGATGTGGAAACCATATGTTCATCAACCACTGGTTCCATAACTCCTGCTGTGTAATACACACAACTCTAATACACATGTCTGTAGTCACAGGCATTATCTTTTACGTACTGGCACAGGCATATGTAGTAATGCAGACGTAAATGCATGCTTCTTATTGACATCATGCATTTTCTGTGCACAGGACACATATGTGTAATAGTAACACGCATTATATTGCAGAGTATACATCAGGAAGGACGTACAGTTCATTTTTGCCTGCCTGTCATTTCCAGCAGCTGCTAAATAATCAACATCCTCTTCCTTGGAGTAGAGAAAGTGTAGCATTGTCACACAGATCCTCTCACACTGAGGCTTCTGTAGGCATTATCAGAACTGCAGAAGACACCACCCCCTCTATGGTCATATATATATATATTTCTTTAACCCCCTTTCACTCAATATTATTTCCTATTCCTCCACCCACAATAACCCCTCCCCCCAATCCCAACTCTATCATCACATCTTCCTCCAACTCTCTCTCCTCTACACACATCAGCTCCCTCTAATTCTCTACTGTAACTCAATATGTGGCCAATCAGCTCGAGGGTTTGCTCAGGAGTTTTGCTCATTACAGACTTTACAGCTGTGGGGCCTCGCTGAAAGTCTGACATCTGCAGCACCTTCCAAAATCTTTCCTCTCCTGGGCCAGCACACATAAACAGACAGAATCGGTACTGTAGGTGAAATGGCTATGGGAGTTCAGGAAAGAATGTGAAAGATAAAGAGAGGAGATGGGGAGATGAGAAACCTATGCTGCAGCCGGAGAAAAATAGGAGAAGGAAAAGACGAGGGCATCCAAGCCCAAAGCTTCAAACTGAATAAAAAAGCTAAAAGCCAGTTGGGAATTATTTTGTCATAGTAAAACTTTGTACACTTACAATGTTATAGCCATCAAGAACTAATGCTAAACTGTTGTTACAATAATGTAATCTTTGATCGGCTGTCTGTATTTATGTACTTGACCCATCCTTGCATCATATTTTGAGAATCTAGTGGTAGATCATTTATCAGTCGCTATACAGCTGCTTCTCAGTCACACAATTGAATTTAAAACCACAATAACAAGGCCATTCAAATAAAATCAGACCAAACACAGATGGCTTTGACTTGGCTAAGAAGAGAGGGTGACAAAACATGTTTTGCATGTTCTGTTCCCACAAATTCTATTCCTAAAGGAATGGTCAAAAATATAAATCCAACCGACTGTTGCAATGACACTATCAGGCACTAACAAATGTCATATTTCTGTTTCAAGAAAAAAAAAGAGAATATGGAGGAGGATGCAAAAGACCACAATTTGGGATGAATCTTTTCTTTAAGAATGAAAAGTTGGAAAGAGAGGATGGGGAAAGAGAGGATGGGGAAAGAGAGGATGGGGAAATGAGTGATAGGAGGAAAAGTGGGATGTCCTGTCCCCCACTGAGGCCCCGAAGGCTCGGTAGCTACTGCACCCTGCCAAAATATAACCTCATCTGTGCTTTGAGACACCTGGCTATTCACACCAGAGCATGCACGATGACTTCCACAGCTGTCTGACCATGTATTACATGTTTGGAAAGACAGCAGGGGTCTCTGTCATTCAATAACATGCAGTGTATAGGAGTTCTCATGACTCATGTCAAGGGAATTACAACACCCCCCCCCCCGGTCCAGCTCTACGACGCTTTATTTCCCTTTTAGTGCAGGTGATGTTAAGTAAAGACTACTGGCAGAGGTGTGTGGATTCTCTCCTAATCTTGCATCTTTGTATGTGACTATAGCATCTGCACAATGAGCTGGACCATGGATTGGTTAATGCATTACTGTTCTTTGCTTTTTTGGAGTTTTGGAGTAAAGGCAGACATATAAGACATATACTCTCTATATACTATGGAAGGGACATAATATAACATAACATAAGATGAACGGCTATGAAAAGAGAATGCAAATACTAAGTGCCTTATACCCGCATTCTCTCTAATGGCCACCAGGGGGTAAAGCCTGTAGTTGAAAAAATATTTCTGGTCCTGTAGAAGTCTCTAGGAAAATGTCACTTGCACCGACCTCTGTGAAAAACCTTTCCTGGTGGGTTTGTGGGCTCATTGGATGCCTATTTTGAAAACTTTGGTTATTCTAAGTATTACGCAAAAGGCTATCTTTTTGATTGAGAACGTTACTCGTCAGATCTGTTTTCAGACCCCGGACGTCATTTTCTACCTGCAAGACATCTCCCAGGTCTGCAGTGCTGATCTCAGGGTCTTCTGTGGTGTTGAAGGGAACAGGTGTTATCCTGACAAAGGTAAGGACACGAGGTTCTGGGTATCTCCACAACATCACCCCTGGGGTATCGTCTGTCTCGCTGTAAAACACCACCTCATGTGGACCTGGCAGTCTCTGTGAAGCTGCGAGGAAAGAAAACAAAACAAAACAAAACAAAACAGGATTTTATTTAATTTGTCAGTGATTTTCTGTTGTGGTTATACTTCAGAGCAAGACTTACAGACTAAAAAGAGAAAACACATGACGAGTAACAGAAAAAAAGTGGCAGAACTAAAACAGCAAAAAGTAAACAAAGGGCAGAAATTGATTCTGGGGCAAAAACCCGCTGACACACTGAACTGAACAGAAATCCGGTTTAATTATAAGAGTGGCCTCTTTCCCCCCTGAGATATAGGTTAAAAAAAGCATTCTTTGCACTTTTTCTCCTTTTGGTTCAAAGGGACTATATTTAACTTGCATCCATGTTTTGTGTAGCAATGTTTGCATGGTTATTTGTACTATGGTATCTGAAACTACCAAAACAATTTTGCCTCAGAAATTGCTGTGGATGTTTCCATGCTTTCTGAGTGTTTATATGCATAAGGAGCCCTTCATAAACATAGTGGCTAAGTAAACATTTTTGCTATTGAGTAAACGGCCATTGATTGAACCACGCCAAGCACCTGCAAAAGCTGGAGAACGCTGGATCTAAACCTCTGAGTGGTGTTTTGACTCACTTTGTGGCTGCTGCTTGGGATTCAAGTCCTTTGGAAAAATGTTTATTTAAAAAAAAAAAACAGTCAAGCAGAGAATTTCTGCTTTGTTTGGTTCCAGGGCTTCACAAGTTGAAACTTTTGGTTTTGTATAAAACCATTTCTTGTCTGTGCTCTCTTAGAGGTGGACAGCATATTGTTCTCCAACAAAAAGGGCAGATGAAAGAACAGGCAGATACATTCATGAGGTTTTGCTTTCAACTGAGAGAAAGTGGGTTAGAGACTCATTCTGCCCTCGTTTCCACCAAGCTTTCATTTACTCTTCCTGTCCATCTACCCCATCTATCCCTGTCAGACCTGGGGAGCGGCACTTCCTGGTCTCTTTGCTCTGGGGCCCAGTTGGACAACATGTTGCAGACAGATTGTCCTCTTGGTTCTAGTTCACTACTGTACTTTTTTTTTCTGCTTCAGCCAGAATATTAAATGCATCAAAGACCAGTTGAACAGTGCAACAAACAAAGACTCAACCACAGCTGTGGACGGTTGGTCTACAGCGAGAGAGAAGTTTGATCCTCTGTGTATAATGTTGCTGTGTGTGTCTAAAGGACAGCGCACACAAAGCACAAAGAGAGGGAATAAACACCATGTTACTCAGAGTGGAAACAGGCAGACATGTCTGATGAAACTTCTTTTCACACAGGGCTTTGATCTGACTTTGATTTAAGTCGATGTGTATCTTAAGTGACATCTCACTTTGTCACAAAAGCTCTTTTTTTTAGTTTGTCCAACTCACTTACACGAATATATGAATAAACAGCCATTGTTACTGTTTATCCTATGGACCGAAAGTTATCAAGAAACAATTACTACTATTATTATTACATTTCAATCTCTGTTCTATGAGCCGCACATCATCTCTACATCAGATCAACATACAGCACATTGACATTCACCTGAGTCCTGGATATACTGGAAACGTCCTGTGCGTAAGTCATCTGAGCTGTGCTCTGTCCGAGGAGAGGGAGAGCCTGGAGACGGAGGTGGCTGGGTGTGGCAGGCCTTGCCTTTAGCACAGCTTTCAGCTGAATCCCCTTTCTGCAGGTGGAAGTAGGCACGGAGGTGCTCCTCTATCAGCTTCAGGCAGTTCAGGTGTTCCTGGCCCCAAAAGACCTGTTGTTGGGACAGAACAAAAAAGGTGAGATGACTGGGAGAAAGGATTAAAAGAGTAAAAGGGGAGTATAAGGAGCTCCAAATAGGGAAAAGTCGAAAGAAGTTAAATAACAGATGGGCATGAGGATAAGGCTACATGTTACAGACTTCTGGCTCTTCCTTGAAAAGCTGCATCAACACTTTCTTTTCCAAAACAGGAAGAGAAGGAGTCAGGATTACCCTCATCATAACCCATTCACAACCTTACCAACATTACCCAACACAACCTTACGTCTTCCCCACTTATCCGCGGCATTCCCCTTCCCCTGTTCCATCAAAGCAAGTCTGCCTGGGGTTTGGACCAAGGACCAGGAATCTCTGAGTCAAAAACTCTGCACACATGGAGCTGCCCGACTGCTCGGCCGCCGCTCACTAGCTTTGCAAGGGTGGGTTATGACTAAACTCTTAAAAACAGGAAAATTTGGGGATTTTTTTTCCCCCAAAAGTTTTCGGAAAGAGAGCACGAAAAGAAGGAATCTGAGGGAATTCCGGTGGTTTTCGTACAGCACTTGATTAAAACACCACAAATGCCAATATTTGCAGAGGGAAATGTATGATTACGTATTAAGTGTTGAGTTGCGAGTGATGTTTCTGTTTGTGGGCACGCAATAAGAGCATTAGAGAATCATTGAATAAAAGGGGTCAGGGGGTTCCCCCTGAGCGAGTAATGTGGAATAATACACTTGTAATAATGTGCTCAGTCAGTCACATTGAAGAGGGACTTTTCAGTGTGGGCATTATGTAACTTGTGACAGGAAAAAAGCCACACATATTCTCCCCCACTTCCCAGCCTCTATTAATAGCTTTTTAATATTCCACCACTTAACCAGTAGATATGACTCAAATGTACAGTGAAATTACAGCATGTAATTTCTACTGTCATCGCTTCACTCCAAAGAGGACAGAAGCCATGGTGAATTAAAAAGGAATATCAGATTCAAGAGGAGTGTTCAGATTGTGAGAAGCTATGATGTGAGTGGGTGTCAGCATATAAATGCTGTATGGTTTAATTTGGAAACCAATGACAGTTAAGCGGATGTTTTAGTGGGTGGTAGGTCTACCTTGAGATTAAGACTGGTGTTGAGCAGGAAGAAGCTCATTAAAACATTTACAAAGCATTCTTCAGAGAGACTCATTTCCATCAACTATCGCTGTGCCTGATAATTAAACCTATACAAACCTGCAGGAGGCCTCCCTTCAGGTCTAGTAGCAGTTTGGGGGGGCCGGGCTCGGGTCCAGGGCTGCCACTGTGGCGACACCAACGAGCCTCTAAGGAACTGCTGCAGGAAAATGGTCCCAACAGTACACGGCTCCGATCCTTTAGTCCAGTTCTCACCAACACATCTTTTACCTCGAGCAGCACAGAGGCGGCCTGAATGGCATCTTGGAACACAAAAGAAGTAGCAATAAATGTCATGCACAGCACAGGGCAGAACTAAAGAGAGAAAACAGAAGGTAAAGGATAAATGGTTTGTGGGTAAAGTAGAAGCAGGCGCTCAGTAATTCTACAATGGAAAAAAGGACAAAGGTTCAGACAAATGGGGAAAAGTCGAAAACCAATCCTGGTTTCAAAGTGAAATATCGATACCTCTAACGATGTATAAAAACTAACACTGTTCATTTGCAACTGGGCCAGACGAAATTAAAAGACACAAACAACCGAACCTCAAATATCAGCTGCACAAATGCTTGCCTCTATGTTTTTGCACTGGTCAATTACAACAGTCTGGCACTGTGATAACAGAGCAGCAAAACATACAGTGCAGTTACACCAACCACATCCTCCTGGATATTGTGCTCGCCTGATGTTAATGGCATAAATACTTGGCTCTCTGGGGACGGAAACAACATTACTCTTCGCTCGGAACAGGCATATGTAAATGCCTTGGACCTCGTGTTCTGTGTGCAGATAACTAGCTAAACTATATTCAGTGTTAAGCCACCAGAAACACTGGGATTAGACAACATCTGGGTGTAAAATTTACAACACAGAAACATTAGTTAATATAATGGGGCTCCATGAGTTCATTTCATGGACAGAGGCACACTGGGGTATTTGAAACAGTCAAACTAATCTGAAACTGCATATCTTTGTCTTTATATTGTAAATTGCTAAAGTAAAAGGTTTAGCAGGCACGTTACAATGAGAGAAAAGCCAAACACCCACTCACCCTGTAAGCCCCAAAGGTAGCAAAAGCCCCAGCTTAATAAGGAAAGCTTGAAACATCATCTGTCCTTTCCATTAAAACTGAGACGCATCATTGTGGTCACAAGCTCTCCTGAACTTGTAGTTTTGCTGCCATAACTCACTATACATGACAACAAGCTGTTGATGTGGGAGGGCTGATCAGGTCAGTTATAGCTACAGCGGTGGCAGCCCATTTGGAAACCTCAACACTGGATGACTAATAATGCCCTGAGAAGTGGTTCTTCAAACATGTCTTTTAACTCGAGACATTCTCACTCCAGCTGACTTGGCTGTTAGTCTGGGAAAGTCAAAGAAAGCAACACCTGTTTCTGCGTCTAGCAGGCAAAACAGTTTTTGAACTTTGTCAGACCGTTTTATATTTCTTCATAAATGTGACCGAAAACATCATCGTTTTTTCACACAACACCTAAAAGCCAAAGAAAGAAGGAATACAATTAATGAAATGACATAAAAATATTACTCAGTCATTTATCTGTTAAGGAAAATGACCCAGTATTACACATCTCTGTGGAAAAGTATAAGAAACTCTAGTTTTAGCATTCAATTTTACGGTAGATGGGAATTTTTAATTGGTGGGAGAACAGTCAGGTGGGAGTGGGCGCTATGGTGAATGAACTGGGCTTTGAGGAAGTTGAATCATAGCACAAACACAGGAGATCGCTAAGGACTTCAGGAAAAAAAAAATTGTCAATGGTTCGCCAGGATGGAAAAGGTTACACAACGTTCTCTGAAGAGTGTGGAATCCACTGATCGGCAGTCAGACAACATGTGTACAAATGAAGGGAATTCCAGGGCATCGTTACCCTTCACAGGCATGATCAACCATGCCAAGAGTGATGTGGGAGATCATACAGAAATCCCTGGTGGCTTCTAAGTTGCTAAAAGTCTCTCTTGCAAGAGGTCATCAATGCAGCATCAATGAGGAAGACAAACCAATGAGGAAACCAAAGCTCTCCAAACACAACACTGCTCCCTACTTGCAATTCACTAATGATAATTAAGACACCCCAGAAGGCTGTCCTGTATAAAAGATAGCATTTTTGGTTTAAATGAGAAGCCTCAGGTTTGGTAAAAAGGAAACACCGCACTGCAGCACAACAACCTTATTCTATCTGTGAAACAAAGAGGGATGGGGTTTGATTTGGGCCTGTTTACTGGATCTGGGCCAGGATGGCTCACCATCATTGATGGAGCAATTATTTCTCAGAAGAAAGTGGGTCATGCAGCGATGTGATGCTTAGCAACAAAATAGTTAAAAAAGATGAAAATGATGCCTTGGAAAAGCAAAGTCAAAGTCCTGACCTTAATCCAACAGTTCATGGGAGAAAAAAAACAATGATGTTTTGCACATTAGATGTGGCTAATGTTGCTCAAAGCGGTGTTCAGGACTGATCGGGAGAAAGGTTTAGCTGCAGTTATGAAAGAAATTGAAAGCAAGTCTTCATGCTTCAAGATATTTTACATTTCAGCAATAAGGAATTCAACCCAGAACTCAGTGGTTCAAAACTGGCCATAGGTGCCAATGTAGGATAAGATCTGGGAACAGCGAAAGAAATATGATTCATATCATTTTCACACTCAAACAGTTCAGTGAGCCCTGAGGTCCCGTGAACAGGGACACCGTTATCATGGAAGACAGCAATCCCATTAAGTCTCAACATAAGATAAAGGCAGTCAGAACAACTGTGCATTGAACTGCAGTGATACCTCTTTTTAAGGAAACAAGTAGACATGTAGCAAAAAGCTGCCAACAGCATAACAGAGGCAATGTATGGTCAAACATTCAGGATTTACCTCTTTGATAATACAAGCTGTTTAAAACATGGTAAACCCTTTGTTAACTCAGAATTAGCACCCAGAAATAACATCAGCATAAGTATGTAGAAAAAAAACGCACTGTGCATGACATGATGTGTATGGAGCAGATGGCAAATTACACAGTGTTTGGATTGGCAGGCTACACTATCGATACTTTTCCATAAAAACCACACCAAAAATAAAACTTTTTATTCCTTATATTTGAAAGCTTTAGGTAAAGACAGCCTACTTGGAGCTTGCGGTTCACTTGGGGTAAAGCAAAAAATAAATGGGGGTTGAAGGAGAGATGGAAAGGCATATGAATTGGGGGACTGGGGAAGGAGGTGACAAATGAGGAGATGAATAGATATAGACACGGATGGTGGGAAAGAGTGTGGAGACGAGAACAGAGGATATGAGAGAGAAAGTGAGCTATGATGTGATGAAGATATGACACACAAGGATACTCAAATCTTTCCAGGCTTGGTCAACTGACTAAGGAACATCTTATTCAACATTAAAGTGCAATAACACAACATGGGGTTCCAAAGAAAGACAACTTCTATTGCATAAGACAATCTGGGGTAAAAGTTAAACTGGGATGACTCATTTCTTTCAGGAAAGACATTGTTGATACAAGTTGGCAGCTTACCTGGTAATATCTCCTGGTGCCGTAGCACAGACAGAGCTTGGCTATTACTTACTCAACTGTGGACAATGGGTTTATTTTCATGGCTACGATTTATTACACAGTTCAAGGGAACTCCCAAACTGGGTTGTTAAGATGAAAATCTTTCATGAACACTTATGTATAAAAGCACATTTAGGTTAAGTGCAGTCACACATAGGCACATTTAGCAAAGTAGAGCCGAATGCCTACATCCATACAGATGTAAATCCAGACGTTTACCATGCACAGCCAGGTGAACAAGTGGAAATAAATACACACGCATGCACATAGTCGCACGCACAGAGTGTGTAGCAAAGCATTTCCTCCCGTCTCACCATGCGTCATTTACAGCCCGGTTGACCGCAGCATCCTGATGTTAAAGCCAGCAGCAGCAGCAGCCAACACTTTCAATAATCAGCCTAATTGGGAGTGGTTTTAATGAGGGGGAATCCCTTTCTTTCTCCATCGCTAACTCTGTTCTTGCTTTCATGCTGAATAATAGTCAGAAGCACATTTCTTCAGCCTGTTCCCATCCTTGCCTTTGCTCTTTATGACCATATTACCACTATGTAGGTTTGTCTCCAGAGACAGCAGACAGCCCAAAGACATTACGCAGCCGGACTGTGAAATTCTGCCATAAGACGGAGGTAACATCTTTCAATACTGGTGAGATGATTCCATTCGCACCAGAACCTCTCGCCACAAGAACAGTTTCTTCCCCTCTGCTGTTGGACACATGAACAATAACCACATGATTGTCCCCGCCACTAACACATGACCCTACGCTGTGTCACTGCATCATTTCATGTTTGGCACTGATCACCACCTGCACTCATGTATATATCTTTCTACGTAGCACTTATAATTCTTATTCTCATGTATATATCTCATGTATATCTCATGCACATATCTTTCTTTCTACATAGCACTTTAATTCTTATTGTCTGCACTGAAGCACCGCAGCAATTTCCTAATGTTGTAAACCTCAACATCTGGCAATAAACCCATTCTGATTCTGATTCTGATGATTTGAAATATGGGCTTTGTATAGCATATATGCAATATATTTATAAATGATGAGTATCAAACACAGACAAAACCAAACAGTGACACATTGGGCAAAGAAAAAGACCAAGAGGAGAAGAGAGAAGTAAGAACTTGATTAATAAGGAAGTAAATATAGGTGCACAGGCAGCTGTTTGGACTGTCTTGATCTAAGACAGGGCTGGTAAGAGAGGTGATCAATAAGGCCAGTGGACAGATGTCAGTGAATCACCTCTGCCCGATGTACACATACAGTACATCGTGGTTACAAATAGGGGAAAACAAATTAAGAAGTTGAGTAATACTTTTTTCCTTCACATCTAAAATAATATGCCATCTGGTTATTTATTAATTTTGAATAAATAAACCATTGAGCCCTAATTAACTATACACATAGCACTGGTTTTTATATATCCCCTTAGGTGACTGCTAGAAACACCAGAGCTGTAAAACAGCTGTAACAAGTGAGGAACAAATACACAGCTATAGTCCATGGATGCATGTGCATGAATAACTGTGTAATTGTGTTAAATTATTAGAATGGAGTCAAGATAATAAACAAAGCCCATTGAGAATTAATTTGGATTTCTGTACCTTACACACACACACACACACACACACACACACACACACACACATCTACTGCAGGCAAATGCACAACCTCTGACACTTGAGGAACCAAGTGGGTGGTGGGGAAAAGGTTGGGTAGAAATCTTCCTGAAGTGAAATACATCTCTGGCAAACATTAGATAGATTAGATAGGATCGGAGACTGATTTACCATGTTGGTTTCTCCCTGGCAGCCGTTATCTGACCACTGCCTGGCTGATTTATACTCAGCGACGTGCTGGTATCAATTAGAAGAAACCTAAAGGAGTCATTACATAACCAGGAGAGGCCCCTGAAGACCTTCTGGGATGGTAAGAGTAATAGGAGTAATATACTGTCACTCACCACAGAAATACACTACTCACTCACCACAAGACCACTATAGGACACTAGAGGAAACTGGTTTTGTAGCAGGGGACGCTATCGGCCAAAATAGCTCAGTGCAAAAAGCTGCACATCAGCCAAGCCATTACAAATAGAGTAAATATGGGTTCAATGAGAGCTGCAAGGCGTAAGCAGATTGTGTATGCAAGATATGCATTTATTCCAACACTAAATGTAATTTCTCATATGAACGCTACATATGAAGCTAAGTCTATGTGCTACACAGAATGTTTTTTTCCCCTAAAAGTGGAATTTTTATTACATGATATTCTTTTAGCCAGCCTAAGGCTGGGTTCTGACAAATTATCAGGTTTTAAGCTGACTTTGAGAAATCTTTTTCAAACAGCTTCGGGCTCCGTATGGATGCTTTCAAATGTAACTCAATAAGAAATGCCTCTTTTTCTTTGGCTACTCCAATGGTATGTATCCATGTGTGTGTGTGTGTGTGTGTGTGTGTGTGTGTGTGTGTGTGTGTGTTGTTTGGATATGAACAAAAGTAGAACAATTAAAAAAAAAAAAGAGTTGTGTGGCAAACTAATGGCGAGTAATAAAAGATATAAAGCAACAACTGTATGAATAGTAATTTACCTTATTCATGAAGATGTGCACTTGCTTTCTCTTACAGTCACTTAGTCTATCTTTCTCTATAATCGAAAAATGTAAAATGTACTAACAGCTGGGCACTGTTTTGACAGAGTATACATAAAAAAAAACCACTCCTAGAAAGTACTACAAAAGAGCTTTTTAAGAGAGTAACGGTACTTTCTTACTAGGATTTATTAGGAAAGTACTTTTTCTCTCTAGAAAGCTAGAGGAGCTTGTTTTGAACCAAACATTTTGTACAGTCCCTGTTGGAAGATTTCAAAGTTTTGATGGTTGTAAAATACTTTTACCTGTAGAAAAGTGCAAGTATCAACAAGTGTGTACAAAAGCAGGCACATTAGATGATAAGCCGGTGGACTCAGAAATCATGGTTTTAATGATGACTGAGTCTTATTAAACTCATATCACCTAAATATCGACCTTTTACATTTAATGTCAATAACAATGTAAGATCAGCATCAGGCAGAAATGTGAGGTAAATACCTGAACAGACCGGACCCCTCTTCCTCACGTCTTCTCTGTGACATAGTATTTCTGTTATTAATGTGCTGAAAATAATTTATTAGTATAGCGAGCGTGCCAAATCACAGCAGATAAATATAAATCTTTTCTTGGCTTGGCTTAACTCAGCTGCTCTTTCCTGACCACTGAAGCAGAAATAATGTGATAGATGGAAGAGAGTGGCTTTCTTTCAGCAGAGTAAACAAACTGACATGATCATAATTCAAAGATTGGCCAAAGAAACAAAATAAAACTTGAACTGAAAGATAAAGACAGGACATAAAAAAACAAAGGGTAGCTTTCGCTTTGTTTCACAATAAGAATTTTTCATTTGCAAGTGCGCTGGAGTAAAACACAGGGAAGAAGAAGCTGGAGGTCCACACAAGAAAGGGATTGAGAGCAAAACTTAGCCTGTATGCGCAAAAATAAAGCACGCTATAGGAACAGGGTCTATGGACGTGTGGGTGTGTGCATTCTTAGGAAATCAGGGGCACTCTATGAGCAGTCAGAGAGCTGAGAGATTAGGGAGGGTCTTGTTTCATGGACCCCAAGACATCTGTTCTCTCTCTTTTGCACACCTCCTTTCTTTCTTTCATTGAACTACAAATGCCCCCCTACCTTGGGGAGTGGTGATTCGTGGATGGAGGGAGGAATGCGGGGCTTCCACTTGCTTTTCATTAACACAGGATCTGGTAACACACCTCACTGTCAACCTAATCCCCTCTCTCTCCATCTTGTCCCCTGGCAGAGAGGGGGTTGCCAAGACCAGGTACAGAGCCCCAGATGTTGCATGGATGATGAAGACAGGGTAGGATAAGGTGAGCACAATGACAAATATTGGGGAGATCTTGCACTGGACACAGTGTGGCCTCCCTGTCCTCTCTTATATATGTCTACATGTGCCTTATGCCTCTCTCTTATGGCCTTATGTGCCACCTATCTTCTCAGTGAGTATTTCTCCTTTTCCCAGTCACAATCCATTTCCAACAAGCTCTTTTCTCAACTCCCTTGTTCCTGATTTAATTAATCTGCTTTAACTTTATTCTCCCTCTATTACTTTATCTTCCACACCCCTTGCTTCTCTTCTTTCGCAACTTCTCCCTCCCACTTCCTCCCTCTCCCGTTTCTCCTTACACACACAGGCCTCAACGTGAGGTCTGCTCAGGATTTGCTCCATCAGTCTTAGCCTGCCACTGAGGACCAGCACAGCAACAACAGCAGCAACAGTAGTAATACATACTGTAGAAGCAGTCGCACTACATTCTCCTGTCTTACATCTCTCATGTTCAGCTACTCCCAGGGGGGTCATTCCTGCTGACTTATTGTGGCAGCTCAAAGGCTCAACCTTACAGAATGGGAATCCCAACCTTTATCTTTGGAAAATTCCAAGGTATTCGCTTTCCAAGGCACAGAGTAGGCCAGAGTGGTGAGTGATGGAGGCAGTGCAGCTAAGGCTAAAAGTCAGCAGATACATCTAATGTCACTAGTGATCAGTCTGTGTAATTGGAGACAGTTTGTCTCCTTTCAGTGGCAACAAATCTGGAAACGCTATGTGAAGAAACCCATGGGGAAAAAAGCCGTGTGTGTTGTGATCTATAAGTGTGCTTAAGTTGTCAAGTAAACAAAAAGAAAAATCCGCATGCAACGGGGTGAGATAAACATGTTATTCAGTTTGCTTTAATGTCTTACCCCATATAAACAAGAGGCTCTTTACAAGCATTTAGTGCCACGTAAACTTCCCAAGTCTTACTCAAATCATGGCTCAGCATGTGCTCTGAGAAAAGGCGCTGAAATGAAATATCAGTCTTTAATGAGATCTGTACAGAGGATCTAAGATGTCTCAGGTATTTCACAAAGCACTCAGATATGATGTAAGAGGAGTTGAGTAAAACGTCTGCCATACATGATGACAGCATTAGTTTTATGGCAGTTGTTATAATGTCTTGTTCGGAACAGACACGCATGAGGTTATGTTTTTCGAGGCGTAACAACAACCAGTATTTCAAGACGTTTAGAGCCAAACTGAGGATGAATAACCCAGTGGATGTCAATAAACACCAGTGGTCCTGATCCCCATATTTTTTATTTGCATCAAGTCAGGCTCTAATGGCTTGCTTTCACTGTGCTGGTAATTGTGGAGAAAACAATACCCATGAAAAGTCAGTTCACGGCAAATCAATCTGTACTTCCTGTGTTTACAGTAAACAAATCAAAGAACTATTATGAACGGATCTCTTGAAACGTATTACTGAGTGCAAAAGAAAGAGTAATAACTATAAATAGTAGAGTCATTCAAAAGCACAGTGAGTGGGACGGGATTAGCTTTCATACTAGCGCTATTGTCTCTAAACTGCTTTTTTTCCCACTGCCTTGCACACACAGTTTCAACTGTGTTTATCAAAGTCAACACATCAAAGATGGATGAAAGCTGAAAGCTGGTGAAAATCAGTTCAGGGCAGCACTGCTGAGTATTGTGTCACCGTGCAGTTATGCAGATTCGAGTAAACAAAGTGCAAATTGTTTGAGGTTTTAATTAACATTTTTGACAATCATTTTATCTGAAGTAACCCTATATAACAACATCTGTAAAACAGATGCAGGCACTTAGGGAGCCTTGTTTCAGCTTGTCCTCGTTCTTCTGCAGCCCCAGTAAACAGAGGACGTGCCGCTCAGGGCACAGAGGTAAAAAAAACATCTACCTGAATGATAATGAGAAAGTCTTCCTCCTCATCTCCAGCACGTCGCATGCCATCTCCTCCCCCCTAATCCCTCCCCACCACCACCTATTTTATCCTTCTGTTTCCATCTACTGTCCAAATTAGAAGACGTGCCAAGAAACAGCAAAAGTGAAAAACAAACTAAAAATCCCTCATCATCTGTTATAGTGCGCCGGCTCACACCCAGCTGCACAAAGAAATTGGAAGCTCTTTAATTTACATTAGCATTAGCGGTTCTGATTGTCATAATGGAAACACTGTGAAGCCTCCTGGATAATAGTCAGTGTTGATGAAGGCAGGGTTTGGTTCTAGCACAAAAACAAACATCTTGCCCTCAAACACATTCATACATAACTGCGTGAAAAAAACTGTCTCTCTCATGTCCAAATGCACACATACCCACGTAATCAAATACACCCAGTCCTACAACTTTAGACCCAAGACTAACACAAACATCTCACTTCACAGTTTACTGTCAAACCCTGTTGTTGGCAGATGAGGACTTTGCTAGCACATGTAAAAAACAACAATATTCCAAATAATAATAGAAGCAACAGTGCGATCTGATTCCCAGTGTTCATCACTGGGAGTAAATGACTGAATGTAAAACCTTCCAAACAGGCAAAGACATCATACAACAAGCATGGAAAGAAAATACTTTCACTATTGGTATGCAGTGACATAGTGATCAATAGATATACAGAAGCTACAACTCATAAAGAGGCACACACTCACCAAAACAATGGTTTAGGCTTTTGCTGTTGAATTAAACATATTGCAGAGTAAACATATTGCATTTCAGGCATATTTTTTAATTTGAAGGAATAAAAAAATGTAATCGAGGTGAGCACATGAATGAACAATCTGTTCTATACTACATTTTGTATAGGATATCTGGAGCACTTTGCAACAGTACTGTATTTTCAAGGTGCCTGGATTCATTGCTCTCTTGGCCCAAATGCTGAGTTCGGGTACTAGACAAATGACACGCCACAGAAAAGCATGTACATTTAGAGTCTTAAATTTTGGTTACTTCTGCCAAACAGGGTGAAGTCATGACAGATGTTTCCAACATAGCTCCACCTGTTTCAAGAATTTCCTTGAAGCAAGTAGCCATATCTTGAAATATAGCAGAATGAAATGGATCACATCACGAGTTTGATGTTTTTCAGTTTTCACAAAAAGAACATGTAACAATGAGTCATTTAAGGTCCAAGCCCATTTTTAGCAATCTGCAAAATAATGACTCACGGTTCTGTTTTCCTACTTAACTTCCATGTTCACAATGTAAACTGTTCTTAGGCAATACCATTAAACTGTTATCCATTAGCTTTCCTTCAAACATCAATCGCTATCCCACTAAGAGAAGCACCTTATAGTGTCATCAATCACAGAAGCTCCATTACCATCAAGTCTGTCTGAAACAGACCAATCACTTCAAGGACACAGGATTCGCCAACTCCCTTTCTAATAGCCTCTGGCCCCAAACCAGACATTCTTGTTTTCTTCCTGTAAGATCACTAGAGCTCCTCAGCAGTCTTGGACAAGGATTATTAATTTAACTGTTCACAGGCGCTACTGTCAATCTAGTCCCTAATTGTGGGTTTTTTGGCTTCAGGATTTGTTTTTTTTATGCTGTAATTATATTTTCCTTACAAAAATAAATTTGCTTCTTGAATTGTTGCAGGTAGTACATCCGGTGAGCTTATGTTTGTGTAGCTGTTTCGCTAGCTGTCAAAGTTGAGCAGTAGTGCTTCTGACTACTGGTAGATCCTCTCAGGGAAAAGCCACTCTCACTAAGGTTAGGGACTTCACGCGGGTTGACCATCTTAGGGAAAAGTTCCCGTCACCTCTACATCGCCTGTATGGGTGTCAAATATGCACCATCGCTAACAGATTCCATCTCTTGTGAGCATTACCATGTAATGATAGGAAGAACCCTGTAGCGCTGTTTGCAAGTGTCGGTAGCCTCAAAAGCAAATTGCTGCTTTTCCAGTACTGTGGCAAAGCCCAGTGACAAACCAAACTCAGCTGACACTAGCTGGGTGGACATGTTCGAAGACGCAGAGGCCAAATTTCTTTGTCTTTCCAAACAGCTCCTCGACTCCAGAGAGGAACGCAGAGAAGAAGTTGAGCTTGTTGATTGATCCCCTCAGAGACAATAGCGACGAGGATGAGGAGGATTCTATTCTCCCTCTGCCCAGTGATCTATCACCTTAACATCATCACCACTTAAACCATCAATTCACATTCACATCAAGGAGCCATCCTTCCCAAGTAAAATGGCATGTTTGAAAGCCTCCATGTACTAATATGGTCACCCTGATCCCAGCTTATTAGGTTGAATTGTTTCAGGACATAAGCCTCCCACTGGATGACTACAACTTGGGAGAAGATATGTGTTGTTATTGAGCTTATTCTCTAGGTTTCTGGGTTTCAATGTAGGACTATGGCTGTATCATAGGCCTGGCCATAGTAGGAGAGAAATCACTGTAGTTCAATCTCTCCAGCCTGCTTGACAAGCAAGTCAATATGGATTCCCCATATGAGCTTTCACGTGCTAAGGAGTAGTTTAGGAGAGGCAGTAACCACTGTGCAGGGTAGTGACTTGAGGAAGAAGCACGGTGATGCTTTTGACCTTTGCCTTCCCCACAAAGTCCCACTGTAAGAACCACTGCCGGCCTTCCTGGTCTTCACAACGACAGAGTGCAATGTAGATTTCAACAATGTAGGCTTCAGGGGGCTGGAAAGTAGTGTCCAGTCCCCTGAGGAGCAAGTGTCCTACTGGCCACAGACACAAGAGTATTACAGTTAAACATCTTTCACTGGCATTGTCACCACCCCTGCTGCTGCATCAAGCCATCATCCCTTCCTCTGGAGGGAAACAAATGACACACAATATATGAACTGTGGTTGCTGCCAGAAGCACAGCAGGCAGCACTCATGGAGATCCGTGCCCTGAGCACTCGATGGATTGTTTATTGTTCCTTCCTCCCCCAAAGAAGCAGCGTGAGGAAGATGCTTCGTTCTAGTCTGAGCTGTGTAACAGCTAACAATGTATTCCCCATTCATATTCAAGGAACAGCACAAGTTCCCTCATTGTTTCCTGTTTATTCACCTCCCTTCAACAGTTTGTGGGATCAGTTCAGAGAGAGAGGTGTGTGGTTCAAAACAAAAAATCACTTTGAAAGATTTTTCAAAATCCTAGAAGTCATTAGTCCGCCTTAGACAACTTAGTGAAGCTTTCATGGTCATGTTGAAATGCGCTTCCCATCATAAGATACCTTGCTTGGATATTAGAGAAAACATTACATGTACATTCACTGCTGGTCCCTGTTAAGTTGACCTGTAATAATCCCCCCCCCAATAAAACAGGTTTACTCACCTTCTATCCTAGACCCTGGCTTCATGTTCAGACTTCCTGCCATGGCAGACACTGATACTGTCATGCTGGGCCTCATTGGATGAGTGTCAGTCTCCATAACCACTAAAATCTGGGCAGTCCGAAGAGAAACCTTGTGAAAGGTGAGTGCCAGCGCCCCAACACTGCTGGCTTTACCCAGGGCTGAGGCCTGATGCTGTTTGTCTGCACGAGGAGGAAAGGCCCTGTGAAGTGTCTTTGCAGGGGAAGAATGAGGGGTGGAGGAAGCAGACGGTGGTTTACTTGAGCTGTCCCATGTATAGTTTGGTAGGATTTTATTCTGGTAAGCTTTGGCCTGCTCCAGCTTTGCCAAAGTGGGACTGATTTTCAAGGGACGTGATAGCTCCATGTTCAGTTCAGCTGTGGAGAGAAAAAAAAGCAGATGACAGACAACAAAGCAAAAAAAACAAAACAAAATTAAAGAGTGTTAGTCAATCTGTGCTGTTAGCAAACTTTACAAACAACAACGCCCTCTGTGGACATGTGCTTGTGCACATCCTGACTTATATTTATGAAGTGCTGAGTGATACAGAAAACTGGGCTGGAAGCAGAGAGAGCAAAGTGTTTGAGCAGGTAATAAAAACACAACTTATTAGTCAGAAAAAACAAAAATACATCCTGATGGAAACAGACTAACTAGATCTCTATGGGAATCTGTTTTGTTTGCATATAGACACACACACACACACACACACACACATATATATGTATATGTGTTTATATATATATATTTATAATATAGTAACAATTTAGAATTATCCAATTGTAGAGCAGGGCCTCTTAAACTATGTCAAAATGGGAACTAAAATTGAATAAATTCACTGTTGGCTGTGGTCTTTGGTCTTTAAAACCTGCTGTTGAAATTTGGAAAAACATAAATGGGATAAAATCCATTTGGGGGCTTTAAGACAAGGCAGGCTTCATCAATGTCCCACTGAGCAGATTTTCAGCTATCTGACCGACCCATGGGATACTAAATGGTGCTGTGTCTCATAAATCAAACTTCTCTCTTCTTCTAATCACTCAACTTTGCATGCAAACTGTTAAAAGGACAGCTGGGTCCAGTCTCAATCTCTTTCTTCTCCTCGTCTTAGATGGACACATATGCACGCACAAATTCCTGATTGTCTCGTTGTAACATCCTAATGTGACACTGCGGAATAGCAGAAGAGAATGTTTTCTCCGTGCCAGCCGCGTAAATCTGAGACCACTCTCTCCTGTTCAATCTCTCTCTCACTCTCTGGTGCTCTGCAGCCTTCAAACACTTGACTGGAATATACAGAGACACATGAATTAACTCAATGCCGTTTTACACCACTTCCATTATCCCATTTTTCCACTTGCTCATGATGATGGGAGAGGGAAGCAACCCCCCCCCACAAAAAAAAACCCCAAACCAAAACTAGTGCAGCTGTTTTTCATGGTCTCATCAAGAGCCCAGTGTTTACAGCCTCTTAAGGGTTTTAGGCCCCCTGTCTACCTCCTCTCCAGGTAAGAGCACTAAATGACATGAGCGGGAACACTGCCAAGAGTGAAAGGCCAAAACACACACACACAGACTGAATCTGCCTTCGGGATACTTTCTCTTTTAATTCAGCGGAAGTAAAGCACATGGTCAAATGGAAGGATAACTGCAGAGACGAGCTGGAGGAAGGATAGGTGGAATTTGCTGTGCAATGTAGCTTATCATTTCCACTTGACTTATCACCAGGAAACTTTACAGTGGTGAAATAAATAGCTGTATGCAGCTGTTCATCCAGGTTCCTCTGTTCCCCTTCCCATGTTACTTCACCAATCCATTTTCTCCCCGTCTGTTTCATGTAAGCCATCTTTCTGCTTCTTCTCTCTTGCTCAGTCATTTCTATCTTTTACTCTTCCTCCACCCACAACCTAATCAACCCATCCCTGTAATCAAGTAAAGATGTCCCTGATCAACCAGCCAGAGCTAGTGCCATGGCCTGGCTCCCGGCACATGGAGACCTGGTACTCATTATCATTGTACTCACTCCAAAGTTCCTTTCTACACCCTACCGGTCCTATCCCCCCACCAACGGCAGATCTGAAGTGATGGCAAGGTATTTCTATTTTTTTCACTAATCTGAAACTCACCAAATCAAACTGAGTAGTGCAAGTCGATACGGCTAACTATAACCCAGACTTTTTAGACTGGAACTCATGGTTATAGTTATCCTCTTGCATGTAAGGCCCATGTCTGAAATAAGGTACTAACCTTTTAAATAACGATGATGAATAAAATATTCCACTAAACTGTGCATTAACTGTATATACTTTTAAAGAAAAGTTAGATTTTAAAGAAGAGTGAATAAATTCCCTCCTGCTCGTAACCAGGATGTCATAATGTATGAATATTTATTGTTAAATATTAAATGTCCATTTCTATATTTAAGTATTCCTTAAGGAATAGTGGGAAAAAGAGTAAGTTTCCTCCTTTTTATAGTGTGAAATGATTACAGGCCACTGCTGTCTATCGGGGTTTAGTACTGTGAAGAGACAGCCACAGCATCTGTACAGCCTCCAGTGTTTTTTTGCAGAAGTTTATCAAATTTCCACATATCGAACAAAACGTGTTTTTTTTTCTTTTCTAGAGCTGATCATCTGTGAGAAACAGAGACAGATGTAGGAACATGTGATTTCACTAGGCAAAGATGACATAAAAAGAGGAAACTTTAACCTCAAGAGGGAAAGAAAGGCTTTTAGGTTTTACAGACTGAAGTGTAAATTCTGTATTTATGGATTAAGATGTGACATCCGATAAAGCCTTCCCTCAACCATATATACTGTAAAGTGAAGGAAAAACATAAATGTCACTCTTATTTTAAACTGCCAGCAGCGTGCCAGCAGGGGCCATGGGTGACTGGGATTTTTTTTTTAAGGCAAGAAATATAAATATTGAAAGAAATGTGGTGAAAAAAAGTACATTAACAGCAATGAGATTCACATATACGAATGATTTAGCTGAAAACACTGATGTTTGCCCTGAATGTAACAAATATTTTAAACTGGCGACTGTCAGTAGAAGGCTTGTGCAAAGAGCAAACGTCCAGCCTGAAGGCTGAAAGGTGGTGCTCGCATACTTTTAAATAACAGGCCTTAATGTGAACAGGCTGCAGGGACTCACAGACTGGCCCTTCTCAGGTGTCAGCCTCTATTAGCACTGGAGAAAGTGGAAGATCAAGGTCTAACAGAGGTATACACACAGGCACAAACACACACACCCCTCTGCAAAGTAGTGTGGGAGATCAAATACGTTTTACTACCCAGGTTACTGTGGCTTTTTGGCGAGGTCACGTGTGATGCTGTCCCCACTTTGAACCTGGCGTTGGTATATGTGATTATGCGTAACTACCAGAAACATTGTTTTCATTCCCACCCCCTCCCCTCTGAATTCTCTAGCTGACTTTCATGCTTGACACTTGACAGTGGAAAGCCTGTGTCCGACACAGGTGGCAATGTGTCAAATTACGCGGGACCTGTATGTGAAGGGCATGTGTTTCTTTCTGGGTTCGAAAGTGCAAACAATATTTTGGGGGGTACCTGTTGCTTCCCAACATTACAAAAAAGTCACTCAGATGACTTGAATCAGAGAGGGTCTGGATGGTTCGGAGGGGCACACCCTTGTATACAGTAAATGACAACATTTCTACGAACTCTGGTTTGACAGAAACCAGGGACAGAGAGCAGTGTTTCCAATTTGTTCAAGCTAATCTATCACCTGCTCCTTCTTTACAGAGGAAAGGCGGATCTCGACTTCGAGTGGTAGCAGTTACGATTCTGGACATGACTAACAAAAAATGAGCAGGGAGGGAAAGTATGCGTATTTGTGTGCTCACTGGTTGCTGCTCGTGTTGGAAAAAAAAACCCCGATCCACTCAGGACTTTATCGTCTATGTCTCCGCTGGTCAAGCCTTGAACTCAAGTAGTTCTGAAAAGGCTGACGTTCTGTAAGCATCGGCATTAGTTATGTTTATGTGAGCGCGTGCATGTATTTGATGAGCAGCTGCTGAGTGGGGGTCAATGCTGAAACACCATCCAGTTTACAGTACACATGCTACAAGTGTTTCCCACTCAGCATCCTTGGGAGGGCCGCTTTGATTGGTCTTGCTGAATAAATGCTGCTGAAATTGCGAGCATATTGCTGTAAACACACAGCAAGATGTGGCCTCACGGCTGTCTTCTCTCCGTCTGTGCTGGGCTGAGATAAATTAAATGTGAAGAACTGTCAAATTAAAGTAGGGGCTGCCAAACATGATACACATAGCAGCACCCACATAGTTACAGAGACTTACACACAAATAAATCACGTGTAAAAACAACAGAAGGACAAATGAATAAAATGCTAAATGCGTTTGTTCTTCATAATCCCGTTTTCAGCTAGTCAATCCAAGTCAAGGCATTTCTTGAACTACTTAGTGATTCATTTATGAATTAGAAAATAATTTGTCAGCGTCCCGTCCAAATATTTTGTGAATAAGGGTCTTCTAGAAAAACAACCTCCGGTATTGGGATTCTTCTGCTCTGTGTAACTTCTTCCTTTTCTCCCCCGACCTTGAAGACGATAATTATCTTCCCCAGAGAGTTATCCAACTAAACAACACAAAGCTGAAAGTGTGTGTATGGATGCATGTGTCGGAGTGTGTGACTATGTGGTTGAAGGGGTGAGGAAGAACCAGTAGCATGTGTGGTCAATTCTCGAAATTTCCAGCAGAGCCTGACCCGGAGCAACCTCACACTGAGCCTGGATCCTGTCTGAGTCATGTGGTATGGTTTTGTGTGTGTGTGTGTGTGTGTGTGTGTGTGTAAAGAGAATGAATGTGAGTGATTGTGATGCAGCTAATCCTACTGAGAGAGAGAGAGATAGCTCATCTCTTTATTAGTTCAAGGGAAACACCTGACTGTAATTTCACATTATTGGCATCTCATAAGATTGGCTCAGTTTATCATGCCTCCTTACGGTTTATTACAAACTGTAGGGCCTTGACCCATTGTTGTGATCTGTACGCTCGAGTGGGATGGCCTTCGTTGTCCTCCAGGAGGTTTGCTCACTGGTGCATCTTTATTTATAAGGCCCTGCTTGGACAAATGCCCACCTACATTTGCGATCTGCTCACACGGAGAAGTACTGTTTCTTACAGCCTGCGTTCAAGCGATCTTTTATTGCTCAATGTTCCATTTGCCAGAACTGAACTGGGAAAGAGGGCTTTTACTTATGCTGCCCCTTTCACATGGAACATGATGCAAAAAGACTGGAAGATAGCAGATCTTATTTCATTAAATGCTTTTAAGTCCAGATTGAGAGAGCCAGAGAAAAATGTTTTTAAAATGTAATTGTTATTTATAATATGTATGTAACTTTGTAATTTCAACGTGTTGTCGCCTCTTGGCCAGGACTCCCTTGCAAAAGAGGTTTTTAATCTCAATGGGACTTTTCCTGGTTAAATAAAGGTTAATAAATAAATAAATCTCCACTTCAGCTGCACTCAGGCATCAGATATAACTACAGTATAATTATCATTAGAGATATAACTCTGTTCAGTGAAAAGGACAGGGCTTCTATAAATAAATCAACACTGAGCCATATACACTTTTTAATAACCAAATAAACTGAATCTATTTAATCCACCATGCACCTGAGCGATAACTGCTCCTCTTCCTTACCCTTTTCCACAGGCAGATTAAAGCATACCAATGTTGTAGGACACTCTCTTTCCACTCCTTAATGTACATACTGTGAAGTATCATTTATTACCATATACCTTAAAATCTGTTAAAACAGTTATGCAATCTGGACTAGTGCAAAGGTCTCACTCATTGGTTAGTGGTGTCACTGATGGATCTGGTTGTGTTTGCTTGTACTGTGTGATTGTTGGGGTGTACATAGAGCTGCATTGTATTGTGTTGTGGGCCTCCAGGTGGACAGAGCAGCTAAGGGCTTTCAGCTGACAGCAGGAAGTAAAGTGTGTGGGAGCAAGGGAGTGATATGCTTTGCTAAACTATTATCAATAACACCTCCAGTCCATCCTGTGCTCCCTGTATACACACACAGTATATGTTCATGATTGTATGCATGTGGAAGAAAGACGGTGTCAGTGAGTATGCATCTGCAACATCTGGCCTGGGTTCAGGGAGCTGAACTCTGGATGATGTTCTGCGCCTACACACGCTCACAGGGATAAAAAGGTTGTGCACACTGAGACTCAAAGGCCCACTCACACTTTTATTTATTGCTCTTGTATTTGTGTAGAATGTCAACCACACCCTTAGGTCAAAAACCTTAGCTTAAAGCTACTCATATGGATATCATATCAACCTAAAAATAGAGAACCAAACACAGTGACAGGCAAATTCAAAGAAGCATGAGACTACACGCTTAAACCCACAGGGGATTGTATTGTACTGTTCAAAGAAACGGACACCTGCGATATCAGTGGCTTTCTGAAGCAAACATCCATAAGGTTACTTATAATTTTCTCATCATGTGCTCACATGTGTGTTTACTCGTGTGCAGTATATAGAAAACTGGCTGTGAAATTGCTGTTTGAACTGCTGTTATAAGACTAAACACAGAAAGAAAAACAAGAACTTATGGATAAAGGTAAAGTGACTAAAATGAACCCAGAGCTGAAACTGGATTTTTGGATGGTATTATACACCAGAGGATGTTGTGCAAGTCAGTGCTAAAAATGAAGCATGTTGTTGTTTTAACTAAAATACAGCGCTGTGACAAAGTATTTAGCCCCTGATTTTTGTATATTTGTCCCACTTAAATGTTTGGGATCATCAAACAAATTTAAATCCAAGTAAATACAGAATGATGATTGCATATATTGAGGGAAAGAAGCCATCCAAACCTACCGGGACCAGTGTAAAAAACCCCCCCAAAAACTGCCCCCTTTTGTTAAATCCCACCCGCCTTTTTTGCATGAGTATACAAAAGTGTGTGCGTGTGTGCACGATTCCCACCTGGTCCATTTAAGAAATCTTTAATCTGGAGGCAGAGCAGAGGGGGAGGAATCCCCGTTTTACTGTCCACCTCTCCTGCTACTGTCTGCAGCCAAAACACATTGTAGTCCAGAGATTCTGGTAGAGTCTTTCCCGGGTCTGAACAAAACGAGGCACATAAAAACTTGAATAGAAAAATAAAAGGTCATACATGTCAACATCAGGAAGTTTCACATTTATTAGTTTGAGTGAATATGACTCATGGGAGGAGATGGAAGTCAATTTGTCCAGGATCTACAGTTTAATAACAAAATTCAAATCCATTTACCCTTTAAAAGTATCCCCAGCCATCCCCAGGAACATATTTATCTCTCTCACCTAGACACTTGTAGTCAGCAGCTACTCCTCTTAAGGACACATCAAACACAGACAGCTCCATCCTCTGTTTGCGGTGGTGACAGCTGAGAAGGGCAGAAGGTTGCATCACCTGTAGGTACAAGAGGGGTTCCAACACCTGGTCACCAGCCCCTCTTCTCCCAGGCTGCCTAACTATGGTTACACCAAGTGCTTGACGGGCTGAGGAGCGTGTCGGAGTAGGCAGGCCATCCAGGGAGAGCAGGCTGCCTCTCAGCAGTGGAGAGGCCGGCTGGGAGGTGTTGCTGTTGAGGATGTCCTCAGCAGTCAAGCCAGCAAGTGAACTCTGGGTAGCTGGAGGCAGATCTGGAGTTGGGGATGCCGAGGCTGAATGTGACTCAGACTGGAGGCTGGTCTCAGGCTGGTTGAGGGCACTCTTTCCAACCTGAATCAGATAAAAAGGAATCTATCTATCTCTATGAAATCACTGGAATTTGAGGATCTTACTTTGGGTCTGTTGACCTTATACATATCAAATTGGGCTGTTTGGTGCTGCTTATAAAAACTTGAACCAAAAAACATAATGTGCACTTTGTGTAGATGTGAGCAAGTTTAATTTATCAGCTCCAAATGCACAACACGGTTATTTGTTTGCTTTTCTATCTCGAGTGGGCTTATGTTGAACTGGTGCCCAGATGTCTTTGAGTTCCACATCTGCTTAGACTGTGGGAATGATTTATCAGCATAAATACACACACAGTATATTAATGTTATTATGTGGATAGATGAGCACTGATGGTCCATGTTGCACTATATTAAATTGAGTATATGAAATTGAATTGTTATCATTTAGACTGTATGAAACTACTTTTATCAGACACACAAAATAATTACAAATTCTATTTTCAATTAGACAACTGTACAAAATCAACCTGCTGTAAAACTCAAACATGATAACTCTTATAATAACATAATAATACTGCATTCTATTGTACATGTTTTCTATTATAATTCTAGACACGTGGATAACAAAGAGATCCAGAAACTGATGCGTGCAAGAGCTTCCATGTGACAAGCTTTTATTATTTACCTTATCCGCAGGCTGCATCTTTTCCGGTGTGCCAGGAGTATCCGACAGAGAGGGAATTGCCTTTGGAGGGCTGGAGCAAGCATAGGTCATCACAGACAGCCTACTAGCGGTGAGAAAGATGTCAAAGGGGATAAAGCTTAGGTTCTTGGTAATGGTGGACTTGTGGGAGGGTCTGGCAATGCAGTGGTGACTGGCCCCGCTTTGTTGCTCTATTTGCACAATACGGATGCGAGCGCTGTCGCTGCCGAAGCCGCTGTCCTGTCCAGTCCCACTGTGCCGCGATGAAGAGTCAGCGCCCGCTACGGGGTCTCGACCACCTCGCGTCTGCTCATGCCGACGCAGCTGTATATAAAAACATTGAAGGGAAAGCCATGTTGACACAGATGCATATGTTCTTGGCAAAAAAAAAAAGTGCAAAGGTTATTAGCATTAGCAGGACGAGAATAGGAGGGAAAAAGAAAGGAAAAAAAGCTTTTGTGTTTTGTGTTTCTGACCAAAGCACAACAAGGTTTGCAGAAAATTAAGGCGATTAAAAGATTAGTAAAACAGCAGTGCACCATCACTGATGCACTTCCTAAAAAACTGTTGAAAAAGACCAAAATGCTATTTTTCAAAAGTGTAAAATCCATCACTAGAATGAATGCAAACCAACTGAACTGGATAAGCAGAGGAGGATGGATGGATTAATGGATGTACTAGTACCCCCACCCTTGTAAGGGCGGACCTGTTGTTCACTGACATGCAAAGAAAGAAAACCATAAAAGTCTAGGTAATGTATCTTAGCTTTATCATGTTTGCTTTTTGTAAATTGATAACAGCTACCAGCAGCTAACGTAAGCAGTATGGCTACTAACCTGTGCAAGCCATGAAATTATAAGGTAAAGAGTGTAAATACACAATAATAATTACCACTTTATGATAAAAAATTATGGTTTAAAAAAGAGAAGTCTGTTTGCAATAAAAGACATGACCTTATCTCAAACCAAAGCAAGCTGGTGTGTTAGCATCACCATGGAGATAAGGGAAGCAAATGAAACTGGAGAACATTTGCTGTTTTGTTTTTTTTAATCTATAAATCAGTTTCTTGTGTTGGTCCTGGCTTTATGAGAGAACACAAATCAAATAACTCATTTGATTGAATCCATGGACAAATTGACCAAAGAAGGGAAGCATCGTACAGCCACAGAGACATTAAAGGCATGCTCTGGGACTTTTTACTGTGGTCTAAAAATCATTTTGCACTTCTTACAATATTGGAAATGTCTACAAAAAAAGAGCCTCACCCCAGAAAATCAAAATGTTTTGTGTAGTTACTGTGGTATTGTGTATGAAGCAGCTGAGATTTTATGCTTGGCTCCAGCTAACGGATGTCGGGAGGGTTCCAGCCGTTGTGGCAATAAAAAGCTTGCAGTGACAGATGATATAAATCAACGCGAGCACTGTTGCTGGATTTCAAGTGACAATGAAAACAGGCATCTTTATTCTGCTACCAAAGAATGCCATCTTCCAAGGCTACAAAGAAGCTGCCATTAGCTCCCATGGGATAGATATGAGACAAATAACTAAAACTAAATGCTACCTACCAAATCACTTGCTGGACATGTTTCCAGAACTGACATATATAGCTGGAATATCCAAATGATTTGACTTTTTGAAAAAATTCCCAAATGTGTGGAAACATTTCTAGATGCTAAGAAAAACTGTTTGGATCACAACACACAGAAGCACTTTGTTAAAGTGGAGCAGAGGCTGACGTAAGAAAAAAGGAAAAAATGAAAGAATGCAAACAGGTCTCATGTAAGCATATAAGGTGGGTCTGGTGTGTTTGACCACTACTTCACATCAAAAAAATCCCTCCTCTTATACTCTACAGGTTTGTTAGACGCAGCATGAGTAGTCAGTTACTCACCAGTTCCAACACCACAGTTACACCATGACTGAGGCCTATCCCCAGTGTTTCCCATCCATGTAAACAGGAACAACGTCAGTTTCGATTAGCTACTGCTGTCTTTTGAAACATGATGAATTGTAAAACACAGGAGACAGACCCAAGGTGTGTCCCATTCTCTCCCACCCTCATCTGCTCCAGTCTGCACATGGTTGCTATTACAGCATGTACTCTCAGCTGCCCCCTCTCTTTCTCTGCATCACTCCCTTCCACACACTCCAATGAGAATTTTAAATGTATATTATTGCTGTGGCGGAGATAGTGTTTCAAGACCTCCAGGCAAACACTAAACCCACTGGCAGCACATTAGACAGAATACTTGACTTATTAGATATTTCCTATTCTAAACAGTGTCATCAAAGGCTAAGAACAAGAGCCATATAAAACGCAGCAGCATGCCTGCCTGCCTGTTCTGTTCAACTGGGCTCATGTGTGGGGCTTCCATAGGATTGGCCTAGCCAGATCCCCTTCCTTTCTCTGCCATAATGAGGACAGGATGTGTGCATTTCTTTTCTGTAGAAATGTCAGACTTTCCAAGCAATGAGGAGGAGAGAGAAGGCAGAAAGGGCCTGGACTTGTCTCCATGTGTGTTAAGTTAAGCGAGTGAAACTTGCATTGAGGTAAGGAGGTATTTGAAAAGGTATTCAGCAAAGGCAAAACATCCCCTCCGAGGAGCACCCGACATTGGAAGGGACAAATAAGCTGCATAGCAGCTGGGAAAGAGCGAGCCAGCAGAACCTGCCAGACGCTCTTTATGCTTTTCTCCCTTCCCAAACGTAGGCTGTACACATGCATTTACAATTACAGCAAATACCCCATCTTCTCTTTAACCACCACTACTAGCAGAGTGCCCCCTAAGCAAATTTTTGGTCTATATTTAGATGTGCTTACAAGTGGAATAAGGGATGATGGGGAACACAATCAGAGCCACGCAGGAAGAGAGACAATGAAAAAACGTGCCAAATGCACAGTGTTCATAAGTTCGTGCATTCAATCAGTGTATTCACAAACATGTACGCATAAACACACATGAAGTCAGTGGCTATTCAATCACTTTAACTTGCTGCTTCTTCTTCTTGCAGCTTAGTTAGATCCCTATTGTACCTACTAACTGGAAAAAAACAGCATGTATACAAAGAAAACATATACCTCTATATGCATTAACTTTATACCAATTTATTCAATTATTGAGGGCAATAAATTTAAAATACAAACATTGACTGTAACTACAGGACCAGTCCCAGCTGGAATCCCCTTTTCCAGCTATTACTTTCTATTATATTATATAATGGCTTCACTGGAAACGCTCTTTCCAGATCCCAATGCAATCTTCCTCTGGACTTAGGTGATCGTGATCATGAACGTGCAACTACGCACACATACACATCCCTCCACACCCGAACCCCCACCAGCCAATCGTGAGGTCATCCCATCAGAGTCTCCAGGCAGAGCATTCTGGAAAATGAAGGATAATCCCCAAAGTGTGAAACCATGAGTCTCCTGAGTGCCAATCATATCACAGTGCATCTGTGTGACTCCTGACCCCATTTCTATCAGTGTAACTCAGAACAGCTTGCTAAAGAAAGGCTAAGACTCGGAAGCAAGTGTCACATCATCCAAATGCCACCCGTTCACAGTGCTGGCTGGCTAGTCAAATATGACAGCATACTTTTTACATTTGAATATCACATATGCAGTTGATGCTTTCCAGATGAATGAAAAGAAAGTTGCCATTCGGGATCAGGGATCAGAGAACATGAAAATCTGGATTTTTAAGATGGTAGGGAAGTCCATGGTAGTCGACAGGAAAGAATAAAATAAATACGATCCAAGTAACAAAGGTGACTATTATTCCTTTCAAGACGGCCCATTTAATAGCCACATATCCAAACTGTAGTCCGACTACATTCAGGTTCTTATAATACAAGGATTCCCAAAAGTTCCCAGACTGAAATGGTGCAACAGGATAAAAACCCACAAAAATAGCACTAAATGAGACTAAAATTCCTTTATCCCCAAGCAATACACTGGCCACGTTTGAAGCAGACTGGATGAATGGTTGATGAGATATGTGTAGAGCACACAGAGAGGCATACAGAGATTTCTTGATTTATTAGTGAAATGCTTCAGCTTGAATTCCTCCAGTGAATGACAGGCTGTTGCAGTAGCCATAGCAGCCAGGTGAGGTCAGCTTAGGGAACTGAGCCACTTTTCATGCATTTTTAGCAGAAAAATGGTTTATCACATTTTTCCCATGTTCTCTTGTAACTCCAGTAGAATTCCCATTGAAAAACACGGGAAGTCATTACTAAATCTTTCTGACAGCACTATTCAGTTCAGCTACTTGCTTGCAAAATGCCTACATTGAAATTAACTTCTGTATCTTGACTACATCAAAGTTTATATGTTAAGCCCCTGCTGTGCTACCCACTTTTGTTTACCAGAAGCATAAAGCTGATAGCAGGCCTCTGTGTTATTGTGCCAATGAAGGAAAACTTCAATGCAGCAATACCTCATCTTAATCAAAATAACAATAATACTTTACCACATGCCATTAGAAACCACAACTCACTTGCTTATTTTCTTGAGGAAAACAGAGGAGGGAAGACATTTATAATATGAAGTCACTGCTTTGTACGCCATAATGCAGAACAAGAAAGGGCATCAAAGGCAGTCATTTAGCACACTAAACTTTGTTTCAATAACAAAGGCAACCTGCTATGCACTTTAACTGAACCACAACAAAGAGGTAAAGGAAGGTCGTGACCCCAGAGCTCGCAAATGGATGCCGAGTGCTTCGGCGTGACTGTCGACTGTACTTTAAACAGTGTACTCCAAAGCTCAGGGCGCCAAGTGGGGCCATTTTAACAAGCTCCCTCCACCCAGTAATGCTGGTGGGTGGGTTTACTCCGCCAGGGTTTAGCAACATGTTTCTCAAAGGAACACGAGAGACAATATCCGAACCATTTTGTTTTTTCCTTCCACGCTCCAGGTCCCCAGATATCTCTCCTTACTCCATTTCTCCATCTATTGGTGTGGACCAAAGGAATAACAATGTGGGAATATTTTGCTTACCATGTCAGAGAATCTCTCGCTCCTTTGATGCCACGTGACTCACAGGGGGAAAGCAAACACTGCGGTGACAGTAATAATTTATGCATGTTGACATTCCTAAAGCACTGGGTCAGTTGGAACACTTTTCATCCGGAAAGACCGACTGGGGCAGAAGCGAGGAGATGGCTGGTCTAAACAGAGGAGCATGAGAGAGGGGCTTGTGAAACACCTAACTGAAAAAACAAAGGAAAGATGAACCGACAAGAACATGAATACAGAGATGATGTTCTTTGGTTTCCAGCTGCCCTATAGTTTGGAAAAGCTCTGGCCCAGAAACAAAGATGCGAAATGATAAAGGCGGGAGAATGGAAAGAACAACTGTAAAGAGAGCGAGTTAATGTAGTCCATCTGGGGAACTACAGTTTGCTTCTCAACAAAGACCTGGCTCTGGAAGATGTGGCGACCAAAGCCTCTGTTTTATAATTGAACTTCAAAAACGTTTTTCTCTCATGCCTGCTCACGACATTAGCTTGCTTACAAATATTTTGCTACAAATAGAATGCAGATTGCCATTGCTTAGTACATCAGAGCAGCATCCAGAGCGCTGACATTACGCAGGCTACAGTAGTGTGCTCAACACGTTGAGTTTAAGCCCGAGGCCTTCCCAGTGTGACTCCAGGCCCTTGGAGAAGCTCGCCAAACCCACCGTGCCCCGCTCCAAATCTCTGGCAATCAAGAATGATTTAAAAAGTTTGACAGACACCACCCTTAAAGCTCAACAGGAGATGTATTGCTTCAGTCACCCCCGTCAGATCCACCATCTAAACCCAAATCCTCACAATTATGTCGCACCAATCAAATCTACTGCTTAGGTTAGGGGTGACTGTGAGGACGTGCAGGAATTACCCCATATCGCAACAATAGCACAAGCTCTTTATATAATCAGGATGCAATGCAGTTGCCTAACTCGCCGAAGGAAGCGTTCAAAAGACGGCACAAGACAATTTCTAGATTAACAACACAAGTGTGTTAGTGAAAACAAACAAAGGAGGGAAAGCGGCCCGACCGTCATGATGCAAGTATTCAGAAATGATACACAGACTCTCTCTGCTCATCCGACATAATCTCTTGGCTGCAATCAGACACTGCTGAACAGACTTTATCACCAAATGCTTCCATCATTAATAATGAACATGATACAAGATAAACTAAATAAGCAGAGTTACAAAAGTGAAATTTTAAAGCTAAATGGAGGACTTGGCAGCTCGAACACCGCTGATAAATGTCGCCTGATGGCCTTTATGCACTTAATATGAAAACATACCGACTCCCGTCCGATATACCTAAACAACTGCACCCAGGCTCGTAACATTTTACAGGGTACCTGTTTACAATAACTTGAAGGCCAGATGAGGGGGAAAAAACCATGATGAGAAGTCACAGTGAGACAGAAGCACCCTGGGGTCTGTCTTTTCTCTGAGCCGCTATGATCCTAGCCCCCACAGCAGCAGAATATTCATCAGACGTACTTTTCTTCTGTTTTTCCACAGGGATGGAGCAGAGCACAACTGGCTCTCGTTAGCCCTCACCATCCCTGTTTATTTTTGAGATCTGTGTGGGAGCAATTTTCTAATCTAAAATACAGGCTCCAGTATATACCAAAAGTCCCTGAGTGAGGTGAGATTAACGGTGGTCAAAGTTGTTTCTGAAAGTGGGCATAAAAGTCCCTTTCGCTGAGCTACTGTGAGACATCTCGGAGCTTGACTTTAGATGTTAGACCAGTGGTGTCTCTGTGAAGACACTGGCAGCGATTTTGCGTTCTTGACACATCTCATCGCTCGTTACATTTTCACTGGCAAAGCAAAGTGTGACACGCACCGTCGCTCATGGTCTCACAATAAAGAATAAAGCAGCAAAGTACCTTAAGATTTCTCATCCGAGGTTTTGGCCATACATCATTAGCTTTGGCGCTATGTTTTCAACAAACAAACAACAAAAGAAACCTCAAACTGCATTGTCTTCAGCATGACCTTGGCGGTTCAAGAAAGCAAATGTCTAAGAGACTTCAAAAAGCTGCAGAAATGCCTTTCATTAAGGTGTTCTTCTGAAACTTGTGCTGCCTGCCAGCCATCTCTGTATTCTCTGCTTTAGTTACAAGTTTGTGAGCAGAGAGTAACAGCAGGGGAAAACAACAGAGTCCTGAGGTGATGTGAGGCTGTTTGGAGCAGGACAGGGTGGGAGGTGTAGGAGGCAGATGCTCACCAGGTGGTCTTATACAAGATTGGGAGCGATGCTGCTGTGATCAGCTCACGCTCCAGGAAGCCCGCACATACACGCTCACAATTTCGAAAAGAGACACAGTAAGAGCGCACCGCTTCATAAGTGAGGAGACACACACAAATATGCACTTAAGACTGCACTGAAAACTCAAAAGTGGCATGAAGACAAAAACAATCCTGGCTCTCTGTCTATTTACAGCAGGAGGATTGAAGTAATCTTCCTGTAATTTGTGCCTGGATTAGCTACGAGGGTCGAGTGAGACAAAAGCTCTCGGGTTCTGCATGTTAGGCTCTCAAAGGAGAATTATGTAAGACCCCCTATCCCCTGACTTGGCTGACCAAGAAGGACCCTGATAATGGAAACATACTGTAGAGGACAAGGCTAAACTAACAAAAAAAATGATCTGCAGACAGAAAAATGAACATGAACGTAGCTCAAAGGCTCATTTTAGGAGAACAAACAATTTCACATGTTCAAAGTAATGATAAACTGACTGCATGGATGGCTGGGGGGATTCAGAAGCAGCTTACATGGAAGGAAACACCTGTGTGAGGGGGCATCTGGTGATTCATTTTTGACATGTACACTGGAGCTCATCCAAGAAGACAAACTGAAGCAGGTGAAGTACAAAATCAAGCCCACGTCCTGATTATTTAAACCATCTGAGCTACGTTTTTCAGTTGTGTCTCCGGTGACTACATGGAACTTACCCGTGCATATCTGTCATTACCTTGACTTCATGTGGGTTTTACACGCTGCTATCAGGTTTCAGTTCCAGTCGCAAACTTAAACATATT
Source organism: Aulonocara stuartgranti (assembly GCF_965226115.1). Lineage (NCBI taxonomy): Eukaryota > Metazoa > Chordata > Actinopteri > Cichliformes > Cichlidae > Aulonocara > Aulonocara stuartgranti. The sequence goes on along the minus strand of NC_138947.1, from coordinate 32,413,297 downwards.
CAGTTCACAAATGTACTGATAGATAACAGTTCTTGTATACATGGAATAATGCTCGGTTCCTCCATCACTAACATTAAGAACACATGTGGCACAATAACTCACGCCATAATGCAGTACACATTACAACTACTCTCGTCGCTGAATGACCTCTTGTGAATCTTTCAATTAACTGAATTAAGGATGTCGCATTTTGTTTTAGCAGAACTCAATGCTTCTGCAGACCATAACGCAAAAAGACAAGAAAGAAAAAGGAGAATAACAAAGACACTACACACTCACACTTTTATTGCAATGTTCGAGTTACTTAATCTTCCCCATCACCTGTTTTTCTAGGTGGAATCTTGCTTTTACAGGTGGATGGAAGAAAAAATACCCCCACAACTATTTCCTCTTTTCACTTCACTGGACAAAAATTCTATGTTTTTACACTGAACAAAATCTACCATAGTGTCTGCTAGCTGGCCTGCACATTGCTTTTACTAGTCCCCTGGGTTTATGACCCTGTTTCCCTTGCAGGCAGAGAGAGAGGGCACTCCTGCTCACCTGAGTTGTCACTCGATCTCTGGGTTCACGGCGGGGGCCTCCTGCCTTTCCTCAAAGGCACCATTTGTTTCCCTGCTCTAACAGAATTCCGAGCTTTGTGATTTTATCTGGAGTTTTCACGCCAATTTTGCCAAAACCGATTGAGGAGAGAGCAAATTCAGCTGCTACTGATCTCAAATAGATTGAGTTTCCAAGGGGCCAATTTAAGAATGTGCCACGGTTATGCTCTGAGAAGAAGGTTGGTTGGAGTGCAGAGGCTGAACAGGGAAGGTGAGCTGTTATGACTGGCTGTCAATTAGCAGTTGATTCACACAGAAGGGTCAGTTAGACACAGGGAAAAAAAGAAAAAGATATGGTTTCATAACAAAAGAAGGGCAGCAAGATGAACATTGGCTATGAAAATATGTATGTTTAAGATAAGCTGAGACGACACTTACTTTACAGATCTAAGGCAGCCAAAATGGAAAAGGAGACAGCTGCACAAGGAGCTTTATTTATTATTCCTCTCAGCAGCAACCAGGCGAATGAAAATAGTGCTAAGCAGGATGGGAAAAGGTCAGGGTGAAAGGAATCTGGCCCTCAGAGAGGGTTAATAGCCAGGTTGACTGGTTAAGAGCTGACCTCTCAGGAACATCAGCTCCCAGCTTTACAGACAAATTCTTTGGACGGAGACAGGAATCAAAGCAAACACCACATTCAGACGCTGTACTCATCTTTGAACATTTCTTCCTTACTCTCTTCCTTCTTCTCTCATTTGGCAAACCTCTCTCAAGCTGTCTCCACTGTCTGCTCTGTTACCTTTCCATGCTTTAGATTTTTACCCTCATTTCATGTCTCCTTATTTCTGTTGGCCAGCAGAGCACTGAAAAGATCCTCTGACACCTTACTGTCCTGGAAAGATCAGAGGTCAAGAAAGATACTCGAGTTCTCAAAGCTCAACAGCTACAAGACAATATGAAACACTCATCACAAAGAGGAGTGGCTTGGGAAACGGTTTACTTTAAACATATACAGACGAGGATTCGGCCGCAGGTCGCTCGCTGAGCCAAGCTTGTCAACAGCACCGTGGCTAAGATAAGCTGTCCTACGTGCTTTTGACATCCAGCTAACACTCCTACGTGAAAGAGAGCTATATACAGGCCATCAAGCTTCCACGCTCCCACAGTAACATTTAGCAGTATTTGGTAAGAGTGAGTTACTTTTATTTGGTTATTATACTTAACATTATGCAAAATTCTCAAGATATTTGAAAGGATGACCTGTCACAGAACTGTATTCTGTTTGCTCATGTAATCCCAGACTAATGGGAGCTCTGAGGAGGCCCCATCACGAAACAGTATGGCACATCAGTATACATGACACTATGACATTTTATTTTAAACCATAAAACACACTAAACTCGTTTTTTTTTATAAGGGACAGTTTTTAAATCTAGTAAGTGTAGTTGAGTGTGGCTGTGTGGACAATTATTTCAGGAAAAAAAAGCCACTATGCCTCCTTAAGGGTAGACATTTAAGACTAAACAGATGTAACAGCACAGTATTATTGTCTCCAGAGGAGGAACCCTGCCCAATAGCAGCCATTTAGTCCAGTAACTAGCTAGCTATGGAAGAGCCAACACTCTTCCAGCAAGCAGACGTGCCAGTTCCACGATGGAGAAAAGATTGAATGGGATAGACAGTGTGGGAAAGAAAGTTGGACAAGGTAAACAGAGAGAAGGCAATAATGGGTGACTGGGAACTTGATGTATTTTCTAGGATTTATACTTCAGACAGTCCAACCTGATAACATCTTGTAAACCTGTATACAACCCTTTACATGTTTGTGTGTGCACTGGCATCAGTGGGGATATATGTGTGTTTGTTTGTGTGTGTGTGTGTGTACATGAGTGTTGGAGGAAGTCTAAATCCCCGTTTCCCATGCGTGTAATCATCCCAGGATGAGGTGGAAGATGAAGCCGACCGGGACTTCCCCTGCACCAGAGGGTATTTTCCTCTAACACTGTGGTACGAGCACATGGCTGACCCGGGCTGCCTCTGTATGTGCTTTTTTTACTATGTGTGTCTGTGTGTGTGTGAAAGAGAGTGATAAAAATAAAAAAGTATTATTATCACTGCTAAAATAATATGTTTGCTTATTACTGTAGCAAGCGTATAAAAGGCACACAGTAAAATCAGAAAATGATACAGAATAACTGAAAGACTGTCAGGAACAAACTTGCACACTTTCACACACTGTCATCTAAATCTTTTACTCTGTCTTCTAGAGAACAAATAACGTCATAGCAGAGCTGACACACACACACACACACACACACACACACACACACACACACACACACACACACACACACACACACACACACAGGTCAGCTGTTCAGTCATAAAGAACCATTAAGAGTCCTGGCTCCCAAATAAAAGCAGAATACAGTTACCATGTTGAGAATGTGGAAACAATGTGTATGACAGAGTGTGTGTGTGTGTGTGTGTGTGTGTGTGTGTGTGTGTGTGTGTGTGTGTGTGTGTGTGTGCGTGGTATGGGTCTGCATTTCTGTGTTGCTTGGTGACACAGCTGATGACATAGCAGTGAGATAAGTACCACAAACTGCTCCATCATCTATTCATAGCTCCCTGGCTGAGGGTCCTCCTGCTGCCTAAACTGAACTCAGCCTCACTTTATCATCATTAACATCGAGCACAAAAAATGATGGATCATAATGCTGCAATAAACATCCCTACGATGAAGTGATTCAAGGAGCAACACATCTGCTTATCTAGTGCTTAGAAATCAGCTGTTCGGTCATAAAGAAGCACATGTTTTGCATCTCAATCATTTTAAGTGGAAACTGGTAACTGTCGATAAAGCACAATAAGAGGGTATGAAAGAGATTATGAGAAAATAAAAATCTAACATGTATGTATGCATGGAAAGGCCATTACAATGTGTATGTGTGGACAGACTCCTTTGAACACAGCACAGTGTCTAGAAATGACTGAAATCACACACAACACTTGAACGCGCTGCCTGAACGAGTGTCTTGCCTCACCACTGCCAGGGAACCCAAAAGCCCCTACAAAACAAATTCATTAACCAAGACAATAAAACACAGCTGTGAGGGGCAATGGAACCGTTTGAAATGAGTGCCTGGGATTGTGGAGAATCTGTTCAAGACAAACAGCATGCTAAGAAAAAAGAAAAAAAAATCAGAGGAAAGGATTTGGAAATAAGAGAGAGTGAGTAAAGAGCAGTGTTTAATTTAAACTCTAGCTGGGGACAGTGCTGACTGTGAGAACGGAGATGGTTTGTTGGAGCACAACAAAAACAACTCCCCTGTACCAGATGCTTGAGTTCTGGGACCTGGTTTTAATTTAATCTTTTGAACAGGTTGTATAAAATAAGAACAAACAAAAAATGCCAAATTCTATAAATATCATTACTGAAGCTGGGATTGAATTAAAAAAAGACATTCCAAATCCAGTTTCTAATACTGTGGAAATTACAAATGGAAAGACATCTGAACTTTATTACATGAAACCTGAAGATTGTTGACTCTACCTGTTCTTAACCCACACTCTGAACACTGTCAGGGTATGTACTTCTGATATTCTATGATGACAGTGGGTGAAATGTGTTAGCAGGGGGTGGGAGTGGGGCCTAAATGCCTTAGTTCAAAACACCACTAGAGGGCTCTGCAGCTTGTGAAATGGGTTTTTGTAGTACACACCAGACCTGATCATGTCTAAGTCATACTAACCTCCCTGTTGAAGGGCCAAGCAGCCGGACAGACTCAGCTGCCAAAAGACTTACGACACTGAGATAGATGGAGGTACAAATAGTTTCACAGAATGTCCAAAAAAGTCAAAGCCAGACCACATTTATTCAGTATAACCTCCGAGCTCTGCAGCTGCACAGAGGTGAAGACACACTGACTGAGCTCACTGTTAATGATACTGTTATGCTGTGTAATGTCACTGCTATAAAACAGTAAGGCACACTGTATCATGCATATGACATAAATAAGGTAAAAGCAGAAAAGTCATAATAGCCTCCCCTTGTTAATAACTGTGACCAAAAGAATTTAAAAATGCATGTGTGGAAATACATGAAAAAAACATGAAAGCTGAACCATCACAAATACATCTAACTTCTCAAAAAGCAGTGATTGATATTACATCATTCTGGACCTTGTGGGTAATTTCTACTTCACCTAATCCAGATGAAAAAAGAGAAGTAATAAAAACAGTCGGATGCATATTTTTGCACAAAAAATTGACAGCTCCTAAACTTGTATAAACTAGGAAAAAGCCTGGGGGTAAAAACATAAACACAGCGGCTACTGTCACAGTGTCCTTAACATTATTTGGAATCTCATCTCCTCCAGCTGGAGAAGCTCAACAAGAAAACCAAATTCACAGAGGAATGTTTCGGGTGCATGTCAGGACTGCACTGTGAGCCAAGGTGTTGCAAAGCTGAGCAAAACTGATGCTACATCATACATTACGTTGCATTACATTTCATTGCTTTTAGAGATTAATGGAAAAAATAAACCGTGATCAATCCAATTTAAATCACCCTTCTTGAAGGGTGAACCCTAACAATTTTTTTTTTTTGGGGGGGTGGATAACATATTGCAGTTTTCAAACAGTTGCCAATAGTCCTCCCAGAATAGCTGCTTAAATTTCTCATCCTGCCTTGAACCTGGATGAACCCTCTGTAGCCGTTAGCTGCCCCTCAACAGAATCAAGCCATGAATCATTACAAGTCAAGGGTGAGGGCTCAGAGATCACCCAAATCAAGACCAGATGCACAGCAGGCACCTCCCATGGTCTTACCGTGCAAGTAACAAATGAAGAACAAAAAAGAAATAAGGAAACTTCACACTGCGCCTTTCTCTTATCCATTTCTACACGGTTGTATTAGTCCAAGTTGTCCTAATCCATTTTAGATTGTACAGTGATTACATGATTACAAAGTTTAACTTGTTACTTTGCCTGAGAAAGCCTACTTCAGGTTACAGAGGCCTTTATCTGCGTCATCTGACGCAGTCATTGCACTTAAGCACACATCGTCCCATAAAGAATGTTAAGAGGAGATAACAGTAAAATCACTATCAACTCACTTCACTTCATCCCATTACCCCCGTTCTTCTTTCCCCTGTCCCCTTCCCTCATCTACAACTCCCATCCTCACCACAGCTGGTAAATATTTTTATATTGTGTTCCATTAGAAAGCTTCATTAAGCGGTCAGACGGGGCAAATGGCGCCTGGGAGCTCCCTGTCCTGTAAACAATAGGAAGGGCCCTGAAAGCTGCAGCTGAGCAGAGCACAGTAAACTAAGCCCACATTAGAGAACAGCCTTGCTCTGAGTGAGTAAATATTTAAATGTGTTGGATTCACCCAAAATAGTCACGGCTAATAGTTAAGAGCACAGTATTGGGAAATAATAATGATAGATTTTTGAGCAAACAAGCATTGCGCTGCTCAATGATTAGTAATTGGCTTCATGTGAACTTGTGGCAGACTAGTGGGTAAAAATTAATAAGCCATAATTGTATCAACAAAGTGATCTTTTGGCAGATGTACAGTATCCAGCTAATGTCAGCACAGCACATATCTACAGGAAAAGTTCCTGAAATAAAAAGAGTTGTTAGTCACACATGACTTCAGGTTTGTTACACCGAAGAAACAAAGCTTTAGTATTACAGAAACCATAGTTAAACTACTCAAATAACCTTACTCCAGCTAAAATGTCCATACTATGTATGTATGTAGCTTTGTTTGTCAGTATGTAAGTGCCCATATGGACCAAGACGTTTGTGTTGTGCATGAATGTGTGAGTCAAAATTCCACCTGATGTCACTGTGACCTGTGTTGCATATGTTTATGTGAGCACTAGTTGGTGTGATTTCACCCACAGTCTACAGGACCAAAGGAGCCAGGCCAGGATCAGGAGCCCAACCAAGTGCATGCTCATTCTTTAATATTCATGGGTATGAGGGATGACTGCAAATCTGTCCTCCAGTGCTGACATGTGCTGTCCTCAGACATCTCGGGGAGAGGATTCAGTGCAAACCACCTGAAGCCACTCACTAGATTTGACTCCTCTAAGTTAAATTGAAACCAAAATGGAGGAGATCCAGAATCGCAAGCAGTGTGAGATTATGCTTACAGACACAGGACTTTCAGGTAGACAGAAGCACTGAGAACTGTGTATTGCTGCACAGGCTGACTGTTTAAACATCTTTAAGTTTAAACAGGGGGTGGTTTTGATTTTGTATGTAGTGCTGGAACGTCACTATAATGTACCTCAAAGCCTTTCTCTGGAGCGTCCATCCCCACCATGTTGTCTCTGAGAAGCTGATGAAGGAGGTGGACCTGAGCAATACTGAGGTAGAAATCCAGACTGCTAGTCACATTAACCTCCAGAGAGTGGCCACACACCACCACCTCCTAGAGAAAAAAGGGAGTTAAAAAAAAAGGGGGGGGGGGGACAAAATGAACAGAAGAAGTAGGAGGAGAGAACAGGAAATGCATTGAAAACATCTTTTGTAACTTGTATACGCTTCTATTTACTTTCCATCTCCTCACTATCTTTGTATCTTTACTTAAGTCTGTCTCTTCTTCCGCTCTGTGCTCTCTGGGGTCCCACCCACAGCCAGCAGTTCAAAACTCAGGCTGGAGGTTACATCTAAAAGGATATTACTCACCAACACTGTGGACTGAACCACACACACGCACACATGACAGACCTAGCGCAATAACCCACAAAGGGTATTGCCACTGTTTTTAAATTTTATTTTGTCAATTCTGAGCTTTAAATTAAAGTCACTACTGTCTTTTTTCTCATTTAGATTTATAGTAACATAAGAAGTGCATTAACATTATAAATATTAGTAGTTCTGTTAGCGGTCAAAGTGACTGGTCGAACATGTTAAGGTTACAATAACAGTTACAGAATAGCCTGGCGAGGAACCACATACTGCTATAATACATTCAATACATTAATGATTCATTAGCAATAGCTTTTACATTTGTGTGGGAACCATGCATAAATCTGCTAACAGTAGTTAGCGGTTAGACAAAATGAATATGATTTTTATTATAGAAATTGTTCTACACGACTTAGTTCAAAGTTGTGTTTTGTTGTTCCTGGCTCTGAGTTTCCATATCTGAGGGAGTTACACAAATCACATTGAGAGAGAGTGTGTGTGTGTGTGTGTGTGTGTGTGTGTGTGTGTGTGTGTGTGTGTCTAAGCACAAACTATGGATTAGCTGTTATGCATTGTCAAGGGGCACGTTAGCGTGGTCGGATGAGGCATCAAAGAGGCAGGAAGTCTCAGAGAGCGGTGCCAGAAAACATCAGCTGTATAAGCAGAAAGGTTTGAACTCTCGGGGTCAAAAACCTCCCATTACATGGTGGACGGCCGATTCCTAATGAGTAAGTTACTGTACGTTAGGAGGAAAATGTAAATACTTTTGACATCTCACATAATCAATGTCTATTTTCATATGAGCAACGGATTGTGAGAGTAATGGCTGCAGTCGTAGTTGTAACAGGTCGCGGTCAAAGGGCACAAGAAGAATCTTTGTCTATTCTCAGACTTAAACTTTGACGTTTCGATATAATTTTCCCTAGTTCCGGGGGATTTTAACTTTTCTACAGTGCAGAGACATTTTCATTCAGAAAATCTGAATACTCTCTACAGAAATAATTCATGCGCAGTATTTCATGTAGCGCTGAGTGGATGCTCACCTCTGTCTGTCCACTGTCAGGGGACAGGTTCTTGCTGAAGATGATAGCTGGAGCAGCAGTGACCCGGACAGAGAAGTCAGTCAGGATCGGCGTGAGGATGGCCCGGCGCTCCTGGTGTCTCCGGATGCTGTACAGAGATCAGACACCTCATCAACTACTATTTTGCTACTGTTGTTCTCAACCATGAAAAATGTATTCAAGCTTTTGTATACCTTATAGAAACCTAAAGGACTTTTTATCTTCACTAAAACTCCCCTCCTTTTGTTTACTAATATCTTTTCATGGTTAGTACTTAAAAAATCTTTGTGAGACCGTCCCATCTGCCTGGGGATGGCACGTCAACACAGTTGAAACCACAAAAAGTCTTCACAACAGAGTTTTATTGTCGTGCTGACAGGCAAACATGCATTTCAAGGCTGTTCTAGGTTTTAAGATTCAAAGCATTAGAGGAAAAGCTAAACTTGACAACAGAGACTTAGAAATTGATCTTCCCCTCGTATAAACGATCTGTAAGGTTTTTGCCATCACTGAGATTTTTTACATTTCTTCTTTTACGCATTTTAGTTGCAAGCTTGAACAGAGACTGAGTGAGACAAGTCTCATTTGGGAACAGCTCTTAATTGTATACACACGAACGAGCTGAAACCTTCTCATATCAACTCTCCATTTCACTAATGTTCATTCCCACAATCAAGTCATATTTGTGGGAACATTTGTTAGCAGTAAAACAAATATACAAGTGGGCTTTATAAGGTGGTGTTAATTGCCACATCTGCTGCTATTAAAACAATCAAGCAGTACAGCTTCCAATATTTATAGTTGGCTGGGATTATAAAAGGCCCAGTTTCTAGGTGGCCTTGAGTACAGTTCTTAACCAGAAACAATATCATATTCACTTCTGCTACACAAATGTGCATTACCAGTGCCCTTAAGGGATTATTTTCTGACACATTTCTTTGAGTGGGGAGTTCGAGGGAGGACTAATTCAGAGGTGAAATGATCTGTGAGGCCAATTGGTGTTGGCTAATCTCCCTTCAGACGGGGATTGAAACAATGAGTGTCTCGTTGCAGGGGACAGGTGCTATCATTCACCAGCAAGGCTAGGAGCCCCGAAGCTCAGTTTACCAGTATTATGGAAGTCTCTGAGTGGGCTGGAGAATCCTGTGGTTCTGTGTATGTGCGCGTGCCTTTCAATGGGGTCATTACAAAAACAAAATATGGAAAGATTGACTTTTGTTTCATTCAGTGGGACGCAGAATAATCAGTAAATTGGAATATCAGTGGCATGAACAAAAGGGAAGCCTGCACTGGGCGACTGATAGGAGGGGCGATGGGAAGAGTTCGCAGCTCTGTGACACAAGGTCTTTCCTAGCCAGCAACTACAAACTGTGATGAGGACAGATCCTGTCAGTGGATCCACAGTGCTGGAATTTCCTCACAAAACCTCAGGAAGCAAACTGAGGCCACTGCAGATCAGCCGCTACTGGAATTAAATCCAAAAAGCAGCAGAATCAACATACCGTGAGTCTAAGGCTGGGGGGAGAGAGAGGGTATCAATGTAAAGAAAAAGGAAAAGGTGTGAACTTTAGAAGTGGTGTGTGTCAAAACTTGTTGCAACCAAGGTGGTGTATTTCTGTTAATGATTGCAGCAGACAAGTAAAGCTGTGAACTTGGCTCCCCTCTCCTCAGTATCCTGGAATTTTCTCACACATTCAGCTATGACTTGGTAGTGTTGGTAGCTGAGGCGCAGCACACTGCAGTGCACCAAAGCCCTGCCGAGCTTCTAGTGCTGTTTCTGCTACAGCGAGGGGAGTCGCATTGCTTTAAGGTTAAATGGAAGAGCTGGGACGAGACCCCAACACCACTACTGACTTTGACCTTATCAGTATGACCATAGAGACACACCTGCCTATAAATGTATACCTTAATTGTGTAAACGATATCTTACGGAGTTAAATGGAAAAAGAGGAAACATCAGAAAAGAAATATACGCTAAAGAAGAATGACAATCCAGTGATAAAGAGCTAGGAGCTTCTGATTATAAACAGGAGTCAAACTTTAGTGACCTTTACTCCATAAAAGTGGGTGTCAATCCTCTTGAGTGCAAAAAGAACTGTTACATATTAGGTCATACAATCATCAAGTTTGAAACAGAAATCCAGACCCACTCTAGTATGTCTTACGACAGCTAAATCTATGCTAAAGATTTTTAGCATCTTCTGGAGCCCAAAGTGAGAGCCCAGAATGTCACCTCATTGCCCTTTCAGACAATGTGGACTTGGCACTAGGCCCATTGCAGAGAAACATATTGAGTGAAAGAAAGAAAGAATGTGACTGGATTAAAGATCAGAAGCCCCTTGCTCTTGTGAGCGTCTCTGACACAGTAGTAAGAATGTAAGACAAATATAGGCCCAAGTCCACTACCTAAAAGAGCTATTTTACAGCTGACCTGGCCAGGATTGGAGGATTAGAGACAAGCGAATAAAAACTGGTGCACAGACAACAGAAAAACATCAAGGTAGAGTTTAGAGATAACATCCCATGCATATTAAACTCCATTGTCTTCTTGGAAAGGGAACACAACGGTTTAAGAATTTTTATCTTTTCACAATCCAACAAGAAACAGAGGAAGTTCTTACTATAATACAAAGAATCTCTGTGTGTTTGTTTCTGTGTCCATGATCTCTTTATAGAGTTGAGCCACCAAACAGATACACAGATATATCTTAGGTACTTGATGGTTTTTATGTATATCAGATTATATGACATGTTATCTAGCAACCACATATTGACCAACTATTTATACTGCTATAATACCTTATAATCCATTGCTTTAATTTCACATTAACATTTCACTTATATCCACCAAAGTTAAATAATGCATAATATATTATGATAAATCACATTACTTAGTTGTCACCCAGCAAAAGGCTAAAATGACCCATTTTTAAGATATAAACAACATTTACCCCATTATTTTTACTTTGCCATTGTGATTTAGTATATCTGTTTGCCAACAGCACAAACAGGCCAAACAACACTGTAGCATGGGGGTGTAGAAGTAGTGATAATATACTGAAAAGCACAAACCAAAGGAACAGGGCTTTGCGATATGACCAAAATCTCATATCCCGATATAAGAATTCTATCGTCCGAATAACGACATAAATCACAAAAATGTAACATTTTCTGTAAATTCTGTGAATCTCGGGCAGCTCGACCTGCGGGAAGTGTTTCCAGCTGCGCATCATGTAGCTGGAATTGAGTGTTTTAACAGATGCATGAAACTATACATTTCTAGACATAAGTTGTAACGGCCGCAGTTTTCTTTGTGAGTATTTATTACACGGCGTGCTGCGGGGAAAAGACTGTTCTAACGTTTGAGTCTAAGGTTTATTTTTTAGCACCTGGCGGCTCTTTTTTACTTCTCATCCGTAAATAATCTGCATCTTTCACGTGATTCAGTTTATTTTGAAAAGTCTCAACAGGATCTTGAGCTTTATTGTGAAAGGTTTATGTGGAACATAATATAGCGAACACGCGATGCTGTTGTTGCTAACCACAACGCATAAAAACAGTTGCTTGTCCGTCTGTAGTGTGGTTATATTAAATATATGAGAAATAGAGAACTTTAAGAAATTAATATAGCCACTACAGTGACGATGAAAAAATATTGCCGTAAACAGTTTATTTTGCGACACCACGAAACAAACGATAGCGTAAAATGAAACGATAGACGTTTTTATATCGTCATCCGATATATATCGTTATATCGAACAGCCCTACAAAGGAAGCACATAAAATCAAGCAGTGCTTGCTTTTATGAGAAAGTGCAGCAAGATGCCTTTCAGGAAGAAACTGAAAGAACAGAGCTCCCATGAAATAAGTCTGGCTGTCACAATAAAAAGGTCTTATTGGAGGTCTGAGAGCTGAGGGCTGAGCATCACTATCATGTTTTCCAAGACAGTATGATTGTCTTGGAAAAGTCTTCTTCCAAGACAATCATACTGTCTCTGTGTGTAAGAAATACAATAAAGAAAAAAAAATATTCCTAATGAGTATGTATGACTGTTTGCTTGTATTGTATTGTTTGCATTGGAAAGTGTGCCCATCTATGTGTGAAAGGTGTGAGTATCTCAGCCAGCAAGTCCCAATGACCTGAGACTACTCGGTCTCAATCAGGCCCGTGTTGATTTTGCACTGCATTCTTCCATGAGGCTTATTTTTAGTTGACAGGGAACAAATCTGGAACCTTTGCCTATGATTTTGTGATTTTTGGTCCTGTTCCCTCTCAAAACATGAGCAGAAAAAAGGATGTGGGGCCAAACAGGCTGTTAGACTCATGCTTGTTTTAGCTCCCGAGTCTAAGAAAAAAGTGACAGGACTTGTAATTATGAGCGTGCATGGAGAGGCTGCATGATAGGGAGCTAACTCAATAACTACGACTGATATAAATTACAAGACTTTCTTAGCAGATTAAACACATACACCCACACATGCACCTACCTGACTGGGGTGGAAATATGAAATTTAAAACCAGTAAGATTCAAACCAGAAATGAAAATAGTAAAAAAACAAAGATCAGAAACACTAGTAAAACATTATTTTTTTTAAAAGCCACACATTTGTAGGCAACTTCATCAGACTTGACCTATGCATATATATTCTTCCCATGTTTACCAACCATCTATAATTTTGTCATCATGGTTGTTCATGCAGTAGAGGTCAAGCCCTTGATGGGTTACTACTTATTTATACTATCAATAAAACATAGATTAATTTCCTCCTAGTGGGATTACAAAGGGATATAGGAGTGATCACCTCTGGATCAAAAATGTGAGAAGTGTGATCAGTCAATTAAAAAAAGTAATTGGTACAGAGACATCTACCTGTGATACACATACAAGACAGAATTAAATTCGCCACAGCAACTCATGAAACATCCAAGTGGCTCCTGACCTGCTAGCCATGTTCCACTCCAGCGCAGGGTTCTGGGAGCTCCTCTCACTCTCTGCTGATGTAGTTCCTTTGATTCCCTCCTTTTCTGGTTTAAGCTGTTCCCACTGAGCAGTCCCAATGTTGATAGACTGAAGATCGATCTGGTATTGACGATCCTCCACCTCTGAGCCCGGGTCACGAAGGATGCCAAGGTTCAATGCACGACTGAATGAAAAAAAAGTTTGAGTCAGTATTCATATTAGGGCTACTTTGAGGTTTGGATGTTCAGTAAGTCATCATGTAAGAAGGAAAGAGTAAGACACATTAAATGCAATTAAGTTTAATTTCACTTGTGCAATATACTTTGCATTAGATTCAACAAGGAGGTGCCGATGTCAAATAGACTAAATGCAAAAAATATGACTTTAGTTATTATTATAGAGGTTCGGTTGTGTCAGGCTGTACTTTATATGCTTGGTTATGATAAAGTACGTGAGCCTAGGGGTACACCAGGTAGTCTGTTGTAGTGAACCAGTAAAGATGTTCTGGCTCTAGGCCCTAACCACTACTGACTGCTTCTTTCTGCTTTTTCAGTGGTTTAGTAGCACATTTTTCTTACGGGATGATTTATGACTAAATGTAAGACCAAGGAATTGTGCAGCCAGACCTCAGATAAAAAAAAACCTCTGCAGGCCTCAGGTGAAATCACTTGCCTTTTATAAAGTTTTGATTTATGCCAGCTTATCGCTGGCAGTAAACATTGTTTAAACCCTGGCTGGACAGCACGGTAGTCTGGAGAGTGGCTCTTACTGCCTTTGGCCTGCTGTTTCCGTCTCCAGAAACACAGGCTTGTACAGTGTACACCAACTGTAATGTGGTAGAGGAGATGTAGAGATATGTCAGGAGTGGGCAGCGCTGTGTTTGTAGTCAAACTGCTACAGTCAAGTGAGCAAAGACTGTCCCGTCAGCGCCAAGAAAAAGTGATGTCATCTATTTTGCCTTTGAGAGACAAGATCCTGACGAATTCATGAGGCAAAAGGAATAATCAAAATTCAACATCTGTATATGACATCAGGGCTTTTGGTTCATTATGATATGTTTATTTGTGCTGGTGAATTCAAATGAGAGCTTAAATGGTATAAATAAGAGCTTAAAATGGCTACAGATGTAGCAGCAGCATGAGTAGTTTTATTTGTTTCGGCAACGTCAATGGCAATTTTCATATAGCGTTTCCCCTGCTTAGCGGCTCTGGAAAGGTCTCTACCAGAGCGTGATGTTATGACAATAAGCACCAAGTACAAAAACAATGGCAATGGGAGATCAGAGGTGTATAACTGGATTTACTTGGATTTGTTGACATACAAACAAGTGAAACAGATCCTTAATCAACATTTGGAACCACATTTATCAACAAAGTATAATATAAATCAAACCAAGGGCTCTGTAACATTTGGGTGGGATGTGTCAGTCTAGATTCATTAGGGTTTTTGTAACAGTACCTCCATCACCCTCCCCGTGCCTAAACTGTATTTTTCACATTAAAGAAAACCACAGTTACCTCATATGCTTTCCAAATTATCTCCTAACGTTAGCTTATTTAGGAGACTCTTACTCATAATCAACATAACATGAGCGTCTGCAGCCAAGCCTCTACATCGCCGAGCTGCAGGGTCATCTTCAGTGACATAAATAAATATGATAAACATTTGTCTTGGTCATGCAGCCAGTGGAAACCGGTGTGATTTAATATCAAAAGACATATTTCAGCAAATCGCAGGAAACGAGAGAGCTTCATTTCTGACAAATGAGGAGGGGAGGAATTTTGGAAGTTCCCCTTGGGGTGCAATAATAATTGAAGCCAGATTTTCTTGTTGTACATGTGGGGGGAAAACACTGGTGGTTTGACATATTTGATTGGTAATGTGAAGACCACACTGCTTGGCCAAGAGGAGTCGGGGAATGCTTTGGGAAAGCATGACATTCACTCTGCCCACAGTATAACGGACCGACTGAAAGCGTGCAGAGAGAGGCAGGTGGAACACACCCTTCTGCTCTGTCTCACATCCCATTATCAGACATCTGCTTGCCACTACCACACAGAAAATCTAGAGGAAAATGAAAATAACAAGTCATAAATGACATGCTTTCACAGATGAGGAGGGCAGGGAAGAGAGAGGGAGGAAGGCATGGAGGGGAGGGGCATTTTTCTCAAGCACAAGTACTTAGTTTTGCCCTTGTTCCTCGGCCAACCTTATTTTAATTGCAGGAAAAGACCACAGAAACATTATTTTTTACGACAAAATTCTGCTATTTATAAAAATGGATCAAAAGCTCTGCAATAAGCATGTTCTGTTTCACAGCGTTCATGGCTATTATTTTAAAAAACATCTCTCCCTCTTCTGACACTATTTAAACCCAATTTGAGTCCAAAAAGCCACTGGGCCGATTTTGCATCAGAGCTGAAATATGAAGGCCCCGGTCCAACTTTATTATGGCCCAAAATCAAACCCTCCACCCAATGCAAGCCCTTCAGTGGGAAACAGCAGACAAAATAGCAAAGCCATGGCAGTGTTTAGTATCCAAAATGCAGGACTTGGAATAAGATGTTCACTGATACTTCATCACTGAGAAGAAGAAGAAAACGATGTTCCAAATGCTTTTTACAGGAGATACTCGGATAAATTAATAAAAATGGGCGATTAAGTGCATTTTCTGTTCCTCTGTTTAGCATTCTTTGGGTCTATGCATGTGCTGGGCGGAACATCGGTCATGATTTGTGTTAAGTGGACGTGTGGGAGGACAGAGTGCTTAACGTGAAGCAGATTTGGCAATGGGATTCATGAAATAATTTTACCGGCAACTATATAAAAACGGTTATTATGCACGTTATGTAACGTATATACTGATAAACTTTGATGACTTTGATGTAAGCTTGCACGAGACGAGAAAGTGGGTTGTAAGAAAAAAAGTAAAATACATACATATAGTGCTATAGGGATGAAGAATCGTTAAGCAAAGGGGTGAATAAGTAAAAAGATTGCTGAAAAAGAGCAAAAGTAGAATTACCATAGTGAGGGCTTGAAGGCCAGCTGTGGTTCAAGGTTGTAAAACAAACCACAGTGGGATCTGGTTCAGGCTCATGGCCCAATGCTAGGAATTTGGGAGCTGTGGGCTGCGCTGAAGCCGCTTGCCCAGGATCCTTTGGGGCAGGGTGCATCGTGGCCCATGGCTTTGAACGGTCTCTCACCTTCCTCTCTCAACCCCTAGCTACAGATTCCCAATTCCCATCCCTGGCCCAGGGCCAGAGGGCCAGGAAGCACCGGGGTAATACCAAGCGTCACTGGCTTCTGGATCTCGTCACTCTGAAACCCGCAATCTGAACCCTCAACCCCAGACCTGTGTTTCACTCCATTTCCCCAACAATCACATGCAATACATGTCTACTTCCATGCTCAACAGAGGCAGGTTTATATGTAAATAGGAATATGGGTGTGTGTGCTGAGAGAGATGGGGCCCTGCTTCTGCTCTCCTGATAAAACATACATACTGAGTAGAAATTTCATTGAGATCTCAAGCTTAATTCGGCAAAGTCAAGCTAAATTAGGCTTGTAAACAGATGTTCACAAGTTTTCCAAGTACTAGGTTTTGAGCAGTATATTTAAAGTGAAGGAACACATGCTACACATGAAATAGAAACACTGCATGCTTCGGTGTGTTTTTTCACTTGGGCTTAACCACTCTTCCAAACGCTAAAGTAACATCCAAGAGGCAAACTGTTTTTCTGACACCAGCACGAATACTATCACTCATCCATGAATTATTAAAAAAAAGGCAAGTGTTCAGTTGAGGTTTTGATCATCTCTCTCCCTGCCTCCAAATGTTATCGGTCAAACACCATTAGCACCCAGCAGCTCCTCCGTGGTATTTCTGTCGTGGAGAGCTGCCGAGCTCCACAATCAGCTTGCCACGACTCCCATCGGCTTTAAGCGGAGTCCCACTGGGCTTGTGTGTGTGCCGAGGGGGAATTCATAAGCATTATGATTCATGAAACCAGCAATTACTTAGTAAGTTAAGCACCCCTGCCTACGGTGGTCTGCTCTGAATTGCCAGAAATTCGGCAACTTCTGAGGTGTGGATTTATGACCCCAGTCAAGTCCAATTGCTCTTAATTTGCATCTACCAATTATAGTAATTAAGGCTCCGAACAAGAATGCCGAGTAGCTCTCAGAGCACGAGGGGAAAATGATGTTGTGGAATAAAGCAAGTCAGCAGAATCTAAGACGCAGTCACCGAAGGACTTTAATGACACTGCTACTAAAATGATTTTTGATGACTGGAGCTTTTTCAAAAGGAGTCGAACACAGTCGCGAGAAACAAAATATCCAAGACAACAAAACCAAAACAATGCACCTAATTTGTCACAGTTGGCAATAACAAAATACTTACTTTTTAGCCAAGTACAACAAATCCAATCTTTAGTTGATTGATTTTTTTTCTCACTGGCACAGTACACAATAAACAGAAATTGCTGCTTTCCTGAATTGTGTATTGGCTTTGATGTACTGACAAACTTCCATGACAAAAACTCAATCTATTCTTTTTTATTTTAGCCCAGCAGCATTACTCATCTCCCCTGCTACTCCCAACAGAAGCATGTTATTCATTACGTTGATTGCACTTTAAAGACACTCATACTCGACCAATTATATCATATTTACACAAGATCTTAGGAGGAAACTATTACTTCTATATACAATACAAGCTGGGCTTAGTTCGAGCTCAAACCACCCTCATGACAGCGGTACGCGATGGTAAGACGTTAAGAGAAAGCACTACTGAAGACGGGCCTCTGTTTACAATGACATGGTGTATACTAAAAGTCAGTGTTTGCACTTTGATTTCAACATATCATAATTACAGAAGTCATTTATCTCCCATGCAGTTTACATGTCAGAGAAGTTATAATGTTATAAACAGTCTGCGTTAGGCGTAAAAGTCACTGGATAACATGTGCTCTCCACGATGGCATGTTAAACATGACAGTCTGGCCGGTGTAATTTATAGGCTCATCACGCTCGTAATTCATAATCGGATTCTTGCATCAGATCTCCATGTTGCAGAAAAAACAAAACAAAAAACAAGCCATGCCTTAAGACTGAACAGGTATTTCTTTTGGCTTCAGCAGATGTACATTTCATGGAATTCACACACACATTCACTGACTGCACAAATGAAACTGCTAATCTTTTGTTATATTCTAAGATTTACTATACAGCTCAATACGTTTTCTACAGTCACATGGTGGATACTGACTCATTTATTAACACATTATATCAAAAGTCTTTTTAAAGACGTACTTATTGCATATCCTTGGCTACACATCAGTCAGAACTTTGATGCACCTCCAAACTTTCAGTCTAAAGTACTCTGCAGTTTGTCCTGGCTAATAGCACTGCAAGGGCCATTTATTGAAATGCACAGATGTCGTCCTCAACCCCACTGCTCCTGTTCTGCTTCGCCTTAGTTATGGCTGCACGCACGCATGCATGGACGCATGCACACATGCACACACGCAAACAGACACATAGCTTGCCTGGTCTGTTTAGCTTTAACTCTGCTCCTCTGTCGCTTCTGCTGCTAGCTCCAAGCACGGAGCATTCCTGGGTAACAGGGACAGTAATTCAGTGACTTTTTAAGGGCAATGACTTCTTATTGGATTGCATCCTACAGCAGGTACATCTGCAAAGGATCTAGTTGAAAAGGGTCCTTGGATCCTCAACAACTGAACCTGCAGACCTGTGTGCATATTAGTCCATCTCAGATCCTTTCCAGCAATACACGCTCGAAGCTGACGCTGGTAATAATTGCATTTGTGTGTGTTTGAGAGTCTACGTGTCACAAAGGGACAACCCTACGATTTCTCCCACAAATCTGAATGGGCCAGTGCTTGTGAAATCACTTCCTCTCTTAGCAGTAACAGATTTGATATGCTTCCTCTCTGCTCTGAAAATGGACATAATACTGCTTTTATAAAACATGTCAGGATGAGTTTCAGCAGTGGGTCCCTGGTGCCGAGGTGTGAAGGGAATGCTTACTTCCTCAGAACTCAGATTGAAACCAGATTTGTGTCCCCACCAAGCAATTTTCAAAGTGACGTAATCCCACAACCATTTTAATTTGAGAGGCCTTATCTCTAATTAATCGCTAAACACATGCACGGAATAGATTATTCATAACTGGATGCAGCAGAGAACATGGCAGGGGTGGTTAAGAATCTGGCTTACCCTTACGTGCAATCATCTTCATCAAGTTAAAGAAAAACAGGCCCACACCTCGGTGTTACTTTTACACCAATTATTGGAAAACTCGGAAGGAGGAAGATTCCTGATCCAAAGCTTGCTACAGGTCTCTGGCAACCCCTGTGTGTTCAGTAGGTCTGACTGACAAAGCCTGAAGTGTCTGAAACCCCTTTGATATATAAAGGATTTAGAATGACTCGGGACCCAAGCCAGTGCAGTTGTAAGTAAAATAGGTGAAGCAGTGATGCATACTTAGTAGAAATACTCAGTATGCATACAGCCACTGCACACACCATCAACACAGACAAGAAACAGAAAACCAAGGAGTCTCTCACAAAACTGTACGAATGTTACACAGCACAGCGCTCAGACACATAGGCACACGATAAGCATCCAAAATCGAAGTTTACTCCTGCACATAAAGAAGTCGTGCTCCGGCAAAAAGAGTGTTTTATGGAGCTGTAAAATTAAGCTCATTTTATGGATCCAACTGCATGAACCACTACTGTTTTTTTCCACTTGATATTGATTAAGTGGTTCAGTATTGCCAAGCTGGTTCACATTAGTACAGAAACAGTTGTGTTGTGTGTATTTTTGAAGATGCTCATTTTTATCTGTGAAAACGAGTCTCTCTGGCAGAGCCTTTGAAGTTGATTACACTGTGTTTACAGCAATTATTGAATTCTGACAAATGTTTAAAGCAGCCAGATTACATATCAAGGCCCTATCCTTCTTCAGACAAAGAGCAAAAACTTTCCTAAACAAAGTCAGGGAAATGATGGCCATATTTGATTAGGTTAACGTATGCTACAGGTTAAGCAGACAGGCTGAACAAACATGTAATTGGATAACTAAAACAGTAGGTCCTTCTCACTGACGTTTGCCTCGACCTTAAACAACATTTTGTTCTAATTCAAATTTCTTTCCAGCAAACAAAAGACAGAATGAAACAAAATACAACAACTTGCTGCTGGAAGCGCCACACATAAAGGAATTAAAAACGTATGTCTAAATCGCAAGCTTAAAGGAGAGACGGCTCGGACTTTGAGAATACGAGAGCAGCTTAAAAGCCTCTGGTGCTGCCCAGGACTGCAACACTGCAACTGCTTTCTCGTGAGATAGTATCCAAATACTTTTATGTCAGCAAGGAAAAACAGCATAAAATAATTACAATAATCTGGGGCACACATGCTTCCTACATCAGCTAATTCTTCCTCCTCTGCGAATGACTGTGGAGCCAATGTTTATAATTCTGAAGCGGATCTCAAATTCATCCAGACCTCCAAGAGTATTTACACAAAGTGACATTTCTATATGGGAGATTTCCCCTTTTCCCTCGCTAACTGAGGGAATCACACAAGGGGAGAGTACTCCTGGACTTTTTGAGTCATTTTGAGTTGTCAGTGTAGGGAAAGTCAAGGTGTTACTAGGTTAAGTATTGCTGGGATCCCCTGTATCAACTAACAGAGTGCTGAAATAGCGTTCCACAGAACTATAATAAAGGCTGTGTTCAATCATTCGCATCTGGACCCACCATACTGTACATGTGCAGTGACAGTGTTCTCTAAGAATCAGCACGAGATGAGTCGTTTCTGTCTGTTTGGTGGCAAAGACCTTGTTCCAGGACGAAGAACACGCACGACGTGAGAAACACAAAATGGGGGAAAAAAACCCAAAAGGATGGGAAAAAAAGATGAAACTGTTGTGTGATAAACAGACTGAGTAGAAATATTTAACTCATACAAGCACAGAATGAATAGAAAAACCTGCAACATCTCATCTCTGTTCAGTCTTTCAGTTCTTCTTGTTTGAAAACATGTTTCACATGTTTTCTTTACACAGTTCCCAACAAAGTCACTTTTTTGTCTTTTAATAGCCTCCTTCACTCTCCCCTCTCCTCTCTTGCCAGTCAGTGTTTTGGTACAGTGACTCCAGAACAGTGAGAAGGAAGTGGCCCCTGCAGGCCAGGCTCCTGACAAACCACAACTCTAAACAGGCAGTGCTGTGAAAATATGGCATTCAAACAACACAATGCCAAAGCTTCTGACCGCCATGCCGACATCCTAAACAGCTGCAGGCACAGAGAACGTTGAATAGGGGGGAAAAAAACAACGGGAAAAGAAACACATAGTAATAATAAAAAAAGTAGCAGAGAGGGGGAGATTACAATCAAAAACATGCAAAGTAGATCTTAAGCAGTGTCTGAGTCAAGCTAGTAACTGGACAGGGCTGCTTTTTTTTAAAAAACAACAACAAAAAAACGGGAAATTGAGAGATGAAAAAGATCTGATGCTAACACAACAGCCCCCTGTGACTCCATGGATATCTGAAAAACATATTGGACAAATAGCATGCTGTGCAGTCAGAGGCTGCGGGGAGAGAATGAAAAAATGGAGTGAGAGATGGTTTAGGAAGGAAGGAAGGAAGGAGTGGAACAAGTAGTGCTTCTGTTGAGCAGAAAATCTGTGCAGAAAAGAAGTCCAGGTGTAAAGAATTAAAGGAGATGGCACATCAAACAGAGGTTCACTGTGCCTCTTTCCTGTCGCCCTGGTGGCAGGAAATGCTCTAAAGCATCCTGTGAGCTGACCAGAAAGAGACAGACGAGAGGGCGCAACAAGAAGTAAAGTGGAAAGTGAGGAACAGACGAGGGCAAATGTAGAAAATGTTCAACAACATCCTGCAGAGAAGTGGGAGATTAGAGGAGAGAGAAGCACATGGGAAGAAATAATGGGGAAGGGGGAGGATATATGGAATGCTGCAGCAAGAACAGTGCAGAGGAAAAGGAGAGACTAAGGAGGAGAAGGAAAAGCTTCAATAAATGCTATTTGAGATGACTTGGCAAATTTGTGTATTGGATGTTTTTGTGTTTCAAATATGTGTGTGTCTGTGTAGATACAGATACATATGTATAGCTGAATATCTCCAGCTGATATCATCCTTCAAAAAAAAACCTTCTTCTGCTTAAAAACTATTTTGCAGCTTTTAAAAACTAACAATACCAGCCCATTACTGACTGCAGATAATGCGAGACCTGAAAAAAAAAAAAAAAAAAAAACACTCTTAAAATCCCTGCTTAGATTTAAGAAGAGGAGATGGAATACAAATCAAGGGAGGACAAGATTGCTTTAAACACTGGCTCATCTTCATTACAGAGGAATGAAAGGGAGGCTTTGCCAACAGTTGGACATTTCATTTCAGCATAAAAATATGGAGCAAAGCATATTTGCTTCAGTTAATAATTTTTGCCCCGGTAACATGTGCGTAACAAGAGCAGTGCGATGATAAATTGACATGGGTGGGGTGCTGATTGGAGGGCTGTTGTGCATGTGTGTGTGTGTACACGGGTGTGTGGCAAGTTATAGAGGGAAGACAGGGGACCACACACCAAAGTTGTCTATAATGTGGCTTCACATTTCCTTCAAACCTGCAGCTAAAGTAACATGACTGACGTTCTCACACACAACGCAACTAGCTGTAAAACTGGCCCATTTTGATCCCATGAACAAATTCTGGGGCGAGTTCAACCAAATACGCACAGCAAAGTGTCCACGACAGCCTCAGGAATCTAATCTACTGTGTCTGATATCTGATTCATGCAGAACACAACTGATGTATGTAAACATTCATAATAACTCAATGGCCTCTCTAAGTGAAACAGATCGTTAAGCTAAAGACCTGTGTTCATATGCTGGGAATATATCTATATCTATATATAGAGAGAGATATAGATATATACACACATGCACACATGAACATAACTCAGGACCACATAAAACACTGAATTTGTTTATTTAAAAAGAAATGTTCTCCTTCTAAAATCAAAGTGAAAATAGAGTTGTAGGGGGAGTAATTAAACACATTAGTTTACATTATATACATTAAAATAAACTATTCCAAGCAGTAAGGACTTTAAAAACTGGTAAAGACTGGGAGGAGGAAGACAAATCTAAGCCCACTTTAGTGCCAGCTTCTTGTTCTTTCAAGTCTAGCTGGGCCTCCTGGGGTTGTAATGTGCCTCTTGTTACACAAGCATTAGGCAATTATGCCACTGGTTTCTTACTGGCTTCCCAGAGCCGCAGCAGAGCTTGTGGCTTCACACATGGACATTTGAAAGCATCTGCACATTCCTTCCTTCTCGAGGTCGACTTCTTTTTTTCCCCTCTGTTGTACTTCAGTTAGTTCTGCTCTGGTGTGATGTTCGACTATGTAGCCCATTGATAACTTTGGCGGGAGACTACTGACCACACACATACACGTGTGCAGATATACATGGGTGAATCATTAGAAAAAAGCAAATGTGTGTAAATGTTTACAATCTGGTGGCCACATTATGTTGTAAACCTAATGAGCACCACAATTATAAAAGTGGATTTCAGAAACTATTCTATTATGGAAGTAAACTACTGATAATTGTAACAACACTACAGCTACATGTAGCTTCACTGCTATAAGAAAAAAGGGGCTATAACTCGTCCTCCAAATGCACTTTGTGAAACCTCTTTGTGTATCTCGACACATGGCTCAAGTTCAGCTATTTCTGTGTTAATTTTATGGAGGAAAAAGAAACTAGACAAAGTAGAGACACACTGACTGTCAATACTGTATTTCTATTCCCCTGATAGTCCACCTGGCCCCTGCTACTGCTGTGTGACTGGCCAGTCTGAGTCTCATTGTCATTAAAATGACAGCTTCAAACCAACCACGCAGGATGCTAGAACATCAACATGTCATGAGCAGGCAGAAAAGGAACTAAAACACAATTATGCACAAGGCTGGGGTTTGACTGCAAATGCACATTTTCAGGCACACACACACACACCAGAGCTAGAATGTGTATATCGCACGCTGCAGTTGAGCACAGAGCTTCCGAGGCAGGGTGTATTCTTAGAACCCTAATATCCTGCTTCAGGATGAGCCATTCGCGCACACACACACACAATCACTGAGGTTGGATCCCTGTGGTCATGCGGTCAACCCCTGGATCAGGCCCTTTATGAGTGAAGGACAGCTGAGGCATGATCCCTCTTGCCTCTGTCAGCATGCATCCCGAGCTGACTGACAGCAATATGCCAAAACACATGAACAGTTTCCGGGAAGCTCTGCATTAAGGTCTGTCACCTTCAGTGCCACTGAACAAAGCATGCAGAAATCCATGTTGCTTCCAACACAAAGATGCAGACAGATGAGAGGAAAAAATGATCCGCGCTGTATCTGTATGGCTATTTCAGCTTTAAAATGAAAAATAAAATGGAAGGGTTTAATGAGCTCATTTTGGGTGTTTGGGGAAGTACAGTGACATACACTGCACACTTTTAGCATTTACTCTTTCTAAGGAGTTTATATTATATTCTTTTTGTTTAATTCAAACCCTGCAGAAACACATCTTACTTATCCTCAGATATCTTGTTCCCAGAGTTGAGATTTTGTTTCTGGTAAATGCTGAACCCTTTGATTTAAAAAGTAACATGTTTAAAATTAGCTTAATCTGAATAAGATGCATAAGCAGTTCAGGAAACAAATACATGGATTATAGACTAAAGGGACAGTTTTGGCAACTTTACCCAAAATAATAACAATGTATCCCATTGGAACAATTCTACAACAAATTGACTGGATAGCTGTTCAAACTTTATTAAGACCAAAGTGTTGGCCCGTTTGTTCCTAAGGCAAACGGGCCAGCATCACTATCTCACTGTGCCAAAAAAGAGGAGGAAAATAAGTTGTGGTTTACTTGTTTGATTCCCTTGTGGTGAGTCCTAATACTCCCTTCTCTCTATCTTCTCCCCTTTTTTGCACACTACATTGGAGTCATATGCATAAATGGCCATAAAAAATGTATAGCTGGGCCCAGGCTGGGGTTTTCTCCCTCCTAATCTCCCTAAACCTCTAACTGCAGGCCGACGAATACAAGTGTTGTGGTACAATCTTCTCACAGAGTGGAGGGCCTGAGAATAACATCACAGAGGCCACAGATATTTATGGAATGAACCACAGGCTGTACACAGAAGTCAGCAGACACCACAACACAGCACACAAGATGCTGTATACAGCTCCCTGCTCATAGGCAAGACGCTGCCAGCTAAACAAAGTGCAATGCTGTCGTCAAAAGCTTATCAATGACATAGTCAATAGATCTGCGGGGACAGAAAGAGGTATATAGGTTAAAAATCCTGTACTTTAATAAGCATTTACATTACTTTTCTTTGCAATAATCTGTTCAATCGCCTATTGTTGGACAGAAAAAGGATTTCTGGTCGTCAGCTGTGACACTGTGGAGTAAACCCTTAAGTCAACTATCACCATCATAGTTTGATGCTTGAACACAGTGGTCAGCTACTCTGAATCACAGATCAAGAATCAAACCCAGTGCGTCAAATCTAGTGTCCTCTGCTCTACGTTCAAAACATCAGCTCTGCAAACACAAAGCAAATCTTCCCATCTCATTTACAGTTTTACAGGCAAACAGAATTTTCTTCCTTTTCATCATATCAACTATGTGTATCTGATGTGTTTGTGATAGCGTCTGAGAGTTAGAGAAATTCTTCCATGACCCCAGTTGCAACAGCAAATACTGAGAAATAATTATCTAAAAGCAAAAAAGAAAATGGGGGGAAATAATCGAGAAAAAGCTGCAGCTTCAGTGGCTGAATCTAAACTTCCTGTTCACATTACAACATGTTGTCTGAGAACTGTTTCGGCGTGAGACCCTCATCCTACTCCCAAGTCTCATTTGTCGACTCTATGCAGGCTATCCTGTCAGATTCAAAGCATAAATTCTGAGGCGAACTTTAATAAAAGGGGGCGTATGATTTACTCTAGGTAGTGTCTGTCCCCATTTTTAAAACAATTTGATGCTGCATTAATTCTAAACGTCAAGGCAATGTGAAATATGTCCTCTGCATTTACCAGCACCAGGTGTTTCATTTGCCGGAATGACAAAAAAAATGTTTATTCTGGCTGACCCTCCAATCTCCGCTTATTTTATCTTTTTTTTTTCTTGAGAAGAGAGAAAGAGAGCGAATAGATGTATATCTGAAGTAAGAGTGCAGAAAAGAGATCAAAGAACAAAATGGAGCTACATGATTTAGCGTTAACCAAGAAAGTTTCATGTCTAACAATTTCAATTACACTGTCTCATTCCTCTGCCTTTAAGGCCCAAACAGAACACCAGTGCTGTTGTTTCACACCATCAGCCACTTCACATACGTTTGCCTGCAGGGTGGATCTGCTGTAAGAATCTTCTGTTGGTTGGCTGCAGTTCAGCATGCTCACACGGATCAGTGGCATTTCCCTTTTACGTCGATAACAGCCTAGACTGACCACTATTGATTACTGAAGTACACCATAATGATTGATCGTCCGCATTTAATGCATTATAACAGAATGCAGATAATCACGGAGTATCAAAAGGAATTGGTATAAAAACATGTATTTAAACCAGTCATAAAAGAAGCAGCAATGACATCAATATACACACATGAACTAACTAAAACATCAAAACAGCTACTTAGCCCAAAAAAAAGACCAGTGCAATTAAAGAGATTTAGTGAGTTGGTTTGGCTTTTGCCCACAGTTCAGTGTTAATAACATACTGAAATTTTTCAAAAAAAAAAATAGGAGTGAAGAGTGTATACTAGGAAAAGATGATCCAGTATATTTTTAAATCCTAAAACTAAAGATGAAAATAGATCAAAGAGAACTTTGATTCACATGGTCACGTCTGGCTGGGCAATCCCCAGACACCGTTTTTACATTCTAAAATCGTGCTCTGTGTAGAGATAAACTTTAACAGCAGGGACTAATTATACCTAAGCTTCCTTAAACAGCAACAGAATTTAGGTGCATAAAAGGTCGCCTCTTATGAAAGCACCTGATTGTTTAGGTAGGTCAATGGAGGTGTCTAAAAGAATCATGATAAAGAGTCCTCTTATTCTGGCGAGATATTACGATTACTGCCATCGTAGCTTCTGAACCGAGTTCATCATTAAACCTCCGCAGCAGCCAGGGAGTTTTTAAATGAACTTAGTGTATATAAGAGTAGGTCCTGGGTGTCACTGTGTGTGGCCTGAGAAGCTCCTCTCCGCTGCGGCAGCGAAGCAAAGCTGGAGCACTTTTCGCTGGTGTAAACAAACGGGGAAATGGGGCACTTGGCAGCCGACTAAAGTGAGTGATGAGGCAAGTGTGCGCTGAAGCATCTAATGAATCATTTACTGGGAATGTTGGGTTTTATGAGCAAAAGACAGATGAGGAGGAAGACAAGAAAGGAGACCAGCTGAGAGCATCGAAAAAGAATTACTTTTTTATGAAAAGAAAAGAAAGTTGGTGAGCTGCAGCTGTCATGGAGACACCTGAGAAGATCGGTCAATGTTTTAACCCAACGTGAGGACGAGATTAGAATACATAAAAATAATCCTTCTGCTAGCGCAGCACCAGCAGCATATGAACCTCGCTGAATTTACTGAGGTGGCTGCTGACGCTGTGACAGGTTTGCACCTTTGAACAGAGCTGTTGTACTGAAGGCCTATAAGCGGTCATATACTCATACGCTACATTTTTACACCTCCAAGGAGAAACAGAATCGCTACTTCTGCTTCTACAACTGAGTGAACAAATATCCAGAGCAGTGAGTGAAATCGCTCTTTATTATAGGACATACACAAAACATCTTGGAATTGTAAAACTTTTTTTTTCCCTCTTTGGCAACTTGTATTCCTTTATCACTTTATTCACACACTCCCATCCATGGAAAGGATGCTACTGTGGGAGATGGGTGCATATAATGTTCTGCCAGGGAATTTTATTAGTAACAGGCAACATCCTGGCTTCACTGGGCTGAGTTTATCTGTGGAGGGGAGATCCCCATCACAACCACTTATTAGGACATATATGTGGCTTTAACCAGGCAGCCATTCAACAGCAATAAGGAGCTGGGTTACTGACCACAAGTGACTGGGAGTGGGACCATTTTAACCAACACCGAAGCAACCGAGAGAAAACGGAAGACAGGAAGGAAATAACAAATACACATAGAAACACAAGGGAAAAGAGAGACATTCAGCAGAAGACGGTAGCATGAAGAAATGTCATGTTCTGGAAACTCCGTGTGGAAGAAAAAGAGACAGGAGTACATCATGTCCATTGATACAGCCACATCATGCTAACTAGATTCTGTATCACCGCTCACGCACAGCTTTCCCTGCCGTTACTGTAGAAACACGAGCATCTGCACAGATCAAAACAAACAAACAAAAAAAAATGTGGCAGCTGGATGCTTCATAACTCTCCTTTGGAAAGAGCATGAGGTAAATGAATATGTGATGGAATCTAGAGCTGTGTCCTCGAGATGTGGGGGTGGTGGGAAATACGCAGGATATTTTAAGTCTCAAACACATGAGATGTGCAGACACACAAATGGAGAAGGCAAATTGCTTCGGTGCAAAATTTTAAAAGTTTCATTTAACAACAACAAGGAGCAAATATTAAGCGTTTTCCTGTCTGATAAATGAGGAGAGCTTCTTTGTCTCTTTCTATATTCTCAAAGTAAAAAATGAGTCATAAAAACACAAATGAAAGCCATGTGTAGCCATAGTGAGACTTTAAAGATTAGCCCTCTTTCAGTCAGGGATGTCTGGTTGCCCTTTCAGATTTGCCAAATAATCTGACAATCATGTATGTTTTGTAATTTAAAATATGAATATACTTCATTTGTTTTTTAATTTAATATTATGTTAAAAGACAAATTATCTTGGTATTTCAAAGCTGTTCCCCAGCATAGAAGAACCTTTCAATACTATGTTCCCTGAGTTCTAAAAAAACATCTCAGTGGAAAAAGGGGAGTGAAAGATAGAAAGAGAGAAAAATGGGAGCAGGGAGTGAAAGATATGAAATTTTACAGAGACACAAACCACAACAAAGTGAGGGTTGAAAGTGTGCTGGACATTCCCCGGGCTGGTGCTCGTACTTGGAAAAAGACGGCCTTTTCAAGACAGGAAAATGATTACAGCTGTGTAAATTGACAGCGGCCTTGTAGCTGAAGATGAAGAGGGCGAAAGACGGGAAGCCTGCAGCCCCGTCATAACTCCAGCTTGGTCTACAAACTGCTGGGGGTCGACTCCTTCGGGGGGGGGGGAAGAAAAACATCACACGATCAAATTAAATGGTGTTAATTGCCGCCAAATCAGCCTGGTGGTGGCTATCAACTTAGCTTAACAGCATTCCAGTCAAACGCGTTTGTTTTTCCATCTCTGCGTAAATGCTAAATGCACACCGTGCTGTGAACGCGGAGAAGCTGAAAGGCACTGAAGTGTGTTGGAGCTTAAGTAAAACATCAAGATAAGCTCCATCAAGATGTTTACACAGTTTCACTATTTTAGCTCGCACTCTTCTCTCTTCTCACGTCTCGTCTCCTAGGGTGGCATTACAGTAAATCTTGGTTTTAGACATTGTGAGGCAATCATTTCAAGTACAGTAGACAATAACAGCATAGCTACTTAGATCAGTCATTCAATTGTGACAACAGATGTGATTAGTGGTAGACTTTAAACAGAATTGCAGCAAATGGCTACTGGGACTCACAGACATATTTCTTCCTATAGCCACAGTTTGTTAGAGATTGTAAACACACTTTGGTTTGCATGATTATAGACTCTCCCTATGACTTTCTCTATGCAACCTGGGGGAGCACACGCAGTAGGATTCGGCACAGATAAATCGCAATATTATGTCAACAAGTCTTTGATCTCAGGGTTATCAATCATGTGACTCATAAGTGTGATCATTCTAAATTGGAGGGCAGATGTGAACAGTGAAGGTGGTGAAGATAATGCCTGGTTAGGAATGTAATTCCTGGGTTTTGCTGAAGAGAGGGAAGTGGTGGCTCTTGGCTTCTGTCTGCAGAAGTTAGAAGACAACTGGATGTGGGTGTGTTTGCAGCATACAAACATACCATGCCTGCTGCTAGTGTTTGTCACATAGTATGCCTATATATTTGTGTACCCTGCACATCTGGGTGGGAAGTCATGCAGAAGGTGATCGCCTCTGTGACTGTATGTGCCCCCCCTTTGACAGCATGCAGTATGTCCACGTCTGTGTGTGTGTGTCCATGTCTGCCTGGGTTAGGGTGGAGCATCGTGCGATGGAATCTGGTGTCTGTGAGCAAATGTGGGCACTGCAGCCACAGAGCCACCAGTCCTCTAACTACTAGAGGTAAAACATTACTGGCCAGTATGGGCTGAAATTGCATGGCTGGTCTAAATGGTTTTTCGGGTGAAAAACAGAGAAAAACTCCAGATTATTTTCCATGCCCACAAAGACATCATTTATCATCTGACAAGATAACAACATAGCCAACATGTCAACAAAATAAATCTATGCAAAGTTGCCACGGAAACTGAGCAGATACATCCCATTAGCTGTACTAACTTGTACCAAAACAAACAGCAAACATTTCAGCACTGCACACTGTGTGAATCTCATTATGCTGGTGATCGATATCGTTCTTGCTCCATTAGCTCAAATACAAAAGTGAGACTGTGAGGGAGACAGTTTGGAAACTTTGGGTGAAATGTGCACAGTGTAGGACAGAGTGCAGGATTTTGTACATTTGTGCTTTGGGTATCTTTAGGGCTAGGCCCTCTGAGACTCTATGCTTTTTGCAATCAACCTACTTGTGACACGTACTCCAAGCGAAAGTGGCCTCTCTTCTCCTTTTTTTAACCGCCTAACTTTTTCCTCATTTCAAATCAACTCACATCGCACTCGCAGCTGCACAAAGCATTAGGCACCACTTTTATCTCCCTCATTACATGTGTTTGCCAGCTCCATATCTGCCCATTCGCACAACTGCTCTCCCTCTCTCTTTCACACACATACGTGCTGCAGGGCTGTGGTTTTCAGGCAGCTATGACACAATCCAGATTCTTTTAGCTGCCTATAGCAGGGAAATGTGCTTTGTGCGGAGCTCTTTCCCTACCAAGTCCAGATTTTCCCTGCGTTGCAGCTTTGATCCACATGGCACGAGGGGCTTGTGTCAACAGTCTTGTGTTTCAGCTGGAGGCACGGCAGACCGCCAAGATGTCATTGAATTAATTTCAGGGACAGCTTTACCACTTAGAGGTGCTGTTACCCACCACATCCTCAACCCCCCCCCCCCCCCCTCCCTCCCCCCCTCCAAGGTAGCCAGCATCCTGAGAGACAGGTGAGCACCCATATATATGTACATGGCTACCAAGCATGTAGTTCCAGGAGGTTTAATGCTGAAGTCGTATGTGTGCTTTAAAAGTATTACATGTTAATGTAATCTAAATTATTAAATTTAATGACAGGAAGGAAGTGGGAAATATTTGCCTAATAAAAGAAGGGGAGAAGAAATTCAAGTGACAAGAAACTGACTGAATTATAAAAAGAAGGAGAATCAGATACAAACATCCTCATAGCTGCTGTTTTAGAGTGATTGTGTAGCACTTAACTAACAAAATAATAAAAAATGAAATAAATAAATATTTCAAAAAAGATAAATGGATCATAAATTATAAAGGAGACTTGGTGGCAAGAGATTGGCTTACTGGTAGATGTCTTTTCGCAGCACAGTGCGGGTCAGCGGGTTATCAGCCTGAGGAGCCATACTGAGGGAGCCTAGCTTCAACACCAAGGTGTCTTCCTTCTTCATGTGGGAATCTACCAGGACACATACAAATACACAGAACACAAAATTAACCACTTACAAAGGAGAAGAAATGGTTTGATGCAGAAAAATATATATTGCTGATTTATAAAAACAAATGAAGTCAAAGCATATGATAATTGATACTGGCAGAATTCATTAGTGTTATTATTTTTACAGTAATAAAGGTTTTAATCAGACCTCATTATATATACTGTACTATTCTGTCTCATGTATCTTTGCATTCCGTTGTGGAGGCTCTATAATGTCTTTAAACAAAGTAATTCTCTAACCTGACCCAAGCTGTTTGTCTTGTGTCCCAGGGCAGAAGACCCTGATCACACTTGTGTTGATGTAGATGAGAGGAAGACATCGAGAGGTCAACGTGTGGCTTCTCATTGGCTGACCTGCTGATTTCCCACGCTCTCTGTAGCGTCTTGGTACCTTCGCCTGAAAATTTATGAAGCCAAAAGTACAGGTGATGTATTCAGAAGATCAAGGTTAGCTGGCCTCTTAAACTGCATCAAATTATTTGAATTGGCTTATTTTTTTCCAATATATTTCATCTATTAATGTTAAAACTGATTAAAAATCATTAGGATTTCAATTCCTGTGCCCAATACTTTTTATAACTATATTACAAAAGGCTACTTAAATGAAAAGACATTTGTTATGCTGTTTATTTCCCATATGGGCCCAGCGTTAACAAACTTCACAGTTATTAGAACTGACAGACATTTTTTGCTACCTGGAACACTCCTGCTACAGTGGCCAGTAAGGGACAGGACAGAACCACATCAAACGGCTGGGCTGTCAGCAGGATTTCTCTCAGGTACAGCGGCGAGCTGTCTGCCAGAGGATCAGTGGTCACCTGCTGATTGGCAATGGTAGCACTGCTGCGGGCTGGCCGCTCAGGCCGAGTGGTGAGTTTATGACGGACATTTTTGGTGATAGCTTGCGTGTAGGTGATTGACAGAAAGCCGTGCTGCTGGTGAGAGCCCTCCAGGACTTTAGCTGCCGTCTGGCCAGCGGTAAGACAGGACAAATCACACATGAGCGATATCACACAGGAGTCACACGCAAATAAAATTCATTGTTTATTGTTTTGACTAATTTTGTAGGTAAAGGTTAAACCAGAATAAAAATAAATGAATAACTTCTTGAGCTATTTTTCTCAGATCGCATTTTAATTTGAAATATTTTTTACCAAAAAAATTCAAGAGAATCACGTTGGAATCAATGATCTATTTAGTTTAGAGGATTAGATTTACACTTTCCCTTTCAATTTCTGAAAAACCTGACATCACTTTTTCAGATATAGCTCAAAAAGCATGCAAAGCTTCCATTTTATTACTTATTTGAAAAACAATTATGGGGTGAAAACAATTAAATACAGAGTACCTCTGAAAAAAGAAGTTTCATTCTAAATGTTTAATGATTAAAAGACAAGCTGATTGATTATAGGCATCAAGGTAAAGTGCTACAACATCCAGTAACAGTGGATTAAATAGCTGCTGACAAAAGGATTCATTAACTGATCATTTTCTAAGTTCTACACCCTTTTAGGAGACTTCCTATTAAACCTAAATAAATACAAAGAGACCCAAATAGTGATGTTCAGACTATCTACCTGATCTATTCCTCAGAGACAAAGTGCTGTATGTGACTTTTTGTAGTTATTTTAATTACTTAAACTGTTTTTTTATCTGTTGTTGTTCATAGAACGTCAGTTTTGTACTGTGCTGGTTTAAAAGCATATTTAAAATTGATTTACATCAGAAGCCTTCGATTCTGAAACACCTCTGAGGAACATACAGAACTCTATTAAGCCACTGTTGATGGAGGAAAAAAAAGAAGAGCGGGATTCTTACAGGAGAGAAAAAGCCAGAGAAGTGGCTGAAAGACTCTTGCTTGCTGACGGGTCGAACCAACACAGTGCGTCTGTTCAGCTTGTCAGTGCAAGAAAGGACCACTCCTCCACAGCCGCCCGAGCTCCGAACACCCTCCTCCATACTGGAGGGAAGGAGAGAAAGGAGATGCAGAAAAGAACAGAGGAGAAGTCGTCACACAGAGAGGGCAGAAAAGATGAGGAAAAAAAGCTATAACTAGAAGAAGATAATTAAATATAGAATAAACTGATTAAACCCACAGGAAGCTGCTCCAGCTTGAACCAACTGAAGTATTACATTGTCATGGTCTTATACTATCCAGCAATAAAGATGTTGAAGCAACTGTTTAAGTTGTGTTTTGAATGAAAAGTACACAAGGTACCCAAAGCACTTTAAAAAAACGAAGATTCAAAAGTTTTCTTTGCTTTAACGTTTAATAATTTCAGTTTCTATTCATTATCATCTGACTAAACTGCATAATTATGGTCAAATCTGTGCTAACTGACACATTTTCATTTGCTTGCCAGTATAAGACCATCACCAGAATGAAATTTGTCAACAAGAAAAGGGAATGCCCATGTTTTAGTCTCCTCCAGCAGACACAGAGAAGAAAGGCTCTCAATATTTTTCATTGGTTTGATTATTCAGCTAGTCAGAATCACTGGAGAGACAGGTGAGTGTTACACCATGAGCAAAATTTAATTCTGTGATTATATTTCCACCTGTTTTGATGTTATTAATGTGTTCATCATAGCCAAACACAATATTTTGTCATTTATCTTCCTTTAGTTTCCTGTCTCTCCAGCACGAGAAGAGATAAGTGACCTTGATTAGGAGCAATAAGATGGCGAGGCGCAGTATAAAGAGACCTAAGGCTGCCATAGCTGTTCTGAGATAGGCAGAGGCCTCACCACAGATGTCTCCTTGCACTGCAGAATGAGTCCTTCATAGGTGCCACAGTGCCAGACCTGCCCTGGCCTGGAGAGAGACACAAGGCCCATCTTAAAACAGT
Organism: Aulonocara stuartgranti; assembly: GCF_965226115.1. Taxonomy (NCBI): domain Eukaryota; kingdom Metazoa; phylum Chordata; class Actinopteri; order Cichliformes; family Cichlidae; genus Aulonocara; species Aulonocara stuartgranti. Next base: position 32,378,202 of record NC_138947.1, on the reverse strand, counting down.
ACCTGCGATTACTCGTGTTGCTGTGCCAGGGCCTGAAAATGTCTCATCAATGGCAAAATACAAAAGTGAACCACAGGCCGATGCTAACATTTTTATCAACCTTTGAGATACTAGAGTTACACACCCCTATAAATTTTATATACTAAGAATATTTGATCTTTTCATTTATTACTATAGCCATACATAAGAAGCAGAAACCACAAATAACATGAACGCAGACATAACAACACAACAATTACCATTCTCAATTTGCAGTACCACAAAAAAAAAAAAAAAAACATAAAAAACTACCCCAAATCTGGAGAATGTGAAACACACACAAACAGTATCAAATGGTGCACAATACATTATGGCAAAATGCTTCGCACAGTGGAAATGGTTCAATACCATCAGCATCTTTCCTTTTAGTAACCCTCTCACTCACCTTGCCCACCTCTCACTTCATTACACCCCATTAGTATACTGAGAGTTCAGCGAGAGAGGAATGGTCCCAGCGGTGAGTGTGTTTCTGTGTGTTCCCTGCATTGTTACATAGTGTGCATGTTCTTTCTTTGCACACTTGTGCGAATATATCTTTGTAATCTGCTCTCTCACTTGTGAGAGTAACTAATCGACACACGGACCCCCCACAGCTCCTCGTCTCTCTTTTCTCCCTCTAAGCTTCCATCCAGTCATCCTTCGCTGCCTCCTATTTGTAGAACAGCTGGAAGACATCAGCTCCAATTTGCGTGAGATGCTCAACAGAGTGAATAAGGGTGCACTGTATCTCGGGAGCATCTCTGTGCAACAGTTAAATGTACGTCTTTCCGACAACATGGCAAATAGCCTTACAGAGTCTACCACTCTGCCGCCTTTTTGCCTTCATCTCACTTCAGTTTCCCTCCTCAGCTTTATAATAAGTGAGCCCAGTACCGATGAGGTGCAACACCCACCTAATTTGTCCTCCCTACAGACTACTTCTGTCATTTTCTTTCCCTCCTGCTCACTTTTTCTGTCTAACTCCAATTTTGATACAATCACGAATTCAGTTATATATTTACCTCCCATATTTACTTGCCCTATCTAACTTTCCATTCATTTTCCAGCAGTGAGATAGCTAAGGCCAGATGAGGCATTTTCTCTGTCAAGCTTGATCTAATCTAACCCACTGCACACAAATAACCTGGGTTGGGTGATGAAATACCAAACAATTATCTGTTCAGAATGATTAATATGGACTCCACTGGATGTGGGCTCTCTTGTATTTGTGGATGACGGGGATTAGATTGGGCCCGCAGCCCAGAGGTCCTCCACTGTGTCCTAAACAGCCATGACTGTAACCTGGCTTGGATAATGAAGTGCTTCTGCCTGCCAGAACATTGTTCAGTGAAAGTGTGTTGGGACCATGTTGTTTAATTCACATTAAACTGAAATAACCTAGAAATGAGAAAATTGACTTATTATCTACTTAGGAAGGCATAGAGGTCTAGTAAAAAGATTAGGCTTGGCGCTGCCTCAGAAGCAATTAGACACACACCTGTGGAGAGCAGAACCGCACGATATAATGACCCAAAGCACCTTCACTCTCTAAAAATGTCTAACCGCTGACTTGGTCCTGGCTTAAACTGTTACTCAATACTGTACAGAACACATGTGGCCTGACGGAATATAAATTAACCAGCTACAGCAAAACAGGGAGGTCTGTGAGACGCCTGTTAGACAGTCAGGTTCACAGCCAAGGCAATCAACTCAGTCCCTCTTTGACCTGTAGTGACATGCCCAAGATCCAGATAAGATGATTTTAAAATCTGGCAAATCAGCATCGATAGCTATTATCATATCGATGGTGAGACCGTTGATTGCTAATGATGGGGTCCAGTACAGGCTCAGGGCCCATGAAGATCAATCTCTCTTTTGCTGTCTGGCTCGATCAGAGCATAAGACACTTACAGGGGTGTATCTACACCGACACTTATGAACACACACTGCAAAATACACACAAAAATAGTCTGCCCGCTGGATGCAACATGCAGCAGATCGCTGTTTCATTATCTCCTCAGACAGAGACGGGGGGAATTGCCTCCTGCTAAGCGGTCTCTTCCCAACAGAACAAGACTTCAGGCACGTACAAAACATGCCTTTGGAACTGCTGAGTTTATCGCCGAGGTATGAGATCGTAGCACGGAGAGAGAAAACTAAGGATTTAGACACTGAAAATAACGTCCCTCTTCAATTAATGGGAGACACATGTATGTGGGGCATGGGAAAAAATCTGTACTTTCATTTCAAGCTGCTCTATGCTACAGTATTTTCTTTCATCATTTCAGAACCCAGAGCTAAATTAGCCCATTGTGACTGTAACTTGACATGGGGAGAGATTACCATAAAGATGCAGTGGAACGTCGCCCAGTGGTTTTCCTCCCCTAACAACGTGTTAATGTTTCTGTGAATCAATTCAGACACCGCAGACAGAAAGAAAATGACTGACGGACTGACTGAACTACCGCTCTGTGAGTCAGAGTTGGGCCGGCCCAGAATCCATTCCGCGCGTCTATCTAGTCAGTCGGTCCATCTGTCTGTTAGTCTGTGGTCAACACCACAACAGCTGTCTGGAAAGACAAGGACGTTGAGGCGATAATCCAGAAAATTATATGAGCAGAAGTGGGAACAGACCAAAGTGGCAGTACTGGTGGTAAAAGTGTGTGTGGGATTGCAAAAGCACAAGCGTAAGGGGGCTGCATGGTGTCCTGGTGGATAAATGTGGGATCCCAGGTTTTACTGCAGTTGAGTCTACATAAATTACTTACAACATTTACTACAAAAGCTTGCAGGCTAAAAATTTGTGGGGGGGAAAACCTATACAGACCTATCCAGGGAAAAATCAACAAAGCTCCTTAGTAAGATGTCAACAACAGAACAGAACATCAGATATCCTTGCTGTAAGGTGCCGGGGGTTCAGGCTTTTCCTTTAATTTGCTCTGTCTCTTTACATGCAGTAGATCCCTTCGTACCTGCATATGTAGTGGTCGATGTTGAAGCTGCCAACTTTACATTTGATCTTTGTATAGACATCTTGGACATCCACAGAGGCACTCAGGTCTTCTAGTTCACTGATGACGCAGATCTCTGGCAGAAAGACAAAAACAAAAGAGAATATAATATAATAATAATAAAGACATACATTTACCAAGAAGCTCAAATTTGTATCAACTCTTAGTTTGCAATATTCTGTGGCCAGCCTAGCACTTCACAAACAGGCATTACAGCTGAACTTGGACTGCATGAGAGGAAGTTTAATCTGTGCGAGTGAATTTCATTAGCCTATCCAGGTCTTGCCTTTGGCCATAATCCTGCTGTGGTCAGTTCCTGCACAGTGGATGCTCAGTGTGTTTTTGAAGCTAGACCAGTGTTGCTGATCAAGACTGAAGCCACACAGATATACACACACACACACACACACACACACACACACACACACACACACACACCCAGAAAAATGTGCAAACGCATGCAGCATTTGTATTGGTATGCCTGGCTGTGTTTCAGTGCTCTGTTTGTATTTCAGAAGGCAAAGCATCTTCTCAGTTTAACACGATATCCAACTGGCCCCAGAACCCTCAATCTGTCTTAATGAGGAAAGAGAGGGTGAATGTGTATTTACACAATATTGAAAAGCCTGTGGACTCTTCTGTGTGTATTCCTAAGGTTGCATGTGTGTACCTCTGAGCACCTTGTGTGCAAACAAAATTCACCCACTGCAGGCAAAGTGAGTAAGGTTCATAGAAGGACTGATTAACTTTGTACTGAACCGAGCTTGTGAGCTTAACTGTTGAGTCGCTCTCATTGTTTCCACTGAGAAAGTCCCACAATCACAGACTAGCTTGGGAAATTGGACATTGTACATCTGAAACTATGGTTGCTGTTGTACTGTTGCCTTGTGGTAATTCTGAGAAATGTAGATGTTCCTAATAGCTTATTAATATTGAAACACAAGGCTTGTCAGCTTTATTGTGGATACCGCGTGGAAAAAAAGCCTCTCCCAAGTTGTTTGATACTCAAAAAGTCATTGTCTCCAACACAGTGCTGATATTGATATATGAGTTTTCTAAACCCACCCTGTGAGAGTACTGGAAACCCTTAGTCCCTTCATCTTAGAATGGCTCATCTTGAAAGGCAGAAAGTGTACCACTGATTTGTGCCTTCAGCAAAAGCCTCTAAACACTCACGCTTCAATTTCTACCTCTAAACTTCCAGCACATAAAAGCATAACATTATACCGGAAAACCAATACGTCTGGAACGGCTATTTTTCCATTTCTCTGGAAAGACAAGAATGTGATTTCCTTTGCAGCTGAAAAACATTACATCATAACAGTTTTTCGCAGTCTTATATGTGGTTTATCTCCAAGAATGCATTTGTGATAACAAGCGTCTAAAAAAAAAAAAAACTGCATGTGCACAATTGTTGCTTTCAATTAAATACTTAATGTGCTGCACACAGAAAATCCACGGGTAAGATCATTTTGCAACTCAGATGGCACATATTAAGCCAAAATCCAAAGTAATGCCTATTTAGGATGTCTTTAAATCAAACCATCTCTGTGAGGTCCTCAAAAACATTCCATTTCCACTATTAAAGACCTTAAGCTGGGTGATCTGGTTGGCAGATGCTAAATATTACAGCCACCAATTAAAGGTGAATCTAGCCTTTCATCGCCCCAGTAAATTTAAAGGGACAAAGAGGCAGTTCGCTTGGGATTCATCACCCATTTATTTATTTATCTTTCCCCTCCACCCCCCTCCTCTCCAGCTGCCTTTCCCTTCTTAGAGCTTAACATATGACTGAGAAAGCAGGCGGGCACCGATCCTTTTAAGTGTTAATATATAAAACCTTTGAATACTGTTTTGCTCTCATACACAGCAAAATGAAACTTTTATTTTTCTTTTCGCCTGTCCCGTTTGGTTCTTTTGCCATCAAACTGAAGCATTTTCATGAAAAACCTTCCCCCTCTTTTACACTTGTTTTATTGTATAATTTCGATAACATTTTAAGGAGCTTGGAAAGAAAAGCATCTGGACTCAGGGTAGTCCAGATGCTTAATCACCCTGCCTAATCACACAAGCCAAGGTGTAAAAACGGGTGTGGGTCACAATCAGCCAAGGTTTCGGGTGACCTAGCCCCACCCTATCATGTGACTTTCTGAGGTCAAATGGCCCACGATGTGAGTGGGCATTAAGGCATCTGAAAAGGGATCGCAAAACTGGATTATAGATGGCAGACAGTTGGTGTTGTAAACCACCGCCTCTGTTCAAAGATGGTCGTCTACAGTGGACATAGATGGCTTCTTTCACTCCCCTTTCAAACCATCTGTCCAAAATGTGAACATTGGCATCCTCAAAAGAGGATGTCCTTTGTCCTTTAGATGTAGATGAACAGCCGAGTCTTGTCGAGGTGAGTCATCTGTTGTGCGTTTATGAAATGGCTGTTTGATCTCTCCAGTGTAGAGGTCTGAGCATTCCTCGCTACACTGTACAGCATACACTACGTTGTTAATTTGGTATTTGGGATGAACTGAAGAAGCTTCTCGGCTGAGAGGTGAAACGTCTTCAAGAAAATTAAAGAAGTCAAGACGCTTTTCTTTCTTCTTTCAAAGCTCCTTAGACTACGATGAGCTGGATGATTGAGAACCTTCACAGACATTTTTAATAACAGTTACTAAACATGTTTTTGTGTAGTCGGATGTGGTGCTGTTAATGCTAATGCTCCCCTGCTTCTTTTTCAGCTATTTAACACACACAGACAGACATCTAACACATATCATGTGTTTAGAGCAGAAAGTCATTAACTTAACACCTAAAGTTTGCAACATTCAGCAGAGAATTGATGTTAAGGTCAGTTACCTGTCTTTTTGGCAGTGGGATCAGGAGCAAACAGTTTAACTGTGACCTTGGGCAACATCCACTGCATCCAAAGGCTGACCTTCCCACTGGTTCCACCAATGCTGCTAGTTTTCTGCTCCAGTGTCACCGTGTCTGCAAACGGACCGTCATCTCCTGCAGTCACCGAGTCGCCCTAGAGAGCCAAAGCAGAACTGTTTTGTTGGACAGAATAAAATGGTAACCAGCCAGCAAGCTTGAGGACCATAATGTAATTCACACATTAATATTGAATTCTGATGTTTGTCCAATAAATCTAGTACAGATAAGGAGAGAAATTCCTGTCACTTAAAATGTCAATTAGCCAATTACAAAGCACATTTCAGCCAATATACTACATAATTTGCTAAAAGATATAACAACTAAACACAACCAAATAAGAAGAAGAAAAAACTCAAAGAGCATTTGACTTAAAATTCCTGTTTGTTTCCCATCATCATCGAGGACTGTCTGCTTGAGTGCATGTGTTTGTCCATGTGTTTGGTGAATGTGTATGTTTGAAAGTGTTGTCGCTGTGCATGTAGCCATAACAAAGCAACCACCAAATATTGAGCCTTTTAGTGCATAGATGACATCAGTGTCTGGTGAGCAGAACCCCACGCAGAACAGAGAAACGTGTGTATGTCGGGAGGTGGGTGGGGGGGTGCATTGTGCAAAGCTGTCACCGGTGTTAACCCCAAAGTAAGCCACCAGCACCCACATGGCCTCCTTTCACTCAAGTGCGCCAGGACACACACGTCTTGCAGCCTGGGAGAGAATGGGAAGTGAAGACCGGAGGTGGGGGCGGGAATGGTGGGGGGGGGGGGGGGGGGGGGGAGAGTGAAGCTGAAAAGCAAGCAGGATGCGGTGGAGCAGGATGCCTTCTGTGATCTCTCAACTCCTTACTGGGGATTTGGCAATTCAACGAAGATGACAGCACTGGGGACATTTTTATTTCTCAGTCTCTTCCTGGTAAATATGTTTTCCAAACGTGTACAGTATCTGTGCGGCTCGCTTGGAAAGTGAAAAGCCTACAAACAAACAATATTGCAATTAGGAGTTTCATTTTTTCCGCAGCTTCTCCCATCGCAGTGTGGTAATGACAGATTGTGTCATGGTTATCAACCGTGGCTCTGTTTGGTGAGGAGGTTATCAACCATCTCAATTAGAAACCCCACAGCTGCTATGCTGATTACAGTGTTGTAAAGAGGATCCAGATGAGGAAACTATGTCCTCTTTCCACAGCTGGGGGGAGGGATGAGGGCGCGAAACTAATTTGCAAATTTAATTTAATCACACAGTTAAGGCTGGTTGACAGCAGAGCATGATAAGAACGGATGACAATAATATAAATAAATTAAGGATTATGTCGATTCAAAAATAGATGCAACGTCACAGTGTATGGGGACCACTAGGAACTGATGAGAAGCATGTGCTTCACACACTAGTTCACACTGTAAGAAAAGGAAAGCAACAAAACACAGGCGTGAACTAATCTAAGAAGATGAGGATTTAATTCCTACCTTTGATAAAATAGCTATACATACACTTATGTAACTAAAAAAAAAACCAATCAAACCCACTGAAAATCGGGAACTTAAATACCATTATTATTGCATAAATGCCACAGTGCTAACTACACTAAATCTCTTTGTGTTTAATTTACTTAAATAATGACTCTAAAAGTATCATTAAGTGTCTTCATCAAACTAATCTGTCAAGCACATATGTGAATGTGTGTCCGTCTTTCTGAGTGTGTAATATCGCTGATTGGCAGTGAGTAATATGAGACTAGCAGTAATGGTGTTCAGTCAGTCTCAATGAGAGATATTCTGGTGTCAACTGCCATTTGGGGACTAATTATTGTTGAGATGAAGTCAAAATATGGCTCTGTGTGTGTGTGTGTGTGTGTGTGTGTGTGTGTGTGTGTGTGTGGTTGGGATTGTTTAGTTTACAGTTCTAACCATTTGGTAGGATTAGTCTCTGTAACATCATGTGTGGAAACAGGAGCCAGTTGCTGGCGCTGTGGGAACCAACCACCATGTACTGCAGCGTGGTTGTGTGCGAGCATTGGACACTCGACTGCTTAAAGCTTCCAGGCCAGAACTACTGCTGTCATCTTTAGAAAGCTTCTCCTCGTGTAAACCACAACAGTCACAAGTAACAAGTAATTATGAGCATTTTAATGTCATTCTTTTCTGCCATGTCAAATTCCATGAAAAAAGTACTGTCTATATATTATAAAACATTTAGTACATGTACTGTCATTTTTAAACAAGGGGGAAATAAGTTAGACTTTAACTATACAACACATATTAAAAACATCTTTATTTTTAAGGGTGAAAAAGGGGAATTCAAAAATAAAAATGATATATCTTTTTTTTTTAAACTGACAAACAAAAAAAGCCAGGGTAAAAGTTATTTTTAGTGTCTTATCAAAGTGAGGTCTTGGTGTGGTTTTGGTGAAGGTGGGCTCTGCTACGTCCCTGAACTGCCAGATCAGGGCCCCAAACAATCACACACTTTCTAGAAGTATTTTCCCACACCTCCGCAAGCCAAGTTGTAAAGTATACAGTTTAATTCCTGGGCCTCTGTGCTATAAACGGGCTGAGGATCCGGGTTTATTTTCTCTGCAGAGTTTGTCTTTGCTCATCAGAGAGACCCAAACATTGGAAGACAACAGCAGGCTGGGAAGTGTCAAAGGAAGAAGGAAAAGGATGATTTTGGAAAAAAAAAAAAGAATTAAAAAGAGAATGGCTCAGGCACAGGTGGAAGGATAATTTGAAGGAGAGGAAAAGGAAACTTTCAGACTGAAAATAGCACAGAAAGAAATAAGAGTGCTGCTTGATACCACTTTAGATAGAGAAGCAGTGAAGAATAAGAAGAGGGAGAGCAGAATGCTTGGGGGTACATGGAGGAAAGACAGAATAGGGTGACAAGTAATTACAGACATGGAGAAAGCAAAAGAAGAGAATCTGGATCGTTGACTGCTAATGGTAGACATGTCTGCTTTCTCTTTGCCTCGTGGTGCTCGAATAATGCTTACAACACAGTGGCAGTGTTTCCAGAAATCATTAATTGGTTAAACTTTTAAACCTCGTTGTGACCAGTTTCATGCAGGAACTATTTACTTTCTAACAAACAACTGAAGCAAAACTTAGCAGAAGTTACCCCCTTGGAAACTTTAACACTGTCGCTTTAATGCAGTGAGTCATTATTAGAGAATCATCGCTCCTAATAGTGCAGGTAAACTACTGGTGGTCAGGCGAGCCACACAAGTTGGCGACAAAAGTTGTAAAAAAAATCTCAACAGATTAAAATCACCATCAGAGGAAAGAGAGCTAAAAGGTACGATGAACAGAAAAGTGTGGCGAAACAATAAAACGGCTGAAAGGGGAATGTCTGTTTATTAAATACTATGCTGTGTAAATTAATAAATACTAGTAGAACACTTGTTTACAAAATACAGAAGTATGAATAGATTGCTTTATATTTTTACACAAATGGGGAAGAAAATATCTGGGAGGACAGTAGGGCAGAGGTTTTTGTGGGTGTAATGTGAATGTAGCTAGAGAAAGAAAGGGTGGGGTGTTGGGGGGAGACTGCCGCCACTACTGCTGAGACTTATCAAAACAGCTCCTACATTCTTGCTCAATCACTCGGCCTCCCAGAGGACTAAACACTTCTACCAGTGTTTGTACTTAGGTAAACAGTGACAAGTGGGCTGTCAGGGGCCACCGTGGCCTTGCTATAGAGGCACTATACCAGGTTCTTCCCAGTTCTACTGAACTGCTGCCACTTCTCCAAGTTCCACAAATGACGCAAGAACACCCACATGTCGATAGCAAGGAAACAAATGTAGGCACAGATGCACACTGACATATGAAACACTTTTTTTCATAAGCATGTACACGCTATTGCCTCTTAGGCCAGTATGGTGGTTGTATTGCGATCCCTGGGGCCCCACAGTGGTGACAGGCAGCTGCTGGTCGAACACTATTATAGCCTAGACTAGTTTCCACTATGCCAACACTGACCCGCACTCACTATCATTTTTATAAATGCTATATTTATGCTTCACAAAAACACACATAGACATATTATCCAGTGTCCTGGTGGCCCCAAGGCCATGGATCCCCAGCACTGATTGCTGCTGCAAGAGTATTACACAGCAGGAAAAACTCCTGCCACATTAACTAAAGCTGGGATAACTGCCACAACCATCTAGAGACAAAAGGGAAAAAAATTATATTTGAGGCTACTCCCTAAGAAAATATGACTTTAATAGCCTTCGTTATTGCACATGCATATGCACTGCTACATTTCAAACTTATGTCTGGGTTTGATTTTTAATCTGAGTAAAAAAATGTAACAACAGGTAACTATTTTCCCCCAGTTAAGAGGCAAGTTTATCCTCAATCAAGGCTGAGCTTAAACGAATCAAACAGCACTCTCTGCCTAGCCTGGAGTATAAAACCTCACTGAGTAAGAAAAAATCATGTAAGAAACACAAGCAGTGATTTATACTTTTCCACCTCTAAAATTTTTCCAGAAACAAAACATTTTTTGTCATGTGTGTTAAGACTGACTCAGCTACTCATAACAATAAAATAACAATATTTGCACTTAAAATTGTAAATCAGCACCAGAATTATGTATACAACAATGGCTTAAATGGCATTTGTTACTGCATGACTCACAGCAGCTAGCTGAGAAAAGATGGGTGCTGGCAGGCTGTCATTAGGTCGCATATTAAAAAAGTAACACAACATTAAAGCTGGAACACTGATTCTGACAAAGGCAAAGTTCATGAGTGACTAAGCCAGTGCTATGTATGGACAGACATTCAACTGAATGAATGAGTGAATGAAATAATGGACCATTTCATGTGTTTTTTCCACCCGATTATGAAAAGAGGTTTGTCTGGATGAAAAAAAAACCAAAAACAGTGTAGATGAGCAGATGATTCCCATAACTCATATAAACTCTGAATTGACATAATAAAAAGTGTAACTGTGAGAAACTCCAACCTCAGTGGGGGAGCCAAAGTCTGCAGAAGGACTGCAGGTGCTGGTGTCAGGCAGGGCGGTGCCAGCGCTGCTGCGTACAGGGGAGGATGGAGCGGCACCGGCAGGCGGATCTGGGATGTTGGACGTCTGACGCAAAATGCCATGCCTCTGGAGACGAGCCCACGTTGAGCTCCAGCTGAGGAAGAGCTCATACAACAACTGAACCTGGAGGGTGAACCAAGCAGAGATAAACAGAGAACGTTAGTTTTGTATTTTGTAATTATGGTTGAAAACAATTATAAAGACAGTCTACCAGCGAAACAATTTTTGGTTTCTCTGTTTGGGGGGAAAAAACACTCATTTTGAATGGGAAGTGAGGACTGTTTATCACTATGTTGCATCATCCGCTTGTTTAACAGCACTTGTTTGGAAACTGAGAACATATTAAACACGTATCATTCAGTTTTCCCAATTAGCTTCTATACTCTGAAAAGTATTCTGTGCCAACTGAGTGCCTCAAAAGATAACCCTAACACACCACAAGTAGTCAAAACCAAATTCAAATGTATATTTTTTTTTGCCAAGGTCTGACTCAAACAGCTGCACTGGGGAGTTCTCATGTAGTTCTGACTTCTGAGGCCATTACCATGATTTGGCTTGGCAGCTTTGTTGTTATGTGACACTAAACCTAGTAAAAGCTGAGAGAGAAGGAAAGGGAGAAAGAGGAAATATTAGCCAGAAATGGACTTCTATCATTCTCATTCTTTCACTCTCTGACTTAACATACTTCTGTACTTGTCACTCAGAGAGGCCTCGTTTCTCAAAAATGATGTAAAACCTATGCGTTGGTGTTTCTGTTCGATGGGTCACACTTTGCGAGGCGCAGCATGCTTACACACGTGCTTCACTGTGCAATTTGTTATCCATAACAACAAAACTTCCAAAGAAACACCCTCAGAGGAAAGTTAAATTCTGTCATCAATTTCCTGCTAAAAACTCACCACGATTAGGAAAAACTGAAGGCTCTGCGTCAAGTGTTCTCAGCTATTTATCATGTGTTCGCATTGAAAAGAGCCTTAGCTTTAAACAACAACAAAGCCAAAAAAAAAAAAAGAGTGGAAAACATGAGACGAAAGCAGGGGAATGTGATGTGATGCTTTCGGTTATTCATGCATTCACTTGGTGCTTTTTAGGAGGAAAGAAGGGAGAAAAGCAACACGCTTTCACAGTGAGCTAATTTCTGGATTTCAAATGCTTCGCTTCTGCAGCCAGCTAAGCCCGCAGCCCCCACCACTGAGGGTCCCTTAAACTTAAAGGTGCACAGGCACATGAGCACGCATACGAAATAGACTCTGAGCACATTTTTACTCTCAGAGTCTCGCTCGCACACATGCTCTCCTGTTAGCGCACACATTGCAGGGAGGTCTTCCACAAATAATCATAAATCAAATTAGAAGCACCACAATACATTACAGCTGCACCATTTCAAACATGTCCAGGAAGAGCTGCTACGCCGATTCAGCCGCTGTCCAGGGACAGGGCCAACAGCTGTTTGCCATACCCAACCAAACTGCACTGCCGGCAGGGGAGGTACGGCACCGTGCTCCCTTCTCTGAGAGTTGGGGCCTGGAACTCCAATCAAGCACAACAAGGCCTACTGCACTCAGTAGCAGATGTGGAAGAAAAGACTGAAGACTGCTGAGCAAAGGGGAAAAAAAAGGGAAAATGTGTGCACAGTGAGATCAACACGAAAATGAATGACAGGGTTGTTACGTGACCTCTGTATTAGCATCTGGGATAAAGACTTGTCCTTAATTTTACGATGAAACCTAAGCAGAGCTTGAACTCCTTTCCATCCACCCTTTCATCATTGATCTTCATTCTTCATCTCCTACCTTCCCTCTGTTATTTACCCTGTCCTATGTCAATTTGCTGCTGCTGATACTTCTGCTTAGCAGGGTTAGACAGTTTAGCTCAGCTACTGCTATTAGGGTAGGTTGGGCCATGAAAAACATGCACACACACACACGCTTACATGAGCTTATAATACAGATGCAACATTTCATGAGTTGGGGAACATTTGGAGGCCTGGATTCTCCAAAGGCCTGTCATCTGCAGATCAGGAGGCCTGTTAGGGTGCAGTACTACAAACTGGAGACTGAACAGAGGCTTCCAACAGTCATTCATAAAAACACACAGATGGAGAGGGACAGGACAGCATGCAGATGGCGAGTGTTTGTATCCTTTTATCTAGGAGCAGTTTATAGAGAAACTTCACAAAAATGACATATTGTTGAGTATGTGTGGTAACTCTTGTGTACACGGGAACAGGTGTGTGTATGTGTGCATATCTGTTCATTGAAATGCTGTACAGTTATGTGCCAAAGGTTAAAGCAAACAGTTGCTGTGTGTACGCTCGTTCCAAGGTGGTCCTGATAATGTTAAAGCACAACTAGTAACCCCAACTTTCAGACAGCCAGTCAGTCAGTTTGTTGAAGTAATATGGAGACGTTTAACTCCTCCTGTCCAGACTAAAAGGCATACAAGTGTCATATGGACTGCATTGGTTTCTCATTGCTCACACTTTTGCGGACGTGGTTGAATCTATATACCTGCACAATCCAAAATTCATTAGGAAATTTGCATCTTCACGTGTACTGTCACAGTCACAGATAAAAATACAAAATACGACTACGATACTAGTTGCTACCTGTGAAAACGCACCACGGTGTTTGCTTGAAGGCTCGACTGTTTCACCACACTGTCTAAAAATACTTTTGTTAGTGCTATGAAGTAATCCATCATGTAATGGAAATGGAAAATCTGACTTAATGTGACAAACATGCAGCCGAGTAGCCGTGGGGAAATTTAAGGGGCCAAATTTGTTGCTTCTATTTGTTTACTTTAAATGTATTAATATCTCAAAATCAGCGCTGTGATAATTTATGTTTTGAAACGGCAGATGTAATTTTACCCCCAAAATCCAACAATCATTGTACTTATTGTACAGTAACTGTGCAGCATTCTGACAACTCCATATATATTCCCCCAGACGGCAACGCTAATTAGAAAGACGATCAAGTAGTGTGAGGTCTCTTTTGTTCTAGCGAGGGTGGGGTTGCTCTGGCAGCAGTTCTTAAAAAGCTGCAGTGAGACTTGAAACTGCATTAGCTTATTACCCCCCTCAAGTCAGAAATTTTGCACAGAAGAGGGAGGTGAGCAGATGGGACAACAGAGCAAAGGAATTACGATTTTTTTTTTATTATAATGGCATCCAAAAACTAATAATGACTCATCATATAATCACAATAAGCCTCCCCGGCTTTGCCAGACACCAGCAGCATACTTGACGGGGAGACCAGAGAAGCAAGAAAAGAAACTTTCCCTCAGTAAAGTTCTTCTCATCTCTGGGAAACTTTTCACCGCAAGCAGATTAAGGCCTTTAATTCGTTTCTGGTACCAATTCCCCTCAATATCACCATGGCTCATCACTGTGGTCGAAGACATTTAACAGTGTGACCGCTCTAAAGGTTGACCCAATTAAGTGTTTACAGAGGAACTTAATTCAATACAGCTAATTCAATTGTGAAAAAACAAAACATGTGTAATGGTACATGTAGATGTGATTCTAAGAGAGAAATGAAAAACAACACAGGGACCTAACTGGGAGACAAACATGTTCCGTTTGCAGTACGTCCGTATTCATCACAGTCTCACTAAAACATAATAACATGCTGTAAAACAATGATGGTGAGTACTGCAATCCCTTACTCTTCTTGACTGAGACCTCAAAATGTTTTACCAAAACAAACAAGGCAACACTCTCATGTTTACACTTCCATTTTCATGAAAATTATACGAGTTCAGAAGATGAGGCAGTTTGTTTACTGGACTCAATCTATATCAGAAAATCATGCGGAGGCAGGATCTTCTTGCCAGGGTTTGTGCGTTCATATTTCAGGAAAGTTTACAAGGGGATGATTTGTATAAATATACATGTAATTCTAATGACTACTTTGTGACTGCAAAGACTGTCTGACTGACCTGAGGGTTGGAGCACTTGACATGGACGGGCTGTAGATCAACATGGAGGCACACTACAAAGGAGTGCCTTGCTTCAGCAGAGCTCTGCAGCTTATGGGATGTGACAGCTAGTGTGGAAGTGCAGCCCATCGGCTCCAACAGGCTCAGGCTTTGCTGCTGCCCCAACAATGTGTATATGCTGAACTGACTCAGGCTGATCGTCCATGGGAAGGCATCACCTGGAGTTAGACATAAAGAAAAAGCAAATGATATATGAAAACAAGTACGTATATTGCAAATGGCAAAGAGATGCAAGGATGACAGACATTATGTGACGTGAGGGCAAAGAGATAAACACTCACTATGGTCTCAGGAAAAATATGTGATTCTGTGTTATCCCATTTAACCTAGGTGTTTCTGATTTGTACATATTGTTCTCCATAAGACACGAATAGACCATCTTTCTACAAATCTGCCATATTGTTTATGCCATATGAAAGGCAACAGTTTTATCCAATATACACGTGTCACACCATAGCACAGAATTCGGCATATTTTGGTCTCTAGAGGTAAGAAGGATTGTGCTGTGTTCCCTTTTTGAGAGAATCTGTCACTTAGATTTATTCGCTGAATATAAATTTGCTAATGTTTCCTCAGTCTAACCACGTCTATTTTCAATATTTGTATAGTTTAAAACTAGTATGAATCATAAGCTATGAGCTAAGGTCTAGCTTGGACTTCTTACAGGAAGAAGCAGCTACTTTTTGCTGTTCCCTGGTCACGAGGGCTCACCACAGCGGGTAGCTCCGTATGTTTCATTTGGCAGAGTGATTTTTTGCTGTACGCTCTTCCTGACACAACCCTAAAAATGATTTATGGCTCCAGCTGGAATTGAACCAGCAACTTTGCCAAATAAATGTGTAAACCACTTCACCACGAGGTCATCACCTGGTATATCGTGCCACTTAAACTTTGCATGTGGAATGCTGTGGATTGGTAACAGCATAAATATATATAACAAAAATGAGAAGCTTGTATTATTTTATTATTTGCAGTTTACGCCACGGTATAACGAATGATGTTTCCAAATTCTCAGTCAGAATTTGAATCCAGAACCCCTAAACTTGGATTTCACACTCAGAAAGTCGGAGCACCCACACCCATCCCGAGTTAACAATCCAAGATGGTGGCAGTAAAAGTAAAAAGAGGTAAAACTGTAAACTGTATTTGTGACTCAACTAAATAAGCAGAGCACTGACCGGGCTTTATCTTTGAATGCAGCACTGTTTTTAAGGACCCATAATCGAGTATTATATTGTATAGCTAGTGATGTATGAATCGCTCTACCTTGCAAAGAACCAAAACAAATCCTGTTTTTCCTCGCTTTTCTTGGAACAAGCTTACTCAGGAGTGATGTCATTCCCAAGTTCTGAAGTACCTGGAACGTGGGGGCCTTCTTCTCATTTTTCTTCCTTTTTGTTAAAATCCAGCGAGGGCAGCTTTGCCAGATCTTGACAGAGTCTGATTCTAAGATACCTTTAGGAACCCAATTATTTAAATTGTCCACCATATATGGGATCCACAAAATAGACAGTGGTGTGGCTTGAGTAAAAACATTTTTCCAGCACATGAAAAAAAACTTGGACATTACATAACCTTTTACTATTGTGAAATGGAAAACCTGAGAAAAGGAATACTGAATAGTTATTTCATCTATAATTGATTACGCCACATCCATTAACCAGATACACAAACACAGCGTAAATTGAGGCCTAATATTAAATCTGTGAGTCTGAAACAGCATGCAGCACTGGGAGTGCTTGAACCAATGAACTTGCTGACCCTGGAAGTACCATCTTACAGGGATGAGGAACAGGTTCATTATCACAGGGCCACAAAGAGCACTTTTACCAATACGCCCTTGGCAGGCTGCTTTGATCCCGAGCATTGAATATGAGGGATGAAGACCATTTCAAAGAGTAGGAATGAATTACTAAAAGCATGGGTTGTTAATTTTCACTGCAACATTGACAAGGCAGCTGATGTCACTGTTTTTGCTGTCGTTTTTCTTTCTCCTCTGTTTTTTTACAACTGCATGCCCAATGCTGATGTCATTAAAAAGTTTGGAGAAAAGAAGTGTGCCCCCCTTTTTTCTCCTCCTGAAGAGAAAACATTGCTCAACCATCTAAGTGTTGCTTGTGTCAACTCCACCAGGTGTGCACACCACATGTGCACGATCTATCTCTCAAAGTCGCGCTACTTAAGTTTGTTTGTCTTTTGTCATGGTAAATGAGTAGCAGTGGGTCAAAGGTTTGCTCAGTGTTGAAAAGACTCTAATGATGATGAATTGACATTATATATGCTATTACTATTGTGAAATCATACATTTTAATTATTAATAAAAATTAAATGAGTTATTAAGTCATATTTTCTTTCTCACTAAGTGGGATTAAATTCCCAAGATTTCCAATTTTAGCTTATGCATCTATCACCACCAGTGTTTCTAATTTCAGCTTTGAAATCACTCTTTTTGACATCACTGTGTATCTGGGTGTATGTCCCAGAGTATTTCAATAATTCTAATGAAAGTTTAGATTTCATTAGATGTGGTATGAAAACCTACCTTCTTCCAAGATGGGCTTTGAGACCACAAAGGGGAGCTCCTGTAGTGGTTCCATGTACTTATGCCCAGCACTGAGGATACTAATCTGAGGCAGGCAAACTACCAGAGTCCCAGGCATGTTGGTCTGGTTGTGGTACCAGCTACGCACAGTGCCGGGAATGTCGCCACAGATGATAGTGCTCGGAGAAGGGAGGCTGTCATTGGGGAGGAATACACAGCAGGGCTGCAGCTCCAACTTGAAAAAAGGCAGAAAAAAGAGGGGAACATTAATCATGTTAGCCAATTCAGCCTCACCCATCAGTAAACAAGCACCTGTCTTATGCCATCCAAGTGCACAAAAGTTCAGTTTTTTTGCCAGTATTACAGAACTTGGACTGTGATGGAAAGAATAGAAGAAAAAAAAATTGTGCAACATTCCGGGTGTTGCTGGAAAAGCCTGAACATGGTGAACAATACTTTCCTTGGTTTAAAAAAGAAAAAAACCCTACATTTGGTCACACACACTAAACCGTCTTACAAAATGCACATTACATACATTACATTACATATTTCTGAGCATCCATTTAAAACCACTGTGATTTTCTGAAACAGAAAAACAAAAAACTTTGAGGTTTCGTCAGTTAAATACTAAAGTCTTTTTAAAAAGCACTGGAGATCAGTCCCAGCTGTACAATGTCCCAAATAATACATAAATAAATAAATAAACAAATCAAATAAAAATCAAAAGCCTTTAGATGAGTAAGCAGTAGCCGGCAAGAGTGCAAGCAACAACTTTGAGCAACAATATTGCTTTGTGTTTTTCCATTTACTAGCCTAGTTAATGAAAAGCAAAGGGGTGCAGGGTCCAGGGGGCAGACAGCAGGTGTTGCCAGATACTTGTGTGTGGATGTGTGCTCACTTCTGTCAGAGAGACTACTTCTACTTATTTTTAGTCTCACTTATTAGAGAGGTGGATACTCTATGAGCCCTCTGGTTTCATGAGCAAGTTATACTGTAAGATATGTTTGGCATATCTTAACACGTTACGCACACCATCAAAATTTGCATATGCACTTGTATGATCTTTGGCTATAACTACACGGGCCTGGAAACCATCTCCAAGTTTTCATGGGAAGTGAAAGAGAAGGCGAGACAGAGAAAAAGACTTTGAAAGCAGGATCAAGAGGAGGAGAGTGAGACACTGAGAAAGAGAGAGAAGTACAGATATGGTTACACTTTCATCATACTCTGCTTCCTCTTTTGATTATTCTTTAAAGGGTGGTTTGAAATGGGAACGCTTTTGCAGTGACACATAAGCTTTGGCCTTTTTAAGAGCTGGCACGCAGAGAAAAAAAAAATCACCGACACTGCCTGGGCTGTTGCAGATCTAAGCAGGGTTAAGCTGTAAAGCAGGCTGACATACGGAAAGTGCCGGCTTTAATACCATGACTCGGGCCTGCACTTTGACGACGGTGCCTGAGGCTAATGCTATCCTGCTGGACATCTTGAATATATATATATATATATATATATATATATATATATATATATATATATATATATATATATATATATATATATATATATATATATAAACAGATATGTGCCAAAGTCCTCAACCATCAAATATCGTCAGAACAACGGTACTGGCTGATGGGTGTGTTGGTATAAGGAACACGAGGAAACAGAAAAAATAAGAGCAATGGCTTCAGTTACCTATACTGTAATGTAAACAAAAAAGCATTACAGCAAAGTTTATTATAATAACTAGAATCCAGAGAATGAGTTTGTTTTAATCACCGTGTGATAGAAAAAATGAAATCACTGAGTTCACATCATGTGACAGTTTGATTAAGCACCTGGATGATCTCAGGGCTAATTTAATGTAAAACGAAGCTCAATTATAATTCAAAGGGATTTTGTATATCATATTTCTGAGTAAGTACACAATAGTACAATATCATAGTAATTATCGATATAAACATTTTACTTATTATTTACTTTTTTAAAACTGCCATCTAGACACAGACTGTAAATAACTATTACAGAACCACGCTGTGCCTGATGAGTGACCGAATCTGTCACCATATATCACCTTCTAGGAATTAAAGTTTTACACATAATCAGAGAAAAATATTATGAACATAAATCATTATAGGTTCAGTGAAATTAAAAACCAATGGAAATCTGTTTGTGTTTTTGAGAGGAAACATCTGTATCAACCTCTTTAGTATAGAATTGTGGGAATTTTATGTAATAAAAATGATTAAGCAGGTGATTTTTGTTCATTTAAAAAGGGTAGTTGTGACTATTACAGGGTAGAAAACACAGGCACCTATCTGTTACAGTGAATGTGAACAAATAACACAGCACCTTATAATGGTGTTTGCTCATGATTTTAAAGTGCTTATGATGGAACACAACGATGATGTCAGGTGTACGACAGTCATAGTCTTGCCACATTACACAGAAATATACTAACAATAAACAGATAATATCTCACAGATGACGACAGAGGGCAGTCAGACAATTGACTTTCTAGATGTTTATACATAAAGGCACACAATGTTTCAAGGAGCAGAGTATGTAATGGAAAAGAAAATGGCACAACAATCCTAAATCTGGGCGATACAAAACGAATCTTTGGTTGGCTCTTTTCTCCTTTCATTCCCTTTTGATGACAGTTATTAAAAGCCACAAACACAGAGAAACAAACATGTTGTATTTACCAATGGCAACAGTACACAACAGTACAAGTCCATAGGGGGACAGTGATTAAAGCAAAATAGCTTTTTTTCATGAGTGGAGGAGGTTTGGATCTAAAGAGCATTTGATGCTCTGGTGACCAGTGAGGACTTGTTGAGGAATCCCAGTTGCCCGAAAGTGGATGACAGCACAAAAGAGCAAATATTACTATGCCAAAAGAAAACAGTTGTACTGGTTGGTAGATGTCTTGTGAGTTCAAGTACAATCTTTTAATAATCCACACTTATTCTGGGTCACAGCGCTGTCAGGTGTTCAATCTGCATCCAAGACAAATTGGGCAAACATCTCCAGTAAGATCAAAATATAACAAGAACTGCTAAAGCTGCTCTAAATCTGTTCTTTTTAATAATATAAAATACTTGGTACTGTTTTAGCATATCAAACTTTGATGCCAAACAATTTTTGCTGAAATGGCCTTAAAATGTCAGCGAACATATTGGAAAAGAATCGTAAATGCCCGTCCTTGTCACCATCCTGTTACGACAGTGTCACGTTATTAGGAACGTGAACTCAGAACTGAACGGCAATCCTCCACCCAGTTCTCTGTGCTACTGTTAATAGCAGGTCACCCTGGTCACCTCGCAGACCTTTCCAAAGCCCCCCATCTGTGGTCTAATGCTTGAGCTGTGACTCATACACACACACACACAGGGAGACAGACATACAGTATCCAAACAAAGACGACAGGGGCAACAAAGGGCAAGAAAAGGGAGCACTGGAACTGCTGAGCAGTGCTGACAGATCCAAGAGAGAAATAGTCTGAGGTCAGAATGTCCCATATGCATCATTGCTTTTATGACTGCCAAAACCACTGACAGCATCTCTTCCCTCTGACCAACTCTACAGCCCTCTATCCCTCCATCACCCCAACCTCCCATGCCTCTGTCCTTTTGTCCCTCTCACTGCTGAGCATGCATTGATTCAAGGTGGAAAATCTGCGTTGAGATGTGAGAGGAGAATCGTGGTGTTCATGGTTATGGTTGACATGGCAACAGACACACAAAAAATGTTGCCCGTAATCACAGGTCAAAGTGGAAAGTGAGAGCATGTATGTGTTTTATGTCTCAACCTCAGGTGTAAAAGTGCAGTTGAGGTTGTGCAGGGTCGTGTTTGGTATTCCACACAATTGTGTTTAACAGCTCTGTAACAGGCTAATAAACACAGCACTGGAAGCAGTTAGTGTGTGCGACAATGTCCCCCTCCCACGAGCTGAGGGCCAGGCCAAGTTCATGTATGTTTGTGTGTGTGAGAGAGAGACTTGCACAATGTCCTGTGACAGGAGGAAACTGACAGGAATACCAGGCTGACCTAAAACTCATTATGTTCCGTCACATGCTTGGGTGGCAGCGGGCCACATTTTCACTACTCACCAGCCAGTCACAAGGCTCGGCAAACTAAATTATATTTTTATCCTAAATAGGATAGTGGAAATTTATTTTCTGTTAGTGTAGACCCGTGGAAAGGCGGTGTTTCCAAATGCAGCTAAAGGAAAATTCTGAAATGAATTTAAAAATAGAAATGGGCACAAATAATATGTGAAAGCCAGAGGCATAATTGCAGTGTGGAATATCTGTTACACAACTTTACCCTACTGGGTTTAAGGGTAATGTGGAATAAAACTGCAGCAAAAACAAGACAGATAGCCCCTGGAAATGACTCGGGCACAACAAATAATAAAGTGTATGACCTATGCTTCAACAGCCATGTAGTTTATACATTTATTTCTCATTATTACATGGATAAATAGGGCTGACAGTGTTTGAAAGGGATTAAAATTCATATTCATATTCAAGTTGGGCCAAAGTTCAGAATGGCAGATGGCTTCATACAATATCTGTATTATTACAGAAGATTCAGTGGGGAAAAGCGAAATCAAAGATGCATAATTATCCGTTCCTTTTGTCCAATGACATCATGTCCTGTCAAAGTGAAACAAAATCTTTCAACATAACAAATGGAGTTAACGCTCAGCAACCTGGGACCATACTTTAGTTACCTACTGCCTCCAATAACAGATTCAGTCAGGAGAATAACACTGACGGACAATTTGAGTATCTGTGTGTGCGTGTTCAGGGGCCACGGATCACGTGGATCACTTGCAACACATTCATAAACTTTTTTTTATTAATGTGAAAAAAACACTTTTCAATTTCGACCAGGAAATCTCAGTTAAACAAGAAACGAGACTGAAGCCAATCAACTCCTTATGAGGCTGCACGTGCAGGGATTTTACTGTGAAAACATGCTCAAATGACACACTTAAACATTTGCAGAAGCATACACTGTGTGCTTGCATGTTCTCTTGCAAAACTGAACACGTACACAATCATAGATCACATCCCCCCTGCTAGCTGCAGACAGCAGTTACTTAAAGAAAAGATTCATAATGAAAAGCGGTTTAAGAGAAAAAAAATGCCAAAAATAAAAAATAATTCACAACAGCAGTCAGCTCAAGGTGTTTGATTTTTGTAAGGTTCAGACCTTGCAATATTAAAGTGAAACCCCCAACAATCAAACCTACAAGGAAAAACTTGGTGGGGTGCAATGAACACGAAAAGACTGCTGGCACAAGCAGGAAAATAATAGAGAAAATGAGAGCATAGAGAGACCACAAACAGGACATGACCCAAACTGGGAGCTGGTTCGAGAGGAGAGGGCCCTGTTAGCTACAGCGAATGCCTCCCATTCTACTTCTGGAATCTCCAAGCAAGCCTGCTTATGAGAGGGAAGTGCTCTACTGGGATAAGATTATACTCTGAAGTTGTCAGGATGGACCCGGTCATCAGTTGAGCTCTGGTCTCAATAGGGAGCCAATGAAAAGATGATATTTCTGTTCAGTTCACCAGAATGGCTGCTGCTCCTTGCAAGCTTGCCCTGATGGTAAATTCTCCACAAAAAATAGTGCATAAGATTGCCTCTTTTTACATACGTACACCAGCGCAGACACTGCTTTGTGAATCTGACACAGAGAAAAAGACTGCATTTGTTACTTGTGCTCACACAGATGAATTTGTCTCATGTCTCAGCACATCTCTGATATGCAACAAAATTCGCTCTCTGTCATTCAGTAATGAGACTGAGTGGGTTGACAGGGAACAAAGCTAGCTGAAAATAATGTGGGGACGTGTCATCTTGAATGATCTTCATGAAACTAGCAGTTAAAGGTTGTTCAAGTCTCAGTATGGATGCCAACAAACAAGATTCAGTAAAAAAGCCCCAGAGAGTTTGAATCTTTGAGTGACAGCCTGGTTATTTATTAGGTGACCAGCGCTTATCCATAGATTTAGGTACTGAGCCCTTCCTCTCAGCCCTCTAAATGAGCAAGGATCTGCTTACACTTTGATCTACAATACACAACCATAATTAAATGTAGGTTCTGGGCTGGGAGGCCACATGCAGTCAAGAGTAAATACTACTAGAAAAAAGACAAAAAGCTAAAAACATTAAAAAAGGGGAAGTATATCCATTTTGAAGTTATTTTGATTAAATTTTAAGATGCCCAAATACATTTTTCCCTTTGTTTCTTTTCTCTGGCACCAGATCACAGAGTTCTAAAAATGGGGTCTTCTTCGTGGGTTGTGTGTTTGTGTGTGTCAAGCTCTGCTCAGTTTTATTCCCGATCACTTCTCCGCACCATCAGATAGGGTTCAGAATACAGCCACATGTGCCGACCCTGTTTCAAATCTTTGGGTCTTAATACCCCTGAAAAGCATCCCTGACTTCATGCTCTTCTGAGCAGCAGTGGGAGTGCATGATCTGTCTTGTGTCGTACTTCTCCCTTGAGTCTTTGTGAGGATGGTTTATCTGGTTCCAGCAGAGCAGGTTCTAATAGAGAGGAAGCTGAGGGCCAAACACACTCAAGCTTTAAAAGGCTGAGGCCATGTGGAAATGGCCTATATAACCACAGGAGGCTCTTAGGATCTGCCGGGCCTCGCCAGTAAATGACAGAACAGTGAGTTAGATTGAGGACAGCCCGTCTACTCTTAAGACCAACTTAGAAGTGCAGCAGACAGTATATTACTCACCAATAATCATTCATAGACACAGCTTTATGTTTCAATCATGAACTGACAGATTATAGGAACGAGAGATCGGCCTTGTCCAAAAGAGGGATTCAAAATTTTAGCACTCATGACAAAACAAAGCAAAAATACATTGCTACTGTTTACCCTCAGTATTTAAAAATGGAGATAAGATGTTAGAAAACTGAACTGCTCCATTGTATGAATGGGTTAGCTGTCTGAATCACATCTGAATCTGAATCTTTACACATATGCAGCACAGCAGTCATGCAACAGAGTACTTGCAAGAACTACAAGCAATTACTGTCACCCTCACCTAACTCGACCCAGGCAATGAAATACGTGTGATATCAGTCCTGCGGCGCTGTACAAATCCGCTCTTAGGCTTATTGTTTTCATATCACTGTAGGGAAGAGAAACTTGGATGCCCTAACTCTGTACAGACCTTAGCAGAGCACAGACTTTGGAGGTCAAGATCACCCCTCTGTAGAGAGACCCACAACATGTGAAGGCCGCACGCGCACACACTTGCACATTTAAACACGTACGTACCGACAGATTTTTCCCTCTATTTTTCTACACACAATAATAAAGCCACGACACACAGGAAATCACCCAGAGATAGAGGAGAGGAAATTAGAAACACCCTCTCAGCATCCCCAATGAAAACATTTGCAACTCTGGAGCAGAAAAATCTCAGTGGAAGGATCGGCAGCAAACGGAAAACACATCCCTTTGTTTTAAAAACCTGATACCTCTCCAAATGTAATCTTCCTGTGCCTGCACCAGACGGGACACTGTGTTTCCTAAGTGGCCGGTCAGATGAACAGAAGGTCCTCAGAGCACAGAGCCCACTACCCCACCCACCCACTCTTAACCTTCTGCTCCCCTTCCTTCTTCACATCTTCCTGCATTTTCTGTTTGCTATAAACCAAAACAAACAAACAAATCAAAACCCCAAAACAATAGTCAAAAAGTGGGTGTTATAATACAAACTGTATCGTTAACATTTTAACATGATTAATGTGTGTACCTGAAGATTCCACTACGCAGATGTATCTTGCGGTACATGGATAGAGATAGAAGTTTTGGTTGGAAACCTCAGAGAGCAGATTTATTTCCTGATCTTCTTGAGAAAAACATTTAAGCATGATTCCTTTTGACACCAGATAGGCTGTGTCTCACCCACATGCCACCACAAGCAATAAGATCGTGGGCTGGCACCGCACAACGGGCTAGGCAGCCAGCCATCTATGTGGCCCTGCATTCCTCTCTTCCAACACTGCTTACAGAAGCTGACAAGCTCTGGAGGTCTCCCTGGCCGAGGTGGAAATCTGCAAAAATAAACGCTTTAGGTGACATGAAGGCTTTGTTTGTTTCTGCTAGCTCAGCTGTTTGTGTTAGCGCGGTGGGTTAATTGCGACTTTGATCGCTGCGTTTATTGATCCAACAGTGGCCTTAGGAGCGCGGCTGGCCTGGCTCGCCTCACCTACTCCCACCCATAATCTCAAACAATCACCCCTCCACCACCTCAGCATGGTGAGCCAGTACAGATGGGGCTGAACATGGTTCTCCATTGGCAGAATGCTAGCAGTTTGCATGGAGCTACAAACAGTCCATCTACCTGCAGAAAGCATCTGTTGCCAGATGGAGGCAGTGTCCAAAGTATGTGGTAGAACCGGCCCGCATGTACTGCATGGACCCAGTAGGTTAAAAACCATTTTCTGCAGTGAAATACCGACACAAAAGGACAACTGTGGCACCTCCAAAAAAGCACAAGTGGGACCCTGTCAAATTAAGTCTGAATACATCGCTGATGTTTGGCTGAGCACCAAGGATGGGCTAGATTGTTCTAGGTGAGAGAGACTGCCTAAAGGTTAGAGTATAAGTGATGCAAGATTCATGGAATAACTGACAGCTTAGAGCAAAGTCCTCAGATATAAACACGGGTTGACTAAAGTTTGGCCAAAAGCAAGCTTGGCTTGGTTTATCTATAGTGGTGATGGTGTGGCCAGACAATTTTGCCTTTGGCTAACTGAAGAGAGTCAAGGTGGCTGTGATAATGTTATGCAGTATGTAATACAGGCCAAGTTGGATCAAATGGTGATGGACTGCAGATGAAAAGAGGATTCAACGGCTAACTCTGGCAGATTTTCACCACTACTGATTTATACAGTGTGACCCAGTGAAGCAGGCCAAACCGGGCTGTTCTAAACCCCAACTGATCTGATTCGACCTGTGTTTGGCACGGCTTCCTTCATTGTCCCAAGACAAAGGGTGGATGTGTGCTCCATCAATTTAACCCGATTCCCGTCCAAACTAGCTTTCCAAGACACATTCAGAAGATCAGGGCATAAACTGCACATCATTTTTCTATGACAATTTTAAAACATCCCAATTCTGTCAGCAATTGCAGCTCCTGTGGCAAATCTGTACTCGCTGTAGTGTATCAGGAGGGTTTTTTCAATCAAAATCAGTTCCAAGTCTCTAAACTGCTGAGATTCAAGAGGCTAAAAACACAGGAGAATCTCAGTAAGCGCTTTTCCAGTACAGTCCGGTGAGAGGGTCAAATATGTGAGTGCGTCTATAATGGCTCTGAGGTCATTAGTGTATTGACACAGCGGCAGATGATGGAATGGGATTCTGGCCACACATGCACATTAACACACACTCGTCAAGATGTGAACGTGTGCATACATACACCCACGCACAGTGTTCTCACTGGGTAAACAGCCAATGACATCTACTTTTGTATTGTGGGCTCTTGATTTAGATCAGGCGATACTTTCTTTTTGTATTTCTTACATATTCACTAACTACCTCACCCTGTGCCGCTTTCCGTCCTTCTCTCGTTCTTTATTCTTTTGCTGTCATCCTCAAATCGCTGAACAGTCTTGCGGAGACTTAATGTTAGAAGAGACCCCTTCTGTCCTTAGCATTAACCTCCCTCTCTGTTTGCACTCAGCCAATCAGCACTTAAACAATCAGGAACTGCAAGCAATTATAGCAGGCTATTCATTTTCATATACTGTTCATATGCTGAAACACACCAATTCATTTTCTATTACATCGCGGACTCTCATATGTAAAATATGTGTACCTCATTCATAATGTGTGCACGTATTATTTAAATGCTAATAAATGTGAAATATATTATTTGACATATTATCATATTGTTTGACACCAAATACTCTAAGGAGTGTGTGGGTAGGTTTCGTGTGTGAGGTGATAACAGGTTAGTTAAATTGTTTCTTTTTTGCTTTGTTTTTTTAAGCACATCCGTTTTAAACAATCTCATTGCAAAACTATAACATTTATTTTTTGCACTCAGATTTATCATGCTAAATGTTAGTATATGGATTTAGACTTACTGTATAATAGAAGCCTGAATTATTTTTTAGTATGCCATATCTACCAAATTGCTTATGATTAAGATGAGCCAGCATCTCTCAGGATTTGTAAGATGACTGTCAAGTTTAAAAGCTAACAATTTATCTCCCCAATACTGAAAGAAACATGGTGTTTAAAGTGGCCCAAAATTAAAGCTGTAATTACAAATCACTTGGAAATTGTGGGTTCTGACAGACAGGGAGGATGAGGTGTTGAATGGAAGGATGATAGGATGAAGGGAGGGGGCAGAGGATGAAGTAATGTGCCTGCACAAAGCACTCAATCCGGGGGTCAGATCCTGTTCATGGAAACCATCTGGCCAGCTTAATCTGAGCCACACCAAATCCAGTGCACATGATTCTCCTTTCTGTATATCTCTCACTTTCCTCCTGCCTTCAACCTCAGCTTCTTCCCATTTTTATCCAGTATTCTTCCCAGCTTCCTACACCTCTCTCTCCTTTCCACCGCTTTACCTTTTTTACCCCACTGCTTTTTTCCCTCTTTTTCTTTCTCAAAAAGTATCCTACTCATTAATGCATGGCAGCTGCAGGGAGCAGTGTTACTTCATTTTTCCATGGCAACGGTCTCTCTGTTTCAGCAGATCCCATTTCAGTTTTGGTAACAACGTGCTCTGTTGCCAGTGCTGAACACATTCATGTGTTAAATAGAAGGAATCATTTTAAAATTCCTGAAATAGAATCACCATCCTGATCACTTGCAATTATTATCAGAGCCAAAAAAGAACATGGGTGTCCTCAGGAGAATAGGGTGGAGAAGGGGAGATGGCTGGATGAAAAGTGCTACGGCTGAGCAGTGGGGGAGAAGAGTAGAAAACAAGAGGGAGAGTAAACAGAGCTCGGGAGATGTGGTAAATAGCAATGACCAGAAGCACAAGAAGAAAGAAAAGCTGTGGGTGAAAGCTCCAAGGATGAGTGCAGGAGCCACTCATAGACATTTCACATTGCTCCAGCCTACGTAACATTTACAACAGCGCCCAATGTCAAATGACTATTTAAAAAAATAATAGAAAAACATATTACATTACCAAAAAACAAAGCATGCACAATTAGGATGATGTGCGCTGGACAGAACACTCTGAGTCCATCATGCATGTTGCAGTGGACACTGGCTCTGTTGCTCTAAGCGAGTGAAAGACTGAGACCTCTGTTCATCCAAGAGGTAATTAGCATAGGTAATGTGTAAACTCCATTTGTCTACGAGCCAGCAAGCTTTTCTGTTTTCAATATCAGCTGCCTGACTTTGTCACGGACAGTCTCTTTACTTTTTTGATGGTGCTTTAATTATTTATGAATAATGACTTGGATATTTTCATTGTATGTGTCATCTATTATTCCTAAACAGGTAAGACTCTTACAAACTGAGATAGCTAGGACTGCACATAATTTAAATCGAAGAGATATCACAGGTTAGAGTGTGGCAATATGAGGGCTCGGATTCAGATAAGCTGTGTTTAGGAATGTATGTTAACATAGTTTGTTGGTCCTATTAAAAAAGGCAAATATGGTGAAAAGAGTGACTTTAGAGCATAATGATTGATTAATAATGATTAATTACTGTACTGATGGCATCTCCAGACATTTTCACTTTATGCATCAATATTTTTGAATCTCATTCCTATTAAAATGAAAACACTTCCAGTCAGTCGCTGTGCATTTGTAAGATGAAAAATAATGCCACAGCAACAAAGCATCATCACCACATTTCAGACAAGTGCTATGGATTAAAAAAAAAAGAGTGGTTTACACTATCACTAGCTATCACATCTTTATGTTCTGTTTAAACAGTCTTAAGTGGTCTCAGAAGCTAAGGAATAATAAATACTTTGGTAACTTTGTATCCCCCAGTCTCATTAACCCAACCTTTTTTCTGTCCTTCCTGCTCCTCTCTCTTCTGTAAAAGTCAGAAAGAAAGCCCTGCATGTTAAATTGGGCACATGTGCAGCAGAAGTGTGAGCCATTAGGTATTCTGTTTACACCACACTAAAATAAATGGAGTGGTTCAAGTTTGGGGATATCCAAGACCTGGGGTACCAGCTGTTGGGGTTTTCGGTTTGGTTCGCTTCCACTCCCATGTCAACAGGACAGAGTGTTTCCTAATTACTGCTGCAGTATGTGGTGTGGTCCCAGTCACACAGCCGAAGGGGACAGAGGAAAGTGGAGGCAATGACGGGCTCAGCAAACTATTAGTGGGTTGAGTTAACTCTTGTGAAAGTACTGTAAACAGCTCAATGTACTGACATGGGACGCCGGTTCTGGAGAATTATTTCAATTCACATGCTCTCTTTCTGTCTGAATGACATCAGATTGTGTGGTCCAAGCAATAGGAATTAAAATAATTTGAGAAGGGTTGTTTCATTTATGCCTCAATAGTTATTGTTTACATGCTCATAGAAACTCACCTTAAAGCCCTACTCAATTTAAGGAATGATTCAGCTGTGACTAAACCCTGAAACTAAATAGCCACATTGCCCACAATGAATAAGCCCACTGACAGAAAACCCTGCTGCACCTGTGATGACTTACATGCACCCACAACAGTATAACTATTACTACATGCAAAAATTGAATCTTGTTCATTTATGATGCCCGTTGTGACATATGCTTGCTGACAGTTAAATGTAACCATAACTTTGAGAGCTAGTAAGAGGAAACACTAATCTTTTAACAGTAATGTACAGTGGGGCAAAAAAGTATTTAGTCAGCCACCGATTGTGCAAGTTCCCCCACCTAAAATGATGACAGAGGTCAGTAATTTGCACCAGAGGTACAGTTCAACTGTGAGAGACAGAATGTGAAAAAAAAAATCCATGAATCCACATGGTAGGATTTGTAAAGAATTTATTCGTAAATTAGGGTGGAAAATAAGTATTTAGTCACCTCAAACAAGGAAAATCTCTGGCTCTCACAGACCTGTAACGTCCTCTGTAAGAAGCTTTTCTGTCCCCCACTCGTTACCTGTATGAATGGCACCTGTTTGAACTCATCATCTGTATAAAAGACACCTGTCCACAGCCTCAAACAGTCAGACTCCAAACTCCGCCATGGCCAAGACCAAAGAGCTTTCGAAGGACACCAGGAAAAGTATTGTAGACCTGCACCAGACTGGGAAGAGTGAATCTACAATAGGCAAGCAGCTTGGTGTGAAAAAATCAACTGTGGGAGCAATCATCAGAAAATGGAAGACATACAAGACCACTGATAATCTCCCTCGATCTGGGGCTCCACGCAAGATCTCATCCCGTGGGGTCAAAATGATCATGAGAACGGTGAGCAAAGATCCCAGAACCACACGGGGGGACCTGGTGAATGACCTGCAGAGAGCTGGGACCAAAGTAACAAAGGTCACCATCAGTAACACACTACAACGGCAGGGAATCAAATCCCGCAGTGCCAGACGTGTTCCGCTGCTGAAGCCAGTGCATGTCCAGGCCCGTCTGAAGTTTGCCAGAGAGCACATGGATGATACAGCAGAGGATTGGGAGAATGTCATGTGGTCAGATGAAACCAAAGTAGAACTTTTTGGTATAAACTCAACTCGTCGTGTTTGGAGGAAGAAGAATACTGAGTTGCATCCCAAGAACACCATACCTACTGTGAAGCATGGGGGTGGAAACATCATGCTATGGGGCTGTTTTTCTGCCAAGGGGACAGGACGACTGATCCATGTTAAGGACAGAATGAATGGGGCCATGTATCGTGAGATTTTGAGCCAAAACCTCCTTCCATCAGTGAGAACTTTGAAGATGAAACGAGGCTGGGTCTTCCAACATGACAATGATCCAAAACACACCGCCCGGGCAACAAAGGAGTGGCTCCGTAAGAAGCATTTGAAAGTCCTGGAGTGGCCTAGCCAGTCTCCAGACCTCAACCCCATAGAAAATCTGTGGCGGGAGTTGAAAGTCCGTGTTGCTCGGCGACAGCCCCAAAACATCACTGCTCTCGAGAAGATCTGCATGGAGGAATGGGCCAAAATACCAGCTACTGTGTGTGCAAACCTGGTAAAGACCTATAGTAAACGTTTGACCTCTGTTATTGCCAACAAAGGTTATGTTACAAAGTATTGAGTTGTAGTTTTGTTATTGACCAAATACTTATTTTCCACCCTGATTTACGAATAAATTCTTTACAAATCCTACCATGTGGATTCATGGATTTTTTTTTCACATTCTGTCTCTCACAGTTGAAGTGTACCTCTGGTGCAAATTACTGACCTCTGTCATCATTTTAGGTGGGGGAACTTGCACAATCGGTGGCTGACTAAATACTTTTTTGCCCCACTGTAGCTGCAATACTTGAAATTAGTTATTGTTGTTTTCTGTGGTTGGATTAATACCCTAATAATTGATGAACAAACAAAAAGAAAACACAAGATTAAAACTTTGGACACATGTGGCCAGCATTTTTGGAGTAATACTCGCACACTGTAGTTAATCTGCCAAAACTGAGCCTAACACATTACTGAACTGAAAGATATCCATATGTACCATGCAGTAATGTACCCCGCATGATTACTATGCGCAGGGAAGCCCATATGTGCACACACCATGATGTCCAGCTCTTGCATCAAGAGGAGGCCTGCTAGAGAGTTGTCAGCACTTCCTGATGTGCTTCAGATGGGGTTGGTTGTGATGTGGTCTCTACTAACTAGTCCAGTCAAGATGCAGCGAACAGACAATCGATGAGAGCATTTAACTTCCCAGTTAGACACTTAGACAGACAGGAACATCCAAGACAGCCAGCAGGCCAAACGGAAACTCGGCTTGCCACAATGGGACATGAGACACTGTATATGCATCTGTATGTAAAAGAGGGTAATCAGTTAACAACTAACAGAAGTCCCTGGATGCCATATGGCTTCCCAACAGAGAGCACAAAGCTGGGCTGGGATGAGCTAAATTTTAATATATTATACCATAGAAATAGGAGAGAAATAGGTGGTCAGGGAAAAGCATTGCTGGTCCCAGAAGGCGTACAAACTTTTATCCGGGTATGCGTTCGTACGCTTGATCCTTTGGAATGTGAAGACCAAACGTAACACTGAGTGACTAAAAAACTGTAAATAATCTTAATGGACAAGATCAATGAACTTTCATCCAAGCTCAGTGGAGTAGTAGAAATGTCTTATATACCTGTTCCAGTACATAAAGACAGTTTGGTACCTGCAGAGTGAGCCGTTTAACAGCATCCCAGGCGTGGGCGATGAGCTCCTTCATTTGTTCCTCTGAGGTCGTCCATGACTCCGCAGCTGTGGTGTCAGGCATCACCCTCATTGGGATGGACAGTGGACGTGATTCTGGGAAAGAAAAAAGTGATAGGCATGACATTGTAATGAAGCTTTTAAACAATCAGCGCCATCATTTCTCATAGTGTGTACTTGTACTGCTGATAGACTTGCTGAAACATTTAGCTGACTCCTGAAGGAACCGCTACCACAGAAGTGAAGCGGCACCTTGTAAAGTCTTAAATAAAAACTGGGTTTTATTTATTAACATGAGAAAATTTTGCCCTGCATTTATCCTTTATTTCACTCTCTTCATAATTCACTGTTATTTTCATTTACTGTAAAGTATCATGTTATATGATGTTTAACTGACACTTCATTGAGATGATGTAATGTTGGCACTCAGGTTTCTTGTCTCCTACAGCAGGAGAGGGAACTATGAAACTGAGAGAATACGCACGCACGCACACACACACGGGGACACACACACACCCACACACACACGAGAACACACGCACACAAACTTCTAGACATGACATGTTCTGGTGTGCCTGCTGTGGTCCAGACGAGGGCTGATTGTCTGTGCTGACACTCATGGCAACAGTCAAGCACAAAAATCACACAGTAATAAGCATATTCAATTATCCATTCTACTAACTATATGAACTAAAGCACACCTTCACTGGAAGAGAACCAGTTATCGATAAGAAGACGACAGGAAGCTTGAGACAGAGTGTGAGAAATATACATAGATACGGTGAACGAGACAAAGGCACGAGGGCATTCTAGCAGGTTAACCCGAGGTCTGTGGATGTTAAAGCCATCAGGGCGTCAGAGGTTAGGGAAGGGGGGGTGGGGGGTCTCTCTAAAGACACATTAAGACATATTCCATGATTTAAAGGTCTGCCTTGCTCAGCAGCCCTATCCCACAGTTTTCAAGAAACAGCAGTGATGTCACAGCTGTACAGTGTGCCCTCAGACATCATGTTCCCAGATATCTCCAAATGCGTTGGCATGGCAATAACAGCATGTTGGTGGGGAAAATGACAAAAAAGGTGGTTAACTAACCATTGACCCACATACCTTGATCCACTTTTGTTGGTCAAGGTATGTGTGCATATCACTGGGAGACTTGGGCCACAGGTATATGGATGCTGAGCTGTGTGTGTGTGTGTGTGTGTGTGTGTGTGTGTGTGTGTGTGTGTGTGTGTGCTCGAGCACATGTGCACAAGTGGAAGAGAACAAAACTGATAATGGGTCTGGACTCTTGAACAGTATTTTCTCACACTCAGGCTGCCTCTGGCACTTGGGGACTATGAAATGGTCCCCAGTCAGTGTTGCACTTGACATTATTTTTACATTTGGCAATTTCCAGTCTACCTTCCTCACTCTTATTCGTCAGTTTTTTTTCTATCCTTGTAATGCTTCCAGTGTTGTCCTACTAGATGCCCACAAAGTGAAAGATGGCAAAAATTGACTTTGACAGGTCAGATTGTGTTTCATGGGCTGACTTTTCATTGAGTAATATGAATAGAGTGCTGCATAAACTGCTGTGATATCATTGAGTTGTCAATAGAGTTTTATTGTGAAGGGCTGTGCATACGTTGGAGTTTTCCTGTTACATGGCATTAGAAAAGTATCTCATACTTTGCAGGGGATCGATGTAGACAAGACAGGGGTGTGTAGCTACCACTGTAAGTCATGCAGCTGTCTAGACTAAGGAGACATTACCCTAAGAACTGGGCTTTCCCTGTCTATGTACATGTATGTGTGCAAGTTTCTTCCAATTTTGGTTAGTGCCCTGGTTATCTCACGGTATACATCCTATACTATCTAAACAACATTTTACCACATTAGAAAATACAATAAAAGCATATACCACAAACACAAGCACATATAAACACACACAATCTTGACAAACATAAAAACCGTACACTGAAATAGAACCCATAAAGAGCTCACACCCTCACGAATCATCACTCATGAAATGTTAAAGTAAATACAGGCCACCCTTCTGAGCTCCAAAAACAGAAACTCATACACAGTTGTACCATCTCCTTCCAATTTACAAAAATAAGAGAAAGTTACTTGAGGGTGGAGCGGACTTTGCATGACAAGAAACTGAGGACTAGCTAACTGTAAGCATGTCTGCAGAGGAGCTTATGAGACAATGAAACACAGCATGCAAGATAAACCTGCATAATTAATTCCATAATGCACGCACGCACGCACACACACACACACGCACACACACACACACACACACACACACACACACACACACACACACACACACACACACACACACACTGTATGTCACTACAGATTCCAAAAATCTGTGAATAAAGGCAGCCATGAGCATCATCTGGACTCTTCTGACCTAAATCGATAATACTCAAAAATATTATTCTGAGTCATTGTTCTCAACGAGCCCATCATTTCTTAAAATTATTCCTTTTTTGGCAAAGAGACTGTCCTAATCCTTGCTAACTTTGCCGTGAGAAAGCCCGATGAATGAGTGGATTTCTGATCATCTATTTTTGAAAGCCTTTTTTTTTTGTCGTTTTTACTTTGGGGGTAGGCCAGACAGTGAATGTTCTTCCCCAGAGTGAGTCTGTTAGCCCAATCAGAAAGTGTGCTGAAGTGCAGCATAGGCAGTAACAATGGATGAAGCCTTGTGCTTGGTTTTAAATACCATTCCAGGTCTCTGTTTGTTAATCCTAGGGTCATTATTTGGAATGAAACTGCCATATCTTGTTATAGTGACTTGGCGCCTGCCATTCCTGCAGGGAGGGGATTGAGAGGGAGCGAGAGAAAGAGAGAGAGAGAGAGAGCGGCAAGCCTAAATTCAAATGAAGGAGAAACATGACAGGAGAGCCCAAACCTCTTAAACCTGCCCAGGCCTAACAAGTCCTAGGAGTCCCTTTAAAGTGGGGTTATTCCCCCTGCCTCGTGCCATCTCAGCCATGTCCTCATTTTCACCCTCTCTTAGGCCATTAGGCTAATATGTTATTGGCCATACTCTGGCCATACACCCTCTCTCTTACCTTCTCTCCTTTGTTTCATTCTCTCTCCAACCACTCCCTCTTGTCTCTCTCTCTCTCTCAACTGGTTTGTGGAGCTGCCAGTCCAGTCCCTTATAAACATTCTAGTGTTCTGATGGTGGTTATTCATCCTCTTTAACAGCTCCGTTAAATCTCACAGCAAATGGAAGGCGACTGTCTTTGCAGCCCACGGCTGCAGTGTCAAATGCTCGGAGAAAAAAAGAAAAGACCAGAACCCCGTTACAGTACTTTGACTTCAGGGCGAGAAACAAATCAGCGTTGCCTCACATCACGATGCAGGTCGCAACACTGCCACGGCACAGTAACGTAGCTGTAAAATGTGTGAGGGTGTGTGGTGTGGTGAGTGTAAATCGCACATCATTCAAACGTGCGATTCGCAGTCGCAACTGAACGCGTGTTTAAATGCACACAAAGGCACTGGCACACCCACAGTCACACAGAAACACTAACATCATATCAGTGCCAGTGAACTTTCCACTACACATTTAACAGACTTCACAACAACAAAGGCGCAAAGCATCCATATCTTTCCCGGGTGGTTGAGTAACTCAACCATAAAAACAGCCTCATTGCGGGATCCCGGCATTTCCTCATGCCGCCTGCTATCTTTCTGGTATGTTCCCTATTACAAATGGTTTACAGTGAGTTGAAGTGTTGTATATTCTGCTACAGCTGCGTGCAGAGGCAGCAATAGAGCTCTTTAATAAACCTGCCCGCCTATTTGTTTTGGATGCAAGTCAGTGTTTATTTAAATATTTACGTGACTCCATTTGTTACAGCATTATTGAAAAAGCGCTGCTGTGGCCAGGCTCACTTGAAGGGGTAAGGAATGTGTAAGTGGTGGCAAGAAGACACAAAAAAATCACCCTTTTATTTCTACACATACTCCTCTAACGCTACAAACTGCATGGTTGCGCTTTCTTCCAGATGTGCTTTAAGAAGACCTCTAACAGGAGGAAAGCTCAGTCAGACTCTGATGCCTCTGGCAACATGTAAAGCAAGAAGAGAATAACAAATTTCGCTACATAAGTGATAATGACACAGTAATGCAAACCAATTTTCACTTTATTCGGTAAAAAGAGCTGAAGACTTGTGCCAGACCGACCATGATAAAAGCACATAAAGAATTGCAACAGCACATGTTCTCTCGGTGACATCAGGAACCCTTGAAACATCTCATGTAAAAAGCAAAACAACCCATCTCAGCTCAGTGCCCAACCTCCTCCCATTCCTCTCTCATCCTCTGTCACTAAACCCCCTCTAGCCCCTCAACTAATCCACACTACATCTGATGAAACACAGCTCAACCCCAACTTCCCTCTTCGCTCCTCTCACTTCAACCTCAGGTCCCACGGCCAACATCCACAGTGCATAATACCCTTATCATTCATGAAAGCAGCAAAGGGATACATAAGGACACATATATTCCCCACAGACCATTCTGTCTGTCATGGAAGCTGGGGAGAGGCTTGTATGGGCTCATCAGTGTGTGGAGGCAAAAGACGTTCCAGAGTCCCCTCAAGACTTCGACCATTCTTCTAAGAGAGGTGGAGGTTTCTATCTCATTATTCCTCCTCCTCCTTGTTTTCTTTCCCCACTCCAACCATCATTACCTTGATAAATTATTGACTTTACGAGAAAAATTAAACTATATAAATAACTCCACAATGAAAATATTATCCCCTTCTGAAAAGCAAACAGCAGCCAATAAAAACCCGCCTGACTTCCATCAGGCTACTTGGGCTTGGATTATAGTAATGTATGACTGCGTAGTTCTGCCTGAAGTCTTCGCATCAGTTTCCTCTAGCTCTTATAGATTTGTGTATGCATGTGTATATTAGTTTCTCTCTAAAATATATTCATATACATCTTTCCATAATATATATTTCTAAGCCATTTGTCCAAACCTCCCTTTTTGTCGATGCTCTACGGTTGAGATCACAGAAAAGCCATCAGTGCTAGAATGTTTTTGTGAGCAGCACAACCCTGACCATAACCTGATATTTGTCCTACCTTGCAGATTAACAGCAAGTGCAAATGTTTCCATTTTGTCTCTTTTTTTGTCCTTCCAGTAAACAAGAAAATTACATTTAATCCCATCATGCAGACCACAAGCAGACAGGAACAAAGACAACAGTTCTCATTCCAACCTTTAGGAAGCACAGCCAGATAGGAAAGGTTTCTCAGCAAATGAAGTATGTTCTCAGAGTGCCAACAGCTAATTTTAGGATTGAAGCAAAGAAAAAAAAAAAAAAAAAGCCGGTGAGATCATTACTCTGGTAGATGTTAGAGAACAATAAGAAGCTCGGGACTTGGGAGGCTCATGATCAGAAACACGGTGCTGCTGCCAACAAGAACATTCATTAGGGACAAATAAAGAAAATACTTAGAGGCTAGTTTTATGTGAACCAATTTGTGGTGTAATTGTGCGGGCAGACAGAAATCGACCTCAAACTGTGGAGAAATGACTTGTTTTCAAAATCGTCTTTCCACGGCCTTTCTTGTCGGCTAATCGCACAAAAACAACTGTTAACACTTCTGTGATGATGTTACTAAGCAACATTCAAACAAACCTGTGATGTGAATTGACCAGAATATTTTGTTGGGCCATATAATGTAACCAGTAACAAAATGAAACAAAAAAACAAAAAACGTGCTGACTGACAGAAAAGCCAACCATATAACTGTAAAAAACAAAACAACAACAACAAACAAACAGCCATTCATAAAGTTAAACTAGTTTAAAGTTTCATCGTATAAAGAGATTTTGAGACGATGTGATTTTCTTTCACCGAGACACAGGCTTTAAATCCAAGTCTCTGTCATCCACCAGAAAGTGGCTTCAGTCCAACTGAGCCTGAACTGGTTGTGAAAGTCAGCGGTGTCTTATAACACGTGCCCTGTATATTTAACATGTGTAATGACCAAAACCAGAGAGGAAGAGAGAACGGTTGAAATATTGTGTTGCCAGATAGAGCTGAGTGCCTATGGGTTATGAGTTTCAAGCCGGGCAGCCCCGGTCCCAGTATGATATCACCTTGCCCTCAGTGCTTCGGGGGAAATGATCTGCAGAGAACTGGTTCTGTGTGTCTCTGTACATTTGCCTACACATTAACAGGCACCTTCCAAAAGCCGGCAGGAAAGTCCCCCTTGATTACTATGAAACTGTAGCTAGGCTCAGTGTGGTAACAAAACAACATAACACTCTCTTTAAATCATAAAAGTGCCAGGCATGCATTCAAATAACCAATTGGAAGCAGGGACATCTAGCTAGTACAATTGTTCTGAGGAGGCTTTGAACTGCTAAAAGCTCTAAAAATGATTTTCTTTTAGTGGATTATGATTTATTCTTTTTAATTCCCTAAGGTGATTTTGTGGGAAAATCAATAGCTCCAGTGGAAAACTATGATAATCAATAGGCACAGACATAGACTCCACTTGCCAATTTATGATCAGGCGGAACAAAACAAGGCTCCATCTCAGTATTCCATATATCCAGCACTCTGGGTCATTTAATCCTGTGATAATATTTCAATCTAGCACACTTTTGACATGCAAGCTATTAGCTTATATGTTCAAAATGACCACTTGAACGCAAGGTTAGCACACACACCGTGGGCTTTCTAAGGTCTCAGAGAGGCAGCCCAGCAGGGGTCGGGAAGCACAATTTCACAGAAAATCTTCTTTGCATTACATTTGCAGCTTCTACAGATGCTTTCTGGAAACGAATCATCTTGTTTTTCCCACTGTGTTTCAATAAGGTGTAAAACAGCAGCGTCGAGGAACCTGGAGCTCAAGACTCGAGGGAAACCTGAAAGAAGTACCCAGGATTTAGCAGTACACATAAGATTCAAACACTCCCACTCGGAAAAAAACCTCACCCATCTTTCCTCTGTTTACCTAAACAAATGACCCTGAGTCCCCTGAGAAAATATATGCCAGCAACTAAATTGGACCTTGTCACATAGTCAGACATTTACTTGGAATCAGGTTGAAACAAGGACATTTGAACAATCAAGTAAAATGGCAAATGATAATTTAGTAAAAAGATGGAATTAAATGTCTGTCTGTTGTTTAAAAAAAAAAAAAAAAAGGGGCGGGGGGGATAACTTGGACCATTTCAATTCATTTCTTCTAAACGCTATTTCTCAGCACATTTATTAATTTGCCTGAAATCCTTGCTCTGTCGTAACTGATGAAATTAAGTTCAATCAATATCAATCAACAACAGTCATTTCTCTACAACTATATTCGAATCAGCTCTATCCTTCAGCAAATCATTATGGCTTATTGAGTCAATCCAAGCTAAACAGCTGGACTGGATGTCGTGGGGTAAACACGCAGCAATTACAAATACATTCTGAAAGAAAAAAAAAATGCATCGCAACATTCAATAAGGCTGAATGGCTTTAGACATGAAATGCATCATGCTGACACGGAAAAGAAGACAGTTTTATGTCCAGCTTAAAGTCAACTTGGTATAAACACCGCACGCAAACATGCTAAACTAATAGGACTGAAGGACTAACCATGAACAGTGATTGTTTGTTTGTTTCTTTGCCTAAAAAACAAACAAATGTGAGCGCTAGACCAGAGGGAGCTGCTTAAATATCCCGGTCCTTCTTAGTGCTCTCCATGCATGGTAAAACAATTCATAAATCATCTTTAGAGAACCAAATTCCAACCACAACATGCTAGATGTCGACAGCTCTGATGGGGAAGAAGCCCTGGTAAGAAAGCTTTACGCAGAAAAATACAAACTACGGTTCATTTAGTTCAGCTGTGTACAGTTACAGGGTTAACGCACGTCAGTTCTATTTTGGGGTGGATTTTAACTAATGTCCCAACAAACAGGACTTTCCACAAGATTTCAGCATTAAAAAAACATTAGTCTAAGCAGGACTAAATATCAGTGCAGATCTGTTTACAGATCAGGTATCTGCAGCAGGTATTTACCCCATGATCATCAGCCAAGGAATATTAGAAATTAACATCTCATTTATCAGCCCCCAAATGAATCCCAGGAACAACTAATCAAGAGAAACGAGGCAGAACACAGTCTTAGTTTATGAACCTATGTGCATCAAGTTTCACCACAATCCAACAGGATGTCAGGAGTTCACATCTGTCTTTACGCGGCCATGGCGTCCAGTCATTTTTTTTCTACATACACAGAAACAAAACTGTAAAATGTGGAAAGAAGGCATTATTGTGTAACTAGGTACAAGTGGAACTGGAGTCGTGGGATGAAATCAGCAGAGTACCTGCTGTGCTGTAAGTCTCCAGTGCTGAGCTGTGGTCTATCAAGATCTTATAACCGTAGGGAAGCGTATTATTTCACCATGATTGAAACCACAAGGGCGAAATGACTCGGCCATTTTCTTCTTCTGATTGGTTGCGGAAACAATTTGTAACTTTTCATTACATCTTCTCCTGTAACACCACAGCAATTTCCAGAAAAGATGCTATTCATTTGCTTACAAGCTCCACTCCAGCGTGGAGAACTGGAGCGGGGGCACCGAGGGGTACATTTTAATAAAATGCAGTATGAGCACCTGGTTACTAATGTCTTGTTTTCACTTCACAAGAGAAATATTTGGATAGGAAAGAGCATGAGTCTAAAAAGTATATGTTTGAATAACTAATGGAGCCCAACAATTAGATGCCATATACAAATGTTGTGTGTCTAACAGTAAACACACCCACATGCAGAATTTGTGGCCAGATTTCCAATCCACTTAACATTTCATAACAACCAAAATACTACGTGTGAAAGCATCAGCGTTTGAGTGTTGTCAGTTCTAAAATCTGGTCTTTTATCGACTATTTTCAAAAACCTGATGGTGGACGGGATGTCAAAAACAAGACAGAAAAGATGAACAAAGGAAAAACAATTACAAAAAAGAGAAAAAAACAGAAATAAAGTCACCCGGTGAAAAATAACTTCACAGACAGAAAAACAAAAACTTAGATAGAAAGAGAGAGGACCAGTCAAAGAGACAGAAAACACACTGACGGACAGTTTACTCCAGTCAGCGAGTGTTGCTGACAAACTACAGTCTGATGTTACTTAGTATGGAGTGTTGGAGCCAAGCTGATTATTTACTGACAATCCTCTAATGAGACAATATACTTTTGGAATGTGAGTAAGCAAAGATGCTTCTTTATGGAAAAGCCATTAGTCTAGTTTGCAAAAAACATGGACCAGAGGGGAAATCAGGAGGAAACGGCGGCATGACCTTTCAGCTGTGAGCTCTTTAAACAAGCTAGGAGACAAACCTCATGGCCTTTGTTTAAACTCTGAAATGTCAAAGGAGCATTTTTTTCTATCTAAACACTTGACATGGGAGAAAGTTATACACATCCAAAGCTTTTTGCAGCTACAGAGATGACTTCACCCAAAACAGAGACTTATCACTCCTGCTGGGAAAACGTTTCCCAGGGACTTAAAAAAAGAAAGAAAGAAAGAAAGAAAGAAAAACGTTGAACAACCTGCTTATTTCCCCTGACTCATCACTGTGATGCTTTAGTAGAAAATCTTACAGTGTTTAAAGGAGCCTAAACACAGTGAGAGTCAACAAAGTACAGACTATAAAGAGTTTTTCATATTAATTAGGACGGACGGACGGACAGATAGATATTAGGGGTGCAACAATACTCATATTGATATTGAACCGTTCGATACAGTGCTTTCGGTTCGGTACGCATATGTATCGAACAATACAAATTTTTTTATTTCTTTTATCAACTTTTCTTCTGACGATGCTGTCTGTGTTGAGCGATCAGTGGATCTGCGTTCGACTGATCCGCCTAGGCTGCACTGTCGAGTGCAGATCCACTGAACGCAGCGCAAGCTAGCAAGACAGAAGCTAAGCTCGTTGCAACATGGCAACTGCCTCAACGCTACCCGAAATTGAACCTCCCCCACCCTCATTCAGATCTGGTCTTTGGAACTGTCTTGGTTTTCATGTGAAGTATGACCCTGATGGTAAGCGCGTCATGGACAAAAGTAAAACAGTATGTCGGATGTGCCACGCAAAGCTCAATTGGTGGGAACTACTGCATTAGCGCAGTTAGCTCGTTAACGCGTTGACGCCGTCCAGCACCACGCACGGAGCAATCCGCGGTAACTTTGCCGCGTTATGGTGTTAACGTCATTTCAGATTAACGCTGACAGCACTAGTGGGAACACAATGAATATGACTGCACATTTACGCCGACATCATCCTAGTGCAAAGACAAGTGGGAGCAGACAAAAACAACAAGCACGCATGCTACAAACTTTACCCGAGTCATTAGCACATGATTCTCCTTATGGGGACCTGATATGTTTAATATGCTGCTGAGAATATAGCCCAGAAGAAGCGTATAGTATAGCTTTTATTTTGGAAAGAGACATTTCTCTGTAATAAACTCTGTTTTCCAAAGATGAGGGATTTCTCGATCAGATTTATTTATTTTTTATTATTTTGTTGTTTCAGCAACATTAAATTTAAAAACTGTTCTTTTGAGTTAAAAAATATATTTAGAATTTTAATAAATGACGAATTAAAAAAGCCTGAACATTTTTTTGTATCGAAAAAAATATCGAACCGTGAATTTTGTGTATCGTTGCACCCCAGATAGATAGATAGATAGATAGATAGTTAGATAGTTAGATAGATAGATAGATAGATAGATAGATAGATAGATAGATAGATAGATAGATAGTTAGTTAGTTACTGGGGTGGCACACTAAAAACAGAATTTCCAGTTTTATTATGCTGTTGTTAAATATGTGTTACTTGAAAAATGACAAAAAAGAAAAAGAAAATTATTATATCCCTAGTTAATTTCCTGCTATTAAGGTTGATATTACTGAAAATAGGTACATATGAAAACCAAATAAAATATTAAAATCAATAATAATATGTTTAGTTCATGTTTCAACTCATTGTAGGGTGTCTTCCTCTGTCTTGTGCTCATGTTAATATAAAATTATTTAAAAAATGATAAAAACACCACTTGTTCTATAATAAACCCAGTAGGCATTTTCAAGAAAAGATTCATATTCCTTTCTGTCTGTCCCATCTATGCATCTTTTACCAAAAGTTTCAGAGGTACCTGCTTAGGACAACAGCTTTATGGATAATGGAAGAATCATGCACACACACACACACTCACTCCTTGTGTGTGTGTGTGTGTGTGTGTGTGTGTGTGTGTGTGTGTGTGTGTGTGTGTGTGTGTGTAGACTTAAGGCATTCATTTGTGTGTACTGACAAATCCATGTACTCTGCAGACTTATGTATGTGCAGCAAATATGTTTTTTTCTGAAAAGGGGGTCCTGGAAAGTGGAAAACTGGCATA
This sequence comes from Aulonocara stuartgranti, assembly GCF_965226115.1. Taxonomy (NCBI): domain Eukaryota; kingdom Metazoa; phylum Chordata; class Actinopteri; order Cichliformes; family Cichlidae; genus Aulonocara; species Aulonocara stuartgranti. The sequence continues at coordinate 32,333,844 of NC_138947.1, read as the reverse complement.
GAGGGAGGCTACACATAGCCAAGCCACTCATCTCTTCTGGGCATGAAGAGCCACAGTAGTACTACCAGAAGAGAAAAACAGAGGATGACATGTCTGGAGATGTGGTGTCCTGAGAAACGGGTTCACTCAGGTGTCAGCACATTGTAGCATGTTATGTAACAACATCGCAGCTTAAATTCAGTACATACAAACAACATTACTACTATTAATATACCAATGAGAAACAGCTAAATTAAAACACTGAATTTAGTGACATGTGGCATAGCCTGTTTCCGTTACGTGCATGACTTAAAATCATGTATGATATGCATTTGCCAGTGCAATCATTCATTATATAAAAAAGCACATACTAGAATTGGTAAACCTACCTGTCACAGTCTTAGTTTTGACTGGGCTGCTGGCATAGTCTGAGGCCTGATTGGAAGATTGTTTGACCAGTGGTGTGCTCCCTACTGACACCTCATCCTCTCTCCTCTTGGCCAAAGGAACTGCACCAGGATTCTGCAAGGACATCAAAGCATGAGCACCTATATGGCCATGGACAGGAAAATGCTGCGAATGTAAAGTACAAAGTTATTCACTTCTTGAAGGGAACAATTGAGACTCAGATTTAGTCAGATCTCAAGATCTCTGTTAATCAGGAGAAACAATAAATAATGCAACTAAAGACAGAGATACAGGCAGAGAGAGAAAAAGAAAAATGCAGTGGAACACAAAACCGGACTCCAAGACCAACAAGGACTAGTGACAGCTCCCTGCTTTTTTTAAGCAGTCTCCCATGCAGGCCAAACACACACGCTCACACACTGCTGTCAGTGAGATGACTGAAAGACAGAGGAGTGGAAGGTTGTTCTGAAATAAGGAAACCCCATTAGCATCGGCCAGCAATACCAGTCGGCTATGATGCAGCTGCACAAGGCCTCAGGCCAAACACGTACTGCAGCCTGTGTAAACATGCACGCACGCACGCACGCACACACACACACACACACACACACACACACACACACACACACACACACACACACACACACACACACACACACAGAGCTGCTTTTCATTCCATATCTCTTCACTGTGTCTCAAAGACACCCCCCATGCGCCTCCTCCACTGTTAATGCTAATCATTTCTTCAATACTCTCATTTGTCCTCTCATCAGCCTTACTTCCACTTTGGCTTTCTCTATGAAGTCAAAAGTTCTACTCGCACACCTGTCACACAAAATGAACTTCCTTCTCTCTTTGTCCATACCTCAAAATGCCCCCCTGCTAGTCCTGATTTCCTTATTTTCCAGCATTTCCTGTCATCTCGACCCAAACCAGTCAGTGTCCTTTCCACTGCCCTTCACATGCTGTTGACTGGCCTTCAGATACAGGCCTTGTCTAATCCAGCAAGGCCTTGAGAAGTGGCCCTGACAGGCAGCTGAGGTAGACATTCACAGAAACACACACACACTGGCTGCAGCATGTCTACATAGACACACACCAGCCCATGTTGTGTATCCTTCACATTGGCTGTAGTTCAACTCATAACATGTGTTTACCCCCTTACAGTAACAACCTCTAGCACAGGGAGCCGGTGCAGTTAACTCCTGCTCTTTGTTGAATACAGACATACATCTTTCAAAAACTGCAAGGGGCATAAAACAGAGCAACTCAATGGGGGGAAAAATAGCATAATATATTCATTGACAATATATATTTATGTGGCTTTATGGGGTGAAGCTGTGCTATATCCCAGGCAATCACACCAAGAATGTCTATAAGTGTGCATGAAATGTGTGCACAGAACATTCAATGTCCATAACCATCACTACGACCCCTGTCAAATAAACAGAGAGAGACTGGATGGAAGACAGGGAGCAGACCACATGGAAAAAGGTAGCTGGGAAAGAGAAGGCAAGTCTGAAGGAGGAAGAACTACAGACTTCAGTTCACTTCAGTCGATTAACTAAACTAAGTGTGTGAGTGCCAGCAGTTTACAAATGCACATTACAAATGCCTGTATAAAGGTGGAGCTCCTTATGAGGATGGTAGTTTACTTACTTACTTTGGTTACAGTGACTGTAATCTGTGCAGAACTCAGATTACAATGGCACCAACTATGTATTTGTCCACCAAATGGACATAGAAATAACATTTCAAGATAAAGTAGAGCTACAAGTGGTGTTTGTAGCTGTTCACATTTTTGAGTAACAACCCCAATAATGCTCAGATTATGGCAGACAGATTCTATATCCTCTCCTGCCCAAGAATACCTCGGGATCCAACTCAAGGAGTTCCAAAACATTGCTGCTCTAATTATTTTATTATATCTTACTTAACTTTTATTTATACAGGTAGTCCAATTAAGATTCAATGTCTCATTTACAACAGAGACCTGTGTTTCCCAGCATTACTAGGCTGTGATCTTGTTGTGACTTCAGATAAGCAGCAGAAAATAGATGGCTAAACTGACATTAGGCCTGGAAGAGAAACTGACAGCCTGTCTGAGAAGAGATCAAGTACCTGTTGCTGTTGTCTGCTGCTCGCTCTGTGAGGTTGATACAAAAGCCATGTGCAGAAGATTGGGTCCACATTGATAGCTATTCCCTGGACACTGACCAGCAGGACTGCACCTGGAAAAAACACATACAGAATCAGAGTTTTAGTAATATAACACAGAAGACAAAGAAAATCAAACCAATGATAAATTGCTATGTTCCAAAAAAAATAAAATAAATGACAGCAAAGTATATCGTCTACATCTATTTGCTTTTACAAAATGAAATCTGCTGGAGACCAGTTGTTTGACAGCACTCAAGCCATTTTTTGAAGATGTTTGACTTCAGCAATCAATATGACCTAGTCAACAGAATCCAGACTAATGTGGAGACTATGCGAACATGGACAAAGTTCTGATACTGCAAACTTCTGCAAAGTAAAAGGAATACTGATGTGCAGTCAGTGTAAGAAAATATAATCAGCAAGTTAAAGTGGCTTGAAGTGAATCTTCTCACATTGAGTGTCAGGTTCCTCCACTGATGTACATAATACAGTCCAAATGAACTGCTGGTGGGTATCGAGCCCGCTTGCTGGAGTGCAGCGAGGAGGACAGTTTGTTTCAATTGCGCTGTTCAAAGTGGTATCAAGCTAAGCCAAGAATAACATTTTCTTTTGATAAATTTCTATGAAACTCAAGACTTTCTCTGGGTTTTGGTTTACTCTTAAATAATAATCTTTACCAACAATAAGCGGACCCTGAGGTAATGCATTAGGATCCTATCAATAATGATTCCCATGCCGGCAGGATTAGCATAAGGTCTCTGGCGGCACGCCAGAGACCTTATGCTAATCCTGTGAAACGTCCCAGCATGACGATGGGAGGATGTTTCAGCTCTAGAAGGACTTTCAGCAGTTTAAGAGAGCTTTGGACAAGACCCGAGTCTTCTGTTTCAGGCCCTGAGGCAAGGTTGCGTGTTTGTGAGTGTGTGTGTGTGTGTGTGTGTATGTTTATATTTCACCTCCAACAAAGCTTGATTACCTGCTGCTTTGCCTAACATTTTAGTGTCTCCAAAGCATGAACAAAGCTGAATTAGAACCACCCATTCCCCAGCATTTGTGTGCTCACACACACACACACACACACACACACACACACACGGACACATTTTTGTTACACTAACTTTGCAGCTTGGCAGAAACAACTCCCTCTTCCATTATTCCTGTGAACAATACAAATAAAACTGTTCTAATTTGCTGCACTTTTACAACATTTAGTGATTTATAGCCTGTGAACTTGTGTATGTGTGCGTGTGTTTGCAGTGCAAAGTAAAAGTGCATGAGAGCAATGTGAAATGTCTTTGTGTTCATACTGTCAAATATGTGGCCGTGTGTGTATGCAAGGTGTGAAAGCTTTAAAACGTACATCCACAATATAGTATTTTATAGTGTATGCACAAGTCAATACTAGGCTTTGTGTGTATAATTATTATTCACTGGGTGCAATTTTATTCCTCAACCATGATTTATTACTAGTATACAATCCTTTCTGGGCAAAGGGGAAACATTCTCCTTGGATAAAGTCAAACTGACTCAGAGTTCTTCCTCTATTGCTTCATCTATGCATCCATCTTCCATCAACTCCATCCCAGTGTTTTCACTGTTTCCTCACCCACCTCTCTCCCCCTCCTGATGAGGAATCATAACCTCAGTCCTGTGGCTTGAACTTCTATACCACACTGTGGCTTCTTAATAGGCTCTGGCTGTGGCTGTAGTTCTGGGGCCCAACTTCAAGTGGTTTTGCTGCAGCTCAGAACAGCATGAGCTGTATAGGACCCAGAAGGCTGGGAGCGAGATGAATAGTGAAGATGTACTTAAGACCCTAAATCATGGTCTATAAGATGGACTAGCACATTTAGCTGAAATCATTCATGACTGCATACGTCATCTAACACAGCAAATTAATTATGTTTGTAACATTAAAAGGATAAATTTAAAAAAAAACTGCACCCATAGATTCATTTTAAAGCGATCACTTGACTCAACTGAATTTTCATAAAAATGCCTGTGAGCCAGAGGAACCAGGATTTCACCCAATGCCAGATTCAGTAGAAAAAGCAGAAATAAACACAAATAAGTTTTCATTACTTATCAGATGAACTCAGTTGTCAGCTCCAGTTTTCCAGTTTGGCTGCTTAAATACCTGCTGTGAATTCCACAGCATTTTCAGTGTTACGTCAGCAGCTGTAATCTTACTGTGGCTGTGCGTGATGTCTGCTTGGCATCTGTTCAGGACAGCCATGACCATGTCCATACATCACAGCACCACTCAAAAACCTCTCTTTTTAAGACTAACAGAGCAAACAATACTTCCCCCCCACCTGCCAGTTTGATGGTGACACAGAAGTAAAATATGTGTTGACCTTGCTGCTGAGGCTTTGAAGACCAAGGCTTTACAATACACACGGTGTTCTTGTTTCATCATTGTGTTGACATAACTACCAGAGAGTGGCACCTTCTTTGAAGCATGCAGGACCATGAAACGGCCCGGGGTGCTTAGAGGGTGACCTCGGCAGCAGGCTAACTGTTGTTTTTCTCCACTCTAACAGGGTGGCATAAGGGTAATTACAAAAAGTGATGACAATGATTACAAAGGTGTTTTTCTTACTTCCCAAATGAATCTTCAAGAAAACACCTCAAAACTCCTCAGTGGCCTAGATTCTGAAAATACATACAACCGCAAAATGTACACGCAGACGTCTGTGAAGACACACTTACCTTGACTAAACCACAGTGGGCCTATTAATGTCAAAAGTGTTTTTTTTCTTCAGTGGCTTAAGACCAGTTGAGTTAAAAGTCAGCATAAGGTTGTTGGTGTTGTCTTACTGCTGCCTAGCATCAGGCCTCACACAGCCTGAAGCTACATTTAAGTAGCCCTGACTGAGAGAAGGCCTTTAATGTTTAAGCCCCATCTATGTTCTTGTCAGTCTGTATTTATGGATCTAAAATCCCACTAAACCTTCAGCCACGCATTTTTACATCTTCATAGTTTTTTTTTTTTAATCAGTCCACATAGTTTATACATTGACTTCTCTGAATATAAAATCTGCTTTTGTTCAGTCACTGCAACCATGAAATTTAATCAACAGGGAGTGGTTAGGTCAGTGCAAGTTCAAAACCAAGTCCCACAATGGAGACCAAAGCCCTGATTGGGGGTTGCAGAGGGCACAGCCTCTCAACTACAGGGCAATGACCCCCAACATCAGAGTAACAGACAGGCAAGGTGGGAGGTGCTCTCCAATCACCCCCCCAGGTAGACAGTGGGGGGAGGATTCATGTCTCAGCCAGCTAATCGCCCCCTCAGAATCACTTCATTGTTGGACGGGAGGCAGTGCAGGGACCCTGCGTCCAGCTTCTCCAACAGAAAATAAATAAATATAGCCCAGCCCGCATCAGCCAGATGACTTCTGACAGGTTTGGTTAATTTCGAAGCCAAGTAGCAAAACAAAACATTACGCCAGCGTGCGGGGCCTACACTGCCTTTAATTGCTTTTCCGATGAGCTCATGACTCGAAGGTGTCCTGGAGTGAGCCGTGCAGTCCGACAGGTGTTCTACTGGTGTGTGTGTCAGAGAGAGAGAAAAAGAGAGTTGGAGCTGCTGACACCAATGAAAAGGGACTCAGCTGTGTGTGGGTGGGTGCAAGGAACACTGTTTGCAACATGTGATTGTGTGTGCCTGCTTATGAACACAAGTGTTTCTGTTTGGATCCATTTCAAACGAGCTGTCCAACAGTGAACATCCCCTGTAACCACACACTATTTAGCTCTCTCACACACACGGACTTTTCTGCAGTTCCCCTGCTGAGCTCCGACCCAGCAGCCCAGGGCAATGCCGCCACAGGAGCCCAGGGGCTCAGGAAGGACACAGGCAAGTTTGACTGGAAACAGACCCTGCTCTACGGAAAGCCTGCTCTCACTCTGCGCCAATTCAGCCCGGGACTGGAAGGTGGTATATACAGTATGTGCGTGTGCGTGCGTGCTTTTAATAGAATATATAAGGCTACAACCCTAAGTGGCCCAATTGCAGTAGCTTGTAGCTGACAGGCTAGACCCACCTCGTAAAGGTTGACTATAGCTGTGGGTACAGTAACGGTAATAGGGAGGAAGAAACTTGTAAAGTGACTAAGCCAGCAAGAAAATCAGGAGAAGTCAGAAAGAAAAAGGTGAACAGAGGCAGAAATAAGTCTTAAAAATGAACTAAAAGAAAGACGCACATTCAAAGGAATCAAAAGACAGAAAAAGGGAGACTGAATAGATACTGAGATGCAGAACATCAGCAGAATAATGAAAACGTGTAGGTGATAAAAGAGTAAAATGTAAAGAAGCTAGTTTCCTAATCTTTATGATAAGTGAGTGTCTCAGTGAGAGTCGGTCAGTGTGCCTACTCGTTATTCAGTATGATTTATGGAATCACTGAAGTGCGTCTCCATACAAGCAAAGTTCTGTAAACTGGATGTAAGATATACATATAAGTCAGGATAAGAAGTAAAAAGTTTATGTACAAAACTACTGATTCGCTATAGAATTGAAAACTCTAATATGCAGGCATTTATAAAATGCATATGTGTGTCTCTACATTAGGACACTGTGTCTCTCAACAAGTACGTGAATAATCATGCAGTCATGTAGTGAGTACAGGGCTCATTCAGAGAGAGAGGTCAATCCCCGTTCCCACCAGAGGCTCCTTCTATCCCATCCACTGTGTTTTGGTGAGTCATTGTTTTTAGTTATAAACCCAACATTTCTCAGGCCAGCTGGTTTGTTCCAGAAAACGGAGCATGCTGTAGCTCTGTTGTCAGGACACTTCTGGGTGGTGCCTCAGTCAACAGTAGCACACTGTCCCTGTGCATGCATGTGTATGCTTCAATGTTAACATGCATACATTTTATTTGCATCTAGACACAAAAGAGTAATTTCTAATTGTTCTTCAGAGTCAGGAGGATCTGAAGCAAATAAAGGTGCATTTCAACAAGTGAACGCAAGTGCATGTAAACTGTGATCAAGGCCACCACTCGTTTTTTTATCTACAATTTAGAAAGATCTTCTGTTGGGTGCCTTAAATATAAAACAGACCACACAGTAAACAGCTGACATTTGCACATCTATAGGGCATGTTGTAGATCAGCATGATATGGTGTAGAGGTCAGATGAGGGGGTTGAAGCAAGAGAAAAACAGCAGCTCTGTAAAGCTCCAGATGTTGATAAGAAGCTCTATAGTCATACATTTCCCACTTCTACTCGACTCCTAGCCTTCATAAATCCACTTCAATGTGTTGAAAAGACAACCAGACACAGCACAATTGGTGCCTATATCACTAGTGAAACCTAACCAGCCCTGATTTGGAGTATTCCAGCTGTTGTCTCTTTTCCTGGTCTCTCTCACCAATAGAAAATACTTATAGTCACGACCAAATGTGACCTGGCCCTTGTCAGCAAGATAGCTAGCTTTCTTAATGAGAGACAAAACAGACTTGGTCCTGATTGCATTAATGTATCATTACCATATCCATCATGGACATACAGTGCACTGTGTGAACTCTAAATGAGCCCCAGTATAATGTAAGGGGAACAGGAGAGACACTTCTGAGCTCATTAAAATAAACAGACTTCTGCTTCTGCTGCTGCTTTCCCACAGAAAGCCTGAGTTTTGCATACTTACCTTGAAAAGTCCTTATCACTGCTATCATTTAGTTGGCTCATGGGCTTTCTCTGCAGTTCAAGCCGAGTTCTTTCAGTTTGTCATGAGGAATGGGGGAGTAAAGCATGTTAATGTCTGCCATTAGGTGGGGTTGCTTCCAACTATTTTATATGAATTACACTAACAAATTGAAAAGGCTATTTGCAAATGGCAAAATGTTAAGTTTACGTGAAATTGCAATTATGTTATACTCTCGAGGCTAATAATGTCCATAAAAAGGAAGCATATTGCCAAGTAATGATGTAGGCCAGTCTTCATACAAATAGTAACAACCCGGGGGGAAAAAAATTGGAAACAGCCTCCATGTCAAAAACACAGCAACTCCTAATGATGCTCACAAATCAAAGTAAGCGTGAAGCTGAAAGCAATATGTAACACAGAGCAGAAGAACTAAATAGCTTGTATATGTACAACAAACAGCAACAACAAGAAAGTCATTTCCCAAGGAATGTGCAGGTCACCTTCAGTCCACCATCTATCCTATGGGTGTGGGTGTGTGCGTGTATGTATCAGTTATCTGGCAGTGGGATGGCCTTTTTGTCTCTCTGTACAGAAACTGACCCGCTTTATAATCCAACTATGTTTTGGATTTGGAACAAACATCCAGATGACAAACACTCAGCCCCATCTTCTCCAGTTATTCCCCTTCAGCTCACTTCACAGCTCTCAGCCTTCTTAAGAGCATGAAAATAAGGGACAAAATGTTGCCTTTACTACTTTCAAGCCTTTCCAACTCTCTGCAGCTTAGTTTCCCCCAGTCTCTCAGCTTGGCCTCTTGTCAGTTCAGTAGACTAAGTAATGATCTCAGTGACAGATCAAAGTCTTCTGCCTAAGATCTGCGTCGCTTGGGAAGCTGGGAATGCTGCTTTTCAGAAACTGAGATTAGCACAGTAATATGTAGACGATCTTCTGTATGTTGGTATGGCTGTCATCCACTCAGCTAGTCTGAATATTTCTGTCAAGCAATTTGTCTATTTACTCCATGAATGAAGTTTGGTGCCTTTGAAATACTCTTTCATTTTGGCAGCACTTGAGGTGATAAGAGTCACTGATGAGACATTTTTACATTACACTCCTTAGAGAATAATAAGAGAACGCAGCAAGCATTAAAAAGTGTTTTCCATGGATGCTCAGTTGGTTACTGCTCATGTTGCTACTGTATTCCAAAGAAATCTGTACAGCTGCTGCCAGAAATTGTTGGGGGGTTGGAGGATTTCTTCCTGGTAAATTGTACAAAATACAACGTAAAATCCTTTAGCACACAGAGAGAAAACTGGGATTTTCTTTAGTGGAGACAAATAAGTTCACTCAAGTCAATTATATGGTAAAATGGTAAATGGCCTGTATTTATATAGCGTTTTTCTAGTCCCTAAGGACCCCAAAGCGCTTTACATATCCAGTCATCCACCCATTCACACACACATTCACACACTGGTGATGGCAAGCTACATTGCAGCCACAGCCACCCTGGGGCGCACTGACAGAGGCGAGGCTGCCGGACACTGGCGCCACCGGGCCCTCTGACTATTAATTTACTAAACATGTGTTTTTACAGAGAACAAATCAGCATGTTTGCCAGTGGATCGGGGCTTTACAACAAGCAGTTAAAGTTAGTCTCAGGTCTTCTTCACAGCTGCCAAGCAATCAGTGTAACACTTTGTGTTAAAATTATGAAATTGATAATTTATCACTTATTCTGAATACAGTCTTTATATGAAAATATGTGCTTTTAACTTATCATCATTCACTTTTATCTACTTGGAATCAGTGACATAAAAGATGTATACTCAAGTGTGTTTTGCTCTGTTCTTAACCCCAGTGCTTCCCATTAGTCCAATCTTATACTTTCACTCCACACCTACAGCTGAATGATGAATACAAAAGCTGGATAGAGGAATATAAAGAGAAACACGGGGATTGGAGAGTTGTTTATACAGAACAGTTAATATCTCTTAACCCCTTCTTCACTCTCTTTCATTAGTTTCATCTTCTGCTCCTCTTAGTTCCCCATCTGACTATCCACCCCATCCTCTTCTTGCTTGCCACAGTAGATTGAAGATTACTACTCTTAAAGACATAGTCTTAAGTGGTTGCACATTTGAACCATTTAGCAATTTGGTCTAATGGTTTCAGGATGAGCTATTTTTGCTGCTATACAGGGTTGAATGGATAGGGGGATGAATGGGTGTACAGTATATTGAAATGCTAGTTCTGATTGGCTGCATTTCCTTATCCAGGAGGGGGTCACTGCAGTGTCAACGCTATGAGGGATGAGCTCAAGCAGAGATACGATGATTGCAACTGAACAATTAGAAGCGAGCAGATGTTGAAAAATATTCCAAGACACGACATTAAAGTGAAGAAAAATTCTATACGGCTGTTTTAGACACATGATGATGTTTTCGAACAGTAAGCTTGTGGCTAATGTGGTATACTGGGAATCTTTTTGGTTGATTATGACAGACATACTGACTAATATTCTCTCACTGGCATATAAGGTAAACCCCAAACCTTCACCCTTGCATGAAAAGACATCTAGATGACAGTAAAGACATGTAGTTTTGAGTGCGTGTTTCCTGGAGCATCAGAGAAATCACCTTTGGCCTGTTATTAGCCACTGCTGAATGAAGCCATGATTTGAACACTCAGCACCAACAGGAAAGTAAAGGCCAAGTGTGTGTTTTGTTGTTGGAGGATGTCACTCCTGTCTGCACACACACACACTGATGAAAAAGAAGAAGTGTTTATACCCACCAGAGCCCTATTAAATACAGTCAGACATCACACATGCAGACAGGCATGTACTTTTGCACACATGCATAAATAAAGGATGCTTAAGCCACCTGCGACACAGGACTTCCAAACTACAATCAGCTGCCCTACATTAACAAACCATGGCACAAAAGCAGCGATGAATCAGCTACTCTAAACACATTTGAAATGCTCTTCAGATCAGCTTCTTGCAGACCAGTGGGAAAATAGGGAGGGCAGAAAGATTGGGGGGGGGGTAGCAATGAAGAAGATGAGGGTGAGAAAAGGGGACAAAGAAAGGAGATGGTGGGAGTGAAATGACAAAGGGAGGGAACTCAGATGAGATAACTGAGACAAGTCTTTAAAGGTAAAAAAGTAGCAGCAGCAATTGCAAAATAGGCTGCTTTTATCCTTCAGCCTCAAAGCTGCAAAGTACACAGACACCTTCTGAGTTGAAAGGACACATACTCAATTTGACTAAGATCCTGGTTTATGTCTATGAACACATAACCATGCTATGGTGACAACTCATTTCCCTTGTTCTATTTGTTTTTCAGCTGATAAAAACAGAAGGGATAAAATACTCTCTCTGGCCATGAGTTATCCTCCTTTTGTCTTATTTCACTGTGTGCATAGATTCAACAAGGTGCTGGAAATATTCCTCAGAGATTTTGGTCCATATTAATATGATAGCGTCACACAGTTGCTGCAGATTTGGCACCTGCACATCCGTGATTCAAATCTCCCCGTTCTACCCAAAGATTCTGTGCTGGCTTGCGACCTGATGATTTTTGGATCATTTAAGTATTGTGAAATGATTTGTTATCTTGCAGGAAGCAACCATGAAAAGATGAGGACACTGTGGTCAGGAAGGCATGGACATGGTGAGCAAGAGTACTCAGGTGGGAATGGGGCGCTTAAACAATGCTCACTTGGTACTAATAAAGGGCCCAAAGTGTCCAAAGAAAATATCCCTCAACCCATCACACCAGCAGCAGCAGCAGCCTGAACTGTTGATAAAAGGCAGGATGACTCCATGCTTTCACGCTGGTTATGCCAAACTCTGATCCTACCATCTGGATGTTGCAGGAGAAATCCAGACTCCTCATACAGGCAATATTGTTTTATCAAATCTTCAAATTTTTCAATTTGTTGAGCATGTGGAAAATATAGTTTATAATGTTATCTTCTGCTGCTCTAGGTTTGATATGTTGTGCATTCAGCGATGCTCTTCTGCATACCTCATGCAGTAGAACATAAGGCCATTTCAGTTTTTATCAGCACAAACCATTTTCATCCAAAGAACTGATGTTCACTGCATAGTTTCTCTTTTTTAGACCCCTCCCTAGAGACAACTGCATGAGAAAATTCCAGTTTCAGACGTTTCTGAAATACTCAGATCATTTATTATAACATTAATGTTAAAATAACTGTGATAATACAACAAGAAAACTACCTCTAAGCCATAGCTGTTCAGTATTACATGCTATGATAGCATTAGCTAAAGCAAACTTAATATAGACCAAGATTTGGATTATTTGGATAGAATCCACACCACACATTTACTGCTCACACCAAGATTGCCAAGAAAATAGGTTGTGATATATTTTCTTGTGATACCATGTTATTGCGCAATTCACACCTTCATAAATCTTGTGGCCTTACATCAACCTGCTCTTTTCCAGATACAGTTGCAAGCCTGATAAGCTAACGAAAACAACTTTACCCCCAACTTCAACATGCCAGTGTACCCAGGGCCTGCATTTATAATAAAACGTATCATTTATATATAAATTGTTCCTATTCACACAGCCTTCACTTGTATAATTTATGCGAACTGACCAGGACTCACTTAGCTTTTTTTAAACTTCTGTGCTGTTAGTTTAGTAGACATCCAGGGGGAGGGGGTCATACCTGAGGGAGTAACAATTTTACATTTCAAGTTCAGAGTTCAAGATGTCTACTATTATTAGAAACCCTATGAATATGGTGGCTCAACTTTTGATTATGAGCCAGAGGAGGTTGATGGGAGCTAATGTCTAGTGGCTATTAGTGTCGGGAACGAGTCCTTTCATCTGCAGGTCTTGTATATGCTGTGAAGGGAAGAGAGCAGTGCCGGGGCTGGCTGTGTTTACTGCCTGTTTATCTAATGGGCATGTGGGGGGCTGGAAGGCCATGAGAGGTCAAACCACACACAGCGAGAGGAGCCTGGGACCCCCAGAGGACCACTCAAAGTGATGAGATTATACAACTACTGCTTGGTCTATGACTACTGCTGCACACACACATTTGTAGTAACAGTCTGGCTGACACACGCACACTTGACTCAGAGTGATGATAGTTTATTACTACTGTGTTGAGACTAAGAGCCCCAGGGGCAGGAAGATGAGTTGAGGGTTCCTGTGGACCTAAAGGCCCCCAAGGCAAAGTGAGGAAAGCACTGCTCTGAGGGGGCCAAGTATGTATACAATATTTTTGCTTTATATCACACACACATTATAGTGCACTGAAACACATGCATAACTTACAGCGCATATTCACATACCAGCTGTGCAGGACCAGATGCATTATTTAATCATATGAAAACCACAAATTCAAACACACAGGGGAAAAAATAATGTGTTTACTGTGTAAAATTCAGAAAGCAGTAACCTTAATCACCAGCATCAGACTACAAGTTTAACGCTGCACTGTAAGTAAATATATGAGGGAAGTTTCTTCCATAGCAGCTTGTTATACTACTGCCACCTGCGTGATCTCAATCTTTAGTACCGGCACTTGTACAGAGGACTGCTTTGTCCTTACAAAGGGAAAAAGAGAGTTGGGGATAGTTAGAAAGTCGCTAGCAACCAGCAAATCAAAGGCAAGCAGTCTGGTTTGTTTTCTCACGGTACAGGGGCTGAGTGGAAAAAAAATTACAAAAAAACGGCTAGATAAAATAAACCTTTAATTTGACTGAAATTGGAGGCAACAAGCACTGCTGTAAGAAAAGGCTGTGAAGTGTGATTTCTTGCGGTTTGGGTTAATCCTGATTGAGGAGCCCCTGAGTTGAAATGTCAGCAATATGAGACTAAAACAAAAATAATTACATCCAAGGTTAATGAACACAACTGCCTGAGGCAGTAGAACGAAATGAGAGGGGGCAGTGAGAGAGAAAAAGAGAAGGTTTACGAGAAAAAAAAAAGATTGAGAGTACGCTAAAGAAGAAGTTTAAATTTGCTCTCATTTCACAAAGAGAAAGGGTCAAAAACATCTTGTAGAACAATAAATTGTAAATGATCGACCTGGTATTGTGATACAGGACCATCCATCCCAGACTGTACTCTGTCCAGGGTGCCGTTACCTGTCGAGGTTAACGAATTGTATGGCTAAAAGGCGAACCATAAAGTTTGGCAACGGCATACCTTCCTTTTAATCTACTGTCATGCTGTGCAAGGTCATACCATCTCTCTTTCATCCTGCTTTCATCTTTACTGTTATGTCTACACATTCTATCTAAGCTGTGTGGGGAGCTGCCCATTACAATAACAGTGGTCGATGGTGCTAGAAGGCACCTGCACCTTGTACTGCTAAACCTTGTCTGTGTGCATACTCTGTATGTGAACGTGAAATAGGACATTAGTGTTGGATGGTGGGCATGCAAGTGTACATTTTTGGTATCTCAACAGTATGTAACATTCATTCATATTCATTTATTGTCATAAGCAAGTATTGTTTACACACACACACACGGCCAGCAGAGTGTGTGTGCACCTTAGGACACTCACTCACTCGCCCTTTTTGTCTCACCCTGGACAGCTGGCTGCCCAGTGCACAGCTGCTGGAGGGGATGAGTCCAGGCAGAGAGCCTCAGAGGATAAAAACACAATCCACATCAAAGGAGTTCCACTGGTTGAACATGATTATCAACCGTTATCCCCTGAGTCTACAAGTCCTCCCTCAACTCCAAGCATCACTCACATAGGATGGGAAGTGAGGGGAGATTTGCTAAATACAAGCTGACCACAAACTGATATTACTCATGTCTTCCTTTACTCTTCTGACTACTTCTCTTTGTTCTGCACTTCTTTAAAGACTTTTACTATAAACAGGAAAACACAGACAGATAGCAGGAGCCTCACAACAATCTCATCCTATTTATACTATCTATGCATTAATGGCAAGTTCATGCTATACTTTTAATGACTTGAAGTATTGTTTTGGTGAGGCTTAGATGATGTACAACGGCCACAGACAAATTACAGCATCCAATCTTTTTGCCATGGGGAATACACAACATACATTGAGTTTCCAGCTGACCGCTGAGAGAAGTCAGCAGTTAATGTCAATTTCGAGATTTCATATTTTGATAAAATTAAAATCAGCTTAGGTTGCAAATGATTCAAATTCAGTTTTTGGTGTAAAGAAAATTCTTCCAAAAACAAGTCAAGATGCAGATGAATTGATGAATATGATGATGACTCTGAGATAAATGTCAGATTTACTATTACAATATAATCTGTGGGTATAGTACCTAAAGTTTTAAAAGGGTCTAGCAGTGGGAGCAAGTCATTAGTTTCATGTTTCCACTTCTTTGCTTCTTTTTGTTTTTTGCTGCATAAAGACTTTAGTATGGAAAATGTGTGAAAGAGGGTACTAGGATTTTACTCGTCAGCATCATGGAAATGTTGTGGATGCTGATGTCACACAAGAGAAGAGATGGTTCAAAAAACTGACACAGGTCAGCTACTTTTCAATTAAATTAAATTAGATTCACCTTCAATTATATAGTGCCAAATTACAACAACAATCAAGTCAAGGTGCTTTAGATTGTAATGTAAAGAACATATAATAACACAAAAATTTGCTTATATTGCAATAGTGCTAAAACAATGCCAAATGCAGCCTTCACTTTTGCTAATTGTGATATAAAGCAGAAAAAAATAATTGCAGTGATGTTTGACTGCCAGTAATCATACATTCACCTGCAGGCAGGCTCTATAACCTCAGGTAGCTTAGGAGTTATTGTGAAATAATAATTATGAAAGACCATGCTGATTTCCAGGAAGTACTCTAACCCTCTTTCCACTTCATGTATTTGCAGGTGGTCTCAATGCCAGAATAACTTTTCTTTCTTTTTTTTTTTTGCAGTATGTCATTTTGGAATGACTTTGATTCATTTTGTTTTCTTTAAAACAAGTAACTGTGTTATAAATTAAGAGCATTATGTTACATTAAACAGTCTTTGCAATCCTGTTCTCATTCGCTGGCAACTTATCTACCTAACCCTCCCCAGAAGCGAGGGGAAACATTATCTGAGTGTTAAGACTGTCTTACTTTCACTGTAAGAAGACGGGCTAATATGAATCTGGTGATGATGTGCTTTTGGGAATCCCACCCCTGAGCTGGGTGCAGCTAGTCAACTCTTTGAGCTCCAGAGGAGCGGAGTAATAAAGACCAGACAACAGGCTCAAATGAACTGATCTCTCTTTCAAAGCCCAAGGGATGGTCAACAAGGGTCCTCAGTGCATTACCTAACTTTAAAAGATTCTGTTCAACTTGTGTTTTGGTTGCTGTGAGGTCAGGACGCTGAAACAATGTTAGATCAAACAGAAGATACTGTTGCAAAATAGGAGCTTTGCTGAAGCAAAGCATGCGAGACATGAACCTTACCCTCATGATGTCACATACCTGGCTCAAGCTCCGAGTCAGGAACAATGAGGAACACAAACTATAATCATAATTTACACAAGCATTGCAAAATGCATAACATTTTTTTCAGACAGGGCTTTAGAGTTAATATAAAAGCCATATTTACCTAGTACGTCCTAAAATAGTGGAATTGATTTATGGTTTCATTTTGTGGAGCTTCTTTCTCAGCTTTAAACTCATTTTTCGAAATATCATTCCAGATTACTCGAGTAACTACATGTAGTCAGTAGTATTACATGTAGTTTTAAATGCTGTATCCTTTATCAGGAACATGCTTGGCAGTTACTGAACACATCTACTTTATGTATCTTGTTGGAGGGGTAAAATATCACTTACACTACACCAGACATTAGGTATCACCACACATGGACACGCACACTCCAGAATGTAGTGGAATAAAAAATATGCAGTCAATGCTGTGGATAATGGACCTGACGTCAGGCAGCCCTATAAACCCAGCTCAGGTGCAGGTTTATTTTTCTTGGACTTATCAGACAAGTCATGAAATAAGAATCTCACTGACAGACTCACAGCTAAACAATAAATCGCTACTCTCACTTTCAAAAACGTTAACTAGAATTGCTATTTAAATAAACCCTGGCATCTCCTCAGGCACGCAGGCTATCGTGCCATGTGACAGATCTCTCTGCCTCACACTACGGACCATACCAGTGTATGTGAGGGCCAGCGCATTGTTGGTCTTCTGCTGGGGTACAGAACATCTGGACAGGGCACGAGTGGTGCTCATTCACTGTGAATAAAAAACCTTTTCTTAAACACATTTAAATGTTTACTCATTCGCTGCTGAGTCATAACCAACGGGCATTATGAGGCTAAGAGTCGGCATTACAGAACTGATTACTTATGTGCCTTTGGGTATAATGAGCTAAACATTTTCAAAAATGCTTCATTACATTATATTACACAGCTGCATACACCCAGTTATAATGTGAGGTCTGGCAATGGCGTGTTCTTGGTAGACAGACTTATATACTGTGTATGCCTTAAAGTTCCATGGATGCCCACAGATTAAAACGCAAAAGCTTATATAAATGCTGATAAATAAAGATAAATGCTGGTACAGATGTACATTTTTAAATGTGAAAAGATCACACACGCAGCTAACTTTGATCACATCTCCAGATAAACTTTTCATGTTTAGGGTTTTCAGATGCAAAGCCTGCCCTCACCTCTGTCCAGCCCTCTTAGGTTTCTTCTCATTCCAACCCATCATAAAGTTAGGGAGTGTGGACATAATCTGTGAAACTGCTGGCTCACCCCAATATGACCTGCTTCAAATACTTTAGTTCATCTGATTACATCTATTGCTGTCAACCACAAAGGAGCTGTGACAGGGGCACGCACATAACACATTATGTATCTTGCAAGGTAATGTGCAACTGTGGTAAAAGGGTACCGAACAACAAACAATTCTCAAATTGCCAGTCAACCTTTACTTCATGCCATTCATTCAAAAGACAAGCAAAGTAAACAACACTTCTCTGCTGGGTGGCTCTCCTCCTCTACACCACAAAATACAAAGTCCACTGAGAACTTGCACTTACAGCCACCACACCTTTGTGCTGAGCTGAACCAGATGATGTAGCCTGGACACCAATAGGGCAGTCTCAGTCATTCTAGATTCATTTCTTGTCTTGCCTAACCTTCAAGTCTTGAGGATTCTTTGGGAAGTGTTGGGGTAAAACTGCTTTCACACCGGGTGCAGTGTGCGGCCCAGTCGCCACTTGGTTTAGCATATCGTACAGGGAAGCCACAAAGGAAACCACAAAGTCTAAAGCAAAAAGAGAACTTAAAAACCTTTAGTGAGATTTTAGAGAAACTCCAAAGCTTTAAAAAGATTCATAGAGACATAGAAACATATGACAATTTTAAGCAAAGTTATATTGCTCACCTACAACGAGTTGAACAACGTGAATGAAGCAGGTTAATTGCAAGAGCCTGATAAAAACTCAAACTTGCTCTATGATTCAGTGAATTTATACAGTTCATACACTCAATAACTTTTGAACTTGGATGTCATTATACAAGAAAACTCCTAAGCTGTGCTGCACGTTTCTTGCTACAACAACATATTGAAAATATTATGTGACAATGAGTGCGAGGACTCCTTAAGAAAAAAGTCCATTTACTCAGTTCAATCAAAAACCTTAGGACAAAAGCTGAATTTAACATCTTGTTTCTAATGATATAAAAGACTAATATAAATTACAGTTGGGCAAAAAAGAAAGTTGTTTTTTTAAAAATTTACATTAAAAAGTTAACTAACATTTAAATGACGTTTCGCCTGAGAAGCAGTTTGGAGTTCAAAAAGTTCAATTTCTGTACCAGACTTTCAAGTCATGTCTGGTTCAGATTTCATAAAATACTACAGTAATATCACTTTGAACTCTAGCCAGTGATCTCAAGTAGTGATAATTTCACTGAGGAATATTTATGATTATTAAAAAAAAAAACATGGCTTTGTAAATAAAACAAGACCAAACTTATGAAAGAGATGCTCGAAGCTATTAAATTAACTTAATGTGGACACTGTTTCAAAATTTATTGTGAAAGAACAAGTGAACAAGTAACCTTACAGCAAAAATAATTTTATGAAATAAAAGTTGTACAAACGCCTCAGTTGACAAGAAACAAAAACTGTTATATTTATTCAAAAGTCAAAGATCCTAGCGAGAACTGTTGACAACACCTGCAACATTGGCTAATGTACTTTTTGCTAAAATCATATTACAAACGGGTGACAGAGTAAGAAAAGGTATTAGGCCAACTAAAAGCGCCACAAACATTGTCATTATTATTTCAGACTCAATAATATTCACTCATAATTATTATTGTTCTCTCCACTTCATAAGCATATACCACTCTATCATTCTCTATTTTTTTGCCATCAGACATCTGGTCTCCCCCCCTCCCAACCCCACATCTCCACCACCACTACTGCTGAGGTTTATTTGACTAGAAAATTACCCTACTCGTGTTTAACAAATCTCCAATATTGTCATCACCAAATATTTATTTGTAGAGGAGAAGAATTCTGAATGGCTACATTCCTTCTGCTTTGTGCATTTACACATTTTTGCATGAGCATGCAGCCAGCCACACACACACAAATATACACAGCAAACACAAGATATGTTTGAGTGCGTTTCCACGTAGCACATTTATAAGGTGCCGTATGGTTTCAGTGAAAGTCACACATAATGTCAGACATAATCATGCAAAGGTTATCTGCATGATTGTGTCTACTACCTCTTGTTTAAACTACTGCAAAGTTAGAGGTGTGAGCCAAAGTAATATCCACAATAATATGAGGACCAAAGGTTTGCTAGCTTGCACTGGATTGGAATGAGATGAGATTGGTTTTGTGCACTTAATGCATCAGTGATTTTCATGTTATGCCTGAATAACACAGCTTTTTGTATGTAAATTATTATCAATTTTTTTTTTTGACATTACCAGTAATTTGGTCTTCTTGCCTACTTATTTGTCAGCATTTTCTCTTTATATCAAAAACATTTCATTGCAATGACTATTTGATTACCCTTAACATAATTTTACGGGTTTTAAAGAAATTATTTAATTACCCATAAGTAAGTCTTTATTAAACCCCTTAACGCTTCACAGACTTGCCTATGTTATCCACACTTGGCCCCATTAAATACCACTTCAGCTTTATTTTAATCAGGCTGAACAGTCGGCCTCAAGACATTCAACTCGCTGACTGTAGCGTACCATCAAACTGACAGTGGGGAGCTCTCAAGCGAGACAAAACACCACAAGGGGGCAGTGATGTAACAAGGACGTGGAAAAGGTCAGAAAGAGTTTCTCATGAACAACAGTGAGAGCAGGGAGAGCAGAACAGGGAACACGGGGGGTGATAACTGAAGGGAAAGGAATAAAGTTTGGGTCGGAGAGATGAATGAGGGAAAAAAGAAACGGCAAGAGCAAAGTCAAGTTATCAAATAAGAAAAAAAAAAGAAAAGAAAGATGAAGGAGAAAAAAATATGAAGAATGGACAAAGTACAAAGGACCTCTATGGCATATATACAAATATTAAGACAGGAGGAAATAACACATAAGATTAAGGCCACGGAGTGACAAACAAAAGCAAGCTGCTCAAAAAAGAGAAAAACGGTCAAAGACGTCCCTGATATCAATCACACGTAAGCTAAAAATGCTTGGGATTCATTTACACACTCGTTTAAATACTACACACATGACTTTTCCACTTTTTAACAAACACTTCAGTTCAGGAAACTAAACTAGAAAAAAAAAAACCTTTATCTGGACAGTTTACTAAATATATCTGTCTGCCACCACTCTTTGAATAGTGATGCAGATAAACACAGATGTGAAACACACTCAAATGAGAACTATTGGCCTCCCAGAGAGCTGCCCCACTAAAACCACAGATCCCAGAGGGAGGCGCTCCGGTATCTTTTAAGTGACCCATTCTTTAAACTTACTTGGAGATATTTTTACTAAAGAAGATATTTGTCAGGAAATCACTGCAGAACAAGACTTCTGGGCTATTGCTTTCCACACAATCGTTGGTTTGACCTGCCGACGACAACATTTCGTCTGTGGTTAACTCACAGTTGTGTAGATTTGTTTGGTTAGTTGCCCCCTTAGCACTTCATTTACCACTGTACATAAAAAGACAACAAATAACAAGACTGAGTCAGAGCATATACTTTGCTAACAGGACACATGAAATCTAATTACACATTTCATAGTAACAATATCATTTACTTTTACATCACACATTTTGGATCATATTCCCATTTTATGTGTGTACAATAATCTTCCAGCACATATGTACACACGCTGGCCCGCCTGTCTGCCCATACTGAACTCCACAGTCTCTGCCTCATACTCATACTGGCTATGGGAGCTTGCAGAGGGCAAGTCACAAGGATGAAGAGCCTGATGACCAATGTAACACATGTGGCAATGCAAAAACACACACAAACATGAAAGTCTAGTATTTCTGAAGAACTCGCAACCAAAATGCAGCCAATTTGAACTAAACTCACACTCACCCCACCCAGTGCTGTGTCATTCTGACAAAGCATGGCCAATAAACAGTTCAGTATAGTACAGTCACGCAAACACACAAAAGTGTAAAAATCTTTGGACGAAAAAAAAAAGCGCGTTAGAGCTTGTCTATACCCTCACACAGTAATTGGTTTTTCTGTGACATTTTTGTGTGTTCACCTCAAAAGCTGCTAGTAATTACTCACATGGATTAAACTGGAGACCACAAACGGCCGTGATGCTGCGCTGTTTTCAAGTTCCAAGTGGTGTTTATTAAGCTGATGTTTCAGGACCAAATGTTCACTGTCCATAAAGTGTAGAATTTTAACTCTGTGACGGTCTGCTGCAGTGGTTTCACATTAGTCATCTTTCTGTGATCTCTGTTTATCATTTGTATACAGAGCTCAGAGTAACGTTTAGCATGATTCATAATAAATCACACAACAGGTTTGTCATAATTCACTCTGGATCTATTTAAAGGATTCAGGATCAGTTACGGTATTTGGTCCATATTCACCAAGTAAATCTGAAACTCACTGCTGGACTTTTGACACAGATGGACCTACTACAGATGAGCCTAGAAGAAGGTTTAAATATGTAGTATGCAATGAAGCAGTGGTAATGGAGCGAGACTATCTAACCACTGTCTGTCCGACAACCGTCTCCAGCACCCCACTGCTCCTTCCCTCCCCTGGCAAGGATGACCCCGTGTTCACACCAAGATAAGTGCAGGGGGACTCATCCATGCCTCTGAAATGCCCCTCTACATCTCTGACACCCCAGTAGCTCTCTGTCAGACTACTTTGTGTCCACAGGTTCATCCTACCACCTATTGTGAAGGCACCAGCTCAGTGGATCTGTTGATTGTCAGGATAAGGCATCTTCTTTTTAACAAGGTCATTTCACCCCAAATCCCTAGATTACATTAGATTACATTAAATTACACTGGATTTAGGTAAGAAGACAGATTATGGAAGCCTTAAAATTCTGAAATGAGAGACCACCTAAGAACTAATGGGCACCATGTAATGTACGGAGACCAAATATGAATCTCATTTTGAAATAGTGTCTTTCTTGAACACTGGCTTAGTCTTTCTGGCTGTTTTGGTTTCCCTTTGGCTGCAGAGGAAGCTCCAGTGAAGGTTTGTGATAGCAGAAAAGCACTGGTGGCTGATAAGAGAGGTGTGAACAGCAGTGTAAGCAAGCCATCGCAGGGGGTTGGAATGATTGACCGTCAGAGGTTAGAGGGTTACAAGACAAGAGAAGTGGACATAACAGAACTGTGCCGTGCCAGAAATGAGCTGAATTGCATGTGCAGTGGATCAACTGTTACTGTTACGAAAAGAGCATTGCAAAAATTAGCATACTTAAAGACAATACGGTAGCCCACATCAATGATTTCTACACATATAAAGTTGCCAGTCACAGCTGGATATACTGAATATAGAATGAAGGAGTTTATTATTCAACAAAAGCACATCCACCAATCACAAACAGCACACTTGGTATACAGTTTTATAACTAGATAGAGCTTTTTTATGGCTGGGATAGGTGTAGTACATTCACTAAAGTACTAAAAGACTACGATCGAAAAACATGTCTAGGGCCTGATGCAACACTTCATGCAATTCTACTTAATCAAAAATCCACCATGTGACTTGATAAGGTCCCTTTGCTGAACCTCCCCCATCTGCTACTTATCACACTGCCCCCCCCCAACACACACAGACACACGCACATGCACACACACAGACAAAATGTGGACTGGTATGACCTCTGACACTTTAATCAACGGGCATTAAAGAGACTCTTAAACAAAACTGACGCACTGCACAGATTGGACTGACAGGGCGACTGGCTGGCTGGCTTAGAGGCTAAGTGGGATCCAGAAGCAGCGGCTCTGAAAGATCGTTGCCAACACTTTGGAGATTGCAGAGGTGGTGGGAGAGTGTTGGCCATTACAGGGTTTACAGATTAGCCTGGTTTATTAGTTCACTATAAGGATCTTCCACCCTTTAAGGTTTGTCACACGTCACTTTCCTGCCTTGTCCGTTTAGGCCCTGTCTAATAAAGGCAGGGTCTCTGTCAGTCAGACGCAGATGGAGGAGAAAGGGTGAGAGTGATTTAATGATCCTGTAATGTTGGAGAACGTAACAAAGCCGCCAAAGCTCTATAACAAAAAACATCACAAATCTGTACACCCACTTGCGTAAGAAAAAACACAGAGACACACTCACCAAAGCACAATGGTTTTGTGCAGATTTTCACCACAGCGCTCAGTATTTGCACATGTCCACGCAGATAAAAGACTTTTCCTTTTGAATTTTAATGATTTGTAACAAGCGGTAAAGTGACAGCATGTGAAAAATATGCAAAGTGCACCAGGAGGACAATGGTGCAGTCACAAAGCATGGCAATTAATCAGAGGGAAAATGAGAATTAGATCAATGTGTTGATATAGCTAGAATAAAGGAGAAAAAGTCTATAACTTATTCTGAAAGAGGGTAATATTTCTGATTCATGTTAGAGCGTAATAGTGACCAAGCCTCGGGTCAACTAACGGTTAGGCCACCTAAGGGATTTACAACAAATCCACAAGAAGTTACCTTTCTCTTAAAATCTTGAAACGGTGCTGCTTTTCTGAAAATAAAAATAGCAAATAAGTTTTGTCCCCAGATACAGGCCAGGGAAAAAACACCCCCATCCACCTTTTGTGTCAAATCTCTGCTATAAAACAATGCCATCCTCACAAATACATTGTTTCTTTGAGGGCTTTTGATTTCAAATTGCTGGATGAAGTGTTGAATTTGTACTGTAGTGTGTTAGGGTTCGGCTTTGAAGTAACAAATCTTAAAAATATTAGCTAAAATGAAATGCATGTTATGAGTTGTTTTTATGTCATGTACAGTCAGTTGCTAAATATGTGTTTTTTACCTCCACATTACAAGCTGTGACAACATTAATGCTCCGCTGATCACAGACCCTCTGTTAGTATGTATAGATGCATTTATAA
Source organism: Aulonocara stuartgranti (assembly GCF_965226115.1). NCBI lineage: Eukaryota > Metazoa > Chordata > Actinopteri > Cichliformes > Cichlidae > Aulonocara > Aulonocara stuartgranti. Next base: position 32,309,092 of record NC_138947.1, on the reverse strand, counting down.
TGGTGCTCTCCCCCCTTAAAACAAAGACCAGCTAACACAGATTCAAACAATCTAGCTGGTCTCTGTCGAGAGATCGTGCTCAGGAACTAGTTTATTTATCAAGCAACATTTGAAATAAAGGCTCTCCTCTTATAAAAGCCTGCTTTGCATAAAGGAGGAGGTCACCCAATCTCTATTTGAAGAAATGCCCAGAACTTGAAACTGTATAAATCACCGAGAGCCCTTCTCATAATATCAGGGGACTTCAATCATGCCTCACTGGACTCCACACTGCCCACCTTCACCCAGTATGTGACCTGCCCAACCAGAGTCAATAAAACACTGGACTTACTGTATGCCAATGCAGAAGAGGCATACAGTTCATCACCTCTCCCTCCCCTGGGCAGATCTGATCACAACCTGGTGCACCTTGTCCCTGTGTATGAGCCCTTAGTGCGCAGGGAGCCACCAGCCACCCGCACAGTACAGAGATGGTCAGAGGAGAGCGAGGAGGCTCTTAAGGATTGTTTTGAGTCGACTGTGTGGGAGGTGATTTGTGATGACCACGGTGAGGACATCGACAGCCTTACTACATGCATTACTGACTATATAAACTTCTGTGTGGATAACACTGTACCTACCAGGACTGTACGGTGTTTCTCCAACAACAAACCTTGGATTACCCCAGAAATTAAAACCGTCCTCAAGCAGAAGAGGAGGGCCTTCAAATCCAGAGACAAAGAGGAGTTGAAAAGGGTGCAGAGAGAGCTGAGGGGACTGATAAGGAATGGGAAGGAGAGCTACAGGCAGAAGATGGAGAACCAGCTTCAACAAAACAACGTTGGTGAAGTCTGGAGAGGCCTCAGAACCATCTCGGGCCACAAACAGCAGAACTCTCTGCCTGGGAGGGATGTGAGATGGGCAAATGAACTGAATCATTTCTTCAACAGATTTGACTCAGCCATGAGGCAGTCTGCAACATCGGCTGCAGACTCACCCACCCCCACTGCTGCTGTTCCACCTCAGACACTTCACACCTCCTCTATTCACCCTGCTCACTCCCCCCCACCCCCAACAACAGCATCCAATACACACTCAACACAAGGCTCCAGCCTGTCTCTCTCAACCACCCAGGTTAGGAGGGAACTGAGGAGGATTAATGGCAAGAAGGCAGCGGGCCCAGATGGCATCAGCTCGAGGGTCGTCAGGTCCTGCGCGGACCAACTGTGTGGGGTGATGGAGCACCTCTTCAACCTGAGCCTGAGGTTGGGAAGAGTCCCACAGCTCTGGAAAACCTCCTGTGTTGTACCAGTGCCAAAGACTTCACGCCCCAAGGACCTCAACAGCTACAGGCCGGTGGCTCTGACATCCCACCTGATGAAGACCCTGGAGCGGTTGGTCCTGGCTCAGCTTCGGCGCCTAATAAGCTCATCACTGGACCCACTTCAGTTTGCCTACCAGCCTGGCATTGGAGCGGATGATGCCGTCATTCACCTCCTACATCGTTCCCTCGCTCACCTGGAGACCGCTGGAAGCACTGTGAGAATCATGTTCTTTGATTTCTCCAGTGCCTTCAACACCATTCTTCCCTCGGTTCTGAAGGACAAGCTGGAGAACTCTGGAGTGGACCATCACCTCACTACCTGGATCCTGGACTACCTCACCGACCGACCACAGTATGTGAGGGCTCAGGGCTGTGTGTCGGACAGGGTCGTCTGCAGTACGGGGGCTCCACAGGGAACGGTTCTGGCTCCGTTCCTCTTCACCATCTACACTGCAGACTTCTCCCACAATTCCACCCAGTGCTTCCTGCAGAAGTTCTCTGATGACTCTGCAATAGTCGGCCTCATCACTGATGGGGACGACAAGGAGTACAGAGGTCTGACCCAAGACTTTGTGGACTGGTGCCAGCTGAACTACCTCCAGATCAACGCCAGTAAAACCAAGGAACTGGTGGTAGACTTCCGCAGGCACAAGCATTCTCCACTGCAACCACTGAACATCCAAGGTATGGACATTGAGGCTGTGGACAGCTACAGGTACCTTGGTGTTCATCTGAACAATAGACTGGACTGGACTCATAACTCAGACGCCCTCTACAGGAAAGGGCAGAGCAGGCTGTACCTGCTGCGGAGACTCAGGTCGTTTGGAGTGGAGGGCCCACTCCTGAAGAAATTCTATGACTCTGTTGTGGCTTCTGCTATCTTTTATGGCGTGGTCTGCTGGGGCGGCAGCATCTCTGCTGGGGACAGGAAGAGACTGAACAGGGTGATCCGAAGGGCCAGCTCTGTTCTAGGATGCCCTCTGGACCCAGTGGAGATGGTGAGTGACAGGAGAACGGCGGCTAAGCTGTCATCCCTGATGGACAACATCTCCCACCCCATGCAGCAGACTGTGACAGCACTGAGCAGCTCCTTCAGTGGGAGACTGCGGCACCCACGGTGTGGGACGGAGAGATTTCGCAGGTCTTTCCTCCCCACTGCTGTCAGACTCCATAATAAAGACTTTAACTGATCAAGCACACACATCCATACATATGCAATAATACTAAGTGCAATAATCCTTTCTGTCATCGTTGTATTTTTACTCAGTTGTATATAGTATTTGTATTTGTATTCTATTTTTATCTTATTGTATATTTATTTTATTTTATTCTACTGTATATAGTATTTTATTTTATTCTATTCTGTACAGCTGTGTACTGTATTTATTCTTATTGTATTCTAATTTTTGCCTCATAACTTTTGCACTGTCCACTTCCTGCTGTGACAAAACAAATTTCCCACGTGTGGGACTAATAAAGGTTATCTTATCTTATCTTAAAAGTCGATGCGATACAGTGTGAACAACGGCAAGCTTGCAGAGATTCTATTACTTTCAACAAACCAATGATTTGTTTATCAGAAATAATGATTTACAGTTTCCAAGATATCTCTTAGATATTACTTACTGAAAAAAACACCTGCTTTTATTTCCTGTCTTTAATAAGCACACAGTCATATCCAATTTTCAGTACGAGGTAACAGGCCTCCATGAATTCCGGCCTACTGCATGCAGCGCACCACACATGCAGCCAAGTCATCCATCTCTCCGTGTGTGGAGAAGCCGGCTGAATTTAGTGTCTGCACCTGGACAGGGATCTTCTGCTTGTCCAAAATCCAGGCCTCGCAGTGACACTTTAAAACAGAGCAGACTCATTCAGCAGTCAATCAGCAGTCTTCACTTCCTCTGCTCATGTTATCTGTCACAACCCCCTCTCCCCCTTCTCTGCTTAAATACACTCATCCGTTATCATTCTAGCTCTCTCTACTGTTTTGATATCACTAGCGTTGTGTCAACATTTCAGGAGGCTGTGGATTCATGAGATGAGATTTTCCATCAGCTTCAAAATCTCAGACAACACGTATGTTTATCTTAAAAAATATCTTAAATTTCATGAAAAACTCTACAGCAAAGCAGAAAATATCATGTAAAAATATCACGTGGTAATAAGCCTACACCTATAATGAGGGAGACCCAGTAAACTTACAAACATCTATACACTACATGCATACACAGGCAAAAACAGACCACAGGAGTGGGTTATATATAACTCACTGCATTCAAAATGTCCCCAGTTAGATAAATTTGCTGCCCTTTAGTAACTGGGAAGTTACACAGCTAATACACAGGACACTGACATGCTTATATTTAGGTGAACATATACATATATACATGAAACCAGTTTCACACTCAGATTGTATGACGCCAGTGTCAAAGGTCTGGTCTGTTTTCCCCCAGAAATACCAGAGAAGTAAGGGCTTAATAGTGCTGTCAACCATGGAACTGACAGAGGCCTAAAGCCCTGGAGCAAAGTCTCCACCTTGGCTGTATAGTTCAGCCACACAGAAGCAAAGATGTAGCCTGTAGGTTGGGTGTCAGGCCTCAATCTCAGCCCACACAGTTTATGCTGATACTACACACTGTGGGTACAGACTCACATTAGTCACAGCTTTCAAAACACGGCATCATATTTCATGGTAAATAGTTTTCATTATTAATTTTGGTAAAGAGTCTGTTACCAGGATGGTATGTCTGCATTTCTCTCTGTCTCTCACTCTTATTTTTCCTCTCACATAGGTCTAGAAAGCAAAACAGTGTCGATGGGTCATAATAAATGATAACCATTTGATTTTAGGTGGCTCTAATTAAGACTTTATTATTTCACCCTGAAATAAGAGAGCTGTAATGGCCATTAAAAATGCTGATGGTGAGAATGAATGACAAAGACTGACACATGTGTTTGAAATATAGTTAAGAGGCTACAAAATGGAAAGCCATTTCATGGGGAAAAAAAAATCAGCTGTCATCAGCATACAAGTGACTAAATTAAAGTCGTGACTGGACATGTTTGGGCCTGTCTCTAAACTATATTATGTAATAACAATGGTAAAAACGGGCACAGAAGATAAAATTAATAGGTGCTCAGAGTCAAAATGACAACTGGCAATAAAAGTTTAGTTGAGCTGGAGATGACCAGTCACAAGGCCTTGCCTGGCCTTCAGAAACAATAAGGCTCAAGTTACCAGGAGAGGCTGAGGGGCAAAGGGAGGAGGATGCTCTCTTCACCCACAACACCATAACTCTCACTGGGCCAGAGCCTCTGTCACTGGATGCTGCTCTGGTTGGAGCTCCCAGTAACCTTTTAAATCAGGTCCCACTGACAGCTTCCATTAACATTCCTGCCCAGCCTGGCAGGCAATTGAACAAAGGGTAAGTGGGACAGAGCAGAGCATAGACTTTGGACAGAAAAAGAGGAAAAAGCCACAAAGTGAGGGAGGGTAAAGATCAGAGATAGTGACGGAGACGGGGAGGGTACAGAGTGGAAAAAAAAAACTACAACAGGGAAGGGATCTGGAACTGCTTTGTATTTGTGTGTAAAGTTCTGAATAGGTGCTTATTTAGGCTCTGTCAGAACTAGTTTCTACATAATGCCGTTCAACCAATTTCGAAATGTTTATACCTGATCCCAAAAGCCACACTCAAAGTTGAAGTGTTAAACTTAACAACATAAAGTGCAGGGAAGATATGTATGTTTGCACTGAAGCACCGCAGCAATTTCCTAATGTTGTAAACCCGCTCAACATTTGGCAATAAAACCCTTTCTGATTCTGATATGGTGTTGATTAACCATGGAAATAAAAGTTAAAACTGTTTTTTCCAGACTGACATTCATGAACAAATGAATAAAAGCAACTGAAAAGAGTTCAAACCTAAAGCATACATTCTCACAACAGTTTCCAGGGAATTGGCCTAAGCATTTAAGGTCATATGTCTTGTATGTATAAGTGAAATATGAAATGAAATAGAAGAAACCTGCACAAAAATGAGAAAAGAAAAGGCACAGATCAATCAGTGGCTGACCCTCCCGTCCCAGGTCAGAGGTAGACAGCATGGGTCAAGTTGATATAAACCATACTTTGTGCATGCTGCCTCTAGCCATTATAGCATAGTGTACTGTGAAACAGTTACAAGGCGTTTGCCCATCATTAAAGGGGCGTGTGCATTAAATCATGTTTTGCCAGCTGAAAAAACCAGACACCCTTCAAAAGAGCCACCTGAGAACATTTGAGAACTCTTTGGGAGTGCAGTGGTTTTTATTAGCTATTTATTATGACACTGTGGTTGCTATGACACAAAATATACACAAAAGAGATGTGCTGGACGTACAAGAGTCTAACTTACTTCTGCTTAACTAGTGGACCCACAGCGAGCAAAATGTTCCTCCAAGTATTAGTTTCATATCAATATTGTGCTAGTTTGACACACTTATAAATACTCACAGAGCTGAGGCATTAACTTCTGCTGCAGCAAGAATAGCTGCTGCATTCCTGCAGCTAACAGGGAACTTGATAAACTAAACTATCCATTAATGTTAGGATGTGGCTGGTGTAGTGTATATCCTACCCTTTCTCCAGCTGGCTAAATAAATGTAATAGTGACAAGAAAAAAAAAAGAAAGCATCAGTGCACAGCAGGCTGCTCAGCATCTCTTAATGCTGCTGGCATTTCTTTCTTGTAAAAATGTGACACTTGCATTACAAAAAGGACTAAAAATGTACACCTGCCTCGGTTTAAAAAAAAAGCAAAGAACCTTTTGGCACAGATGCCCCATAAAAAAAAAAAAAGAAACTCTGTTTTTGTTACTTACTGATGGCCTCTACACTAGTTCTGCCCAGTGAGGTGTATTAAAAATCACCACTAGTCTCTAGGAAAAGCTACTGGCAAAGAAAACTCTGGTGACACACACACCCACAGACAGCTGGTCAGTGGAGGATCACTAGTACAAACACTAAAACATGCTCTTGTCATCTTTTATGCAGTTGAAAGGTGCAGAACATTACCGACTGCAGCTTTAAATCTTTAAATAATTTCAGCTGCCAATCATTCTGCTGGTCAAACCTGCATATACTTAGTCATCGCAGCATGACTGTTGGTTCTTTTATGGGAAATGACGCCAGTGATGTTCCTGTGTGGTCTGTGGGGGGACTTTGAAGACAAATGAGAGCTCTACATACAAAACAAGAAGAATTACAGAACTCTTAGGAGATAAATACGTGACGATACAATAAAGACTCTGAGAATCCATTTTTCAGTCTGTCTGTCACTGGAACAAATCACAATGGTTTTCAGTGACAGAAAGAAATATGCTTTGAACAACAGAAGACCAGGATATGTGGCAAACAAAACCTTGCAGAGTCCAATTTTCAACTTCCTTCTATTGCTCTCTAACAGATGATGCTGAAAAGTGCTCTTTGCCAGGAGCATTTATGAACAAAAGCCAGCCTAAAAAAACCCATCCTTGTAATTGGTACTATTGAGAGTGTTCTGTTTGTGTGAATAAGTGTGAGTGTGAGTGTGTGTGTGTGTGTGTGTGTGTGTGTGTGTGTGTGTGTGTGTGTGTGTGTGTGTGTGTAAGCATAAGCCAGTTGTATGGGAGAATTCAACATTAGTGAAGCTGGTGTGTGTCACATTCCATTCCTGACTGAGCCTCACTCAACCCACCCCCCCTGGTCTGGTTCCTACCGACTGATTCTGTTAATTACTTTGCCTTTTTTATTCTGAGAGAGCTGTGAGAAATGCCTCTCACCGCCACCACTGTCCCACCCAGAACCCTACAACAACTATTAGCTTAATTACTTACATCTAACGTACTTCTCCAGTAATAATGTCCACATCAGCATCAAAGAGATTTCAAAGAACATCAGCTCCTACCCCTTCTTAACCCTATACACCACTTTCCTTTCAACTCCTTTTTTATCATCACTGCTGCCTGATGTGAGAATGTACCTTCTGCACTAATTTTTAATTTCCCTTGTATTCTTTGGAAGAGCTGATACTGCTGTGGTTCTGTGTGGTTAAGCTTTGCGCAATGTGCGCACACAGACTCATTTGGGCAACAGCATAGCCTGGGAAAGTTTGTGCGGAGCACATAAAATAGGGGAGTGGAGGCGGAGGAGTGCCGTGTTGGGGGAATGAGAGAGGGCTTGGTACGAGGGAGGAGACGCGCCGCGGCAGCTCAGCTGTGTAGAAGCTAATGGGCTCTCATCCCCTTCCCACGACCACCACGTGTTTTCTGATGGGCACTCAAGCGGCGAGACACATATTGGTTTGGCTACTGACACAGAACTCCAGCCAGCTCGCTTCAGTACTGCTCTGCTCTGCCTATTCAGCATCTGTCTGAACTCTGGTTAGCCTGTATATGACTTTAGGACTGGCAGAGTATGAATCAGTAACCAGCCTCTAATAATGTGAGGAGGTAGTGGTTGATCTCACTTGCTGGAACAGCAATAATGAGAGATGAAAGACAGAAGTATGGCTCACAGACAGACAGTGACACTGATAAACTGAGTGGCGTGATGAACAGGGAGCCACCGCAAATTGATGTTTGTCTCTGTCAGCAAAGAGAAAGAAATTCTCCATTATGGGGCATCTACTAAACTACAGCCTCTCACATCAGCACATGTGTATATTTTATCATGAAGTATCACAAGGTTTAAGCTTTAACATAAATTAAAAGATATCTTTGGCAGCTTTGGCAAGGATTATGCAACAAATTTTATGCACAGAAATGTATAAAGTAAATTGTAAATTGCTTGAAAGTTGAGGAAACCCTCTTAGTACCAGTATGATTAAAGCTAACTAATCCAAATGTGCATAACTGAAGACAGTGTTCAGGCCCTCCACAGTCCGTCTGGACATTATCCCCTCTAATTTGTGAGAATAAAACTTCAAGCCCCTGATTAAGTGATCCAGGGTAGCCAATTGTTGTGACTGTACTGTGTGATGTTTGATTTGACTGTGTGGAATGTGGCGACCTTTGATCCAGTGACAACATTCAATTAGATAAGGTTAAGTAAATTGACCTCCTCCATCCCAGCTACTCAATCCAGAGCTGGATAAAGTGTAAACAGCTTGTATGCAACACAATGAACCAGAGTTTACAGTGAGTGTGCCCTGTTAACGCGTTGTAGTGTTGTTCTGCCTTTATAAACAGCAAAACAAAACTCCTTCGCCTTTCCTGCAGTGATCACTGGAGAGTCTCTCCCTATCTGCCTCTAAGGAGCTTAACTTGGAATTACTTGTTGTAATAACTCAATAATAAGAAAGCGTGTGTCACTGACAGACCTTAAAAATAAATGTACCTTAGTGGTAAAATGAGTCAGGGAGCCCCGGGAATTACATTACACCCAGTAGCTGACAAGCTAAATCACCATGTTGCAGCTGTGGAGCAGAAAGCATCATCAGAAAAATGTGGGAAATTTAATTTCTTCATGTACTGACTTAACTTAATAGAACATAAAGCTCAGCACTAAATGCTTCTAAAAGTAGGCATTATCAAAATCCATGCAGTGTCACTGGAATGCTGTTCATGTGCTTTACAGAGGAGATTTACTTCCTTTTTTTTTTTTGCTATTTCAGTGTGGATCGCCAAAGTTCACCTAACAATCTGAATGAAGACATACAAAACGTAAAACGCTCACATCTATATTGTAAAACCTTTAGACATTTAAGATTTGTGACTTCAAGGAGGATCCACATTTATTATGTAGCCCCAAACACACAGGTAGTCACAAGGAAACACACCAAACATAAAGTTGAGTTCAAACTAGTACAGAAACATTACTACACTTTAGACTTCTGCCTTGTGCCCATGTTATTTCTAAGTGCTATAGACTTTTCATCTGGAAGTGACATTCACACTAATGTGATACGAGATCCTTTCACAGCCATTACAAGCAGTCATTACGCCTTTCCAGAGATCACGCTAATGAGACTGATTAGGTAATATTCTCTCCACTTTCACATGGTGAGAAAGGCTAATTGCTTATCTCCTTCCCTTTGACTCTACCTTACCTAGACAACAACCTTCAGAGGTAAAATAGCAGTGACCCACAATGACCTCTTTTCACACTTAGAGACTAAATCTTCTACAGCTTCAACCCCTTAACTAGGCAGAGAATAACTAACCATTATTATGACTGATTAATGTTATTTGTGTAACGGTAGCAGTGCTACATCTCATCTTTCCAAAATGTTATATTTCTCCTTTTATTCTATAATCTTTTATTTCAATTCTGTTACTTCACTGTTATTATAACAGAAGTTTCCTGAGTGTGTCATTTGCACTCATTTACTACGTGGTGTAAACACAATCCCATCTTCTGTTCATATTGAATCCTGAAGGGAAGATATAAAATACTCGCATTGGAGCTGTGATATCATTAGAGTGAGGACTAGCATCACTATCTTTAGCCTGAGTCACACTCCAACCCCACCCCATCTCTAGCCTTAGCCCTCATCTCTTTTTGCCCAATCTGTATGTTCGTCCCTCTGCCTCAGGCTTTAAGAACTGTGAGACTGGCCTAAATAGCCGAACACTTCACAGATGAACAGCTCCAGTAATGGGCTGTGATTGACCTCGACAGCCATCTCTGAGAGGATTCTCTGGGGTCTGATCTCCAGATTACCTGCCTTGCTACATACATACACAAAACATGACGAGAGTAGCTGCCTTGGTGATTAAACACACTATTGTGGAAGTCACTGGGTGCTTAAACAAACAAACACTTGGGATAACGTGTTTTGGTCGAGTTTCATGCCCTTGATTCTAAAATTGAATGGCAAGACTCATTTTAATTTGCATGAGGCAAAGCCCAATGAGTAAGTCCTGTTAAATTCTCATACTCCTTAGAATTGTATGAATGCACACTCCCAGACATTATCTGAAGTAGCTACTTGTCTCTTCATTTATTCACAGTCATCTCTTGTGAAATTTTGATCAGGTCCCAACAGCTGAAGAGCTGGTCACTTCATTTATGACATTTCCCTGGTAAATTGCTTTCTGAGGTTTCTCCCAAGCATGTACAATAAATGTATTTTTAGTACCATTTTGTCTACTGTAGATCTATCAGCCAGAAAAGGTTCAGGCAGCAGCTTAAAGCCATCAAGTTTCTGCCTGAAACCAAGCCAGACTGTTGATTTAACACTCTATGGAGTGAGTGAACACATGCAAAGGAGGGGAAAAGAGCATGATAGATGGACATATGAAAGTACGGCAGTCCTTTGAAAGATTGTAATGGAGGAGGCTACCAAGGGAGATCCCACTTCAGTTCACACCCCATCTACAGTGTCAGTGCAACCCATTCAAAGGCTATCATTTCAGTAAAGAGGCAAACATAGCATGTGTAGCAATTTCTCTGCATTTGCACGTGCATGCACTGACCAGTGAGTATAATGGAATGCATTCATGTGCTCAAGTCGAACGGTCAGATCAAAGTCAGGTGGTGCTTCAGTGCCACCTGCTCTCATTAGTCTTTGGGTCTGCAGACTCGAGGTACTGTAGAACCCCACCTGTTTCTGACTGCTGTGGACAGGCCTCTCAGGACACTTACATAAATGGGCACAAATACACACCAACACTTATATATAGGTTTGCATGAAATGTCACTATAATGCATGCAACATATACGTAGTATCTGCTCTCCTATAATAAATATGTTTAGACTTAATTCAGAATAAACTCTGAAGCAGTTTCTTCCCCCCATTTGTCTAATTTTAAAGCAGTAATTGAGAAGAAAACAGCTTTAATAACTATTAGGGAACTAAGTGTGTTCAGTATTACAGCACTTTGGGAATTTGCACAGGATTAATTCCATGTAGCTTTCATTATTCCCTTCAATATGTTAAAATTGAGATTAAAGATCACTTTGTTCCTCTATTCTCCCTGCTCCCATGGTATGGTAAAGAGATCAAAACTGAAGGGCTTTATAGGGAACATCTTTAACATTTGCTCTGCTCTCAGTGTGCTTGATTAAATGTAACATTTTGAGATCCCAGAGTTCTGAGAAAAGCATAAATCATTGTCTCGCAGCTGCTGCCGTGCCTAGGGAAAACACATGCTATCCCTCACAGACTCACACTCTCCCTCTCTCTTCTACAATCATAAAACTCACTCGAGCCATTGGTCCCTCCCTCCTCTGCTGAAATCACAATGGTAAAGTGAGTGTGTGTTTGGGGTGGGGGACACCTGCAGGCTGCTGCTTGCCCCACGGTTGAGCATAAACCCCAGCTCCTCACACGCCCTCTAGCCCTTTACTCTTGCACACTAGCCCCATCCAAGGCCCCTTAGTCCTTCCCATCCATCAGTGATGACAGACCCAAGACTGAGCCAAAAGCACATAGTCAGCCAGCCAGCCAGCCACTGTCCAGGGATCAAAATGATCAAACTGTCTCTTGAGTACCAGTGATAATTTACACTCAAAGTAGCACTAGAGGTCACTGTGAATGACATGGCCAAGGATTTCTGGTCCCAGTCACTAAAGGCACTGCTCTACTCTTATTAAATTCAAAAATAATTTATAGATCTAATACCAGAGGCATCCATTCCAATGCATGCTGGTGAATGATGACATGTCCCTGGCTCTCAACTAGGCCCATGTGGAAGAAAAACCTATGCCCTTCTGATCCTGAACCTGGATTGCTGTCTGCTGTGACTTAAAAGCAGCTACCTCACTTGCAGACTTGCCCTGCAGACTTGCATGTTTCCATTGTTGATTTATTACAATAGTTTATCTTTTATTTATTTAATTAAAAAGTGGCGCTGATATATTTTATTATTCATGTCTCATAATGCTTTTAAAGTTTTGTTATTTCAGAAGAAAAGAGCATGAAAAGGATATTGTGGCTATCTGGGTCGACTAATCAACTTGGAGAAAGCCTGTGGGACCGTCATGTTGTAATCTAAAGGGTTAATGGCGAGAAATAAAATTACTCGACCATTTTGGATCCATAAAAGAGGACACTTCAAAGCAGAGCTGCTTAGTTCTTCTGCGTAAAAACCCACGCCTTTAATTGTGTTTAATTTATTAGAATGTTCCAACCTCAGCTCTGTTAAATAAAAACACATTATTCCCGATCTGCAGGAGTTCTACAAGTGTACAGGGACTCCCTCCAACCGCCGACCATAGCCACCCAACCCACCCTCTTCATTTTCTAAGTAAATTGGAATTTTGTTTTAGTTCACTGGTAAACAATTAGACAGAAAACAGATGTCACTGGCCATATTTAAAAGCTACTCATCTCCTTAGATTAACTTTGTATAAAAGAGTTATAAGGAGTGAGAGAAAGAATGAGACAATTAAACGTGTCAAAGCTTTCATTAAAATACTGGACTACAAATAATTCAAATAAAACAATATATCAAAACAACCAATTTATCTTTACTTTAACACTGAAAATGAACATTTCCCAACATCCCCCCTGGAGATATGAGCCTTTCCGAGCCTTGAGAAATTAGAAGGTGCATGGCATTGAGGAAATGGCTTCTGGGATGAATTAAAGGATCTATAAGGAAAGTGCTGTTGATTTTCAGAGCCTGTCAAAAGCTCTAAGAAATGAGACAATGCAGAGATCACTCATACATAAAGGGGCAGAGGCAAAATACGAAAAAGCAAGACTTCTCTTGACTTATAATCAACTGCAGTCAATCAAATAAAGGTATATGAATGTATATATATTTAAACACTTCACTGACTACACACTGGTAGCTTAATGGCAATTACCCCCATTCCCCCCCTCCCCCGTTATGCTTTGAGAACTGGGCAGAAATCGCTCATAACTCTGCTGTGTTTTCCACTGCATCCTACTGTCAGGAGTCAGCTTTTCTCCCTACCCCGGTCGTATACTCAGTGTATAATGATCACACTTTAGGAATTTGGTAAATGGACTCAGCAGAACCACATGGGAAGAATAAAGTGTGTTTGATGCCAAGACCAAGTGCTCCAACAACTGAGGAATGTCATGATCACAAAATGTTGAACCTCTGAGCTAGCCCTGTGGGAGCAAAGTGTCCAGCCTATTTAGAGCAGTGCCACACCACCTTTCATCTCTTGCTGAATGAGGCGTTGCATCCATCATTCTATTAACATTGCTATAACAGGCTCCTAGTCACCCTCTGGATGACAGCAGGGACATGGGACATGTGGGCTAACCAAAGGCTTTGATGTAAGCCTGACCACCATACAAAACACAGAGCTTTAAGAGACACCCCAAAACCCTTTGTACACACACAAGTGTTATCCTCAGCAGCATGTTAGGAAAAATACAGAGAATGAGAAAAACGTTCCACGTGTGGTAAAGTTGTTACCTTACAGTCACACGCTGCTGACCCCCAGCTTTCACTACACATTTGATTATTAGATCAATTAGATGTCTAGGGCATTAATCGTTTCAATATTCCAAAAACAAAAGTGATTGATCTGAGACTGAAATGCACAAGGGGCGAAATACAGCTCTATCTTTGGTAGCACACACACACACACAATGTTTGTGATTCTCATTATCAAAGGGGTGAAAGCTATTTGCAAATATGGCACATATCACAGCTGATTTGTGGCTTTTCTCCGTCATTTAGACACATGTGAGTGACACATATTTATATAAGTAATATGAAGGTAAACATGCCCCAAGTCTGAATGGCAGCCAGTTAACTGACTGATGAATCCCACACTGTTAAATATCGTATGTCCGAAAAGAGACAATAGAGACGTTCAGACAGTGAGAGAGAGAAAAAAAAAAAGAGCGATCTGAACTCAAAAGACAGGGGGGGAAAAAGAAGAGAGGCAGTGATGAGAAGTAGCACAGACCTGCACTGCTCCACATCTGCTGGAGATATATTCAGTTCTTCTGGGAGTCAGCCCCCCCCACCTCCTTTTACCTTCATCTCCTTTCGCTCTCCCACTCTCTTTGCTTCCTTTTGGTCTTCTGGTTTGTGTTCAGATCAGGTTTTAATATTCAAAAATATGTACTGCCTTTATGAGCCATGCTTTACTGAAATAATATGGTCTCTAAATCACAGTAATGGTTTGAGGCCGTGGACTAAACAGAGTTTACCAGAGCTCCTAAAAGTATCTATCTACTACATGTCTGAGTGATCATGTACGTAATCGATGGAAGAACATCTCGTCGGAAACACTGATTTTAAAAATCTGCCTTTCTGTCGCTGTAACATTCAGGAAATGTATTCAATGACTGTCCTCACATTTATCAAACCATTACCTCTCTAAGAAATGTCAGCCTGCCTTTTATTTGCAATTTACAGCAGTGTCCTGGCACTTGGTTTACTAGAAATGGGACAGTAAATGATAGAGTGAAATTTAAAGAGCAATACAGTGCCTGGTTAGGGATGACCTCCAAAATCTACTGTCTCTAAACAATAGTTTTCTTCTTACTTTCCTGCACCCTTAGGTACAACTGCATCTTCTTCTCACAGTTTAAACTACCTGAGGAGAGCTCTATACACACCTCAGAGCTGACATGTTTAAGGCCTGAGCCCTGATATGATTCAGGAGTTGGCGGTTTGCACAAATCAAGGCTACACAATGAATCTCTGTAGTCCGGTATTAAAAGGAATGTACAACTGTGATTCTGAAGACAACTCTGAAAACAAATGGAGCTGTATTGTTTTACCTTGTCACCCCAGGCTTCTCCTGTATCTGATCTTGGGATCTGATCTTGGGAGAGGGTTGCAGGAAAACAGCCCAGAATGTACTTTAAGGCCCCTACTGTGGGCTTTTAGAAACTTGGGAGTGGCTAAAGGCCATGACATAGTAGAGACTGTCCCATACTTCGAGAGGTATCAGTTTTTCTCGGGAAGAACGTTTTTTTTAAGTTGACGGTATGAAGAATATTAATAACACACTAATATCCGTGGTCATATCTATTTCTAGAAGCTCATACAGAAAAATGAGGGCATCCTTGGCGACATGTACAGATGTGATGATTAATATCCTACTTACTAAATCAAGCACTGCAGCACTTTAAATTTTGGAATTGGTTTGCATTTTTAGCTCTTTGGAAAGGCTACTGAATAATCCCACTCCCTCTCTCAAAAGGCACATGCATGCACCCACACACCCTCACAATGACACAGGAAACATAATCTGTGGTCTAGGGATGCAATCAAAACTGCAACCTGACATCAGAGCAGCCGTCAACAGCAATCCTCAAGTGGTTAGCTGTTGTTAGCCAGCTCAGCCCAGTGCTGACAGAGACTAACTGCTGTTTAGAGAAATCACACTGCCTGAAAAGAGATGCAGGGCTGCCAACCCTGCTTCAAGGACAGCAGAGTGGGAAACACTTATCGGCTTTACTAAACAAATAACTGAAAGGGGGCACTACATGACATTATGAGAGGAAGGAAAATATGACAACCTAAACAAATGGAGACTCCTGAATTAGATCACCAATAGTGCAGATATAATCAGTGCCTGTAACAAACCCAAACACCAAAACCACAACCAGAAAATGAACTAAAACCTGATTTATAAATGAAGGGTGGGGAGGGGTGGAGAGGAGCGGAGAGGAGAAAAGAGGGTAATCCATACATTTAAAACACTTATACCTGAGTTCCTGCAATCATCTCCTTGCTGAGGGACCTGAATAGAAAATGCCAGCAGGTCAGGGGCCAGCAAAGATTCAGGCTTGCGAATCTCATTAAGCCAGCGGCTCATATGTAGTTCTTTAGTGTCAGATGGACCCTGAATCAGAGGAACCAGCTTCTCCTTCACTCCCTCTCCTGAACCTGAAAGACAAGAGTAATAGTTTGTAATATTTTACAAACTCTCCACTTCTCCAAATCAAGCTATAATGACTCCCATAAATTGGAAAGCATTTCTGAAATAGGAATGACCAAATGTACACATAAAATAAAACATTTGTAAATGTTTCATGTATTAAAAACAGCCCTTTATTTGAACTTCCTTGTGATTCACCTTGAAGTAACTGCAACAGCACTATTTGGTTGCTATACAGAAGGCAAAAGGCCTAATAACGAATTATGAATTATTATTATTATGACCACTCCTATGCACCAGTAAAGCCATGTTTTGTTAATTTTTCACTTTAGTTGAAGAGCTCATAGTCCAAAAGAACAACTTTGCCCTCCATCGTCATTTTCACTCCTTATGTGCACATATTTTTGTGACTCTACAATAAATGGTCATTTTAAAATAAGGGCATTAACTGCACATGGTTTGCTTGTATTTCTATATTGACAGCTGCAATAGATCTACTAATCTGACCCACATCATGTGCAGCTTGACCTTGTGAACTCTGTGCTATGACACTAGCTCCAATAACATCCTTGCCATCAAAGACATGGCCACAGCCCAATGACAGCGCCCCAGGAGAAAACAGCAACTGAATCACATAGCTGGATAGAAATCAACATAAAGACTGAGCAGGAAAACGAGAGGGAGCAAGACAGAGTAGAGTGTGTAAAAGCATAAGTTAAAGAAAGTAAAAGAAGAGTCTAGTCTGTCTCACTCTTTCCCTCCTACACAGGCAGTAAAGTTTTAACAGGGCACAGCTGCACACACCTGGGGTCCTGGCGCACACTTTTACAGCTCCCACGGTTCCTGAGGCACATTTCACCGTCGCACGGCTGCAGAACTTCAGCTCCAGGTTTTGGACCGAGCCTTCGAGAGTCGGTGACGGGCCTGGATATTTCACACCTAATAAAAAAAGTGAAAAAAAGTGAAAATGAACTGCAGTCCGGCAGATTTAAGCACCGCTTCTGTGACTTAGTTAAACACCTGATTGGCCTTTAATTGTTCTTGACCAGCTAGTTGCTCTTAAACAAAGAAATCAAGAAAAGGTGTCCTCTGTTTTCAACAGTATTACTGATAGCGCATGTCTTTGACATATAATCTGAATTAAAATACATTTGCATATTAAGGTCAGCTATAAACCACAACAAACGACACTGGGCAATTTTTCTAAAATACATGATGCACCTTCTCAGTTTTAAAGTTTACGCCAGTCCATACTTAAAGTTATTATTTTCTTTAATGTTATATCTTCTTCTGAGTACAAGCGGACAGGGTCTGAAAATTTATAGAGGTTATCTTTGTTTATTATTGCAATTTTTGTTTCCTGTGAAAACTTTTAGATCATTTTGGATACAAGACAGTCTGAAATCACACCCACACTGCTACGCCTAAAAATCATGATAAAAAGAGATCTAATTAACTTGTTGTGAGTAATCGTTTATTTCCAAAACAATATTCCATGTAGTCACGCTTGTATTCAGCTTAGTGTCAAGTACAGCTCACTTCACACCAGCATTACATCACAGGAGCCTCAAGTGTTCCTCACTCTATGATTACTTCTCTTAATGGCAGCCTAGTGTGGAAGAACCTCCTGTCTTCCATCTTTCCAAAATGAAACTGTTTGCAATGTGACAAGGAATTACATATTCTCTATTATATGTCAGTGTTATTTCTATGGTGAGAGGCTATTTCAAACACATAACAGGAGAAGCAGGGAGACGTAGCTGGATGACTAAAAGATACTGTGGAGTTAAGGAAGTTATGTCAAACCGCCTGTTGAGAGAGGAGAGGAGGATCCATTCATCACATGCTACATTCTTCCAGTAAGCTGGAACTGTCCAAGGGAATCACATTTAATTCTTGCATCACCTGTTCCAATAAGGCTTTCCTTCTCAAATAATCCTCTCATACAGCGATTGTGCTTTATTTCCTACAAGTGTCCACAGCACTTTTTCAGTCGAGTTTACAACTTACTGGGGCTTTTTCTGTCGTGTGTTGGCCAAGGGACGGCAAAGTCACTGAGCAAACGGCAAAAAAGGTTCAATATCAACATAAATAAACTCAAGTTTAGCATACAAAACACTTTCTACTGCAAATCTCACACACACACACACACACACACACACACACGTACATACAAGTGCTTCATTCTATGCAAAAGCACTTTTAACTTAATGTTCACTCACACCAATGGATGCTTGAAGGGCAACTCGAGGTTTGGTAACTTGCCTCCACTGAATCATCCCTTTGCAAATATGCAAACTTATGTCTAGATTTGGTCACTTACTCAGCCCAGGATGAATACAACCTTAGATAAGTGTAGGACGAGCTCTACTTCCTGAGCCACTCTACTAGTTTTATCCTCTCAAACTCTTTTGTATACACACAGATATTATATAACAAATTTCCTTCTTACACTGTATAACCAGTGCTAAATTGGATGGGCTTTACACCAACATAGCACACAGTATTTTTCTGATCAACTAAAAATTCAAATGTAGTTTCACCGTAAATCAGCAGTGTGAAGTAGGGCATGTTTGAGTAGTCACACACATAGCACACTTAACCGGGGAATTATTGAAAATTGCTAAAAAACTCTAACCACTGACTTCCCTCCTCTCTCTCTCTCAGACAAATTGCCCATCAACCTCTTCACCTGCTGTCTAAGAGGCCCTCCGTGAGACCAGATGGAAGATGGTTATGTTAATAACCCTCCTTCTGTCTCTCTGTCTCCCACTTAATATATCTGCAGGTCAAACAGAGCAGTGCTGTACAACCACTCTGTGCATTTAGCTGCCTTATTCTGTTTAGGCTGAGGCTGTAATACTGGCAACCAGTAATATATATCTTTGTCTTGGAGCCACTTTCTATTTACACTGCAGTACAGTGTATATAGTTCTTTTAAGTAGATGGTAATGCCCAATGTAAACCTTGTAAAATAAAACAACACCACTCTCAAAATCTTCAGCATGCTCTATTGCAAACTAATGGCATCCAAATGATGAGCGTGATTTTGCTCTTTATACGGTTTCTTTCCCACTCCTAATTTTAACCTAAGAATCAGCAGAGCTGCAGAGTCGGCACCTTAATTATCAACCAAACACTAATCAGTGAGTCTGTGCTCCACACAACCAAGGGGGTGTCCCAAGTACACAATTTCAGTAATCTTATCTTCTATCTTTCTATATGTTTTTTTAAACCAGGGAAGCAACTTTGGTCTTCAAAGAATGTATGTGAAAATTCCCATAGATTTATGTTCATATGGATACGCGTGTATATACATGAAACACTGATTTCTAGATTAGTTCATGTGGCCAAGGACCAGAGGGAATGACTAAAAGTGATATATGTACTACATAAAGTTAGGTTCACTTCTCCCACTAGAAACAATATAGTATAGTATAATATGTATTTGTCATAAAAACATTGCCCAAGACATTTGGCTTTATCACTGAGTGTATCTGAGTAAACCTAAAAACACATGACCCATCTACCCTGAAAGAGTAGCCTATTCATGGAGAATGAATAACCAGACTCAGTGACCATTTGGCCTTTTTCAACACAGCACTAAAAGAAAAATGACATCAACAATGATGAGTTGCCCCGACTGTTCCCCAGAGCTTGGACAAGACGAAGATGTTAAAAGTGCAAGCCAATCTGTAATATGACAGGGGCCTTTTCTTCTACTCTGTGTTCTCTTTGATAAATGGCACTAGAGGTATCACTATAACATATCCCCTTGCCCACATAGATGTCCTAAGGGCACTGTGCACCTGCTGGGTTGGTGGTTGTTGCATGGGGGAGCTCTAAGCAATGTTTTGTCCAGCTGTTAGGACTATAAAATGTGGGGTACACAGAAAGAGTAAAAACACAAGGGTAGGTAGTTTGTTGGCTTAAACAGCAGTATCCCGTGTGATTCATGTGTGTATGTTGGGTTAGAGTGTGTATAGAGTGTGTCAGTGTGACTGACTGAGTGAGTGAATGTGTGTGGTACTGTTACTCGTCAAGCAAAGGCAGGTGCAAGAAGTACATAAACACACAGCTAGGGGCCAGAGAGTATGGCACTCCATCAAACACTAAGGGCGCAACTGTGGGCAGCTGGATTTGCCATAGAAAACACCAATGAGAAAGTGCGGAGAAGATGAAGGGAAGGGGGCCTGAAAGTCAATAAAGAGGGGTAGAAAGAGCTGATGCAAAAAAGCAGAATGCACACACTAACACATGCACCGTATGGGAGGTGGAGGGTACTTTCTTTACTTTCTGCATACCTCAATAGTTGGCGTGTCCATGGTTCAGTATATATGTGCAGCACATCTGCAGGCTTGAAAGCCATGCTTTACACATTCCAACATGTCCTGCTCTCACAGCTTTGGGGAAGGCTATGGGAAAGTTGTCTGCCTACAATGGTGGACCAGGCAATATTCTACCTCAAGATGCGAACCATTTCTTTTAGTCTATATTCACAAAACCCAGAAATAGTTTTACTTTCATTTATGATGCTATATAAAAAAAGGTTTATTTTTCCTGTTCTTCAAATACTACACCATATAACAAGTCTGAAAAAAATCCCAAGACAGACAAAAAAAGAGATAACGATACAAAATACAGTAAAAACCAAGCTATAGGACTTGTGCTAGAACAACTATTAAAAGCTGTGTTTTGATTACCCTCCCTCTTTGCAGCTACATACTCCATGCATTAATGACCAGCTTTATGTGTGATGGAAACAAGTTAAAAAAAGGATGTAAATTATCTCAAAACCATAAAGGGCAGGTGAAAAGACAAAGACAGACAAAGAAGGGGAAAGAACCTAAAGTATTAAAACCTCCAAAGTTGGCAACGGGCCCACAGCAGCTAGGGGGCTGACAGAAAAAGAGGTAGACATAGACAAGTTGGGTAGCCTGAAAGCAGCCAGCTGAGCCATTAAGTGCTGATGCAGAAACAATAACTGTCTCTCCTAAGTCAGGAGGGAAGCAGTAGAAGCAGTAAGTAGGAGCAGGTCTGCTGGCATCTTGCCCAGAACTGACACACAGCAAAAATGCAGACACATGCTGAGAGAGTGGGACAGGAAAACAGACAAGGTGAACCAGTAGTGGTTTGTTATGCAGTTAAAACTAAAAGGAGAGCAGCTTTGTTACTCAAACAAAGGTCTGCATTAGAGAAAGAAAAACATCGAGTTACTACGATAACAAGAACTGATTTTTATGATAGTAAAAATGACATTGAGGTACTTTTGGGGGATGCATTAAAAGTTCATTATGGTTCCATCAGAGAATCTTTCTTATGAAATTGCGTTGATATGACACGTGTTGTGATTTAACACAACATAAATAAAAATAAACTGAGCTGAGCTAAATCATAATTGATATTTGAAGGGATTGCAGTTAGAAAAAAAAATATCACAACTACTATTTAGCACAGGTTAAAGCTGTAAGAATATCTGCACACAGGAAGAATATGCATGTTTGATTTCAAACAGATGTAAACAACAACAACAGCTGTTTGTAGATAGATGAAGGAGCTGGGCAGTTTATATAACCAGTAATTGCTGCCAGAGTTTGGGTTGTTTTTTGAGGGGGGCTTTGCATATTAGGAAGAATTGCTTTTTGTTTTGTTTTTTTTAAAGTTGGGTGGTGAGACAGAAAACAGAAAAGCAATCCAGCAAGTGTCTGTGAACAAAAATAATGGGTTTCCTTACACATATGACAAAATCCCAGTCAAGCTGCTCCTACCTCACTGAATGAAGGTTACAGCGGTACTGGTGTGTGCAAGCGGTACTCGCTCCCTATAACCGTCATGGTATAAAGACAATGATGGGGTATAAGTGCCGGTGGTAGCAGAAGCTGGGGGTCTAATTTTCTTGATTTCCATCCCCTCCAGGTGCTGCTGGCTTTTCTGTCGGCCCACTGAAGCAGTGACACATGTTCTCCACACATTCAAACTGTGGTTCTCTCTGCCACTGAATTACCACAATTAAGGAGTCTTCATGCGGAAGCAATTTGGCCAATACTAATGTGCCTAGGCAGTGAGGTTTGGAAGACAGTGGTTGGATGGGGTTGGGGTGGTGGGGGGGTTGGGAGGAAGGGGATCAAGAGCAAAACTGAAGGGAGAGTTATAAAAGAAGTAAGATGAGGGAAAGAGAGAGAGTGTGAGAGAAAAGGGGGCGACAGATGTGCTAAATGTGATAGACAAACATGTGCCGTGACATAGAGGATTCCCCCATTGCCACTTGTAAGGAAATAATTAGTCGGTGGTAAGATAGGTCATTAAAACACAGTTCTGGTTGAGAAGGTCTGCCTCTCAATCTCCCATATCCCCAGCCTAATGCTGCTCTGACAAATTTGGTTAGCATAAGAAACAGGGGCATTCTAGCTTTGAAGCAGATGCCAGGATGGAATACCAGTGTGGTTTCACCATGAGAGATGCTCGAAACTACAGACCACAGCTAATGACGCTAAACCAGTCCCCTCTATTGCTGAAATCCAACTCTGGATTACTATCCGTTCTCTCTCACACTCTCTAGATCTCTGCATCTCTATAGCTTATTCTTGTCCTCTTTCACAAGCTTTTCCCTCCTCACTCCACTTCCCTTATGAGGGGAGAATTAAAGAGAAAACGAGCAGAGCATTCTTGTTTATCAATAATCCAACGAGATCAATATTTATGTCTGAGCTTTGCAGAGGCTGACTGTGTCTGTGTGTGGTGGTAGCCAAGACGTGACTGGGGTTTTGGTGCTGCTGAGACACTTCAATGGGAGTTACAGTGGAAATTTATGGCTCTGTGACGTGGAGCTATGTGCTCAGTCGGCACTAGTCACTACCCTCAGATGGGGCGGTTGGCTCACAGCAGGGAGCCAGCTCTGCAGACACTACCAGATGACATAAATACAAACAGATTTATTTGAGGCTGTCATTGATTGGTAACATTCAGAGAGTCTGCTGCAAGAGCTTTAAAGTCTATTAGTCTTTTAGTGTGTTTCATTTAAAGTCTCAGAGATGTTCTTCCCTTTAGTGTGTGCGCTTGTATTTAGTTTTTATTAAGAATTACCTATCTCTGTTATTGAAACATTATGCTGAAATATGTGCAATGTCTCTCTTTTGATTTTTATTCTTCATCAAAGGCTCTAATAGCTTTAATGTTTACAATCAGTACACAACACAACAGTCTTTAAATAATCTATACTTTCAAAAAACTGTTCACACTTTGGGCTCTGTTTATTACATCATCTGTAGGTGACATATTTTAGAGGCCAAAAGGGAGTCTATGTGGGATTTTCATATCATATTTCAGTTTAACACTTCAGGGAGAGATGAGCTCATTATCCCAACTCTAATGGGCAAAAGCTTAAATCTGTAGAAAATGTTCTTATCCCATGTGTGGCATGCTTGGCAGTAATCAAGCTTCTAAAAAGTGTAGTAGTTCTTTAAATTAAGCACTAATTCAAGTACTATAGTGCGTGTCAATGCTCAGTTGGATTTAGTGTTCAAGTAAATTATACCATCCAACATTCATATCAGAGAAGGAAGAAATAAGTCAAAACTCAGAATTCCACATTCTGCACTGGGACCGTCCATGTTCTTCAACATGCCTGGAATCACATCTCATTTCCCATGATAGAAAAAGTGAGCTACAATTCAAACAAACAAGGGGAAGAAACTACTTGGCGGAATTTCAGCTAACTTCTGTGGACGGTATGAGGAAAAGAGGCATGATAAATGGACAACCATGGTGAGAAAAGACAAGCATGATGTCCCCCTATGAATGCTTAAGCTCACCAAACCAACTTTGATGTGGAAATGCGTATGCGTATAGATATTTTGCATCTGTGCATACATGTGAAAAGCAGTTTAGTGAAAGTTACGCTTGATATGTTATTGCAACCAGACCTCAGGCACTTCCTGGCGCTCTCATCCCATTAAACGTATACATTTTCGCGTAATCCAATGTTTAATTGTGGGACTACACAGCAAACTTCTGCTTTGCATCGACTCCGCTGGCCTCTCTGATTAGCTCAGGACTAAAGTGAACAACAGAGAAAGAGCAGAATTCTTCATGAAGACACAAGAAAAGCAGGGAAGTCTGGACTGACTTAAAACATCATCACAATCTGCCAGGAGTGGAGCGAGCCCGTCTGTAGCTCATTGAAGTTTTCATTGACAAGAACCGTCTCAAGTTCCAGCCAAGATTTATTTATCAATTCTCTGATGCTGACACGACATGTTTTTTATGTAAGGTTGCGTACGGATGAAAAAAATCCTTCTTTCTTTCTTTTCCTCCTGCTTTCTTCCTGTCCTGATGTCAATCCGTGAAGAAGACAAGTCGACAGGCAGAAATTTCTCTCAAACCAATAAGTTACCTCTTCAAAGAAATATGGATACTTGAGTGAGAGGCCAGGCCACGCTGAAACAGACATCTCAGGGTTTTCATTAAGCTTCTCAACCCTTTACTGACATTTGTGACAACCGCAGACCATAAAAAGGGCTGTTGTCCTTCCTTTCTTCACAGGAGAACAATCAAAAGAACTATCAAAACAATCTCCATGAGCTAAGTGTATGGGCTCATTAGATGACAGGGCAAAGCTGCATGTTCCTCTGACTTGTCTTGATTAATAGATGAGAAACATTAAGGTTGTGAGTAATAAGCCTGTGTCAGCCAAAATCTACACAGGAAAACAATGAAAAACTGAGAGAGTGCAACCTCCTGTGTTCAGTCTTATAGCCAGAAGCATGCTACCAACAGCTGCATTATTAGTGGCGCACAAGAGAAAAAAAACAGAGGAAGGAGGAGGTAGCAAAGACAGATGGGCAAATTCTGGGACCAGAAAACATAAAATCTAAAACATACGAGGCATCAGATTACACAGGTGACAGGACGATGTGAAAAGTTTTCCCCCCTCTTATAACAATGAGCTATTACCGATATTTATTGTGCTACAGCATCACAGGCAGTTAGATCACAGGGATATAAACTGCTGGCCATGACAAGAGCAGCCTTTTTCATGCAGTGCAAAAATGCGTAAAACTATTGTTGATGTGTCTCAAAGATCATGTTTGTTTCCAAGCAACGGGAGATATCAGTGTGAAGAAAAGCATAAGTAAGTCTCACTAATGTGACCCTGAATGGACTTGGCAGGTTTTTTTCCCCCAATCGTTTCCCCAGCTTTGTCCTGACCCCCCCCCTCCTCACCTCACCATGGTAAGTGTAGGGAGAACTAAAAACAAAGGGCTTGTTTTAATAATGATACGGTTAAATGAGTGAGAGCATACGTCCCTTACTAACATTAACAACATGCCTGTAGTTGCTATGCAGTGAGAACATAGTCTTGATTATTTGCCTTAAATGGGATCATATGTTCAGAAGCTAGCTATATATATATATATATATATATATATATATATATATATATATATATATATATATATATGATCCATTTAAGATGGAGGTAGGAATACATTGCATTTGCAAATATGCACGATTCTCTGCCTGTGTGCCTAAACTGACACGCAATTAGGTGCCAGACCTGGGATTAATAAAGCAAGCCAATGACCAGTTGTATTTCTGGGCACAGTTGGCCCCACACTCTCACCCTCTTTATTTCATTCTGTCACTTTTCCCTTCAACCTTTATGTTCCTTTTTCTTTCATTTTTCATCTTGCTCATTATATCATTCACTCTCTCGTCCTCTGTTCTTTTCCCCTCATGTCTGTCACGCTAAAGCTATGTCACAGCTCGTATATCACCCAGCAATCATCTAAAGCATGACTGGTGACCACCACCAACCAACTTTTACCAGACCTCCCTCTTTTTGTCGCAGTCCAGACCACCACAGAGCTCCAAGGCCGGAAAACCAGCTGTGGTAGCTACATTAAAGTTCAATCCATCAATGGTGGAAATGCCAATTTTATGCTAATTTAAATTGCTTTGATCTTTTATCTTTCAAATATAGCCTTGTAGAGTAAAATAAGGAAGTGAGAACCAAAGTTACAGTCAAGGGCAAAAGTCTGGACAGTAGAAAGTTTATACCGCTCACTTATAACTCAAATAAGACAAGTTAAAAAAATTACTTTTGAGCGTTTTAAACACCGCTCATGTTTAAAAGAGGTGCAGGCAAAAAAGAAAAAAAACAAAAACATCCATTGTATAAAATGTAAATGAGCTGCTCAAAGGGTGTGCACTTGCGGTATATGGAATTGTTGCTCTGTCACAGATGTGACAAAGACAGAAATACTTAACTACACACACAGACTTGAATGAAAGCAGGAAAGGGCACAAGGCTTATTCATAATTATCATCTTTTTCTAATCAGGCTTTGTACCAGTGCTGAGTGTAAACTGGTTATTCATTCAGACATTTAATGAGACTGCTTTCAATAATATATCCTTGAGATGTCAGTAGAAATACATGTGAGAGCCTAATGTGGTCAGCAATTAGCAATGACAAAAAGAATCTGGGTGGATTAAACTTTTTCACTACCAAAATTAGACACATAAACACAATTCTTACGCACGGTGTATTTTACACTCACACAGAACTGCATAGAGTTGAGTAAGATGTGGGAGGTCACTGTGGTCAGTGTGTTGCCGAATCTGAGGTTAGCAGTGGGTAAAAGTATTGGTAGACAGGAATTACTGGCTACTACTATTACTGCTGCTGCTACTAAAAACCACAATAACATGCATAATGTATAAACATTAGAACACGCATATAACATAGAACCGGGAATTCTGACAATTACAAAAAAAGAGGAGAATACAAAAGAGGACCTAGTAACAAATCCAAAAAGAATTGGGAACAAAATAAAAGTTGTCAACAGAGAAGACTTAAAAGCATAAGAAAAAGACATAAATAAACTGAGATGAAGCTTAAAAGGGAAAAATACTATGTTCTAAAACAAAATATAAGTTATGAATGAGGAGTGAAGTAAAGTAGAGCCAAACCAACACAGCTGATGCTAACCTTCTGAGCACAAAGGCACATAGTCCAAGCGTGCATGCACTGACGCAAGCACATATGGGCACACACCTGTCCATTTTCAGCTAGAGATACCAATAATGACATACTGTTTGCTGCATAGCTCACCAATAAAATACAACACTAGTGTGGACTTCACTGGAATGCAAAGGAGAATCAACAGTCCCACACAGCTGTGTGATAAACCATGCAGACATGCAATCGAGTGACAAGGAAAATATAATTTTACGGTATGTTTTCTTATTTTACTCATATCTGGTCTTGTGAAACACAGATTACACTGGATGTGCTGTGCGCTGTGTTATTCCTGTAGTTGCCACTGAGCACCACAGTAACTCAAAGTATTACAAGTCCTAGCGGCTGTGTTCCAGTCAGCTGCAATGAATTTTAGTCTCTGAATGTTGCTCTTAATATTTTTGAATATTTTACAGTCTGTCAGTGCCTTGAAATTAAAACCGAAGCTGTTGAGTTTGCCCGTGAAATGCTGAAATGTGGAATTTCTTTTGGACAGTGAATTAATTCTCATACCTAAACGTTTCCCTCCCGCGAAGGACACTGACCATCTGTGTTATCAGCTAGACTTCAATATGAAACACCTTCCCCTATTGAAAAACTTTGCAACATCAAAAGAGAGAAGGGAGGACAAATTCCTAAAAGAATGAAAAAGCATATGTTCAAAGTGAACAGCGTTTGTTTGCCGTCTTCAGTTTTTAGCTTCAGCGTGTATCAGTTGTGTGCTGGCAATACCTTGATGAGTGCTACAGCAGTTGGGGACACGAGAACAATCTCATGGTTTAAACCCAAATCTTGTGTTGCATTAGATCTGCCACCTTTACCACAAATATCTGCAGCCAGTGAGCCAGTAAGTCACACTTACGGAAAAATAGCGGCTGGTGTCGCCGTGGCAAACTTTATTTTCTTACCAACCGCACAGCACACATCTCCCTTAAGGTATGAGTGTTCCCGAAATTGCAAAAGCAGATACAGTACTAGACATTTTTGGTTATATCATAGGAATTATTGCTGAGTATTTTCCCTACATATACTTACCCAGCACACCACCTATTCTCCTCAAGTCTCATGCCTTTTAAGCTCAAACTTACTTTTCTTCTAAGCCCCCACTGCTCCTTTTCTAGCCTGCCAGCACATGGACCAGATGTGCAAATGTTTCTCCATGTCGCTATTCAAGCCCCGTTCCAAGAGAAAGGCAAAATGAGGGGAGAGGAATATTTGACTTCACTCCACGGGAGACCAGCTTCATAAATTTTGGCGGCTACACAACGGTGAAAAAGGTAGCTTGGCTGGCTTGGCTGGGGGAGAATGTTGACGGCATACCAAACAACATGATCCTAATGAGTTGGAAAATCCCAGGCCCTCCAGAGGACTGTCCAGATGCTACCGTCATGAGAAACGCTACTGTTTTATTGAATTCAGACTCCCCTACCTTTCTTTAACAAGGGACAAAATTTATTATTTGACCATTAAGACACCCTAGGTGACATGAAGCATTTCAGAGTTAATTTGGTCTCAGCTGCAGGTCCAGCAGCCCATATTGGGCCCCAATAAGACAAGTTGATCTTCAAGTGTCTCGCGTGAACTCGTGTATACTTGGAGAACTTCAGTTCTGGATACGTGCATGCCAATTTGCCCAGAGTTCAATGCTATCGAGTTGGCTTGTTTTCCCATCAGTGACAGTCTGACAAATGTACTGTGCCCTCAGAAATAACTGGAAAGGTTTTCATAAGAAAGTCAAATCACTTTTAATATTAGCCAGTTCAATATATCTTTCCTGACAATTTACTGGTACAAGTAAACAAAGGACGATAAATAAAGTTTGCGAGGATAAACGAGAGTTATCCTCAAAAAATGTTCAATAAATCAAGAACAACAATGAATGCCTTAACATCTAATACTCTGGTCTAAAAGAGACCAGATGAGTATGTTTGTTCTTTGTTCCATCACTACTGAGCCATTGAAAGGATATAATAAATCAAGCTACCTTACAGTAACATATTATAACAACTAAAAAACAGAGCGTTCCCCTGGTGAGCAATTATAAACATGTCTTTTCCACTCTGATAACTCTTCACAGAAAGAAGAAGTCACTGTACAACTAGTGTCAGTGTAAGATACACATGCACAAATAAGAAATAGAAGCAAATTCATCACACACACAAAAATCCAACTAGAGGTGATTTTCAGTGTCCTACTCTGTCTCCTCTCTGTAGACAGGCCTCAACCTACAATCACTACAGTGTAAGCAGATCAAAGAGCAGTAGAAAAAGACTACTATTCTTATGAGCTTGGTCAGGGGCAAGAAAAGAATGAATCTGGATTTCTGTGTTAAGTGGTTTTGCTATTAGCAAAGGCAAGGCAAGCTTTGTATTGTCTCGTGTTACTCACCTGGAGCCTTGTACACTTCAGTAAGCAGACTTTCATTAAGTGTCACTGGCGCTCCGTTGACCATGCTGTGGGTCCAGCTCTGACAGATTGTTTGGAGCAAAAGTGTCTGGGCCCTTGTGGCCTGTATAGTGAAGTGGGGAAGTTCAAAAATAAACTCTGTGGTGGGGACTGAAGACCTTTTGCTCCTGCAAGAAAAGGGACAAGACAGAGTCAGATACACATAAATGCCAATACGCTCTAAATGAAACAGACACTGGTGGAAACAAATGGTTCACAGCTTCCACAAATCCATCAATATCACATCACAATATAAAACAGCTCATTGATAGCACCAAGGGCCAAATAAGTAGAACTACATTCCAATAGTAAATTGAAGAAGTACCAAGTGTGAGCCAAGCTTTCCTTAGTTACTTGGCAGGTAGGTTTAGTTTGTCGACCCTTCCCTCCCCTCCGTCAAAACTGTGATGATGATTTATGTGAAAAGATGTACAGCCCAGAAACCCGACCCTGAAAAGAATCTCTACGCCTTTAATATTTCATCTGTCTCCAAGAGTGTGGGGGGAGCGAGTTTGTGTGAGTCTGCGCGTATGACGAGCTGATGAGTTGAGCGTTCAGGGGGATGAGGTAACACCACAGTCCGATGGAGTTCTCCAGGCCTCTGTCCATCAGAAATTCAGCGGAGCATGCTCTCATTTCTCATCTGACACACACACACACACTTGCTTTTTTCATTTTTTTTCCATTTACAACCCAGTCTTCAAAAAAGTTAGCATGCTGTGTAAAATGTAAAAAAAAAAAAAAAAACCCAACTAAACAAAATAATCAAAACAGATTTTGTTTCATGACTTGTTTTTAATCCAGAGTTAATTACAAGTGTTTATTTTTGCAGCAGAACTAAAAAGAAAAACAATGATTTAAATGAGAAATGTGGGGTTTTTTTATGTTGCAAGCACTTGGTACAGAGGCATGTGTCACAATGATGTTGCATCAACTCTTCATTTAACAAAAGCGTGAGGGAGTTAAGAACAGCTGCTTTGGACCTTAAAGCCAACCCTTTGACATCATGAGCAGGGGCAGCAAGTATGTTGTTTCTGTTTGTGTCTTTCAGCATGAATAAAACCATTGCAAGATAACCATAGCCATATCTACCACTATAGCATTATAGTTGCCGGCTTTAAACTCTGTGCTGATAAGAAGCTGGATAGCTCCCCCCCCCAAAACCACAGCATCCATGCTTTCCAAACAGATCAGAGAGCAGCTTCACTCCACCTCAAACAAACTGTGTCCCAAAGTAGTTGGTGATGTTTCTAGGTCTGGCTTTTGACTTTTTTTTTTTTTCTTTGCATGGTAGAGCTTTAATTTCCACTTGCAGATGAAGCAATAAATTTGGTCTAACCCCTTAGAAATCCATTGCCAATGAATTTCTCAGAACAAAATGTCTGCATTGATCAAAGATCATTGCCATTCAATAATGAGTTCGGCCTTGGTCCTTTGCGTACAGACATTTTTCCAGATTATCTTAATCTTTTAATGATATCGTGTAGCACAGATGTTCATTATTTGTGATTTTACATTTATAAATATGTCATTGGATAAGGTGAAGAAACCTTTACATCGGAAATTCCTTTAGGGATGCTTTATTTAAACACCAAATCACAGCCTAACCTAAACTTTGCAATAATTGGTTGTGATGTTCTGTCGGGTGTTTTGCACTTTTCTTATTAGAAATTATTTTAATATCAGAAACATCAGAAATGTTGTCGCTGTGCTTTTCTTTTTACTACTTATAGCAAAGCCTGAGGCTAGGCAGGCTGAACTAAGCACAGTCAAACAAGTCTCTTTAGTTCCACTCCTGTTTTCCTCTCATGTTCTCAAGGCAGGAAAATAGGAGTGGAACTAAAGTTTCTTGGTCTAGGATTTTGAGGACTGGCAGTGCCCCCAGCACAGATACCCATCTATGTATTGCATGTGTGTTCACTTGAGTACTTATTGTAATAGAATCTGCCCTACGAGTGGAGGTTTCATTGAAAATAGAACTGTGACTAATTCAAACGATGGCTGCAGCGTGTCAGGAGCGAGCATCACAGTTCATTTAATCACGCACCAATTTTGGTCTGGTCCCAGTTCTGAGTGTGGGACATGTCACAAGGCCTTTCTCTGCGCTCAGCAGCTCTGCAATCATTTAACTTCTCTGCTTCCCTCCCTGTCTTTCTTCAAGTCTCTTTATCTTTCCCTTTCTTCTGCTCCTGGGTGGTTCGGCAGGGTGACATGAGCAGTTAGCTGCACACAGGCAGACCCAGATTTCTGAAGCATCTGCTGTGTCTTCTACGAGACAGAAAGTGAGAGCGCGTTTGATAAAGAGGCTACAGGAAAAACACAGGAAGAAAGGAAGAAAGAAAATTCAAACCTGATTGGGTCAATGAGTTTACCTTGACGGCACACATATATGTTTAAAATTCTGTGCCTACATGTGGTGGATTTGGCAACATAGGAAACCATGCCATGTCATGCTTTTCTGCTAGTAAAAGTCACTACTGTTGTATGCTATACAACAAGACATCAATCAAAGAGTTTCTCGTGTGCTTTTGTGCGTTCAAATATGTGCACACTGTGTGTGCACATAGCAAGATACTGCAGCTGAACAAAAGAAAGTGAAGGGAAGCCGGCAACAACAATGTCCCCACATGCAGAGCAAATGTGCCTGCAAAGCCACTTCAATGAGAGGACTGGCAAGGGATGAAAGTTTGTTGCCTTATTTGAGTGTTTATAGCATTTAAGGGGAGCTGTCATGTGCATGTGGTCCCCTAAAACTTTAATTATGCACCTGTTTTTATTATATTATGCCCAATTCTTTGCGAACAGCAACTTGGATCTTGGATTCAAATGAGAAACAGAAACTCTCATTAGGGTGTTTTGGGAATGCTGTATGCGAAGACAGCCAGGCACTCATCGGATTTCATTAAGTAGCTGGCACGGTCAGTGTTTCTTGCTGCAACATGGTAAACAGCTTTCTGGCAGGCAGTGTTTCACTGTTGCCGCAAGCTTTGTGGGAAAAAAACCTCAAAAAGATTCAAAATAACACCTGCAGCATCACCTGCAGTAACAAACAACATTAAAATATTTGCCTTGAAACATACATTAGCTATGCACAATGGAACTAACAATAACTAACATGTATTTTACTGTTATAGTGCAGAAAGCCTATTAGTCTGTAGCTTGGGGAGCAAAACTCATTAGAGAATATCTATACTATAATGTGGAGACCTACCAGAAGGGTGCCCACAACCCACTTTAGGTCCTAACTCAGGCTCTTGGCGTTAACTTCAGTGCCTCATTGAATAGCCTGTCTCTGACCTCACAGTGGTTCTTTAAGTCAATAACTTTTTCATTAAAATGCAGAGGCCACCAGGAATGTGTTAAAAGAAAATTAAAATTAGTCAGGAAAAGGAGAAAATTTGGTGTTTCAATTTCAGCTGTCCTTTGATGTATTTCAGAGAAAAAGCTCAAATGTATTTGAGAAACATTAGGCCATATTTCCCATCTGTTCCCTGTTGGAGTCAGAACTAGACCAGGACTAACACATCCTGACCTTTCTGGTGAACAACTAGTTGACTGGCTGGAGTCTCAGTCCAAATCAAGCAAACAGGGCATGAAGTTGGGCTGAAGCATGAGTCAGAGCTAAAAGTACCACACCAGCTGTGGTACTGTTTGCCTAGCTTGTTTCCTCTGTGCACAGGACCAAATCTGGACACGAAGCAGGAACAGATTAAAATGTATATTTTAGCCAATAAAAGAATTATTGAAACATCATAGAAGCTAGAAAGAAAATAACATGATAACCAAATACTTTGGTTAGTATCCTTAAATTATTTGGGGTTTTTTTTTGGAAACCCACAATAAATATTTCACATAATCATAGTTGGCATTCATTTAGGCCAGTGGTCTTAATGGTGCTAATCAGCATCCTGGTTCAATATGACTGTGGTCACAGCTATATTTAGACAAGTACAGCTGGGGTTATAGCTATCGAGCTTTAACTGCTGCTTTAGGCCACACATAACCACAAAAATGCATATACCTGTCCAGACACAAATAAATAATGTTGGCAAAAGTGCACATACATCTGCATGCAAACACATGGTGAAACACAAGCTCTGTAACACTATAAACCAGTACGAGCAGGTTAGTGGGCCAGAGCATAATGAGCAGGAGTAATGAGGCTACAGCTGACAAGGGCTGCTGCTCTAACAACCTGCAACTGGAGCAGTTATAAAATTAGGTGCCAACACTTAAGGCTGAAAAGATGCACTATGCTAAGCATCTATAATACTGAAAGGAAGCATGTTCTTCAACCAGAGCGAAACAAGGGGAAAAGAGAAAAAGAACAAGAAAAACACGATTAAGCCATGCAGAGAACACAAAAAAGAACAAGGGGAAAACAACAAGCATATGTGGCATAAGAATACAGACTTGCAAGTCTATGTTATTCTCCAGGTAAAATAATACATTAAATGGGAGTCTCATTAAAGGAAGTATGTGGAAAAGCTCCAGTACAAACTCAAGCAGGAATAGATTATGTAACTGATATGTTGTTGCTTTGTACTTTTACAGAAATAAATGAAGGTAGCATAATTAAAGAAAGCTGGTTTGTGTTGCATAAATGTTCAGTAATTGGTTCCAATCCTGATATGTTGGCATTGGTGAAGATGTTTCGAAAAAGACAATAAGTGAGAAATACAAAAAAGCAAGTCCTCATGTTACAAGAAAATTCATTTTTTAAAGATCAGCATCTTGTGAGATTGAAGGACTATTACCAGGTGCAGCTGGTCCTAATGGTTTACATAGTGTCCCAAAATACAAGCTTGGAACCTGCGCACAGTTTCCAGAACCTACATTTTCTTATTACTCATATCCTGTACAGTACCAAAAATCAGTTGCCTCACTCTTTCCAAAACACAACAACATAGACAGCTGTGGGTTCTGGGACATCAGCAGTAAATGTGGAGCAAGGTGTCTGGTCTCTCCATAGACCACAGAAAAAGAAAAAGGCACACTCGCACAGAGACCCATCCCTGGCACAAAGGCATTTTTTTTTCTCCAAGGGGGCTAAATGGGAAATTACTCATAAAAACCTTCACCAATATAAGCTGTTAAAAGTGCAACATGATGAATGTTAAATTAAAGGCAGTTTAAAAAAAATGCAAATAGGACCATCAATTAACTTTCCACAAGGCTGACAATGTGAGACTTTCTCTTGACTTTAACTTATCTGAACCTATTTTCAAAGTCCACAGTAACACCAATGCAATCCATTACGGGCTGACATATTTGTCTGATAGATACAACAGATAGCCACTGTCCTGAGACCAGTTATCTAAAGTTTCTTCAAATCATTCACTGCCACACCTCACCTTAATTAACCAATACAAACATTTCCCAACTCAACTAGTTGACAAAATCCTCTACTACTATTTCCAGAGCTTCTATGGAGGGATTTAGACTCCAGGTGGAGGGAAGGGAAGACTGACAGCTTGTACCTTTTGTCCTTTTTTCAGACTGATCTAAAGTACTGGAGAATTCCCAATCTCTCCGAGCCAAGGTCACTGACCCCCTCTTGAAAATAACCAGAGTGACTTATGGGCTGCTCTAAAGTCCCCTCTTTTATCATACTACAAAAGACACACTACAGTGTCTTGCAAAGCCTCCAAACGAAGATTATAAATCATGTAAGCACTTCACACTGAACAAAAACACCTAAGTGACCAACTGGGGAGGAGGGGGAAACTTTTTATCATTTTGCCACCCGGAGGTCAATTGGGTTAAATGGCTAGCATCTAAAGAGACTGAAAAAACACTACTACAGAAAAGTGATCCAGTCAAACGTGAATAAATAAACCTCTTGAAAAATGATAGACAAGAAACTCATTTAAAGGTACCGTTAACTCTCAT
This sequence comes from Aulonocara stuartgranti, assembly GCF_965226115.1. Lineage (NCBI taxonomy): Eukaryota > Metazoa > Chordata > Actinopteri > Cichliformes > Cichlidae > Aulonocara > Aulonocara stuartgranti. The sequence continues at coordinate 32,273,640 of NC_138947.1, read as the reverse complement.
AATTCTTTCCAGCAATTCATTTTATTGACCGTACATGGTCTATGTCATTGTTCTTATGAGAAATGTAGCTGCAGCTGCAGCTAAGCCTCATGTAGAAAGAAAACCTAAATTATATTTTTAGCAAAACGAGGTCCAACTTACAACTTGGTGATATAATTTGAAAAATTTTATGTCCCTTAAAATTTATGTATGATTATGACTTGAATTTTGATTTAAACTGGGCTCTGGATTCCTCAGTTGTGCAGATATATAGTTAGTGTAAGGAAATATTTTAAATTAAATAATCTCTCCATCATATAGTGAGGTTACACATTATGCGTGACGAGGAATTTCTTTTAAAGTTCTGGTGTTGCATTGCCTTCACCTTCCTTTGCACCATATTCAAGGTATTTTCAAGTCTGTCTTATGTTGATTTGTAACAATCAGCATTCTGTAACATAGCCAGCGTCTTTAACAGCTATGCAGAGGGTCAGCGAATGAGTTAGCGGTAGACGTGGACTGTACGTGTAGCCACGGCTCAAAGTTTTGCAGTTCCTTTGGGTCAAAGGTGTTCAGTGTGTGCATTTCTCAGTCACTGGTCCTGAACAGTCGAAACTCTTCACAGAACCCAACACTCTCTTTCGTCTCTCACACATAGACACAGATGCAGCCCTCCCGTTCCTCCCATCTGGAGCACCCCTGACCCAAATCACACACGTATGCACACAACCTCACATGGACACACATGAATACATGCACTGAGATCCATTCTCAGGAGAGGGCTTCATTACACAGGGATTACTAAAAGAAATGTTTTAATCAAGTTGTGCAGACAGCTGCAGACCGCAAGGCGAGAAAATGGCAATGACGTGGTTCATCAGGCGTTAAAGGAAAACATATCAAGAGGCCTGTGTATGTGTTTGCATAATGGGGGGTGTGTGTGTGTGTGTGTGTGTGTGTGTGTGTGTGTGTGTGTGTGTGTGTGTGTGTGTAGCTTCCTGCCTCTGTCCAGCTGTGGTAGACATGCGGTTTTTGTCAAGGACACAGATAGATAGAGATAAGAGAATCTCAACCTACAGACTGCAAACCTAATAGCATATTTATGCTATACAGATTCTGCTTTGGACTGTCCTTTTATTGTAACATCTGCAGCAGTCAATAAAGCACTGCTTTTCCTCTCACAATCCTTTTGTAACCCAAGTGAATGGACCACCTCCTCTCCTCCATTGTCTTTGACCTTCATGCGCATGACAAGAAGGAATACCAGTTTTTATTATGCATTTTTTTTTTAACTCCACGCTTCTTAGCTAAATAAAGCTTAGACTTTATTATGGCGACACCATTCATTACTCCAAGCCTTATTACTACTTGTAGTTTTCTTCTCGTGCAGTAAAAAGTGAACGAGCTTCTTTCTAGGAAGCAGTGGATCAGTATTATGGGCTGGTGAGGAGGAAAGGACAGTGGAATGCACACCACAGTAGATGATAATCCACTCAGAGCTGATAATCCATGTATCCTTCCCCATTTCCCACTGTTTTCCCTCCCTCAAGCTTCAGTTCCTCAGATGACTAATTCAGGAATTAATAGAATCTCTCAGTCAACTGAAAACATCTACAGCTGCTCCTGAATCCACCATCTTAGACCTCATCTATATATACAAATAAAGTTTGTGGTTAAGTTTAAATTCAACAGACATTCTTGGACTGCAAATTATTGTTTCTTGAAAGCATAACATGTCCTTTAGCGCTGGTTCTAAACCCATGTTGATTTAAGCCACCAAATGACACTTGCAATCACAGGGGTAAGTATATAGTGAATATGATTATACTACGACGGACCAGTTTGACTGTCAAGACCGGCACACAAGTCTTGCATTTGCCAATACCATACCCTTAATACAACGTTCTTCAATACATCCACTGATCTCCGTCAGCTAGAAAACCAAATAAAAGCATCTGAAAGCAGATGCAGAGGAGAAAAAATCCTTACCACAAAGTTGGCCAAAGAAGTTTATAGACTGTGCCACAAGAAATATGATGTTTGACCCTGCAGCTCACAATCCTTTACAGTCAGATGCTTCAGAGTTAAAAGTGGAACAATATTACATCATATGTCATTCCAGGCTTTTAATGCACACCTGTTAATACATAAAGACTACTTTGTTGCAGTTTATGCCCACGTCCATTCGACTTCAACATGTGAAAATGTTCGGAAAACATTTCCATGTTTCTGCAAGAACAGGGAGCATGTGTTGCCTTGTTGAGCCAAATGAATTCCCCACTGCTCCCGTGGCCTCCGAACTACAACTCAAAGCTGAGCATGACCACAGGAACCACATGCTGATTTGAGGTCATTCAATTATCCTACACCATACAGTGACAGCTCACTATAACATTAACCCTGCCCACACAAAAACCTTGATGAGCAAGGTCTTAACTGAGGCCCTTTTAGTGATTCCTTGATTAGGAAATCAACGCTTCTCAAAGGTTAGTGGAACAACACAATGGTTGATGCAGTAGCTGCATGTATGACATCATACAAAAATCATTATAATTTGTAATTAAAATGTATACTCAGAGCACGCAAATGTGTTTTTCCCCAACCAGCAGCAACTCCCAAATCAGTCTTCTTTAGCCAAAATGATTAACCAGTTCAACTTCTTAATGATATTGTCTGCCAAAATGGCTGTTGGACAAATATAACAGCCACAGTCAATGTTCTCAGCAGTAAATGCTGTTCATGTATATTTGCTAAATTTGAGTTGGATCTCTACTCAAGGACACAGAAAGCATTTGTCCTCCTGTTCTTGGCTGTGCTTGGAGACACAGACCAGGAGCAGCTTGCTATGACTAACTATGAACAGGAGTAATGAGGCATTACAATCACACCAGAAGCCTCATGCCTCAGATGCCTCAAGCAGCCTTCATAAATCACAACATGAGCTAATCTAGAGTCTAGACTACTGGTCCAGACATAGTAGTATGTACTTCTCAACTTCACATAAAAACCCTACTGGTAGTGTTAAAAGCTGAACTAACTATTGACAGTGTAATAGACTTGGACCAATAATTAGATATCAAGGGAAAACCAACATTCTTTTCTATTCTGAACCGTTTGCAAAGTAACTCAGCTTTCTGTGGCTATATAACATGCACCTGTAATGTCACATACTTTAGGAAATTATCCCCTAAGAAATAGCTGAACGAGTAACAGGGGCTGCTAAAAATGCCACATAAAAGCTGGCATGGGCTTGAATTATGGCCTGCAATGCGACGAACCACACTAAGCTGCTGCTGGTTTGTTGCTTGGTTGGTTGGTGGGCCCCGGCCTTGGCCTGTCTCCATATGTTGCTGCAGTCAGGTGGCCCTGCATAAGCAATATTATATGGTGTGAGCTCAAGTGTGTGTGTGTATGTGTGCTCATGTGTCTGAGTTAGGTTAGGTTTTGGAGAGATCGATGCAGGTGGCACTTCTAACATTCCCTTCCTCCTCCCACTCTTTTTCTATCTTGAATAACAGCTTTAATAGCCAAACCAATTGAGACATGCTGCAGAGTCCTTGTGAAGTTGGGGGCCAATATATTGGCTTTCACTGAACAACCCGACGCCTCTCGGCTGCTCCTTAATTTACCAGGACTAAAAGTGCATTTTAGAGGGTTTTTGGCTTTTGGAAATCTAATGATTTTAATTTGATTAGTTCATGCTAGTGTATATTCATGAGCATGAACTTTAGATAGAAAGCACTTAGAAACAGTGTAGAAAAAAGTGCTTGTGCGAATGGGTGTGATTGAGTGAAAGTACAAGCTGTGTAAAGCACTTTGAGTGCTCAGATTGAGTAGAAAAGCGCTATATACCAGTCTATTTACCATTTACCATATTAAGAAGAGAGACGTGTTCCACAGTTCTTTGCATGAGTTTGATAGATTGCAAAGTTTAACAAAAAAGTTTAGAAAAAACAAATGTGACTTGACCTTTGGATGCTCTTCTTCTCAGCTATGTTCAGCTGTGCTGAAAACACAACACCTAACCCTTATTACAGTTTGCATTTTCTAATTAGCTCTTATTTCTTAATTTTGAGTTAGTTTACCTTTTATTGATATTAGTTGTAGTGTCTATAATTATAATTATTTGTCAAGGGCAAAGTATTACAAAGTATTAGTATTAACTATGACGATGCAGCAGAGATTTTAATTTCTTAAAGTGGACCGGAAGAAACAGCTGATTTAATCATATGAAGTGGACCAATGTATATGGTAGGAGATCAACCTTAATGAGTGACACATGCTATATATGCAAAAGCTTTCTATTTGTATTCTCTTCAGGTGGGTAAAGTTTGTGGTGCCATCTTTAAAGACATTATCTCAGTGTTTCAGCCAGCACCTACTGTAAGAATTTAGCTCTACACCTCAGCCTGAAATCAAGTGACAGTGATCAAGTAGACCTAAGCTTAATGTTTACCAATAAGACAGCATTCACAAGTAGTTATATATTACTCATTAATGGTGTCTAAACACACTTTGTCAATGTTAGGAAAACCAACAGACCAGTTTTTTTGTGCAGTTTTCAACCTATTCAGTTCAATCCAACATTTCTACACTAACACAACAAAAATTCCTCCATAGCATTAAGCCAAGTGTACAAGGCTAAAACAACACAAGTGAGTGCCCATCCTAAGTAATGCTGACAAGAAAGGTTGTACCAACCACCTGGATACTTCTTGGACGTTTCAACCAACAAAACAAGAAGACATTTGGCTGCCTTCATGTTAGGTGATTTCAGCATGGAAAACTACAAGGTCAGAGTCTGCTGCAGAGCAATTATACTTTCCTAAAATTTCATTGTATTTAAAAACTGCAGAGACAAAGTCCCAGAGGTCTTGCATACATATAACCCCATGCCCAACGAAATCCAAGGCAGACGGGGAGAACATGTCAAGGCAGTGTAATTTCCCCAGTAAAAGCCCCTTGTTACCAACTGTGAGAAGTGGGAGCCTTTGTGGTGAGACTGAAGGAAATCTGAGCTATGCACTCATCGGCCAGCTCATCAGCAGACGTGCGTGGTCTTCATAGACACTCAGTGTCCCTCAAATCTCCCATGATTACCTGGCAGTCATACATACTTAAGCAAGAGCTGGCTGCCTACTGGCACCTTGAGGGTGTGTATGTGTCTCCTACTCACAGACAATGCTCCACACTTTCTGTTATTTTAAACTTCAGCATGTATAGCTCTGCTCAGTGTCTGGTCAGAGACGAGAACATCTTGGAAAGGGATATTGTTAAAGTTGCATCAGCTACGACAAGCCCTCCCAAAACAAATACCAGCGAAGTTAATTTAAACACTACCACCTGGTGGAGTGCATCTTCTGGGTGCCATACTGACCCAGTGTATCACTCTTGGGCTCAGCTTTTTCTGTTGTAAAGGGAAACCTCAAGCTTTTCAGGTTTCCATGAATGCATACAATCTATAACACAACTTTGCCGTTACAAGTTGTATGAGTTTTAATTTGAGATGGGGCAAGAGTTTAAACACTCTGAGGCCAGAGGTCAAATGAAATTAAGACCAACTCTCAGTCAGTGACCATTTCTATCTTTTCATTCTGACCCATAAACGAGTATTTAACATTATGAAAGCGACAGAAAAAAAAGAAAGAAATGGAAACATTAATTCATTTTTTGACTATTCAAACATTCCAACTGTGAGCAGTTAAACAACCACTCGCATATATCTCTTCTAACTACTGTCTGCACTCTGTCAAACCTGTTCTTCATCATTCTTCTAGGAGCAAACTATCACATTGTGTTTATTAGTTTCTGACTTGCAATACACAGGTCAAGAGGCAGGCTTTCTTGCCTCTTGCTTAGACGAACAGGGTCAAATAGAAGTCACATTACCTCTGAAATGACAAAACTAACAACACTAAGCAGCAAATCCAGCCCATCTAAAATACAGTGAGTGACAGTAAAATAGACAACTGTTTAAAAAAAAAAGAAAAAAAAAGTGAAAGTTGTTTGGTAGCAGATATACTGAAGTGCCTGGAAACGAGGTTAGTAAAAGTCAAAACCATCTGCAGCTCCGACAGGTTTAGATCTCAACTAATTGGGGTAAATCGGCTTCTAAGCTTGTGTTCTTGCACAGATTTCCTACTATAAACAATTAATTTGCGTAGACAAGTGTTGCATGAACAGTATATCTTGGTGGGGACTTTAACCTGACTCTACTCTAACCCATGCGAGCTTGTGTGGGTTAAGGCTTGGTTTTAGAATTGTGGTTAGAATCAGGTCATGACTTTGTTTCTTTAGATCATAGCATGATGTACTGCCTTTCGCCTGCTTCACTTTGCCAGACAGGTTCTATTTAAGTGATTCCTTGATTCATCGAATCTAGCAGTAATTAGGCTTCAGTGTGGGAAGTGAAACTGAATCATAATCAGAATATTTTATTAATATCTAAGGAAAGGGCCAGGTGATATTGGATAGGACTCTTAATTTTAATTAAGAAAATCATCAGTTAAAAACTGCATTTTGTATTTACTAAAGTTATCTTAATCTAGAATTAAAATTTGATAATCTGAAACACATGACCAATATGCAACAAAATTAGAAATGAAATACAAAGCACTATGTATCTTCAAATTCACGATGTCACTGGAAGCCCAAACCGGGAAATATTTATAGTGACTGACAATTGTGTGAGGCAAAAAAACCCTGATTTTTAATGCACTGCCACAGCATATATGATGACATGTACCACAGTTCAGGTCAACTGCACCAAAGGTTTGCCCTCAGAACACTGTTAGTAATCCTGGGGGATCAATTCACGGTGTCCAACATGATTGATGAAAAAGTGACAGGGATGCTCCTGGCTGCATTTATGACCTGGAAAAGCCTACTGTTCTGGTGCTCATCTTCATCTTTATTTCAGCTATACAATTGTAAATTTTCAGTGTACAGAAAAAAAAAATCTGTTTGGTTTCTGGATTACAGCCAGAGATTCAACTCTCATCAGCTCAACTTGAAGCTTGGGTTAGTTTGACACAAGTTGATAATTGTCCTTTTTGCAAGTTTGAACTTCATGAAAATTAAATATGTATGAGGAAGTAGCAGGACTTCCAGGAAGTCATCTAACATCAGCAGGAGTGCTACAGGTCAAGTACTACTGCATAAGGATACCTTTCAGCCATTTAGGAGATAGTAACTACCTTTAAACAAGGCAATGATTTTGTTTTTTATCAGCAGAGCTGAGGAGCTTTATGACTGAACCTCATGACTAATAGCATTAATAGAGTTGTAGTTAAAAAACTGTTTATTTACCTTAAACACAGAAAAACTAAGAACTGTAAATTATTCCCCCAATTCTGTCTACAGTCTCCAAATAGAGTGTTTAATGCTGTACCAACAGTTCCTCTTCCTTTCCATCTTTACTACTCTCACCGCTCAAATCCAAATGTGTCCAACTGTTCCATCCTCAAACTCTAAACATTGTCTCCTTTTCCTTCATCCCTTTTCTTTAACTTCTGAAGTCTCTTCCTCCCGCTAAGAGACATCTCCAATGAGTCATCTGTCTGGTAAACAACCAAAAAAAAAGAAAAAGAAAAAAAAGGGGAGCAACTTTTTCATGTCCCTAGACAACACTGTCTTTCTTCTTCTTGTGTTTCAAAGTAAGTAAACTGTTGCAGTTATTCCACACTGACGGTCGTTCTGTTTTCCCACATGACTGCTGAAAAACTGCCTCATCCATCACTTTAAATACCCTCATATCCACAGCCCACAAGAGATTGCACATCTTTATATATATAGCCATATATGTGTGTGTGTGTAAACATTTCCTATATGTTTTGCCTCCATGATCACACAATACAGAAATGATGCTATCATTATTATGTTAATTTTTTTGTGCCTCACACAATTGTTACAGGCACTGGCCGGTGAAACAATAACATTTCTATTTTCATCATAACTTGAAATATGCCCTGCATGTACACTGGGCTTTTAGCAATTTGCAGACTTAATCAGTTATATAACTGCTAAAAACTCACCACAATGCAGGCAACTGAATCAGTTTTCCATAGAGTGCAGTACTAAACGAAGGGATGATGGGGATGAGAGGTAAAAAAGATCCTTTATCCTGGCATGTCAACCCTGCCTGGAACCCAAACACCTGCAAAGACATAAAGGCAAAGAAATGAAGGGAGAAGACAGAGGGGAACTAACACGCTGAAAAAACACTGAGGAATTCACAAATACATTGGGAGAAAAAAAGAAGATGATCATGTGATAGGATCACACCAGCACACACCAGACCCATAACATGCAGACCAAACCCACAGTCAACCTTGGCCTTCATTTTGACCTTAAATATTTGTGACATTATTTCATCGACAAGTCTCCATAGACAGACCTATAAAAATGTGTCAAGGTACTCAAAAGCACATGTGTGGTAGTCCTTGTTACAGTAGGCTTCTCCACAAAATTTGCACTGATTAAATCTATATTCAGTCAGCCAAATAGCCCACATTTTTCCAGCATGGAGAAAGTTTTGGTTTGTCTTTTGTCCCCTAATTATAAGATTTAAATAAGATGCTGCATGATTTCATAATTATTAAATTATGGAAAAAGTACTTCTAAAGTAGGTGGCAGAGGGTGTCTCTAGGAGGAGGTTATGACAGTTTTACCAGCACCAGATATACTATCTTGGCTGGAATTTCTTTTTTTAAATGTCCAGTTTGGTGGACTTATGGCCCCCAATACAATCCAGACACTCTTTAATGAGAACACATTTAATATACAGTATTTAGCATATTTAACACCCCAACTTTCATTTCCTTTGACCCTTACTACACAATTTTGAGACAATCTTGGACATTGCAGCACTATCCCGCTGAACATAATCTGTCCATATGGAACTGTATACCAGCCACAGTACTCCTCTCACAACAACAGCTGGTTTTACAAAATAAAAATTATAAAAAGGTTTACTCTCTTGAATTTGCATTAAACCCAATTTAACTTTTTAGCCTGTACTTGACCTGTCACAGTTAATGGGGATAGGGTTAATAATGAGTCTTTATCACTTTTTATCTGGCTACAGTAACAAATATATGAATGTACAAAGTAATGTTTTATAAAAAAGATAAAAAATGATAAAGACAGCAACAGTACTTAGAAAAATAAACCACTGTCTAACTCTGCTGTTTGTCATAGCAGGCGTGGGTCTCACAATCTCATTCTCATTATCTAAGCTCCTGGAAGCCACATATAATATACTCCCAGCCCAGTGTTTACATACTGTTGATAGCACATGGTGGTAAAGTCCTGTTTAATATTGGAGGTAAGAGATGATGGCTGGGCCTAGCTGTCCAGCATCCAGCTGCTGTAATGGTGTACTAGATCATTTTTCTGTGTAGATCAACAAGCCAGCAGACAAAATGCTGGAAAACAATAATTTATTTATAATAGGACAAATGGCCTATGGCTCTAATATATCAATTACTAGATAAAGATGTAGACATAAAAAAGTCACATTTAAATTCAATTGCCCACACAAAACACTCAGCTTTCTATTGGAAACTAGATTTCTGATCGCTATTCAGCAGTTTCAGTCCCGATTCAAATAAACCAAACTTTAACATGACCATTAACTTCTGTGGTCTCTTGTTAAGCAACCAGACTGACTTAAAGCTTTTGCCTGCAATCATGTAAAAGTAGGACAATGGCTAACACTACCCTCAACACAGATACCTAAGCTCTGACAGCCAGCGTCAATAAAACACAGATTTAGATAAGCCTTAGTTTATACCCTTTTCAAATCACTTCCTGAATTGGGTGAATTGTAGCTAGAATGACCTCCACCCTGTCATGATCCCAGTGCAAAAACCCAGATGGAGACTGAGAACCTTAATGGTTACAGACAACGATTGGCTGATTGGTCACAATGATCCTTGGCCACTGACCAGATGACTGTTAACCCTGCAGTGACCCTGTGATAAGGACTACCAGCATGACGTACAGTAAACATCCTGCCTTAAAAACACACTGAAGCAATACCAGGCCAGAATGAAAAGATGACAAATTACACCCAATCTATTATCCAAACTCCCTAAAAAGTTGATTGGATTCTTTAGCAAAATCCTTTCTTTATTTTCTTTTGGAAATGTGTACTCAATGACAGACTAAGGACTTCAGGTAAACTAAAAATCAGAGGTTACAACCTGAAAACAAACCTAAAACAAAGTGTTTAAATTTATTTTACTTTAGCCATAGATTACTGGACATGGATAACTCTAGTATACAGGTTAAGAAGTCACACTTAGGTAGAAAACTACTATTTTCTGGAATGTTATATGCAGTTGTTTATTGCTCATCTTATGATGCTAGGCAACATGATAAAAGCTTGGCTGACAAATAATCTTGTCCCGTGGTTTAAAACGATTAAGAAAATGAAGCTTTTGTCTTTTGGTCCCAACTTCAAATTATAGTACTACCAACTTTAAATTTCAGTGACAGTGAATGTTATATTTTCATCTTCAAACTAGCAGCTAAAATTGTAAAACCTTTATAGTAACAGGGGAATGTCACAGCTGCTTAATACAAGTCTCTTGCACCCTATTAGTTGGCAGATGAAGCAGACCAGAAATGTACTGGTGCTCATCAGGAAACTGAGTGCTGAGATTTTTATGACCAGGTGAAAAGGGTCATCAAGGTCATTAAAGAGGTTGGCCCGATCATTTCAAAGGGAAGATAAGATCACAACTGTGACTGACCAATTAGCATGCTATTGTGCACAAAAATCATACTCTAATAAATAGTAGATGCATCGTTTTGTTCAAACTGAAACATAATAAACAGAAAGACAAATGTATAATAAAATAAAATGAAAATACCAACAGAATCAAACCAAATGAGTCCTGGCACAGTACTGGTTTCCATATTTAAAATCATGAGACAAACAAGAGAACAAGTGTGCAATTTAAAACTGTTTTATTCAACTATAGTTTTTGGGGGGGGTTTGATAGCAACTGACATTTGCTTAGTTTTCATATATTGTTAATGAGCCTGATTGCCTTTAACTTAGCATCAACTGTGTCCTTAATGGCAACAAGAATGATCTTAATCTGAATCAAATTCAATTTCCCTTATATAGCACCAAATCACAACAATCAGATGACCTCCTGTGTTGAAACACTTGGTGACAGTAGGAAAGAAAAACACCCTTTTAACAGGAAGAAAATTCCAGAACCAGGCTCAGGGAGGGGCACCCATGTGCCACTACTGGTTTGGGAGTGAGGAGAAAGAATACTATAGAGTGCAGAATATTCTCATACTTGCCTTGAGGTAGAGGTGTGCATAGCAGTGATGTAGCAGGTTGTCAGAAGGCTGGCTGAGACTGCTGACAGTGGTTACCAGCTCTGGGGCATACATTGGCACAGAGTGTTCAAAATTCACCTTTTCCACTTGGAACTGTACTGAAGGTAGTGGGCGCACTGGCTGAAATTCTGCCACAGAGACCAGACATGGTGCCACCTGGACAGTTGAAAATATAGAAAGGTTTAACAATTATTGTCAGTGACAACAAACATGACACATATTGAACATACTGTTGTCCAAGTCAAAACCAACCAAACAACACCAACACCTGAGCAAAAATACTTCTACTTTGCATTAATTTAAATACTACAGTTTTCTTTTCAGAACAGTAACATCAGCTTTACACTTAACAACTCCTGTTCATCTCCTTCCACCTTTTCTTAATTTCAAACTTGGATTCTCAGTAAGGAGACTTGTCATTAGCCTAGAATGATGCAGCGGCTGTCCCTGTGTGTTTTGTCTTAAAGTGGTGCAGCTGCAGGTGGACTGGCCCAGTCCTCTACCAGCTCAGAAGCGATCAGAGTTCACAGAGCTTTTCCTTAGTTTGGAGAAAATGACAGTCAAAAGCCACCTGCCCTTATTCTTAGATTTTGTCCCCAAGCTAGCCATGCCATGATCAAAGCAATGTCTACTTATGGCTCTGTACCCAGCTATAGTATGCTGAGCAGGCTAGGTTAGTCAATCCTACGTACCTATATTTACCACATTCTGCATGTGCATTTATGTGACCAGGTTTTTGATATCGAGCTAAACAGATGCTCTCACATTATCTTATGGAAGCTATCTCCCTGGTATACAGCACCATACCCTTTGCTTCCCTGTGTGAAAGCACATTCTACCAGGGGAATGGCAACATCACTGGCCCTTTTCATCATTTCAGGGTGTGCATCTATGTCCAACACTATATGTGTTCGACCAAGTGAACTGACTGAAAGGGAAGTGTTGTGTCTATAACTTCTGTTCTCTCAAGGAGAGGAACGAGGTATGACAGCAGGTTGCCCTGTCATGCAGCTGGACAAGGTGAACTGAGGGCTATCGAACTAAGGAATGACTGTGAGGATTGTACATGATCAGGTGGGGCTGTGCATATGCCATCGTAGGTCTTCTGACTTGATCTGGTGTGGTGTGAATTGAATTCACTGTTAGCACTACCTTGTGTCCCATGATGACAGGCATTAGTGTATGTAGGAGGTTGAACTCTGCCATTGAAACAGTGACTGAGACTTGGAACAGAGTGAGACAAGTGAGTCGAGTTGGGATGAATTCCTCCAAATGTGAGATCTCTTCTGGAGTAGCTGGACCACTGTTCTCTTCAGTCATTTCTGGAGAAATAATGCCACAATAACAAGAAACATGTTAGCTTAAAAAAAAAACTTAATATAATGTAGAGATAACATTCTAAATATTAATACTAAAACAGCTGTTTTTCTAACCATAAGAATGCAACCTGTAGTGCATTACATGAAATAATAGTAAGGGAGTGGGATAAGCCAAAGATATTTGGATTCGAGACCAAAACCGTTTTACAGTGGAAAGGGTTAGCTGTAAAGCACACCAATTTCTTTGAGTGGGTGCCGTTCCTCTCCAGCCACTGTGCTCCTCTCATAGCATTAAAACAACGAAAAGGTCTTTTCCAACAAAAACCACCAACTCAAACACTAAATAAAAGAGACGTGGACTATAAAAGTGCTGGCATCTACATGTGCTATTCATTACAATGGCTGTTTCCCAGTAGCATTCTTTTTGAACTATTTCATAAAACCACTCATTCTGTCAATAACCAAAGAAATACCCAAAGAGCCAAGAAAAAAAGCGAAATAAGTCAACGTGAACCAGAGGCTACTAAGATCCATACTCACAGTAAGGACTGACCAGCACAGTGATCCACTACACCAGGGTCAAAGGCAGACCAAACCTGAACCCTATGGCCTTGGGTCTGGTCCCACGTATGGGTCAGTGTCAGCTCTGTGGAGGTTCTGTTGGGCTACATTTCCAACTACAAGGTGGGCTCGGAATTTGATCTCAAAGCTGCTTTGATCTTTGTCCTAAAGCTACAACATTCAGCTTGATCTAGTACTGCTATGTCCAATCAATTCATATGCCAGGGCTCAAGTCAATACCCACAGTGAAAATTTAATTTACAACACAGATGGAACTCCCATGATACACAGAAACATGACTATGGATGCTAAAAATAATGGGAAAAGAAAACATAACATAACATAAGTATATTGTTGTTTAGAAATATCCTGTTCTAGCTCTAGTTCTCAAAGTCCTGTTACTTTTATTGTTCATTTATTGTTTTTAGACCATGTAAAGAACTTTTATCCAAATGAGCAAACTAAATGTAGTTTATCTTCTCAACAGGGCAACATGAAGCCAATTCAGCATCCATAGCTAGTTTGGGAAGGAAAGCTTTTTTTTTTTAGTTCTTGGCAATGAATATAAAAAGGAGAACAGAGAAAAAGGACAGGATAAGATGCTATAGATGCAAACTTTCTCCAATCAATAATACATACTAGATCTAATGTTTCTGACAGAGAAACACAGAGAAAGAGCTTTTATTTAAGGTACCAAACTGTTTAAACTGTTAGGTTCTGCATAGCTAAATTATAATTTATCGTATCAAAATGATGAATGGTTGCTATAAATCCTTCTGTAATAGCAACCTTGACTTCCTCTTATCTACTCTCAATCCCCCCCCCCCCCCCCCCCCCAAGAGGCTCCAACTATACTGACCCTTGAGAGTACAAACACTTATAGAAACAGGAAGGAACACGCTGACCTACTCCGCTTCAGACAAAAACTGCTACAGTAATTACACCATCGTCTATTATCTATCACAGATGCTGAAACAACCGAAACCTACGGATGTTATCATTTCACAAAAATCTTTTGCAAAAGAGTTATTGCTACAGATATTACATACAGACACACATTCCATGTTCTTTCACAACATCCCAGGGATGAGCTCATCAATAGCTGTGCAGGGATGATCACTAACAAAAGGTGTTTGGCTTAACCTCCCTTATGTGGTTCAAAAGGTCACTACTTTCATGTACAGCTGTGTGTTGAAGAATGGGTTGTGCAAGGAAATAACAATGCGATGAGAATATTATAAAGTGAAAACTGTTACAGTTTCTGGTCACTGAAAAGTATGACAAGAGATGTGAGTAAAATACCAGACCAGAGAAGGTATATTTTTTAATTATATATTTGTATAATTTTGATCTCTGACCTCGCTGCGCTTTGCAGTAGGGTTCATACTCGTGGTCCATGGCACAGGTGACCATCTTGAGAATGCGATGGATGGCGCTGCTATGCAACCTGATGTCTAAAGGTCCTACCACCAGCCTCTTGATGGAGGTCTCTTGAACTGCAGGCACTATCTCTTCCATGCTCATCCCAGAGAAATCCTGAGAGCCTACAAGTGGAAATACACATATATACATAACCTGATTAAAATATATAATGTATGTACTTATAAACTTAAGGACTCTTGTCTCAGTCAACAAAATTAAAACATATTTTCAGCTTTCATACATATAAGGTCTGTTTGTTTTACATTAATATTTAGCCAGAAACATTTTCCCATATCTCATTTCTTAATGAAGTATAAATATAGACTATTGTCATCTGGCATAAACCCAAAAAAGATAGATGTAGTGTAATGCAGCAGCAGGAGGCAGCTCACATAGCTGTGACCCACAGAAATGATGAATATTCCAAATGTCCACTTCCCTCCAACAGCTGTCCCTTCATTCATCGCAGGCCCCTGTTCCAGAGGTCCACTTAAAAGACTCAACTCTCTCGCAATAAAAAGGCAGAAATTAAAAATAAAGGAAGGGGGTGGATGAATGGCAGTGAGGGAGGAAAAGGACAAAGGGTCACAACTGGCTTTATTCCATTTACATTCCACCACTGTGCTGAACATTAGTACAGCTCAGAGTCAACAATGCCAATGTAACTCTTTTTTTTTTTTATTTCAAAGCAATGAGGGTGTAACTTCCACTAAATTTTGGAAATTTAAAAAGAGCAACAGGCAATGCCACTTCCCCTTCCCTTCTGTGAGATTTGGTTGCAATGGATTAAGCCTAATATCGACCATATGGCTGCAGTTAGAACGCTCATTGGAATGACGAGGAGGCTGAAATTAGGAGGATTTAGACTATTTAAAAGTGTCTCAATTTCCAAAGATTATAAAAAAATGTTTTTAATCTGCAGCGTGACTCTAATGTGAAGTCAATGGTAAGAGTGACCTGGGTCGGTTACTATTTCAGTTGACTCAGAGTTTATGTTAGACCTGTGGCAATGCAGACTAATTTGTTTAGTTGACACTGGATCTGGTCCGTATCCGTGAAGAACAGAAACACTAACAGAAAAGAAGCATTCCAACTGGCAAGGGTAACCACAGCCATCCCAAAGAGACTGACACTTATCCTGCCGTCAGAAATGACTTTGACAGCTCAGAATGACAGTATCAATGTTTTTTTTAATTTAGATTATTATCTGTAGATGACAGCAGCTGAGGAAACAATAGCCAAGTCATGAAAAGCTAAAATGAAACACAAAAAAGAGGGAGGTACGTAGAACAACACAGGTGACATACTCCATATGAATAAATAAATACCTTTTGAGTTATTGAGTTTGTTTAACCAAAGCCAGTCATTTCTACTTTATAAAGCATGATAACCTAATAGCATTTGCATATCAATCACGGCCAATAAAACTGAGCTATTATATTTTTTCACATTTTAATTAAGAAGTTAGCATTTTGGACTGAAGGACGCATTATTTATCTCTCAATGTGATTGTCAGAAATTCCTAACTTGGAAAAACAACACTTAAAGTTGCAACTAAAGAATGAGGAACGCTGTCTGTCTTAAGGCTTCTGCCAGGAAGAGTGACATCTAATTAGGCAAGAGAGGTCTATTCACTTTCTCAAGAGCTTACAGGTAAAGAGACAGAGGGAAAACAGTGTTTCAACAAGCACCAGGGAGAGAGAAACTCAAATATGTGTCAACACAGACTAAACACTTCTGACAGTTGCCCTCCAGGTAAGTTTAGGGTGAGAGTGAGGACAGAAAGGGTCAAGGACCAGGTGGCTGTGACTGAAACAAGACAAGCTCTTTCTTCAAGTCTCCATGGGGCTTGTTTGACAGGGAGGAGAGACGAAAAGAGATGGAAAGAGCGAAAGAGCGAAAGAAAGAAAGAAAGAAAGAAAGAAAGAAAGAAAGAAAGAAAGAAAGAAAGGGTGAACCAGGCAGAGAAAATGGGAACATGACAGATAAAAAGAAAAAGAGAGAAGAGGTGGCAAGGTGACCAAACAAGCTCTGCAAGAGAGAATGAACTAGAACAATACCTTTGCCACTGCTGTCCTCCATTGTGTAGAGATAATCCATGTAGAAAGCACCGAAACGGTGCATGCCCGCTATCTCTGTATAGGTCTCCTGTCAAACAAAAGTAGAGCTGGGTAAATATCGCAGTAAGGGAGCAAACAAGCAGATAGCCTTAAAGAGTGGCAATGACTGGGGTCAAGGGAGATATGGTGGTGGGGGTCAAATTAGAGATAAAGAGTTACTAAGCACTGATCCACTTAGCTGGATATTTAGAGGGTCTTTTGTTTATTTGTTTGTTTTAGGGAAGTCCGTAATATTACCTGTATTAAAAAGTGCTAACTTAGTCTGGTTTCTTTGACTGATTTTTTCGTGCAAAAAGCAGTACGTTCAGTCATAATAACGACGCTTAAATAAGGAATTGACCAGATACCAAGTCTATTATTTATTGAGTAAAAGGCTACTGATAAAAGAAATTGAAAGTTTCCTCATTCAGCTGGATATATGCCAAAGGAAATATATATCTTATCTACTTGATGATAAGACTTTTTCCTAACAAATCAAAGCTGTATGACTGTGATTACGGTTGATGTGGTCATTATGAAAATTGTGAAATGTTATTCATAATTTATTGTACAAGCTATTAATAGCACACAATGAACCCGTAAGCAAAAAGTCTGCAGAACATAATGAGTTATTCATAATAACAATGAGTTTGTAACTAAGTTACACAACAATTGATTTAATGTTTTAAAAAAAACTATTAAAAAAATTAGAGGAAGACCTCATCAGTTTTGTTTTTTTGACCACACAGGGCCTACAGTCCATGCAAAGAAGAACATAGTGGACACATAAAGACATATACACCCCACTGAGAAAAATCCCAGCTGGTCACATCAAGGCATCACCTGAGTGACAAAGCTAACTACTAAAGCATTCTTACATAGCCATGCTATTTATTTTAGGTCATTATTTACAAATGAAAATGAGATATAGGATAAAAACATCCAATTTATCTCATTTTAACTACCTGGGAGTTAGTGTATCGGTCACGGCTCATCATCATTAGTCTGCAGGTCAAGAACAACTGACCTTGTCTTCCACAGTATTTTTATATTTCTACACCACACTAAACCACTGATAAACAGTCAGAATGAGTGAGCAAGCAGGAAATTGAGAGAAAGAATTACACAGGCCCCCTTTACACATTTAACACCCCACCCCAAACTTGCCCACAGTTTCTCTAAACAGAGATTTCAGACTAGCCTTATCAGACTGGCAGGTTAATGAGTAATATTTATTAGGAGGTCCCTAATAGCTCTTGCATTCTTATGGATCAAAGCCATGCTGGTTTCAAAACCACTAATGAATAAACATTGAAACCTCTGAGTTGTAGGCTTTATGCATGAAGAGATGGATGGCTGGATTTCCAAACAATTGCATCATCGAGGGTCATGAATATTTCAAAGTAGAGTCAACACTTGAGCTGCAAAGGCTGATGAAGTGAGCTGAGAGCTATCAGAATGATGGCTTCAGCAGCACTACTTAGACAACCAAAAGATTCCTCTACTACACTAAATTAGTATTACTATTTTTTAATAGATCAATTACTGCATTTTGTCCATCTATCCCAGAAAAAGGCAGTAATTTCCACTTTGGTTTTTTTTCTGTTGGGGGGGGGGGGCTAATATTTTTGGGTAAAATAGCACAGACTTCTGGTTATTGTGACCTTGTGATTAGCAGCATCCAAGATAAACTCAGCCCTGACTCCATTGTTCTCTGGGCTCCGATAGTCAAAAAGAGAGTTGGTGAGATACGTCATTCCTTTACTACTGAGACTGTCCCCACAGCTGAAGAACACTGCATCCTGTACACAAAATGACAAATTCAAAGACAAATGTGAATAGCAAAGAGGACACGTTTCAGGCTGAAGAAACAATACAATCCATACAACAAACAAAATTCAGAAAGATCTTTTAAAATAAAATGTTTATATACTCATCAAACACCTAAAAAGCAAAATCTGATAATTTATTTCATATTCATAAAAAAGGGAAAAAGCTCAGTTGACCCCATTATTGATTTAATATAGCAAAAATGCTAATTTTGTTAATATATATATTATAACATATTATATTATATTCCGTTCTATATTTTTTTTAAAGGGGACCTTGAATTTGTTTTTTAGTAAAGTTCATCACAATATTTTAACCTCTTCCTGACACTGGAGGCTGCTGGGACATTGCTTGAGTGTTTGGGGCTTTTTAAATTATTTTAATATTTCTCAAAGTTCCTAGAATTTTAACTCTCAGTTAATTTTAATGTGATCTTTTACAAATACTTTGTTCACCTCTTCACGGCGGTTCATGTTTTCCTCAAAATCTCGTACACCCATGATGCTTTTCAGGCAAAGTGCCCGACATCCCACAAAACCGATTTGGCAATCAAAGAAGGGCTCCCCCATCATGAGCACCTGAAATAAAACCCAAAGAAAGACTCAGCTCAGATTTAACACCAAGAACACAGTGGACACAGTGTGCATATTGTGTGTGTGTGTGTGTGTGTGTGTGTGTGTGTGTGTGTGTGTGTGTGTGTGTGTGTGTGTGTGTGTGTGTGTCTTTGTCTTTTAATAGAATAATTGATTATAATCAACAATAATAACTTTACTAAATGATGAGGGAATTTATTTGTTAATCTGCAGAAGTCTCTGCCAAGAGAACACCAGGCATCTATGGGCCTTAAAACAATCCACTGACACCAATGGGAATAAACAACAGAAGACTTCAATAATTCACAGATGTTCTTTGACCAACTTAACTACTAAATTATTATAGATTTTAAATGTATAATGTAGTGTTGACAAAATAGTGGATACCAAGACTTGTCATGCTATACTGGTTTGTGGTTATATTGAGGTTGCGGGCTCATTTTGTCATGATTTAAAAAAAAAAAAAAAAAAAAGCAAGGCAGCTTCTCTTTTCGACTGAGAGTGATGCATATTTCAGTGCAGTAGCAGTCCAGCAGCTACTACAACCACAAAGGTGTGGTTTTCCCTCTTTTCTCTCTGTGTCTTTGCTTTACCCAGCAGATAGCTAAACAGAGAATCTAATAAAACATTTTATGTTTCCCCATACAATTATTATAAGGCCTAGTTTCCCCTTTTTTGCCAGACGCCCCCTTTCCTTTCAACACTCATATTTAGTTCTAGTTCAAGCTGCTCGACTTCTCTCGTTGAGACTAGGCATAAATTATAAAAATTGGAACTGGAAAACTCTGTTTTTCACACCTGGTAGAAATCTCAGGGGCACAAAACCCCTTTCTTACTCCAACCAGGTAATCAGAGAAAAGGGTTTAAAACTATTCTCTATGAGGGAAAATGGGTAAATGATCAGATGTGAGCTTGATTCAGACTCCGGTGTGTGTACAAGAAGCTAAAGATTAGTGAGTTGACAAGGCTTCGTTCATGTACTCATGGAGAGATTTAACAGGAACTTCAGCCAAACTGTGACTAATGAGTAAGTAACTAAATAGTATCTTTACTGATCTTCCCATGCCGTGATAGATAACAAAGTTCAGAGTGGATAATAGTAAATGCCACTGTTGTGGAACAATTCATGGTGGGGGCTGAAATCTACATCAGGATAAAAACGTCACATTTTCCTTAAGAATAAATGCATAGCATTTACTTTCTTTTCTCTCATTTCTACAATGACAACATCAATTAAAAATTACAATATGGAGATAACTGATTAGCTAAAAATTGTAACAGTTTAGTGTAACTGAGTATAGTAAAATTCATATCTATCTCCGTTCAGCCCCACAACAATGCACTACATCACAAATGATAGGGGAAACTATAAACTTACCTCAATCGTGATTCCCTCTTGCTCTAGACACAGGACTTCCTTGGATTTGACCTTTTGAGGACTATAGTAGCTACTCTCTGACTGGGTCTCTGTCAACTAAGAGAAAAATAAAAATAAAAAGACTAAATATAATTTATACATAAACATGAAAAGTACAAGAAAAGAATAATAATTAATTTTTTTCCATCTTCTTTTTTTTTTTTTAATTAAACAGTAATATACTTGGTGTCCCCAAAAAATGAAAGTATTGGATGATGAATACTGATGTCTTAAATAGTTCACCTGCCGTGATTTGGCAGGATCAAAAAAGAACTGCAGCAATAAACTTGAAATAATAAAATTAGATGAGAGAAAGTTTATTCAAAATGTTAGCCGAGGACATTAACGGTTTCACCGACAGTTAAAACAAATGCATGATTTGAAAAATAAGCAAAGGTTTTGGAAGTGTCCGATGTGAAGAACTAGAGAAAAATAATGGTTAAAACCACCAACAACGGCATCCAAACAAGATTTTCTTAGATTAGAGACTAGATGCTAGCTGTAGTACTGTTTGGATTCCAAGAACATTCATCAACCCACAGGACATCCCCTCCTTGCTTTTGGAGGAGACTCTGGCCTTAGTGGGATGACTATAAAACTATGACTAAAGCGATTCACATACCAAGGGGAAAATGAAATGTGCAATTTATTGTATTTGTAAACTGACTATAAAAGGGGAATGGTTCAGCAGAATATTAATTTTGGTTGTTGAGTAATAGTGAAAGTAGAGAGGAAGAGAGAAACTGAGCACCTGGTCAAAACAGACCAGGCTTAAGGGCCACTGGGGAATTTCTCACTCACTTCTTTGGCTTAATAATTCAAACAGTGATGTAGCCTGGCCAGTATGTATGCTGTTTTGGAGTTGAGCACTATGATCACACAGGTGTGAAATATCCCCGCTCTGTGAATACAATCAATGTCTGCCAGCTAAGAATATATGTATTGCACCACACAAGCTCATGAACATATCTCCATATATCTTTAAGTAGAGCTGAGAAGAATTGCATGACAGCCAGCAGACAGAGAGAGCACCTGGTCAAGACTAGTCGGCCAGGGTGAGAAGGGTTCAACGCAATGCTTCTGAGGTTGGCTACTTTCAAAACAGTGGGTGTAGTGCAGAATGTGCAGACCCTAACCCATTCAACAGGAAGCAGGTGTAGAGGGAAAAGCAGCTGTGCCCTATTATCCATACTGATGGAGCAGACTCTCTCGCCCTCATTCCCTTCCCCTTTTTTCAATTTTGATGGTTTAATCACGTGCAGGGGCCACCTGACTCCAACCTGAGAGTCCCAGTGAGTAATGGCAAGATCTGTCTGCCCAGATCAGCGTACAGTGGCACTGACAGTAAATCACTGCAAATTAGCAGACAAACCTTATGAATGTACATCCAATAAGAATATAGAAGTTCTCAATCTAGTCTGTTGGGGCATTTCTGACTGTACCCAAGTCTGAAATGACACAGCTGACAGAAGACGGGTTAGTAGCACAAATACACAAAGCTGCGGCTGCCAATATCTTTCCTATAAAGTCCCATTTATTATAATTTAGAGTAGAATGCAATCAAATTATTCTCTATGAGGTATCTTTAAAATGTAAAAACAGTAAACACTGTCCTTGTAACATGGATCGATCACTGGTTTGGTTTTAAAACCAACTGTGGAAGCAACTGAATTCGACTATTGGCTCTATAATTAAGAGAAACAATCTAAAGAAACAATGTTTCTTCAAATGAAAAATGGCACGAGGTCTGGCATGTAATGAGAGTTTGGCAAGTATGCAAAAGTAAAAGAGGGGAACAAATGGTCAGTGCTAAACTATGCATTATGTGAGTAAAAGTCATTAAATTACACTGCCAATGTTTCTAATCAAAGAGATCTGAGGAGTAATGCGTCAGCAATCTAAAAATACCTCTCTGATTTCACATTCATGTCAAACTCAGGTTGAAGCAGTGGCTGTTCAAAGACATGAAAATTCCTTCATACTAAATACTTCCTTGTAGGAAAGAGACAAGAACGCTTTAAAAACCATCGTTTCAGCTGTGTGCAATTATTGCAGACGAGAGGCAATTAATTGATTAAAAGAACTCAAACAATACAGGAACAATTTAAACATTATTAGAAAAACACCAAAGTCTGTTTGGCCTGAGACAAACCTCCCCTTTACTGATCACACACCGTCAAGTAATATACGCTCTCGCACACAAACGCATGCACGCGCACACACACACACACACACACACACAAGACCAGTAATGTGATCTAAAGTGCCTGAATCTGACAGGAAACACAGATGAATTCCAACTATTCTGAGTGAGCAGGCAGGATTAAAGCTTGGGGTCCATTTCTCAATAGTCATCACACCATGTATAATGTTTAAAACATTAATGTGACCCGAGACGCTAGTTAGCGGTTATACTGCCCTCCCCTATACCGCACACAGAAACACAAAGAGGATTAGGGCTTCCTGAGGATCAAGCAGTTTTTGAGACTTGAGATGAAACTGACCATTAAATTAAAATATGCAACTGTGTGGTGGCCAGTGAGAGTGACAATAATGCACTGAAGACAAAAAAATTCTAATTTAAAGGGATCCTAAATGTAGAAATCATAACAGATTCTTGACAGATTGGTTCTTTTACACTGGCAGAGTGGTAAAAAAAAAATTACC
This sequence comes from Aulonocara stuartgranti, assembly GCF_965226115.1. Classification (NCBI taxonomy): domain Eukaryota; kingdom Metazoa; phylum Chordata; class Actinopteri; order Cichliformes; family Cichlidae; genus Aulonocara; species Aulonocara stuartgranti. The sequence goes on along the minus strand of NC_138947.1, from coordinate 32,250,392 downwards.
TCATATCCGAAATGTACGAAAAGCAAGTCCCCCCCAGTGAAAGCTTTCAATGTTAAAATAAGTTAACAGAAGTAAAAGGATTATTCAAGGGTAAGGAGTATGGTTTTGAGCTCGGTGCATATTTTCTCTCTTTGTAACAACTGTGATGTAGGGGGGGAAAAAACAGAGATGCAGATACTGATAAGGCTGAAAGTAAGGATTGTGGTTGCTTTATTGACAGGTGTGCCACAGGCAGCTGTAGCCACAGGCAGCTGTCTGATAGGCCTCACCTTCAATATTTCGAGTGACTAAAATAAACCTCTCGACCCTGCTCGCGATGTTGGTGCAGTTTGGAGCATTTATCTGGAAAAATATATAGGTTCCTGTGTGGCACGGATCATAAAGGAGTTTGTGTTTCATTTCTGCCAAGTGAAATTCTAGTATTTTACTTGACTATACTCAGCGCTAACTAGCCAGTATCCGGGTCTGTGCATTGCACCCATACAATTTATGAATCCAACATCGAAATATGGTTACTTTGGCTCCAAAAGAGCCAAAACAGCTTAAACTGAGGCTTTAAAATTGAGACTACAGAAGCCAATGGGTTACATATAGTCCATGACCCTTCATGGTCAGTACTTAGTAAAACCTCCTCTAGGAAAATATCCTAGCTTGTAAATACTTTTTGTAGTTGTGAGGAGTCTTTCATTTCTTGTTTATGGGATTTTCTCTTATTCTTGTTTCAAATGCTTCCAGTTCTGTATTATTTTGATTGATATTTTGTTGGGAGGACTGAAGGCCATTCCAAAACATTCAGCTTGACGGTTACTTCCAGAATTTGCTAGTATTTAGTTAAATCCTTTGTTCTAAATGATAAATGAACTCTTGCTATATTACAAACAGCAGCAGCGTCACAGGCTTAACACAAGTCCAATGAATGCTCAATCCACTGCTGTGGAAATGGACATTTATTTTATATCGAAACATAATTTTGTATTTAAGTTAAGATGGTGATGTGTTTATTTTATTTTATTTTATCAAACATCTTATTTACCTTGAAGGTAACAGAAGCTTTGGTGCAGTAGAAGCCTATGGAAACAATGGGGTCTTTGGGTGTGTGGAGTTGGGAGCTGTTGGGGATGCTTCCCGTCTCTCGCTGCTGGTAGAGACCATCCTCTCCTTCTTCCTCTGTGCTTACAATGGCTGGAACGAAGGACCAAGCCCAGGACACCCAACCTTGGTTTGCTTCATCAGGATTACCAGACTGTATGTAGAGGTCTTGGCTAGGTCGCCTTTCCGTATCTACATCCATTCCTGAAGGAGATAAAAGTCTTAATTAGATATCATTTAAACATAAACTTAGGATTTTACTGCTGCTGAATTAGCTGCAGTAAAAGAGAAAAATCTATATATCAGCAACCCCCCCCCTACACACACACACACAAAAAACAAACAAACAAAACAAAACAGTGACATAATTCCTTTCTAGCACACTTTTACCCCAACAGGTAAATGCATTTAAAGTGGCAGTTTCTGAATACAACCTGGTTAAAGAGAGGGGAAACTTGCAGATAATGGAAGTGTCTGTATGCAGGGCGGCACACTAAATTAATTTACCCTTTCCTTCGGGGCATTTTAATTCTAGCAAGTTGTTTCAGCTGTCAACAGAACACACAAAAACAGCAGAGAACAAGGAAGTTTCACAGTAGTTTCTGCCAATGCTCCAGCAGGCAGGTGTGTAAGTATTTGTGGGTTACATGAACTCATTGCTGCATGAATTCCACAGAGCAAGAGGAAGTTCATTCCAGCAGAGGCCAGAGGGCAAAGGCTGTCAGCCAGCATCCTGACAGAGGAGGGCTTTGACTGGACCCAGTGGTCAAGGCAGTCTGTGCTGGACCCAACAGCACAGGCCAATTTCAGTTATGCGTGTGGTCAAATCACATGTTTGGTAAGAAGCCAACTACTAAAATGGAGGCCATGCAGGAGTCCAGGTAACTATGAGCCACTAGCATAAACACTGCTTGGCTAGGAGCGTAGGTAAAACTTAGCAATAGTGTTAACTATAAGTTTGGGAAGATGGGGTGGAGCTGACTAAAGCACTGGCTACTTTGTAGAAAATCCACAGAGTGGCAAGTTGTCGGGGTAGGTTTACAAAAACAACCAAAAGTCTTCACTTTTTCTCCAATTACCATTTGAGCACTCAAAAAACCACCATGCACCCATCCATTCCTGATCCTGACCCCTGAACTGGTCCCATCATGTATGTTTCCATACACATTGGGATAGAGGAAGCTGATGTCAATACATAAGAATGTGTAATTCCATTCCTTGTGGCCTCACGTCCTCTACGAGAAAACAATATTGTCCGTGAGGTCACAACTTAGGAATCCCAGAGGGTAAGGCGGTGAAAATTATGACATATTTTAATTAAATCTTTCACTTTGTGAATTGGCAGCTGGAAATCCCATGTTATGGCTTTTTTATCTGTCTTTCCATCCCAATCTCCCTGTCTGATTCCATCGCTCATTCCTTTTTTTTTTGTTTTTACTCAAGAAAGCCTTTGAGGTGTCAGTTTAACAAGTTATGCTCTTTCACTTCACATCACAGCCTGACGAAGTCTACATTTGAATTACAAGGCAATCAAAATAAAAGCACAATCACCAATCAAGTGATCAAAACAGAGCAGCTTAAGGACACTTTGAAGTATTAAGCCTTAGAAGTGAGTGAAAAATTCCCAAACGATGATGTAGTCTGGCCAGAATGTATGCTGCCTTGGCGTTGAGCACTATGACCACACAGGTGTGAAGTATCCCTGCTCTGGGAGTACAATCAGTGTCTGCCAACTAACAATGTATGTATTGCAGCACTCTATGAACATCTGTCCATATATCCTTAAGTAGAGCTCAGAAGAACTGCATGACAGTCAGCGTCATGTACGGTTTCTCTTAGTCCAGAGTCTTCAAGCAGCAGGGTAGGCCTAAGCTAGGAAAGGATTCGGTGTAAGAGACAGTGACACAGAAAGTGAGTGGGAAGTAGTAAAAAGAGGCAGTGCTCTCACAGGCCAGTAGATGTCCCTCCATGTTTATAGAGGGAGAGGTGGACTGTTACCTGACCGTTCAGTGAAGGCTACTCCTATCTACTGATAGTGCAGGTGTTTGTGTAGACATGCATACATGTTAAGACTCAATCTAAGCTTAACAGATAACCACTGATGCAAAAAACACATACCATAGTGCAATGCATTCATAACGACGTTTTTTTTTTCATGACTGAACTTACTTACAGCATTTTTGCTACCAGCATGACATTAACATCATACTACCGTAAAAGCAATTTTAACTTTAATAGCAGAAACCACTAAACCACTCAATTCAATGGTCATCCCATGTTCACAGTAACACTACAAAAAAAGAAACAATGTCCTGTCATACCAATGTATTATCACTAGGGAGCTACTTGAGGTTAGTAACACTGACACAGCCTGTGGTTTCTGGTTGATTCCTGTGTGAAGGTCCTTTCCATTCAGCACACTTCAAGGGACATGGAGGCTAAGCCCTCCTACAAAGCAAACACTAAACACCAAGTCCCATCCACATGCACATATGATATTGGAGAAAAGTAACAAGTATAAGGGCTCATGTATGTTACACAGAGATGCACACACCCTGCCACACTTCAGCAGCCACTGTCCTCAGTTCATAATTCTTCACATACTTCTTGAAACCATACAACTTTCACTGCTGTGACCAGCTGGTCCATCCAAGCATGTTAGTCATCTATGTTTCCAACCACTTAATTCTTTAGTGTTTTTCTCAGACTTCACTGAATTTCAGACAGTAAGAAAACTAGCCATGTAATCCTAACCGAAGGGTTGTTTTGGTTAGTGACACACAAATATCGCACAATCTTCACCTAACAAGCCTATTCATTAATGAGACATTGGCTCTTACCTAAAAGGAAACGATTCAAACAAACAACATGCAGCCACAGTGAATCATGGGCACATAAACACATTACAAGGCTTTTTCCACTTCAATAATTGGCAAAAAGAAAAACACCTTCACATGTGGGAAAAATTAATATTCCCTTTGAAATTTTTTTTAAAAACAGACCACTTAAGTCATGACTTATTAATACATTACACAGTAGATACAGAATTTATTCCTTACTCTCAACTCAATCTTTTGACCACATATATACACCCTCACACAAATAAACCATATTTTATAAAAAAAAACAAACAAACAAAGAAACACTAGGAAAATTCAATCAGTGCAACAGTATCAGTTACAAAAGCCAACTCAAAGCAAGAGTAAATAAATGAAACGCACATACAGGCCAGTGGAACCAGAATATGCAGCAAGACTCAAGTAGCCTATGGGAAATCAATGAATGTTATGAAGTACTATGCACAATGTTGGTATCATATTCCAGCAATCATGTAACAATGACTGTTTCCTACAAACTATAACCCATGAACAATAAATATGCATGAAAGCCAATTCAGTCTCTACAAGTGTAGTGCTCCGACTCAATGTATGGCTGTCTGTCCTGGTTTGGAAAATTATATTTTGTCATTAAAAAGAATAAATCATTTTAGTTTTATTGTTCTTATTTTTTTTCCAGGAGGGAAAAAAATCAGCTTTATTTCATAAATCTGAAATGCACACATTTAAAATCATGTTTATGAATATGTTTGGAGCCCTCTCAACACACACACCTACTTATTACAGTGCATATACACACAATTGCCCCCCTGCCCCCTCCAGCTTCTTCACTCTGACGATTACTTCCAGCATAACAAGATCTGGGGGTGCTCAGGTTCCAAGAGCTGGTCCCCTCTTGTATATTTTTGTGATGGGATACTAATTCATTCTCAGAGGCTCCGCATAGCAGTAGCATGACACCGACTCTTACATCTGGCATTGGACACTGAACTGGAAGCTGCGCCAACTGGCAACGAAAGTTCCACGCCAAGAGGCAGGGAGTTAGAGCGAGCGAGGAAAGGGCCGTGTGTGGGGCTGTCTACGCTCCCCTTTGCCCACTACTTCTATTCCACCATAATTTGCTCCTGGTGCTAGAGAGGCTGATTTAGCCCAGAAGGACATGACACTTCATACATGAGCATTTTAAGAGGTGTTCAGGGGAAAAGGGATGTCTTTTTTTTTTTTTTTAAATAACCACAGTTATTCAAAGTATACTGTATAAATATATGTCAATGAGTGCAGTTTTGTGAGTGTTCAATTTTGTACAACTCAGTGTCTGCCTTTAAACAACTGCACCTATGCGTTTTGCTTCACAGCTGGACATAAACAGTGTGATTTACCATGTGCTCCAATTAGAAAGATAGAGGTAGACCTGTGTTTGATTCAACCTAGTTTCTTCTCCTTATCCTGCTTTCTCCTGCTTCCAACCACATGGAGGTGATCAGGCCTGATGACAATGGTCTGTATCGAGTTATACGCTCCAGATTTTGTTTGTGGAAAAAGCAGGAGGAGTGCACACCATGGTCAAAGCGATGTTAAATGTCCCATTTAGGAATAACAGCAACATATAAAAAAGACAGAGCCCCTGATCGGAATAAGGCAACATGCAGAGTCATGGGATGACCATGAAGTAAGACCATGCAAAATTTGATTTATTTTGCTTTGTATGTCACTTGATTCAAACATGCTATGGTGATAAGAAGCATACTTAGCCACTGAAATGTTCATAGAGCAAAACATACGTATGCTTTAGCTGTTGTTAGTGATTAAGTCTAAAATTGAAATTCAATTATGATACGGAATTATAATTAATTACTATTATGATACTGAATTTTTGTGGACTGTCTTAAAACTTGTTTTAAACATAAAACATTAACAAACCAATCAAAGTGTTAGAGAATTACTGTTGCTTTCCATAAGAAATCTCACTCACCAGGTGAACTTGCTCCAGAATCCCTTGCATGCCCAGTGCCTTCTTCACCCTCATCCTCTTTGTGTCCTCCGATTTCCCCATAGTAAAGAGCAATGATTAGCTCCAAGATTCGTATAAACATGGGTAGCTGCTGATCGGTAATGGACAACTTCAGGCTCTCCACCATGGTATGGATCTGAAAAATAGTTAGCTATAAATTAGATTTTGATATTTGATCCAATTAATGCACAGATTTATATGAAAAATACAGAACGCATCTATCATCTTCTCTTAGAATTCCAGTACTTTTAAAATATTTGTTCTAAACAAATCTTAGTGTAGAAGAGCTTTTGTCCAACTAAGTGTTCGCAGTTATACAAAATGGATTAGTACCCCCAAAAAGTATGTACTAACAGCACTTGACTTAAAATTCTAACACCGATTTTACTTCAGTCGTGTCTCAGATCATTTCTAGTGGTACCTTAGATTTTCATGAAGGAAGTAAAATCTTCCCAAAACAAGCAGCTGTCTTCCACATATATTTAAAGTCACTGGTTGACAACAATTCACTGATATTAGTCATTATCCTGCTATTGATGTGAGAACAGCTGCCCAAACAAAAGTCAGCCACATTAATCTTTGATATCTGTAAACTGTTAATAGAAATGTAAGTTTTTCCATCATATGGAATCTTCAGACAACAGCATATTGAAATTATATTAACCCCTAACATTTCCTTGAGCTTTGCTAAGATGATGGCAGTTATAGAGTTATTCCTAAAATCACAGGCTGGCTCACCTTTATGACAGATGGGATCTTAGAGTTGATGTTGTCATATGTAAAATGGAGGCGTGTTCTGAAGGAGCATTTGTACAAGAGCGGGTCCTGGTAAAACTCAATTTTGCCGCTAGCATTCCGTTTGTCCAAACACACGGTGCAGTCAGCAAAGTTGATCAGTTTCCTTAGGACCAACTCTGGAGCTGCACAAAGAAAAAAGCAAGAGAAGAAAAAAGGATTAAAACAAAATTAGGTATCATTAAAAACAAACAAGTTAAATTATGCACACACTAACAGAGAGCAGCTCCTGACAACAAATTCTCATTATCAGTGATTTAGTTGGCCACACATCATCAGGTTCTCACTTGACACTGATTCACTTACCCTTGGCAGAATGATAACAGGATCTATTCCCAGAATTATTTCACTGTCTAAACAGTGCCAGTAACCATTACAGTACTCACTAGTTGCTTTCAAGAAGTATGTGAAGAACACTTCCTCTTCCTCTTCCCAGCAGCTTCCAGAAACTTCATTGACACTTGAGTTGATGTTGGACGATTCACATTAGCAGCCATTATTTTTCTAGACACAATTCTAGCACTCTTTACATAGGGCTTATTCCTGTTAACATCACCTGTGCTAAACCCAAACAACAAATGATGTACTTTAAGGGAAAAGCTCTCCCTCTGCTGCTGTGCCAGAAATTTGAACATTGTTGTCGGTCTTTTAAGGCAGTGCTATTTGCAATAATAATAATAATAATATAATAGACAACATATAGAGTAAATGCATATGAGCACAAGGCCTGAAGGAAACAAGCTACATTTAAATATATTGTACATACATGTGCATACTATATCTCAATCTGCATACTATATCCTTCTCTCAAGTATTGGCTTTAAAAATGAGACATCTTTACATTTGTTTGTCCTTTTTTAAAACTAATTATTAAAATGTTTACTATAGGGGCTACTATCTCAGTATGTTTACTAGTTAATCTAATTACCAAGGAATTTAAGAGGCTATTGCTCACCAGTAATGTCCATGAAGGCTCTTTCCCATAAATCATCCACTGTGTAGCACTCTGCTGAGGTGATGTTGACTGACAGCACAATATCATCTTCCACATACTTAAGGATCAGGTTATTCACCACAATGTTCACGTTGTTCACCACACGTCTGATCAGACTTTGGACATAGCCTACAAACACACAGGTTAAAACATAAGAATCATATTAACCCATAAAATATGGACACAAAGACACAAAGACAATAAACCTAATTACCAGGACCCAAAAACGCATGGACAAGGACATATTAGATATATGAAAGATTACATTTGTGTTGAGACACAATAAAGAGTAAAAACTAGAGCTACATTCCATAGTGTGTAGTGTAGACTCAGTACCACTGACCCCTGCCATCCTTGGACGGGCATGTAAAATCTCTGGTTCGGTCTTGTTTTTATCATTTAAGAAATGTGGCTAAGCTAAGCCCGATTTTATCTCGCTCTGAACTTGAGATTGCTATACATGCTTTTATTTCGTCACGCTTGGATTATTGTAATTCGCTGTCTATGTGTCTAAGCAAAGGTTCTCTGGATCGTCTGCAGGTTGTGCAAAACGCTGCAGCTAGGCTTTTGACAAAATCCTCCAAGTACTCACATGTGACACCATTATTATCTCAGTTACACTGGCTTCCTGTTAAATTTAGAGTTGATTTTAAGATCCTGGTCTTGACCTACAGAGCTGTGCACGGACTGGTACCTGCCTACAACTTTGATCTGCTACAGCCCTATGTCCCTAGCAGGTCTTTGAGGTCATCTGATCAGGGCTTACTTGCTATAAAAAACACTAAGAGGAGGACTAAGGGTGATAGAGCTTTTGCCACTGTGGCCCCTAGACTGTGGAACTCTCTCCCCCAAGCATTAAGAACTGTGGACTCAGTAGCTGTTTTTAAAAAACAACTCAAAACTTACCTTTTTAAAACTGCTTTTGGTTAATTTTATGCCTGTTTTATTTTCTCTTTTTAAATCTTTTTATGACTTGTGATCTTATGTGCAGCACTTTGTGATTCTGTCTTGAAAGGTGCTATATAAATAAAAATTTATTTATTTGTTTATTTATGGACTTGTAAATAAGAGATCATTCTGGCATGTTATTCTTCTATCCAAAAAAGGAAAGAAGAAGAAAAAAATCAACCTCAACAAAATTTGCAGCTCTTTAAATCGCAGTGTATTAAGAAGGGCTCTACTTTCTCTCAGATGTAAAATCCTGTTTAACTCCAAATTATGCACATATTGCAATAACTATATCCCTTCCAAGCTCATTAAACTACTGAGGCACCTTTGTGTCCACTTAAACACAAGCAACTTTCACTGAATAAGTACTCACACACACTCATACATAAAAATATGGGTCTTTGTACATACACAGAATAGTGCAATTAAAAGCACAATAAATCCCTGTCATAGGAATCCCATAATATGAAGGGGAAAAAAACAAATTATTTAGGAACTTATGAACTCCTCAAAGGTCAGGATAATCAGGGCTGGGCATTTTTCCAACTTTTCCCCTTTTCACAAGTAAAAGGACACTAATGGAAATGGGTTGCTTGGTGAGGGGTGGCACCTGGGCAGGACTTGCATATTCCCACTTTCTTGATGTGAATTCTCCAAACAATTACCTGCAGTTTTCTCACATGGGTTCAATCAGACATTACAGAGACTCTGTAGCAGAGAGCTGGTAGCATAATGACTGTTTAATGTCCAGTCCAACTAATTCTGACATTTGCAGAATTCTCAAAAAAAAAAAAGGCTCTGTAGGTATTACCAAGAAAAGATCAGGGCTGCAGTGTATTTATTAATATGTCTCATGACAAAATCTGCCAGTAATAAAAAGAGCAAAAAAAAGAACCAATGAGCGACCTGCATAATAACTATTTAGTACACTGTGAATTTACACTGGAAAAACTTGGGTCATAACTTTTAGAAATGTAATGCATTAATTAATTTAAAACATTTGAGAGTGTGACTTTCATATTTTGAGGATATGAAGAGAAAGGATTCTCAATTATACATAAAACTAGAAATTACAGAATTCAACTTTTTTAAAGGCTGAGGGAGGTGAGGGTGACAGTCCTTCTGTTGAGGAAGTGGGTGGATGTAGTAGCCTAGAGCAAGCACAAGAGAAAAAGCAGCATGACAGATTGGGTTTCAACAGAGCTGAGGGAGCCATCCTGCAGTGTTACCAGTACCTCCTAATGGCCACAGTAACGCCCAGAAACAGAAGCTTTGCAGGAAAAACATACATGGTAAGGTCATTACTCAACAAAGTAAGAAATAACTTAAAATATTACAGACAGGGGAGTTTCGACCATAAAATATGAAAATATACAGCAATAAATCCTCCTAACCACAGGACCAATGGCATTATTCATTCCTCCCAAGTACTGTTAAACACAGTCACTACAAGTTAAAATATATAAAGCTTTAATGCTTTTCCCTTATTTTCCAAACCAAATGTTTTTCTTCCTGTATCTACATGCCTGGCCCAGGGCATAACAGAACCAATAATTAAGTGGAACAAAATGGTGCTGTTGATGAAAATATTTATATGAATTGGTTAACTGTTCTGCCACTTGTGCACAGGCCCGACTATGTATTAGCATAATCCAATTGACAAAATTCTCATGAGTTTGCTGCCTGACCAAACACAGCAGCAGGAAGAGAGGATGACATAATATGAACTCAACTCATACTTAATGTGTGTTCATGACACTTGTGCGTGGCCTTGCATGCATGCATGTGCTTGTCTTGAGTGGAGCTGAGTGTGTGTGTGTGTGTGTGTGTGTGTGTGTGTGTGTGTGTGTGTGTGTGTGTGTGTTTCTGGGGTCAGTCAGAAAGCCGATGTTGCACCTGCAGCCTGGGCAGTAAAACCAGCACTTTACCCCCTGCTATTTACCTCTCTGGATCTAATTTACACATGTCAGGGTGTCCTTTCTTTCTCTCTCGCATGCTTGTACACTTGTTATACCTCTTCTTGCCTATAACAAGTCCAAGGCCCCAATCCATCTCCCTGTGAGCCATTGCACTGCTCTGAACTTCTGTAAACAATTGACACAGGCAGCACCTGTGCTGCAGCCCACAGGGAAGAAGCCCACTTAAAACTGTTCAACCATAAAATGGCTGGAAAAACCAGCTCCTTTATGTGATCTAAGAACAGGCCAAGTGGTCTCTTCTGTGCAATACAGGAAAGAAACACTATACTGTACATGCTCACCATTTTCCTGTATATGGAAAGTATTAGCAACTATCAGCTTTGCCACAGTTATTAGCCATAAAGAAAAAGACAAGTCCATAAGATACTAAATATACTGTGAAGTTGTATTGCTGTGTTATTTAAAATGGTATTAGCACTATTGCCAATGTAACCAGAAGCATAAATACAATTCCTGTTGTGGAACGCAGCATCTTTAATAAAATACAGTAAGCCACTATTGATTTTCAGTTTGTAACGTAAAAAAATGCAAAGACAGCAGTGAAAGGATCTCACTTCCGCTGAGGTAACTTTCCAGCAGTATTATGGAAACACATTAATATATGATTAGATTCTTACTAAAGCAGCAATATAAGCCGTCTAATTATGCTAACTATTCAGTTCTAGGGCCCCTTATAGTAAAGTGGGAGATTCAAGGAACTCAACCATGCATGGTACAGCAAGGCACCAACGCAGAACAACGGCTCAGCTGGAGAAATTACCAGCCTTCGTGTGTATGGGATATTTTGTTTCCTTAGTTAGCAGTTTCCACTAATACTACAAAAGCTTCTGTATTTACATTATGGGTAAATGTCCCAATACTCTCAACAGCTAGCAGTGCTAGTTCTTGTTGTGTTGCTGCTTCGATGTGCAAGATAGAACGTCAGATGAATTATGTCTGAAACTGCAGGTTCTGGTTAGACTGGCTGTCCAGCTCACAGCGGCTCTCAGGAGCAGAACAAGGACTATTATCACCAGTTGCTGTCAATGACAGTGGAGACAGCTGGGCTAGTTGGTTAGCTGCAACTACACTTTCAAAATAAGAGTGAGGGGATGGTCTTAGTAAATTAGTGAACTGTATCGCAGCAATCCAGTATGGGATTTTTTTTTCTTTCTTGCTGATATTTATGATGAGAGGATGCTGCAATTTGTAATCTTTGCATTAAATGCAGGTTAGTTTCTATATCACTGTTAATGAAATCAAATCACAGAATGCTATTTTTAGCTACAGTTAGTGCATTTCCTTTTTTTCTGCTTCTGGTTTTGCTCATGACATGAGTGCTGTTTACTGGTTTGACTGTAGACTGAAAACTCTTATCAGGTCTCTTATTGTTGTTTCCAACAAGAAAATGAAAAAAGATCTCACTAAGATCGCTATATAATGTGATTCAGCTAGATATATAATTTCACTCAGTGAAAACTGAAGAAATTGTTTCCTTTCAGTCAATTCACTTGGTACAACACATAAGTACAGGATATCACGTCCCCACGTGTCCTGGCTAAAACCTCTATTCAAGCCTTTAAGGCGGATGACCTGTGATGACATGCACAGGCCTACTTGCGCACATTACCCCTGTTATCACAGTCATCCCTTAGAAAGGTAAAGAGCATAAAAACTAAGAACACCTTTGCTAAACTGGACTAACTTGCTGCTGCTAGTTAGCTCGATTGTCTGCTAGCTTGAAGTTAGCTTAACTGCCCCTGTTGGAGTTAGCCTCCACCATGCAGTTGTTGTGTAGACTGCCCACGCTGCTAAATTTGAGTCTTCCTGTGTAGTGTTTTACTTTGCATTTTGGAACGGACACAAAACTGAAACAAGAAAAGCAGAAATCTTCTGTTCACAACTGTCCTCGCATGGCATGACCCTCTCCTCTCCAAGTGCAAAGACGAGGAGTATCCTGTTGATGTCCCCGCAATTATCTGGGCTGACCCCATAGAATATATTGATGGGTTAACCGAAGACAAGCCAGAACTATGCAGGAGCACTGACCGGCTTCAGCCCAGCACTCCGCAGGAAGACAATGATGTGCTGGACATCGGCCTGGACATTCATGGTTTGTTGGAGGATGAGCAGGAGAGCCCAGTGTGTGGGACCCTGGGAAGCCAAGGCACCAACAAGAAAGCAGAACACACTGTTGCGGTGGGTGAGCCTCCAGCGAGAGCGCAGCCTCCCGTTCAAGTTCTAAGTCAGTTGGCTTGGAGCAAAGGTCCACCTTTGGGCCCCCAGCAGGACCCGATGCCCAGGAAGCTGCTCACCTCCCTCAGTGACACACTTAAGCGCCCTATCCGTGGGTGGTGCGAACCGTTGCTATCATCCACTGTGTACACCAGAGGTGGGCAATCTCAGTCCACGTGGGCCGGTGTCCCTGCAGGTTTTAGATGTGTCCTCGAACCAACACAGCTGATTTAAATGGCTAAATTAGCTCCTCAACATGTCCTTTAGTTCTCCAGAGGCCTGGTAACGAACTAATCATGTGATTCAGGTGTGTTGACCCAAGGTGATCTAGATCTAAAAGATCTAAAACCTGCAGGGATACCGGCCCTCGTGGACTGAGATTGCCCACCCCTGGTGTACACTCTACTGAGGTGATGTTGACTAACAGCACAATATCATCTTCCACATACTTCAGGTTGTTCACCACACAGTTACCAGTTGCAGTTCCGGATCAACCGCCTCAGAATTATAAACCCACTGTTTGCAAGGAGCCAGCAGTGATACTCAGAGAGGAAATAAGTACACTATTCATCCCATTCTTGACCTCCGAGTCATGAACAAATATTTATGAATGAACAAGTTCAAGACGCTAACATTCAGACAACTTTTGAATGCAGCTGGCCCAGATTATTTATTATTATTAACCTTTATTTTACCAGGAAAAGTCCCATTGAGATTAAAAACCTCTTTTTCAAGGGAGTCCTGGCCAAGAGGCGACAACATGTTAAAATTACAAAGTTACATACATGTTATAAGTAACAATTACATTTTAAAAAACATTTTTCTCTGGCTCTCTCAATTTGGACTTAAAAGCATTTAATGAAATAAGATCTGCTATCTTCCAGTCTTTTTGCATCATGTTCCATGTAAAAGGGGCAGCATAAGTAAAAGCCCTCTTTCCCAGTTCAGTTCTGGCAAATGGAACATTGAGCAGAAGAAGATCGCTTGAACGCAGGCTATAAGAAACAGTACTCCTCCGTGTGAGCAGATCGCAAATGTAGGTGGGCATTTGTCCAAGCAGGGCCTTGTAAATAAAGATGCACCAGTGATCAAACCTCCTGGAGGACAACGAAGGCCATCCCACTCGAGCATACAGATGATTGGTTTGCAACAATCATGTGGCTATACACCCGAACCACAGGTATGCATTCGAGGGCATAGTCTACGAATACCTGGTGCTGCTGTTCAGGTTGTCACTGGTGCGCCTTTGCAAAGGCGCATCAGAGACACCTTTGCCGAAGCTGCCAAACCTTCTCCAGTGATTGAGTGATGGAGTTCTGCGCCTCCACAGCCACCTGACCTAAGCCCAATCAATAGTATAATCAATAGATAGTTTGTGATGACTTGGACCGCAGAGTGAAGGCAAAAGGGCCAACAAGTGCTCAGCATCTCTGGGAACTCCTTCAAGACTGTTGGAAAACCATTTCAGGTGACTACCTCATGAAACTACATACTACCAATAACTACACATAATTCTGTATGTGTTCATTCATAGTTTTGATTCCTTCAGTAAAAATCTACAATGTAAATAGTCATTAAAATAAAGAAAAACACGAGGGCGTGATTTCCCATACTTATGTGTTGAGCCTCGTTCCTCTCCTTAAGGGAACAGAAGATATATAGATATAACTATTCATTCTCAATAATCCCCTCTGCACACAATTCAATTATGTACTCATGAAAGCACGTCAAGAATATTTGTTGTGTACTAGCTTCCTTCAACTAGACACACAATCAAAAAATGTAAAAAAAAAACAAAAAAAAACCAAATCCTGAAGATCCTACTGCACTCACAAAAACATGCTGTGACTTATAAGCGGACTACACGCTTTGAAACAGAAAATTTGGAGGGCAGCTTCTGATACACCAAATTCATAGGTTTCAGTATGGCTAGCACAGATTCAAAGGGAGAACTGCCACTATTAAATCGCTTTGAAGTCATATAAAACAAACCACATTTTCAACGGCGTGAATAGAACCAAAGCAGGAATCTCCTGGAACAGGCAAATGTGGTTCTCACAAACGGTGGCCACTCGTCCCCCCACAAGCAGCAGTAAACATAATCACTCACAGAATCGCCCAAGGTGGAAGCACTTGGTCTTTGGTCTTTGTGTGGCTACCAATCCCATGGCATATGAATTAACATCACTATTTTCCACCACAGAGTGAACGAGGACGATAAATCCATTCAGCATGTGAGAGCTCAGAGCTAAATAACTGGATAATTGTGAAGGGCCTGCCTTTTGGTATCACCATGTTTAGTTTTGGTTGTTTTGAAGGAGTTAAAGGGATAAGACGCAACAAAGTGGTTTTTAAACGCAGATACTGACAAAGATCTAAACAGGTCTTTGCGCTGTGAGGGTCTCACATCTAACACAGATCTTCCTTAAGGCTAACAAGTACACAACCATTGCCACATTTTTGTATCGTCCATTTACTTAAAATTATACCTGTCTATCACTGCCTCTGACACAAAATTATTTGCACAACCAACTTTACACTGACAAAGGACATAGCTTAAAATATTTAGCAAGAAAGTACAAAAAGGATGTTAATCACCAGTCTTTTAAAATTCTAAAAAATAGTGATGTATGACATAATAGCTGTAGTAGGATTAGAATACAAGTATCAGTGTGGAAGCTGTAAACTGGCTTATGGCATGATGGCGACTGAAAGTATGTAATAATGTATCATAATAGGTAAAGGTAAGTAAGTACAGTTTATTTATAAAGTGCTTTACACAGACATATAGTCACAAATTGCTGCAAAATCCAAATTTAAAAAAAACAAAACATTGAGTAATTAAAATAAAAAATAACAGAAAATTAAAATGCAGTGAAAAATGGTGCACAATTCTGAACAGAATGTATTTACATTACATATGTTATGCATTTACACTAAAAGACCATCAAATGCAAGATTAAGATGCACTGTTGTGTGGAAAGAAAGCACAGTGCAGCTTTTCAAACAGCCCTAATGCAGTACAGAGTTGTCAAACTAATTTTATATTGCGGGCCACATACAGCCCACTTAAGTGGGCTGGACCAGTGAAACTCCCCTGTCTGTCAGTGTAAAGAAGTTACATATGTAACCGTTTTTCTACATGTTAGAGAAAAAGCTGCTATCCTTTTTTTGTTGTTGTGGATGTTTTTGTTTTGTAGTTATATAAAAAAAACAAAAAACAGATAAAATGATGTGGCCACATTTGGCCCACGGGCCTTGAGTTTGACACGTGAGGTAGTATATTGGCCAGTACTAGCACTGAAGAGCATATCCATATGGAGATGTATCAACTGTGCATCCATTTTACTTGTTGATATATTACATCTTCTTACAATACGGTACATACAACAGTTCACATTCTACAAAGATAATGTATTATTTATGACTTATGTTAGGTTTTTACATGGAGACAGAGTCATCTCTGTCACAAGATTTGAAAGTCTGAATGGTCTTTGCATCAAAGCTGCACTTCCCAGCTATGTTTTAGCATCATTAATGCCGACTACCCTTACAATAACTTAAAGAAACATAAAATGACATTAAAAAAGCACATGTATACCATGGCTTTTGAAGGAATTTCTGTAACTCAAAGGAACTGTAATATAGTAGTGACATGATCTTTTTCTGAAAGACATTTCAGCACTTTAACAGATTGTGGAGGCACTAATGTTAAGCATCCCATCTCTGAAAAAAAAAAACACCATACTTCAACTACATTAAAGCCTCCTGTCAGGTTTGGTTTGTATCTTATTCTTGGGAAAACATCCTCTGTCTGAGTCATAGCAGGTTAGTTTTACCTCATCTACCTTTTAACCTCAAGCTTTTAATTAGGTAGGTTGGGATTACGGCATTCATTTGCTTCCTTGCCATTACCGAGGTGCAGCAACCTCTGACCCCAAAGTTGTCTCTGCAGTCTGTAATGGGCTGAAATAAGGTCCGCTAGTAGAAAAGTTAAGGGTGTGCACACAGAAGAACACACTAAAATCATGGCGCGCGCGCACACACACACACACACTCTACTGGGAGATCTGTTGGAAGCAGCCCTAAAGGGAGATGCCTGGGTGTGAGGAACCGTGCTTTAACAGCTGGGGAGAGATATTATCTCATAATGTAAAGCCTGGAAATGGATCCTCCCAGGATACAACAAGCCAGGAGTGTAAGTTCATACATTCAACCACACCAGGGTTTGGAAGTGAAGCTTTTTTTCAAGCTGACCTAACTCAGCTCATGACCCCTGCCTCTTGGATTATGTTTTTACCTTCATTCGTGCTCTCTAAACAGATTATTTTTCATAGATCTTAAAGGTTGAAAGGTTGTCGCACACCTACTTGAAAATTTTCTTACATAAGTATATATGTTCAGAGGTATTTGAAATAACTGCATCCATACATTTTAAAAATAAAACTGCCAACATAAAAGATTAGGGTAAAAAATGCATTCAGTCACACTAGGGCCCTGGTGTTCACAAGTTCTGGTGTGAAAGGTCTGTATAAATTTTTTTTTTTAAATTCTATTATTCAGCCACTCTCAAACAAAACCGCTCTTTGTGAGGTGCACTAGAGTGCTGCAGTAAGGTAGGCATGGAATCCGTGGCCCTGTGGGAGGCATGTGGTCAAGGAACTTTGTTGATAAGAGCCATCACCGTATGATTTATAACAGGCACATTCCCCGTGCTCACTCTGGGTGATTTACACTTGTGAAAAACAGCGCTACGTGGCTCATCCCAAAATAAAAACTCTTATATGGTAAACGGGAGATGATACATACATACATACTAAAGTATGTAAAGTTATAAAATATGAAAAAAATATTAGTTAACTACTTTTGAAAAAAAAACCTCTGGTCCTTGGATAAAATAAAACTAACTGAAGCAATTTTGTGAACTTGAAAAACTAATTAAAAAAACAACAACTAAATATATAGATATATCCTCAGTCTTAGTGTTGGTTATTTTGGTAAAAAACAACAACAAAATAACAACAACATCTTCCTTGATGGGGCAGTAGTGGACACGTTTTTGAAGCTTTGGAAGTCTACAACACATTCAAAAAGTTATCTGCTTTTATTGCAATACCTGAATTAATTTTCCTAGTTCTTGCCTCAGCATGTGCCCTCCAATAACAATATTTATTAAGATAATAATTAATAAATGTAAGACTGAAAATAATAATAATAATGATAATAATAATAAACTCACAGGAGAATCCCACTCTGGAAATGAACTGAAACTAAACAGAATCAAAAACAAAAACGAAATAAAAATAAAAACTCAAATCCAAAACAATAATAACTATAATATTGCACATACATAGTGTGTCACCAAAAATTTATTTTAAGCACACTTTGTAGTTGGTCCTATTTAGGTAACAGGTTAATCCGGTAGTCTGAAACTGCAACTGCAGTTGAATGGAGGTTTGCAAAATTGGACCAATGCAGAGTTCTGGTCTTTGTATACTGAAGTTGTGTGTTTGTTTGCATGTTGAGCAGGGAAGTCATAGCTAACCAGAGGTGGTCACTTTGACAGTCCCATATCAGATCATATGAACTGATGTAGTTAAGACAGTCCACTTTTAAGGAACATGTTGATGTCAAGTAGGTAGGTGAGGGAATCAGAACAGCCTCACTGAGCCAGTTTACATCACTTACCTGGAGGCAGGTCTGGGTCACTCGGGGCAGCTTGCTGTAGGCGACGGGGCTTGGCCACAGCCTTGGAGCTGTCTGAGACACTGCGACTGGTAGAACTAGAGCCACTTTCGTGGTCATCCTGATAAAACAAAAACAAACAACAATGCCTGTGATGACAGAAGCTGGACAAAAGGGCCTCTACAAGAGCTCTGTAGTTATAAGTTATCAGTTATAACCACATTAAAGTAAAGTAATAATATAACATATAGTAGTTGTGATCCTAGATTGTGCAAACTAGTTCTTGTTTAAATTAGATATGGAATATGTGAATTTTCATGCATAAAACATGTTTCTTAGATTGAAATTAGAGTAACAATATTGAATATATTTGTTTATATATAATGGCTTAAGTTACAATTATAATGCCTTTGTCCACGACTACACCAGGGTCCACTTAGGTCCAAGCAACATAAATTTTGTTATCAGACAGTGGAAAAGAGGATCTTTGCGGCCTTTGACTGTGCTAACTTCCAAGGACAATTTATATTACAGTGTATCTGGTTACTGAGAGTAATGAAATGAATATAAACTGAGAATCTGCTCTCCTGCATCACTGGCGGTGGCAGTGATAAGAAGAAAGTTTACCATGCACCACTATTTCTTACACTAAACCTTCTGAATAGCCTTCTGAATAACCTTCCTCCCACCATTTAACAACCATCCCTGTGGCCTCTACAAATAAACTCTGGTCCTTGAATGAGAAAGATGAAGGTCTCTAGTCCATGACAGCACATGTCATCCACACTGGAGACACCGGTGGCCTGTCAAGCCCAGGAACATAAGTGCAAAATGTGTGTATGTATGTATTAATGTGTATATAGGAAAATGAAATGATCACCCCCCCCATTTAGAGATGAGCTTGGTGATAAACAGAATGACCCAAGATTCAAGCTAAGGAGCTTATTTATTGTTGTAGCTCGTAGAGAGCCTCGGGCTTGTGGGTGTTCTGTACAAATAAAACAGCAGAGACATGAGGACCAACAGTGGAGGGGTCAGAAATAGTGGTTTTAGACTACTGACAGCCAAGGACTTATGCTGCATTCCATCTGCCTCAGAAGTCAGATGTCAGAGCTGGGAGTGACGTCACTGTTGTTTGTGTTCCAACAGCAAAGTCAAAAAGCAAGGAAAACAGGATTTGTTTTGGTCCATAGCAAGCTAGTTGCTAGTGGTGCATAAATAATGCACCACTAGCAATACTAATATTGCTTGGCTTATTTTTATTTCTTTTTTTGCTTAAAAACAGCACATTTTATTAAAGCTACTGAAGGGGCAACAATAAGGTTGAGTTTGTAAATTTAATAAATGTGACTTTTTAAGGGATTGAGGGATTTGCTAAGTCACAGTTTAAGATTGGAAATAATAATAAGATTCTATGGGTGGAAATCTGTCAGATCTGTCACTGTATCCACATGATAAACGTGTGTGCATCTTGGAATATATCGAGCCCTGTTGTAAAGACGAATTTAACCATAAATGATCAATTTGGAGAATAGGGGGGAAAAACTTATCAGAGCACAAAAATGCTATGACTACAGCAGCTAATGTTGAACTCCTAACAGCTACTATGTATAATAGCAAATACCTCATATTCAAACTCATGGTAGACATAAGCCTGCAGCAGTGGATGGGATGAAGAAATGGGAAAAAAAAATTAGATACAGTGTCAAAGAAACAATATATTAGAGGCAAAACTGAGAAGTTAGTGAAAAGGTGGAGAGATTACTGAGTTAAAACTCAGTGTGGCGTTGATTAGAGGTTACTGCAGCACTGTAACCTTTGCACAATCAGCCTGGGTGGTAGGTTAGTCAGATAATTTGGACAAGAAAAGGGAGATCACATGTGTTTAGCATTAAAGCGTCTCAGGAGTCACCCCTTATCCTGACACATGTAAGCACTGAAGGTGTCAAAACCAAATATATTTGGCTACTCCACACACACACTTTATTTATAAATACTGAACCGATCCAGTTTAAACTGACAGACAGCCTTTGCAGGCAGGTCGCGTGTTGCAAATTTTAATACATTCATGCAGCTTACATATGTAACAGACAATCCCTGGTTCTAACACTATTTAATGACAGTGAACCCTTTCGTTGTAGTTGAGTAATGATGATTTGGTTTTAAACATACTTTGCATTATCTGAGTTGCAGACACACTGACAGAAGTATCCCCCAGTGCAGTAAACACTCAATGCTCAAAAGAGATGAGAGAGGCTCTGGTAGAAATATTTACATGTTACTTCACTAAGGCCCTATCCAATAGAGCTCCACTGTGCAATCAGTTTTTTCCTCATCAGAGAGTGGTGGGAATTGGTAAACAGAGAGGGAGAAATAATAAATACTTCATCAAGGTTACAACGAATAAAGATCTGTGAATAATAAGGTGTAAATTTGCTGGTCATTACTCATTTCTTTTGTAGATTTGTCATCACTTTGAAAAGTTGCACCTATAATATTTAAACATGCTACAATAGAAAAGGGATTGTTATTTGATTAAGAAGGTTTAAGATACACACTCCAATTCTTAGTTTACATCACAATACCCTGCTTGAGCACAGAGTAAGAAACAGTCTCCTTCCCCCTTTAGTCTCATATCTATACCTAAAGGAATGCATAGCCCAGCAAGCCAAGAGTACATCGAGTTCAACAATTTGAACTGCCACTATGAAGAACAAGACTGCCAAATTTGGAAGTAGCGCAATTAAGCGCTCAATGTCACCATGGGCAGTGAGCAATTCTCCAGAGGTGAAAAATGCCTTTTCAGAAGGAAGCCCTGGGACAAATGAAGCCTGCCCTCAGCTGCTGCCAAGTAAATCGATCTCTCCAATTCCACAGCAGGGCACAGCACAGGCAGGGAGCCTAAGAAGGATGGAGAAAAGGAGAAGGAAAGATAGACACGAGGACCGGAAAAAGTAGGGCTGCTTCCCCTGCAGGCATGTCACCTCAGCTGTTAACCAAATATGATGGTAGTTAAAAAGGAAAAGAGAGACATGAAACCAATTGATAAGCGAGAGAAAAAACAGTGGAAAAAAAAGAGAGACAGCAAAACCAAGAAAAGCTGAGGGACGTCTAGAGTGAAAGAGACTTGATGATAATGAGACCAGAACAAAGGGACAGAAACATGAAGCTGGTGGTGTGACTGACAGGTGAGGGGGACCCCCTACTCAGAGGGTAAGTGGGCACCCATAGAGGGTTAGGGCACAGGAAGGCCAGACGTGACCCCTGTCCTCCTGTAATCGTCTGACTCAGTCAGGGAGCAGGAGGCGGTGTGCTGAGTCTGTCTGGAGGGTCAACCCATATGAGCTGCTCAGCGCATTAGCTGAATACCACCACCACCTCCAGCTATTAGGAACAGCACCTCTGTAGATAAGAAACTCACAAGTTCCTTGTACAAATAATCTGGCTATAACTCACAGACACTAGAAACCAGTAACATCATATCTGCTAGTGACAATGACATATATGTAAACTAGTAAAGCTTCAAAAAATACAAATATGTCTTAAAATACTCATTATACTCCCGCAAATACCTACTTATAAAGTATTTGCGGGAGCAGAATAACACCCTTGCTACAGTTTCTTGTGATTTGAGGCTTCCTCTGACCTGGACTGGCTGAAAAGTAGGCAAATTACCAGAGTTTTTGTTGCCCATTCTTAATAAATATTAGACAAAAAAAACAAGCACTATATTTTTTCTTTTCAGAAATTGCTAAGTATTTTCCAATTTCAGTTTAACACAAGGAAAAAAAAAATTGGCAAGGACCAGCAGCCGACTACCTCGCTTCTCTGCAACCGCCTGATCTTTGAAACCAAAACATTTTTAAAACTGGTCAATTTCACACAGTTTCAGCACATTAATGGGAGCATGCAGACCATTGCTAGATAAACACACTCTGTTTTTGTTGTTTTTCCTCTGCAGGTTGCTGGTGAACTCATGCTGACATCAAAGCAGCAGGCCTGGATACTGGAGGCACGGCAGGGGAGGGCGAACGCCTACAGAGTGAGAAAATAAATGAAGGAAACCCAATAGGCTCCTTATCTCACACAGAACCCCTTCTCCTGTAAATCACTCACGTACTCATATAAACACAGACACACACAGAACCTCTGCCCGACATGTTAAGGCCTAGCATTCACACCTCCAAGTAACCAGTGAATCATATGATACTCAAAGGATATAATGAGAATGTGGGACATTCCAGGCTGTTTTTCCAGAACAATAGTGGAAAAAAAAAACACTACTAAAGAGATACACATACTCTTTTGTCCTAAAAATGTGCTTCTGTTTTTTTAGTGCTCCTAGGTCTCATCTCCCCCCTCTCTCACCATCTTGCCTCATCAAAGGCCTTCTTTGCTATCACAGTATTCATTTCACTTTTGTTCATGTTTCATCTTCTTTACCTATATCTGACATTGTCTCCATCCTTCCACTTCTTCTAGAGCTTCTCATCCCATCTATAATTAGCTAGTCTGAAGCTTGTTTTAACAGTGTTGACCCTGGTTCTCATAAGAATGGTTTCCAGCTGGCACAGAGAGAAATAAAAACATGAAAAGGGGCTCACTGTTTTAAACATAATGTCACAGTTTGGGATGGTTCCAGTAATGTCAAATGGTATGCAGCCACTTCTTTTACACTTAAGCTGTTTGAACCATTGATGACAACCCCACCGGAATTTTTGCTGAAAAGAACAGAGAACATCACAGTTGACTCAGATTACCTTTTCTTTAACGTCTCTTGGCTTCGAACGCATCCATCAGCTCCGCTAAAAATTAGCTGCTAATGGCTTTTTAATGAAACGGTAACAAATGAAGAAAGCTATTTTACCATGATTAAAGACAGAGGGTTCATTTTCTCCTCAAACAGAAGAGAACTACAGAAGCTGGAGTAGTGAGGACAGAATTTCACACAGTCTCCATCACAAATAACTGTTGGGTATTAATATTATAATTATGCTACGTATTTTATACACAGACATCATAGGCATATTTAAAGAGAAATATGTGCATAAAAAACACAAATGTACACGCACACACAATATAAAATACTATACAGACCAATACTTAAGGACTAGAGCCATGCAGCTGGAATCCATAGAAGATTGGGGGGATTAGAGCCTGAAAGTAACCCAGATGAATATCACATTGTGTGACATTCTGAATAATTATCTCAATGAAAGTAGCATATCACAAAAATGTGGTCTATTCCCCCCCTCTCTGTTTCAGTAACTGAATCCACTACACAAAAACAAACCTCCATTTACTGTGGATTAACTGCACAAATTAAATATTACAGTCTCTACACAATGTTCTGTAGCCAATAAGATGAAATTTCCTGCACCAATAAAGCACAAGGCAGAATAAGATCTGACGATTAAACTTTTTCAGCAGTCTGAAAATGCACAACTTACCAAGTTTGCTGTTACTATAACCACTACAGAGAAAAACATACTCGTGGGAATTTCTGGATTATTAAAGTGTGAGGGGAGCTGTGATAGGTCTGTAATACCTGAAGTGTTACTAGGCACATTCCATCCCAGCAAAACTGCTACAAAGCAAACACCTTCTTTCCTTCAGAAGCTCCAAAATATAAAGTATTCATTAAGGAGGGGGAGCAAAGACATAGAAAAGATTCCCAAGCATGTGCCAAAAGAAGAATGCATAATTACAAAAGAATTTGACTCTGAAGGGGGAGGAATCACAACGACACCGGTGATGTCATGTTGGAGGTCTCTGCCAAGAGTGCCTCTGCTCTACCCAAGTCAAACTGTCTATGTTTATTATCTGCCTCCAACATACTTACAATAACAAAGACAAACGGGGATCCCAGTTACAGAGCAGACCCATAGGGAGCTACAAGAGGTCTTCTGACTTCTGAGTATTTAATTTGTTCAGGCATTGTCCTTGTGCTGTTCTCACCAGACAGATCACCTCTGGCTGCAGTTTCAGTATAGCTCTTTAACCAAGTTCCAGTAAACATACAACAAGATAAACTTAAAGTGTAAATGGTAAAAATTAAAATGTAAAAGGCAAAGGCCAAAAGTTAAGTGCCCTCCTCAAACATTTGACATTTAGGTGATTTTGGCTCTACTCTTGTTCTGTTGCACTTTCAGGTAATAGTTCAAAGCCCAGTGCATTTTATTTGTCTTAAGTAAAACCAGCAGAAACCAATCTTGTGTTTACGGTACAGTAGCCGATGTTGTTCCAGTTTAACTGTCCATAATTCTACATTAATCTAATAAATCTCAAAGCCCTGTGTATTCATGCAGAAAACTGGATTCTTTGTTACAAAATCGCTTTTTGCAGTCATTTCTCCACAATAGTAAGCAGGTCTGCAAAAGTAATAGGGGTGCTGAG
Organism: Aulonocara stuartgranti; assembly: GCF_965226115.1. Lineage (NCBI taxonomy): Eukaryota > Metazoa > Chordata > Actinopteri > Cichliformes > Cichlidae > Aulonocara > Aulonocara stuartgranti. The sequence continues at coordinate 32,225,444 of NC_138947.1, read as the reverse complement.
GTCAGTCCTCTTTTATCCTCACAAACAATGTTTAGCACATTTTTTTATTTAAACAAAAGACTCTGAGTCTGAGTAACTCCAATTCTGAGACTTGATTAACATCCAGGAACAAGGAATTCAAACAGGCTTGAACTAATATAGGTGCCATGATGGAATTTGGAGCCTGGATAAATAATTACAACAAACCACTGCACTTTCCATTGAAGCCCATTCAAATTCTTTATGCTCCTACTAGTGACCTCAACTTCAGTGTTCACAAGTAACAAGTGTTAGGGAAAAGAAGAAAACATGAAAGGAAATAGAAGAATACAGAAAGTCAACCGAAGCAAAGAGTGAGAGAATCAAAGATTAAAGAGCCAGAAGCCATGTCAAAAAAAGAAGAAAAACAGGACTGTGACAACAGTAAAGTGGAGGCAGGAATATCAAAAGAGAAAGACACATCGAGGGAGAATCGGAAAGAGGGAGAAATTGTTCCTGATTTAGATCTGAGAGGCTCTGGTCCTTCAGATGTCTCCATCAGCTAACCACAAGCCCAGGCTGAGCATGTGAGGCATTCTGCTTACGCTGGCACAGCTACCCCCTAATGCTAATAACTGCAATGTGTTAGCTACAATAAAACACTCCACACAGATCCCTGACATATGCACTCACACACAGGCATGTGCAAAAAAAAACAAAAAAAAACAACACATCTTAGACAAGTCAATTACGACACACACGGGGAATTCCCAAACACAGGAATAGCTCTAACTCAGAATAATCAGCAGTGCCCAGTTATTTTCCAATTATTTATTATGTAATTACTGCCAATCACATCTTTTTTACTTCACAATTATTAGTCTATAAGATCCTGATATACATTTCTTTATATATCTTATTTATCTTTATATCAGCATTTTGGAAAATTGCTGCTAACTAGTGGTCAAGACCTGATTTTAACACCAACTGTCAAATCATAACCATGCAATCTCTGGGCCTTCCGATTTTTTCATACACAAATAAAAGTTCATTATACAAAACATAAGCACACCTTAAACAATGTAAGCACCAGTCTCCAAGAACAACGCAAGCAGCGGCTCAGGCTACTCTGACAACTTAATTGCACATGTGAGGTGCAGCTGGAAGGCACAAACTATAGAGGCCTAAGTGTTCTTGGAGAGCATCAATGTTCTGAAACCAGAAAGATAGAATAAATCAAACAGAGCAAAATGGGAGAGGACTTTCCGTCAATGTTGAGAAATACCAAAGCCTTACTGCAGGAGGTTTAGGCACGCAAGCGGAATGCAGCCGGCATTATGTTTGCATAGCTTTTATACACTGGGGTCCAAAAGCAACTGAGGTGGTGTCAGCATTCATCACATTGGTTGAGAGATGGAAAACTGTCAGCCTTACATAAAAAACAAATCATTTCAATTGCATCAATGAAACATGTTGGAATCCTAAGCTAGTCCTTATCCATAGATCTCAGGTCTCCTACTGTTTTCCGTAGCAAAGTAAAGTACAGGTCCTGGCCCTGGCCAAAAAACGTTCACCTGTTTTGTGAGATATATTAAAAAAAAAAGCTAAATTGAAAAATTCTATAATAAGAATAATAGAGGATCTACATTTTTAATAGATTATTCTGAGATTGGTTTTAAACTGTACAGTTCTGAAAGAGTTTTATTTTCTGTAAGGGTTAGGTTAAATAAAGCTGAAACCTCAAAGCACTCTGTACATTAAGAAAAAGTAAGCAACTATCACAGCTCATCAATTTATTGTAGATTTTTATTTTCAAACCTTGCTTTAAACTTTAAACTACTTTACTTCATACTGCGTACTGTCTCTGTAAGGTTACATGTTAACCACCTCACATCACAATATTGGTGCAAGATATGTTTTGTCAGGAAATTATAACCAAGTATCACAGTTTTATCTATATCTGCAACATACACCATGGAAAGTGTAATGCTGGGTCATTATTCATGCTGCATTTCTCTTCTCTTGCCCACACATGATAGGGGGCTGAACTTGCCAAGGTAGAGGCTAGCTATACAGAAAGAATTCACTTAGTAAAAAACTGAACACATGATTAGAAAAGGTTTTCTACTAAATAGGTTGCATATGTGATTTTAGTGGTTAAAATGCCATGTCATTAATGGGATCATCATTTGAATATTGAGTAAGGGTCTACTAAACTGAGCATGCACTCATCCTGAAACAGAGCACAGTTTGTGCAATATAGAAGTACACACAAACACGAGGGTTACTGCTTTTAGTAACTTTTTCTCCCTGAAAGTGAAAAAATACCCATCTTAGTAGATTGCATAAAGACAAAAAGACACACAACAAAAAAATAATGATCTAAAGATCTAAATGAAAGGGTACATTTCTTCTCTAAATTGCAATCACGTCTTACAGTCCTTTCTACATTTTAAGGCTTATAAAGCAAACACCGTTCCAAAGTGCAATACAATATCATCCTAGAGTTTTTCTAAGAGGACAGGACTAATGGAGTGAACATTAGTCTTAATTGCATGGTAATCATTTCCCAAACTACAATATCAGTGGGAGCACGCAGCAAATAACAAGCTGCATTGAGGGATTGCTCTAGCCCGGATGGCCTGAGAGCAGGGATTAAACTGTAGAGTAGCAGCATCCTGGCCAGTGTGTATTGATCACCACTTGATTCACTGGAATCACAAAGCCACTGGCTTTAATGTTTCCCCCCAACTGCTTTCCTGTGTCTGAGGTTTGTCTGTGGAGCAGAAGTAACCTCATCCCACCAGGAACACAGACCTCAAAGACAAAGCTATGGGTAATTCCGCTTTGGCTGACTCACAAGCAATGGTGGCAGAGGGTAAGGTCTCTTTTTCTGGAATGACACACTTCTGCACTGCCATCTACAGATGCTTTGAATCACTTTGGAATGCTGAACAGAGATCAGTGCAATGGGTCACTCTCCATTAGAGACTAGAGAAAGGGGACAGACTAGTAGTGAGACAGTGTATGATTACTAACACATATTTAGCTCACCATTAAATACAGACCTACTGACAACAAAATTTCAGCATATGTAAACATTAAAGCTGCACGTGAAACAAACCGTTCACCAGCTGTTGGCCTGCCAACATGCAGAATACAAAAAAAACCCACTCAACTCTGAACAAGTAGTTCTACTTATTGTCAACAGACCCAGTGTCTCCTGCAGTATTTCAAATTTTTAGTACAAATCATCAATACTTCATTGTTAAATCTATCTTCAACTACAAGAGAAAAATCAATAAACACAAGTTTGCAGAAAGCGGATTTATTGTATGTAAGTTTTCAGGCAGAGCTCACATAACAGCCTAACGATTTGTCTTGATTGCCATTACTGTACTGTCATATATACTGTCATTTTGAATGACAAAACAAACAGAGATTCTTTTTAACTAATCCCAAGCACATGCACTTGGCTATTCTTCTGTCCTTCAGTAGTTCTCCTTTTCTCTCATCAGAATGCATGCTGCAGCTTCCAACCTGCCTAAGGAGTCAACAGTGTGCCAACATTACTCCATCTTTTTATTATTTACAGTCATGGATGGGTTTTGTTACTGCTATAGGGGGTTAGATTCAAGGAAAATAGATTCTCCAAAGCTCTGTGTTTTTGTCCTCTGTCTCCTCAGTCCTGAAGACAAGGCCCCACTGAGCTGATGATCAGATGGATTTACGGTGCAATCTCTGAAAGCCATTTGCTCCTGCTAGCAGAGAATCAAAGGCAAGATTTCCGGATGGCATTGGAACAGAGATTACTCAGTTTGTGCTATCTGATTGCAAACTTCCACAAGCTGTTTCCTTTTACTTCTTTCAACTTTTCCTTTGCATCTTCTGACTTGTGAAATTTAAGTTCAATGACCACATACTCACTAGGTTTCATTCTGTCAGAGACCATGCAGTATGTACACTTAAGGAAAAACTACATTGGATCAAATGTTTTAAGTTTTATTTATGAATTCAATATAATCAGTAGATCCTTTAAGTGGTGTAAGTTGTGATGTGAAGGGGGTATGGATCAAACTTGATCCAGCACATCCCCCAATTCCCTGTCAGTAGGTTGCAGTTTGGAAATTCTTTGTTCACAGCTGATGGCAAGCAATTCACAAGCCTTGTCATTTCAGATATGATCTGACACAGTCATCACTGAGTCAGTCACAAGTTTGGTCGTGCTCAAAGTTGATCAATTTTTATTTTATTTTTTATTTTTTATCTGTTTTTACCCCTTCCCATTTCTCCAGCACTGTACACAATGGCTACATAAAGCTCCTCTGTACTAATCAACCAACCATTATCACACCTTGTTACAAGATAGCAGTATTTTCTTCTTCTGTGAGTGGTCATAATGTTTTTATTAATCACTTTATAGGAAGTTCACAGTCTATCCACCCAAAAAGTAAAGTACGGGGTGGACCATTTATATGGATACACCGTAATAAAATGGGAATGGTTGGCGATATTAAAGTCCTGTTTGTGGCACATTAGTATATGTGAGGGGGCAAACTCCTCAAGATGGGTGGTGACCATGGTGGCCATTTAGAAGTTGGCCATCTTGGATACAACTTTTGTCTTTTCAATAGGAAGAGGGCCATGTGACACATCAAACTTATTGGTAATTTCACAAGGAAAACAATGGTGTGCTTGGTTTCAACGTAACTTTATTCTTTCATGAGTTATTTACAAGTTTCTCTTTGTTCACAGCCATCGACATGTCGAAGAGGTTAACATGTGAGGAGCGGATCGAAATTGTGTTGATATCTGGTGAACGCAGTAACCGGGTCATTGCAGCAGATTTCAATGCAAGACACCCTACGAGACCACCCATCTCCCATGCCACAGTTAGCAAACTGCTTGCTAAGTTTCGTGAAACTGGTTCAGTGTTGGATTTGCCAAAATGTGGACGCAAGAAAACTGTCACCAATGAAGAAACATCAGTGGCTGTCCTAGCTTCATTCAGCAAGAGCCCACAGCGTAGCACTCGCCGCATGTCACTGGAGAGTGGCATTAGTCAAACATCCCTTGGGCGGATATTAGCTACTCACAAATGGCACCCTTACAAACTCCAGCTACTGCAGCATCTCAACGAGGATAACCCAGATTGGCGCACAGAATTTGCAGAATGGACAAAACAAAAACTGGAACAGGATCCTCGGTTCACGCAGAAGATTTTGTTCAGTGATGAGGCAAACGTTTATGTGAATGGTGAAGTTAACAAACAAAACCACCGCTATTGGTCTGACACTAACCCACATTGGATGGATCCCTCCAAGACTGTTGGAACAACAAAAGTGATGGTTTGGTGTGGTACAACGATAGTTGGAAACCTCAATGCCACTGGATATTTGAAATTGCTACATGATGATGTGTTTCCCTCTTTATGCACTGAAGTTGGCATGTTCCCTGAGTTTTTCCAGCAAGATGGTGCACCACCACATTATGGGTGCCAGGTCCGAGCATTCAGTTCAGTTCAGTTCAGTTCATTTTTATTTCAAACATTTCAAACATGTGCCTTCACAATCATTACAAAATATCATTCCATTATTTGTTTGAAAAGGAGTAGGCTGAAGTATTTACTTATTTGTCCCTACCCCCTCAAGTTTTACCTCTCATTCATTTAATTGTTTTTTGTCTTAAATTAAACAAACAACATATGAAACATATAAACATATGAAGTAAAACAAAACATAACATACATAAATCAAAAACAAGAAATTAGCAAGCCCCACCACAGTATAGTTTCTTTCATATGAAAAATACAGAATGTGTATATTTGCAGATACACAAGTTATGGAAAAACAACAAACCAAAACAAAACAAAAAAACAGATGAACAGTTTCCTGGAAAGTGGATTGGTCGTCGTGGGCCAGTTGAATGGCCCCCAAGGTCTCCCGATCTGACCCCCTTAGACTTTTTTGGGAGAAGAGGGTTGCATTGACAATCCAACACAATGGGCAGCACATTGAACACATTTTATAAGTGGTCAGAAACTTGTAAATAACTCATGAAAGAATAAAGTTACGTTGAAACCAAGCACACCATTGTTTTTCTTGTGAAATTACCAATAAGTTTGATGTGTCACATGGCCCTCTTCCTATTGAAAAAACAAAAGATGTATCCATGATGGCCGACTTCTAAATGGCCACCATGGTCACCACCCATCTAGTTAAGTAAATAGTTTTTAAAGGTAAAATGTGGAGGGAAAATCAAAAGTAGTTAAAAATGGTCAATTATACCCTGGACCCCAGAGGGTTAAACTTTTTTTTTTAAAGTAACGCAATAGTTACTTTTCAAGTAATTAATTACTTTTAGAATATTGTAACTCAGTTATTAACTCAGTTACTTTTTGAATTAGTACCTGTAACTATAATTAATTACTTTTTCAAAGTAACTTGCCCAACACTGTCCATGACAAACTTGTACTTTGCATTTACATGAAAACCGAGAAGGAAACAGTTCATTAAATACTCCATTTGCATTTTGATAAATGCTACCTAGCCTAATATTAAATAAAATACAGTTATTTTCAACATCCAGATGAATATTAAAATCACCCATTAGATTTATTTTAATGCTGAATTGAGTATTAAATCAGATAAAAATCCTAAAGGTGTTGATTCATTGACACTATTGTATTCACTCTACTCTAACCATTTAACCATCTAACTATTTAATTGTTTTGCTCCTTTGATACAGTTATATTTTTCTGTCTTTATGATTTTCATAATTAAAATGTTTCTTGCTGGTTGGCTGCAATGTCATGGAACAATGGATGTGGATGAAGTGCAAGGTGGTGCTGGAAGCCGTGGAGAAGCCAAGGCAAATCAAGATAAAGATGCAGGTTTTCTTCAAGCACCTGATCCAGTGCTCTCTGATGGAGACTTAAAAATAAATAAATGGTAAATGGCCTGTATTTATATAGCGCTTTACTAGTCTCTAAGGACCCCAAAGCGCTTTACATATCCAGTCATCCACCCATTCACACACTGGTGATGGCAAGCTACATTGTAGCCACAGCCACCCTGGGGCGCACTGACAGAGGCGAGGCTGCCGGACACTGGCGCCACCGGGCCCTCAGACCACCACCAGTAGGCAATAGGTGAAGTGTCTTGCCCAAGGACACAACGACCAAGACTGTCCAAGCCGGGGCTCGAACCGGCAACCTTCCGATTACAAGGCGAACTCCCAACTCTTGAGCCACGATCGCCCCACTTGATGCTTCTCCTTAATAGAGGAAAGTCCTGTTCATATCAGATGCTAAATTTGTTGGCTGGCTGGATGTCCTGAGACCGTAGAATGGAATTAGGATATTTTCTTCTTAGTTTGTTTGCTTTCAAATCGTGGTCCAGGGCTCCATTCACTAGGGAGTGGAGCTCATCTGAGCCTATGGTTTGGCACTCAGTATGCTCCATGGATCTGAAGCCCAGGATTGGGCTGGTCCTGGCTGTGCCACAGCAGAATTAAGGCTACAAAAAGAAGTTTTGTAGACTATACATCCCAAATTTTCTACTTAAGAGTTTTCTGCATTCAACCCCTGGGTGGCAAGACCACACACACGGAAAGCAAAACTCCTCTACAGGTCACACCACTTTAAAACATATTTTCACACTCAAAGATCAGGTATCACATCTATGCCTGTCTCTTAAATATTCAAAACTCAAAGTAGCATGCCTTAGCTGAGTAGATATCAGATTTAGATTATGAAATACCAACTTGGGGATTTAAGAAGTCTTTAAAGAGGGGTTTCCTTATTCACATGTATTACCCATTATTTAGGAGAAAAGAGGTTTGGTTGTGAAAACCCTAAAAATAGTTTGGAAGGAATTTAACAGAAAAAAGGGCCTAGTATGCCAAACCAACAAGTCTCAGAGGCACCTCCCCAAATCATCTTGAGGCAATGCATCAATCAGAACCTCCACATCAGTGGCAAATGCACTCAGCGGCCATAAAACTCCCAGATCAAGCAGTGAGCTCAGCCAAAACCAGAAAGGCTCTCCTCAGTAAACCCAAGCCCTTATCTTTGTCTCATAAAAAATAAAGAGTGTCTGAGAATATTATGATCCACTATAACTGCTGTCCAGCCAGTTCCTCTCTGTCTTTGCTGATCACACCTCATCTTTAACATCTGGAGCAGTTTACCAAATTGTCAAGAAGAAAATTCTATTTATAATTTTCCAACATTAAGTCAATGTTAAAAATATTACTTAAAAATATACAAACAAAAACAAAAAGTGCACATTAAATGATACCTCCTACTGAACTTGTGGTTTATCAAAAGTAAAATGAACTAAATGCTCTCCATCAGACAAAACCCATTCCAATCCACCATATAAGAGCTGAAGTCCTTAGATTGACAACACTACCTAATGACAAGCACAGAGAAAATGCCCTGGAACAGTAATCCACTATTAGTTCCTTCTACTCTATTTCTTTTAAACAAACATGACATAAGACACTAATCTGTCCCTATCCACACTGTATATAGAGGGATAGATACTATGATCACTGTATTCCACTTTGCACCTCTTGACATTTTTACATTAGTTTTAATCTGGAATGGGCTACCATCAATCAGTTCACTCATATAAACTAACTCATTAGGCCACACTAAGTGGATCTTTGTTCAAGAACAAAGAAAGTAAAACTGACTTTCAAAAATACCCCTTTATACCCAAAACAATATCTTGTCACATCTTTTGAGTTTTTTGGTATAAACCACGGTTTAGTGTAATTTCACTTGAAAAAGTCCGCTCTAATAATTCAACTCATACCAAGTACAACCATTTCAACTTTTGCACTTAAACTGAAATTTAAAAAAAAAACTGAGATAAGTAGAACTCGCTAAAATTAATGTAAACTAAACAAAGATGGTAATAATCTAAAAATAAAGACACATACTAAAGAAAGGAAGTGGATTTCTATGCAAACTTCAAGATGTGATTGCAGTGAACAATAACATTTATATATAGAACTAAATGCATTGTGTTTGTAAACGACCTCTAGTTTGTAAAATGAATGTCAAAAACAAGTTGACAACATTTTTTCTATTACCATACTTTCTGCTCTACAAGTCCTCATTACAGCTTATTTTAAGCAATTACACTGTCAGCAGGAGCTGTAATCTCCAACTGCTGCTAAACGCCAAAATTTCCACATTTGCTGGAAACTATAATTGTGAGCTGCTCTTAGTGCTTTGCAGATGGGTCCTATTGAGCAATCTGAACATCCCTAATATTACCCAGTTCCTCTCAAGGGGAAACACGAACATTAAAAAGGTCCAAATAATTCCGGTCAAATTACACCGGCCTTAATGAACTTCAAAAGATGTGCGGATGTTTTTACAGGCCGGGACTCAGGCTTTAACAGTAATTATGAAAACAAACCATATTAATGATATCATTTATCATTTCCACACTTTGGCCGCATGAGGCCCACCATAATGTTTCTGTCTCTACTGGACTACAGTTAAAATATTATAATTTCCATACACAGATCTACTTTATTCATTTCTTTTCAAAAATCCTGTGGACCATCACCCAAATTACATAAGAGTTTCAGTGAGAATGGTTATGGCCTATGTCAAAGTCCCTGCAAGCCTGCTACAACCTAGCCAAGGTCTAAGATGTGAATTAACATGAGATCTAGAGTATTTGCTAAAGGATTAAACACGTATTTCTGTGAGACCAGTGTTGCTGTCAGTCTACTGATGTTTAAGTTGTAATAAAGATAAAACAAAGGAAAGTACAATAATAACAACAACAACAACAACTACTACTACTACTATTATTATTTTTAAGCAATATAAATGTAAAACATGAAAAGGAAGCTGGCTTCATTTTCTTGGCTTAAGAACACAGTAGTCAGCCTCCTGCCTCCCGCCAGTATAGGAGAAAACTGCAGTGGCTCATTTAAATTCCACATACTAGAAGGATTTCTGCTGTAAGTCTGGCTTTACTCCAAATTATGTCTCTTGGGTGTACATACCACTGAATAATTTGTCCAAATGTCATTTGCAATTCCCCAAAAATCTTTTCTTCACTGGAAGCTTTTAGAAAACATCTGTAACAAATACTTGTTTTGAGACCATAAGCATTACACCAGTACCGGTACTGGTACATGACCTTAAGCTGTGTACGAAGCATAAAGACAAAGTTTAAATTTCCACTGAACTAGAAACCTGATCGCATGAGCAGTAGCCACCTGCATACTATGATATTTACCATTAGTTCTAGGCAGCTCAAGCTCATGTGTTACAAATCTTTTTGCCGCAGTCTATATAATTAGCTGTAATTGACTTCCCTTGAAATGTGTTTCTTCTGGGACATCTGGCCTTGAAACTTCAACCTTCCCATAAAGGGCCGCACTGAGCTACACTTTCGATTTTTAAAGCTGCATGGGTGGCAAATTTAGAGCCAGACTTTGCTGTAAAAATAAATTTCAAAAATACCTCTCATAAAACATTCTTTAAAAAATTTAAATATTTGTAACTAAACCAAACAAAGCAATAGAAAAATATTCCCCTTAAGATAATTCTCCTTAGATTTATATCCACAATGATGTAGGACAGAGCTTCAAGTCACACTTCCTTTCTTACAGATTTTATATTATATTGACTACAAGGACAAAACCAAGCAGTTACAAAGGCTATTATTGTGCAATCAATCTGACAGAGATGCAAAAGACTATCAGCTTTTTCTGAATGTGATTCCAAGTCTTCTAAGTGTCACGAGAAATTGTTTGAAAACAAAAACAGGACATGCTAAAAATGGAGGCAGCCAAGTAGTAAATAGCACTGGTCAAGTTAAAGAAAGTTGCCTCTTAATTTTGAGTTCCTTGAATTCTTCAGGTCAGTGGTCAATGAACCATCTCTCTCTTTTTTAAGAAAAATCATACTGAGTGAGATAGCTGTGCTTGTGTCAGGGAAAAATCATGAAACAAAATTCCTCGAAGCAATTACTAGTCGATACTTTATGATGGAATTAGGGATGCACTGATCTGGATTGTACTGGCCAATATTTGCCTTGCTTACTGCCATTGAAATACCAGCAGATAGGCTGATATTCAGCAATGGCAGTTACTGATTCCTATGTGTTGTATCCCATCAAAACTTTATTAAATTGTATGACTGAATGTGTAATAGTGTGATAAACAGCAGAAATGTATTCGCTTATTTAAAACGATAACTTCTTTGCTTTCCTGGCATCGACTATCCCAAAGCCTCACACATCGGTGCATCCCTAATTGTGGTAGTTTGGATGAAAATACACCTGCAGTCCCAAGATTGTGAAGTGTGTTGTTTCAACTAAAACCAATAAAAGTTTTATATATGTATAAAAATTTATTGACGTACAAAAAAAACTTACATTACTTATTGACTCACTTTATGAAGCAATATAAACAGCGATGACTAAATCACTTTTGTGTTACATGTTTATGTGTTTCCACAAAGATGCTAACAATCCAGCAGAAATCCAGCTCACCTCTACTTTATTTAACCAGTGAACAAAATTAAGATCTGGCTGCTTAGTCTGGTTGCACATACATTGAGCTTGAGACCCACTCTGGGCTTTGGGATCTTTAGTAATACTTATCATACTTTCAGTAAAGGAATATGCTGAGTTGTCCTGCTATGAATAAGCTGTTTCCTAACAATCTCAAGCACGACCAAACAATGGGTTATTTCTCCAAATTCATGGATTATTTCATCATTTTCTTGGTTTATATTGCAATGGCACACAATGGCACCACTCCCAAGCTGGCAACACAGTAAAGAGTGTTGCCAATTTATTCCCCAAAAGCATTTTACATCATTGTTTTGAATAGCAAACATATTTTGGGTCAGTGAGGCATCAGTTTGTTTGCTTCTGGTTTCTTGGTTTGCTTTTTTTTTTTCAATGCATTTTTCATTAGAGTAAATAAACATGAGTAAGAAAAGGAAAAACGCAACTGCTGCTTAGCTGTGTCAAATTAACATTCGATTTTACACAAAGTCAGAATTAAAGAAGATGGCTTTAATTGTACAGCAGAGTAAAGCCTGCTGCACTAAAAATGTCAGCATGTTTTTAAACAAAGGCCATTACGAAATTTCTTGGAAACACATGGAGAAAGGGAATGGGAAAGCTTAACTTTGGCATGAGGAGGACTCTCACATAAATAACAGGAAGATCTGGCTAGCCCTGTTTTGGCTGTGTATAGAATCAAGAATAACATCTTTCTCATACCAAAAAAAGAAAATGAAAAGAAAAAAACTAACCTGGGCACCATCCCTTAGCTTCAGGATGCACTCCATGGTGTTGATGGTGATAACTACAGGCTCTGAGCCCAGCTTGGTCCAAGGTACATGGATACGTAGCTCATGGATATGACCACTCATGAATGTAAAAGGCAGTTTCAACTCCTGTGGATATAAAAGGAGTTAAAAGAAAGAAAGGAAAAAAAAAACAACCAGCTAGAAATAAACAACACTAGAATAATATGGATAAAGGTGCCAATACGAGGTAGAGGCTTCGAGAACATTTTGAATCTTCATCCATCCATTTTTCAAACAGCACTTTGAAGCTAATATTTGTAGACGAGTAGATAGTAAAAACAATAGCTACAGATTACATACTGGTCACGCTTCTAACAATATAAGTCAGATATTTTCAGAGGCAGGCAAATCACTGTTCTGCATCTTGAACTACTCTGTGTGAGAATGAGTCCCATGAAACCAGACTGCCTACACACAGGCTTCACATGCTTTCTGTGCAAGTCTGAGCCAAAAAATTAATAGCCAAACATTTTTCTGAGGGAAAAGCTGTCATGGATTTACAGTATGTCTGCTTTATAACCCCCACAATGTTTCACCAAATATTATATTAAGATGATCTCAGATTGCACATTTGAGAGGAGGTACTGTCCAAATGAAATGGAATAAAATAAATGCAAAGGTAGGACAATTTCCAAAGTTTTGACACAGCATTACAGACAAATCTCAATCCTAACACAATTCCCACTGTCGGATAGCTTGAAGCTGCTTCCAATAAGAACTTTCATCACAATCTCTTTGGGTTACGCAGTGTTTTGGTCTGCTCTTCAGCAGCAGTCAGAACCCACTCAAAAGAAAAGAAAATCCTTTTAACTGGTGGCAGATTGATCTAATCCAGACATGACATGAGTAAAAGAGAACACTGTCAAAATAACACTGCAGAGCAAAATATCAAAGTAAATCTGGTAAAATTCTTCTGAAATGACAGCAAGAAGATGCTGTTAGTGCCTGACTAAACAGCACTGTAGCGTTTTCTTTCACTCTAGTCAAGGCAATACAATGGAGAATAGCTGCAGACATAATATGGCAACTTTTTTGTAGGGTGTATGTGCCTGCATAACCAAGGTTTATAAACGAAACTCTACAATTTGTTTATAGTAAGTAAAATACAAAACTACATTCTGAATATATATGTAGGAAGTGGGCATTTATATTTTAAATATTCCCATCATTTTAACCTCACGTCAGTTTTATAAAGAAAGGTTCAAAGCAAAAGCTAGATTTAACTTTTAGTACCTGCTCCAGTACATCCAACTTCAAGTCCAGCTTGCTCAGCACCACATCACCGCCCCACAGAGAGAGCTGCAGGTCAGATGGCTTCAGATTCTTGATGTACTTGTTTACATAGCTCATCAGGAGCGGTGTGACATAAGACTCCAACATCTTGTCCTTGTTCTGTGTACACAATGAACAAAACAAAAAAACATGGTAATATCATTTGACTGTGTTAACATCCTTTTGCCATTATATATCTCGGTCACTAAACTAATGGTGCTCGTTCTAAACTAATTACAAAGAATATGTATTTCTTAAGAGTGTTATTTTGATGTCATAGCCTAAAAGCACAGCTCTAATTAATAATTGTCATTGCTAAAGCAGAAGTAGTGTGCATGTTAGCTAAGTGGAATATGTCATAAAAATATATATAATAATATCATATTTATTATATGTATAAAGCCATAATTTAAGATATTGGCTATGCTTGAACATTTCTTTTTATGACAGGTCCAAACACAACATTATAACCTCTTATCCAACTTGCAAACTGTGGAAGTACTGGCCGTTTCACACAAACCTCAAGCTGTTTTTTGTTACAGTTCAACAAACTGATGTCAGAATGAACTGGCACTCCTAATGGCATAAATACCATATTGGCATCCAATAACTAATCCAACTGTGTGTAATTTATAGAAAGGTTGTACAGGTTTTGGTTAATAAACTTAATTAGATGTAAAGACAGTTCTAATTACGCTGACTTCTCATCAACGCAAATTTTAACCTTAAATGAAATTCACCGGAATGTCTAGCTTCCTTGCTAAAGTGCCTTCATTCCACATAACGGGGAAGCCCAGGAGCAATTATGTACTGCATTTGCAAATTAATTCCAATGTAACTAAAAATAACTTCAACAGCGACGCTATGTCGTATCTTATAGTAATACATTTAACTTACTGTGGAGCACTTAGCCAGGGAGGCTAGCTCTTTCCTCCTGTCATTTAAGTGATACACAACAGCAGCGAAGCAAAGAAGCTAGGCTAAGTGATTAGAAGAAGTCGCTATAACTTCGTTTCAGCTGGCTAAACTGGCTAGCCACAAGTCAAATAGAGAAAAGACTCTATTTACCTGACTCCCACTTGTATCCTGTTGGTTTTTGTTTAATTCTACGTTTAATAAAAGATGTTCATCCCGTTATCTAACGTTAGCCATAACGCCGAACTGCAAGAGTCGAAACGTCATCGGTAAACACCAACGCGGCTTCCGTATGCTTGGTGTTGCGTTTTTCAGTGGGAAATTTGCGTTTCGAAGGTAGATTTACATACACAACGTATAAACATAAGTAACTCAAGAGAAATTTCATTTGTGATTTGATCAGTTAACAGGCATTATCTTCTTCGGTTACAGCAACTCCGGATGTTTCCATACCGTCAGGTTTTGATATAACAAATACCTTTGTTCCTATTAAAACGAACGAGTGTCTACAAATCCGGACTCTCTAACAAGTACAGGAAGGGATCTCTTCGCATAATAATCGTCATCGCTTAAGCACGCCCCTACCCTTTTTATGGCAGCGGAAGCTCACCTTTGCCGAAAGAGCGATCGCGTGAACCTCACAGTGCTCAGCATAGTGAATGTGTATTCTTGATTATAATTTTCTATTATTTTTATTTTTTTTGTTATAATGTAACAAAATGTTCTTATTTACCATCTTAGTCCATAAGAGTTTCAATTTCAACCTTCTGGGACCTGTCATTGCAGAAGTCAATGAAAGTGAATAGTGGAGACGATAAGAAAATTAGGTTTGCATTTCACACAGGGAAACTGTGCGGATTTTAAGCATCTCATCATTTATCTCAACTCTAAATATATCTCAACTGCCAGAGTAACACAGGCCTATATCTGGAGGTTAGGTGAAATTTACCAACGCAGACACACTGTGACATGATAAATATCTTACATACTGGAATTTAAAATGAAGAAGAATATACTGAGGGCAACGAAAATATTCTAAAATGTAAACCATTTCTGTCTTTCACGGATCTCGGTTTTTTTAGGGTCACTGGTTATTTTTCAGACATGAAACGTAATAATGTCAACGGACAACTGTATGAATTGCATAAAAGAACGGGTTAGACCCAACCTTTATCGCACTGTCACTTGAACACCTTTGCTGAGAAATGATCTTGCTAATTTGTGCGTCCAAGGAGTTCGTTGACAGATAAAATATTTCTTTTATAATTTTTTTTAGTCGTAATGTTGAGTTATGTTGCTCCAGTGGTTAAGTAAGCAATCTTGTCATATTTAAAGTGAACAGCAGTCATAACATACAAGGAAAAAATGCAAATTATAGCAGTTTTATAGCTTAATAAACAACAAAAATCCAACTTCACCCTGCCGTCAGTATATTTCACGTCTTCATGTTTGCATGTTTGTTTGTTTGATTTATTTATTTAATCACCTATCTTTGAGATCAGACCATCATCTGTCTTTTTTTTCGTGATGAAACCTTTAAAAAAGTGTCTTCCGCAGGCCGCACATAGGGTCAGAAGCACTGCAGATATGAGGTCTGGCCTGTAGTGGCCTGTAGTCCGGACCGGCTCTCGTCTGCTGTAAAGCTTCATGAGGATACAGTCCACATAAGTCGGTCAAGGATGACGATCGCCCTGTGACCGGCCACGCTTTGCCAACTATGCGTAAGTGTGTCAGAGTCAAGTGGTCACCCACAGTTAATGTTACTATTCTGAAGTCCTTTCTGGCCAGGATGCTTTAAATTAATACAGAAAAATATCTGATATCAAGTTATCTCACTTCTTAGACCAGCAGGTTGAATCTGGAATCCAAAGGAAACCAGCGTACTGTGCCACAATCCAAGTCTTTAAAGCCAGAGATAAATTAGGAATCTTCTGTTGTTATTCTCCACGAATGATATGTTCCACGTAAACTGCCTAAATTAGTGGTTTTCCACTACAGCATTTCAGTTGAGGCTATCAAAGATTTATTTCGGGTTAAAAATAAAGGGTTTTTTGCTAAATACTTACAGCAATACATGGATTAACTAAACAATTAATTAAACAGTATTAAATAAATACTTCTTTAGAAAGGCTAAACGGCTTTGTTCAAGCACATATAAAAATGTATATTTCCACTGAGGAGGACAAGAATGGCAGAAATTTACTTTCAAATTAAACTGCATATTGTAACAGATATTTTGCATTTATTCTTATTAGTCGGTTCCTGCATTATGTTACATCTGTTGTCGAGGCGTCAAAATGTTTCTTTTTTCATTTGTTTTTTTCTTGTTTATTAAAATGGATAACAATTTGTTTCATAAACGTTTATTACAAATTCAAACAAATTATGTTCAAATATATTCTAAACATATATATATGTGTATATGTATGTATATATATATATATATATATATATATATATATATATATATATATATATATATATATATATATATATATATATATATATCAAACATTATTATTATTACATGACCTTTTTGTGTGTGTTTTTTTCATATTATATAGTTTTCAGATTGAATTTTTTTATGTTTTACTAATGAATTATGTTTTTATGTGATTGTCAAACAGCTCAAATACTTTCCTCCTTCTTTTTTAATTTTTTTTATGAGCTCGCTGGAGACGTCGCACTTTGTTGTCTTTCCTTTTAGAAAATAATTAGGAAAATCCTAGCCCGCAGTGCGCAATAAAACGGGCCTTAGTTAATGGCCTTTCAGCAGCAATGAACGCACTTTTAAATCTCCTGATGTTATTGTAACCACTTGTTCCAGACCCTATTTTCGAGCCCATTACAAATAAATGCTACTTTTTCGTGCAATTAATTGCACCGTAAGGTGAAAATCAAGTTTCAGGCGAGCAGTCAGTAGCCACCGCTGGCTCTTGAAACGGGGACACAAAGGGCCCGAAGGCCAGATAACACCGAGAGACACAGAGATGAGGAGAGAGTCAGAGGAGAGAATCTCGCTTTGACTTCACCAAATGATAAAAAAAAAAACAAAAAAAAAAACACCCAACACATTATAGACGAGCTCGTCCGGTCACAGGCAGCAGGCTTGGTGGTTAATCAGTGGTCGGTCAAAGTTTAGTTGGATGAAATCCAGATCTTGGTGGGTTTTTCTGTGTATCTACGCAAAATTTAAACCACAGTGTAAATGAGTTCTTACAAAACGCTCTCCATTTTTGCTTGAGGCTATTTGTGGCTATTTGCCTCTGTATCTATGAAGCGCCTTGAGCCGACTTTTGTTGTGATTTGGCGCTATATAAATAAAATTGAATTGAATCATAAGGACCTGAGAAATAATCTTTGTATATATATTTTTTAATTCATAAAATTAGTCTATGGCGCATATAGGTCCAAAAATTAAACTAGGAGACTCACGTCAGGCCCATTAGACGTCAGCAGCTGAGTGGTACAGGTGTTTTACATTTCGAATATGGCTCGGTAACACAGCAGGTTCTTAAAAACATTTCTGAACCACCATCTGAGGACAGACGCAGACACACGGCTGCGTGAAAATGCCTTCTTAGCGCTGATGGTTCCTTCTGCCGTTTTGCAGGTCACTTATGATGTCAGAGGTGATCTAGATAAAGACATGTGATATGGCCGCTAATGCGGCTAATATAATACTGATCAGCCTCTGTAGAGGACATGTAGCCTAAGATAATAATAGAGGCTAATAATTCTGAGACGTACAGACACTGAGAGGTGGTTGGCAGACAGTGCGTAATGACTGACCGTTACATGGTCGTAACTTTTATTCGAAGAAAAATCATTGTAAACTTTATGATCAATTATCACCCGCGATGGCACACAGGATTGTGCTTATGAAGTTATGCTCTTTTCCAGGAGCTAAAGACGTCCTCGGGGCTTTCTGTCATGTGGTGTTTCCTGCTAACTCCCTGCTAAAAAGCCCAACACGTCCGCCACATAAGCTCTCACTGCCCGCCGGCTGTAAACATACAGACTATTAACTTGATGACCATGGTAAAAGATTTCACCTAAATATTGCTTTTTGGGCTGTAACACTGTGTCCTCTGTTTCGTGGCAGTGAAAATGAGAAATAAAAACGGGGGGAAATCCAAATGTATCATGGAAATATTTATTTCTAAAATACAATTTAACATACTTTAAATTTATGACTGTTTTTTGACAACTTTACCATTTCAAGGTCAGAAAAAGAACATTAAAAACACAACAACAACAACATGAGCAACAACATTATGTACATTTGATATTTACAGGTGGTGTGAAAGTTGGACATGGCACTGGCTCCGCTGTTGTTCCGCTTGAGGTGCAACCAAATCCCACTCTAAAACGTGCTGAAGTAAACATGTCCTCACTTGGAGATTGTCCTTGATCCAAAAGAAAAATGTCGCTGATTTGTCTTTCTGCGTTTTGTCCATTGTTATTTTTGTTTCTCCAGGCTAGTAGTCCTGATGTGGGCTGTGCGTCAAACTGTGCCGTCGCAAGTCACAGTTGCGCCGAAACACCTTTCCGCAGCGGCCACAGCTGTAGGGCTTGATGTCTGTATGGGTGAGAAGGTGAGTTTTCAGGTTACTTCTTTGATTAAAGGTTCTTCCGCATGTGGGGCATTTGTGTGGAGATTCCTGTTTAGATTTAAAGCAAGCAAAGGATTATTGCCTTTAATTGGATAGAAGGTCTATCAGTTCAATCTTTCAATAATCTGATAAATCCACTGTCGTGTCAGATCTAATTTACTTGTTTGCATATTATTTTTTATTTTTATTGTATTATTTTCTGTGGATCTCTGACTCACATTTTTTTTTAAATTTAGTGATAGGTTTTGTGAGGCTTTCTTTTTCCACCCCCATGCATGCAGTAGACAGGTGAATTATGATCAGAGAGTATCACACGTTAAAGGTCGCGTTAAGATTCTGAGCTTACCTGCATGTGTAAGGTTTTATGGACGGCTAGAGTTCGAGACTGACAGAATCCCTTCCCACATTCTTGACATTTGAACGGTTTTTCCTTGGAGTGGATGTATCTGTAAAACAGAAATGACACTTAATCAATGTCCGCTCATGCACGAAGTTACTTGTAAATGTTACAGAGCCCACAGTCACAGAGCCGAAAATCTCCACTGTGCAAGTTATGAATGTCCAACTTAATGCTGAAAAGTGCTTTAGCGCCCTCGTGGAGAAGTTTTAGGGAACAGGCCTGCTTGCATTTTATAGCACAAATTAAGGAATATAATTTTAATGGCCGGTTCTGGAGAGGCTATTAACTTAAATCGAGATATCTGAGACTTAAAATCACAAATCATCATTGCTGCTGGAAATTGCTGACCCCCTCGTCCTAACCCAGTGCGCATAATATCCCATAAATCCGTCTTACCTGTGGTCTCTGAGATGGTCTTGTCTTCTGAAAGCCTTGTGGCAAATGTCACAAGTATAGGGCCTCTCATCTGTGTGGGTCCTCTCGTGGATTAAGAGGTTGTAGGACTTGGTAAAATGCCTGCCGCAGAACTTACAAATAAATTCCTTTTTAGTCTTGGATGGTAGCCTGCCCCTGGTGGGTTTTCTGTCCGGGGACAGCTTGCTCAGCTCGGAGATGGTTCCCCCTAGTCCCGATGCCAGCTTTGCCAGGTCCGCAGCTTTCGGTGGGTCCTCCTGCGTGGCAGCGAGGGCCAGGTTCGCGAAGTCAAATCTCGGCCTGTCCTTTTGCAGCGAGGGGATGCCGTGCGCGACGGTGGCTTGCTTTGGATGGAATAACTGCGCCGCGGCGGTGAAGGGCAAAGCTGGGAAGGGAATCCGTGGGTCGACCAGACCCTGGGCGGCTGCCGTGATCGTCGACCTCAGTCCCTGCATGTGTGGGTAGCCAAGAGTCCAGTGGTTCATGTGCATGGTTTGCACGGCGCTGAGGCCGTACAGTCCCTGCAGCTGGTCAGCGGGGAAAGTGTTGACGGCCTGCAGGAAGGAGTAGTTTGTGAGCTGCAGGGCTGGGTGCAGGGGGATCGGAGCGTGCAGGGCTTTGCTCCCCATCTCGGCTCAGACCTCTGCAGAAGACGCGGTGATAACCCTGAGAATGCAGAACACACCGAACAATAAGCGTTGTGTGTTAATCCCAAGAACTGGTTATTGTGTGGAAAGAAGAACAGAGAAAATGTGACGTCTCAGTTACCGGTTATGGTAGACTACTTAAATCCACCTGTTTAAAAAGATTTTATTTTTTGAAATTGTAACTTTTCATTATTGTATTAAACTGATATAAATATGTTTTTCGCAAAGGTGAATATACCCAGCCACCCCCTCTCCCCTTTAAACCTAATTTAGGCATATATATAATGAATTAGCTTAGTTTATTTTTTGCACCTGGTTCAACGCGAGGAAGCTGATGAATAAAACGCTCAGGTTAACGCGCAGAAGGATTGCCCTATATTAGCCTGTCCCGGCCTGCTTATAATATCTAAACCTCTGTTTTGCATAAGCGAAACCACTGAGGAAATGTAAAAACACAGTCGCCCCCCCCCCTCCTCCCCCACCCGACACGGAGATGCGCTTCAAATCAAAATTTAGGAAACAAATCAGTCACCGAAAGTATAATTAAATCAAGTGGGTGTAAAACAACTCATGTGGCATCGATTAACACAGCAAATTGCAATTTCAGATCACTCTGAATGAAGCACTAAATCTCACACGAGGTAATTAGAAAGCACAGCTTGGTGTGTGTTTTAAAGTTGCAGTTAGTATTTCGCAATAAAAAAACCAAACAAAACAAACGTAAGCAGCCCGGATTTGTACAAGTCTGAAATTTAGACAGAAGAGATGAAATATACTATTAATTGAAGGAGCAAAACATACACGCTGTCTGTCTCTGATGGAAATGCATGTGCTTTTCATTTTTATTTTGGAAGAGTTAATTTTATAGGCACTTTTTTCCTTTTAAGGTTTTTAATGTAATATTTATCTATTTATTTATTTTTTCCATATGAAGTTTTCCCCCCCCCCTTCCCCTGGGCAAGGCAACATGGCAGCAAATGACCCCTGTGCATTTAACCTACATTTCAAAAGAATAATGTTTCCCTTAAACAAAAGCAGAAGCGAGCTCCCTCCGCTGTTTAGGACAAATGAGGTGAGCTGACAGTATAAAAATTGGCTTGTGTCTGAGTTTGTGGGGATGACAAGTTATGTTTTCCCACACAGAAAAAAGAAGATCCACCGTAGAAGTTCAAGGCTCCAGATGGTGAACGCGGGACTGGCAATAGGCCAGTTGTGCTGACCTTTAGATATGATCAAGAAAAAGAAGAAAAGCGAGCTGTGTTTAGATAGTAAAATACATCATTTAGGTATCTACACTTTTTCTTTTGTGACAGATCAAGCCAAATCATATTTTAACACAATATGTCAGAAGTCAGCCTGTCCTGAAACTGCCTCGGAGATTAAGCCATTATCCACACTTGCAGACTGTGAGTCTTGCGCACACGGTAGTCAGGGTAGCTACCGGTCGCTTGTTTCGGTCAGGTCGTTGCCTTCAGCTCTTTCTGCCTCGCTTTCCCTCTCACCGATGGTGAGGGGTTAAATATAATTTCGCACAGGTGCAGCGTGAAACACCGCGAAGGCACTTGCTGTTCTTTGCCCAGGGAGTTCGTTCAGCTTGTTCTTGTTCTCACCTTTGGACTGCGCTTACACTTCGGGAGCAGCCAAGTGTCCGGTCTTGTTCTTCGAGTCCTTGTAAGGTTCATTTTTTAAAGCTTTTCATGTGTTTATTTTTGGCAGAAGGCTTTACATTTCTATCAGTCGTGACAAGTCTTTACAAACGCGAAGATCACTGTTTGTTTTAGTAATGCTGCGCGCCGTGGACGGAGGCCAGCAATGTCAAAGCGTGAGTGAACTGTGACCTCAAGTTAGTTAGTAATATGACGAAACAACACTCCTCTCTAGAACACTTTAAAAAAAAAAAGAAATGTTTGGTCATTAAAAGCTGATCACTTTCTAAGAGTCTTTGAGTCTTTGCTTTAAAGCCTAGACACTAAACTTTTTCTTTTCTTTTTTTTAAGATAACAACTTCTAATATGTTGGTTTGGTTCTCCTTCCTCAGACATAAATCCTACCCTGCCAAACAGAATCTTACCCCAATAAATAGCTGCCAAAGGTCCTGCGGTATGTCAGTAATCCACAGTAACTATAGAGGCGACGAGCTCCAATAAAGCGTCGCTAAAAGTTTTCCAAGATCCAAGTCCATGAAACTTTCATGTAGCCATGCAGCCAAGTCTGATGTCTCGGACTTTTGCAGAGATGTGACAAGTTGTGAAAAAATGTGGAAAGAGGCAAAGTTTGGAGGAGAGACAGCAGCAGCGTGTGAGTCCCGTCCGGAGCTGGGGCTGGAAGTGTGCGGTTCTTCACTTTTTAGTGCTCCAGGACTCGAGCGCTCAGCCCGCCCCCCGACACGCCTCCACCCCCCTCCTCTATCATTAACTCCAATGTTCCCCTCTGTTTATTTGTGTTTGGATAGCAACTAAGGCTCCAGACCATAGTAGAGGAGCGTGCTCAGTTCGACCTGCCTCCTCTGACACCTCTCATATACCATCCAGCCAAGGCTGATAGCTTCTTTTGGAGGCATGTTTGGAAGCACGGGAGGAAACCCTGAACGTTTCCCCCCACCTCACAGTTCCACGATTTTGAAAACGTGCTTTTGGATACTTGAGGAGCTTACAAGATTTTTTTTCCTCCTTCTTTTTGAAACCATAGATCCCATTTGCGAAATGGAGGGCATATGCAAGAACCACAACATTAAATGGTTTAATTCACTGTGGTAATAATAATAATAATAATAATAATAATAATAATAATAATAATAATAATGTTAAAAAATGAGAAAGGTTTTTGATAGAAAAAGAGGAGATAAAATAAAGAGAAAGAATTCGCATTCTCAAGACAGCTGATTTGTTTTTCTTATTTTTTGGTAACTTGCGTTAAAACACCTGTACAAGGGTGCTTATTACGGTTATTACACTGTTGCAAAAACACCACAGGAATTGTTGCCTGCCTTTTTAAAAACCTTTATATGCCCATTTCAACGCTGATCAGCCCAGGTGTCCCCCCATCCAGCACAACAAATAAACATCTAGCTATACTTAACAAATGGCATACGATAAAATGAAGGGAAAACTGTGCATGTGTGTGTTCAGATAAGCATTAAGCAGAGCTGGTTGTTTTAATTTAGTCTCATTCTTGCATCATTATTATTATTCAGACGGTTTTTTTTTAATTGAATTTATGTGCAGTGACAGACTATATGAGATTAATCACACTGGCCTTTAATTACATTGAGGTTGGTTTCTGGCCGCAGATTATGATGCAAAGTAATGAAGACTTTTTTTTGACAGCCTCAACCAGAAGCTAAAGAGTGTACGCCTTTTGTGCTGCATAGAAAGAGACGTGACTTCAGGCACATGAGCAGATTGTACTTGAAGAAGTTCATATATAAAATAAAAAAAAGTTTAAAATTTATTTTTTAAATCGAGAGGCGTCTTAATAAAACTGTGATTGAGTTTGTTTTTAAATAAAATCATAAAGTCATCCTGACATACTTTTTTTTCTAATGAGATGCCCAAATCCATCAAAGGTACTCAATCTATCTATCTCTATATATACATATATTTCTGCGATCTCTCGAAGTGTTATTTTTCTCCTATATGCCTGATACATATGAGGTGTTGGTGTGCAGCAGGACTGACAGAGGTTTGGAGTTGGTTGCGGTCCTCCTTTGCTGTAGACACTTTGCAGAATGCAGGTCTGCAGCGCCGCCTATTGTAGCATAGCTACAACAGCAAACTCCCCTCTTTTCTCAAGCATTCGCGGCTCTGACAGAACACTGTCTCACAGAACAACTTTACATTTTCTGTTCACATCGCAGAGAAGCGCTTCACTGTGAATGGACCCGGTGTGCACAGGATGAGCTCGTAATTTAAAACGAACTGATATTCTTGAAGTGCACAGATCGGAATAAATTCTCTTTTTCTGTATATATATGTTTATATCAAAAGAAAGGCAGACTTTAAACCCACAAGAGGGAAAATAATTTCATTTGTGCAGTGCATTCTTTTAGATCTATTAATGTGCGCCTTTAATAACCACATAAGACAGAAAAACAGAACGAGAGATTTTATTCTGTTATAGTAGAGATAACAAGTAAAGTGCTTGTCTAAGACGTTAAGTCTATCCACGAGCTCATGTAGCCTAATTTTCGTTTTCTTAGAGCTGCAGAACATCGTCTGCACACAACATGCTTGTGGTTTTTCGTTCGGTTTCATATCACCCCAGCCTCCTATCTTCACTGTCAAAAACCCCAACAGCTACAGACAGAATAGAATACACACAGAACCATGCATTTTAACATTACAAATAATGGCATTTTCTCAACGTATCCAGTTCACCCTGGAAAATTGGAAAAATGAAAATTATGCTTTTTTTTTTTGGTTCTTGAAAAAAAAAATCCGATTAAAATAAATAGTACTTTTTTTTCAAGTATATCTTGTGCTTGTGTAAGAGATATACATTCACTATTAATAAAATTGGAATTTGCCAGTATAATTTAAACAGTCTGAATTCATTAAAATCTCGTGAAATATACACACAAAAATTCTGCTAGGAGAATACCGACTTCCTGTGGGAGTTTTTTTGTGAGGTTAAAAGTTAAACTCTTCAGTGAGACAGTCGTCTTATTATCGGCAAAATTTACTGCTTCATGTATGAGACGGATTTGTTTTTTTGTGGTATTAAAAAAATGCTACACATAACTACTTCAAATCAATAATATCCAAAACTAACACGAATATTAATTCAGTTCCGGAGGTGAACATAATGTAGCTCAATGTTTTCAATTCTTTTTGATTATCCTATGATTTCACCGCTATACTAATATGTCCTAAGTATAAATATTAAGTTTACTGCGTCGGAATTTTATCTCGCATGACAGGACATTTTGGCCTCTATTTTACAGTTTGGATTTTACAGTTGCACTAATCTATGCTATAGGATTACTGTAGTCTTTATAGTTCGGGTAATGTCAGAGCCAGAAAGTTAGTGTCTTGCCCTTTGGCCCTGCCCTAAGTCCCCTGCAGCCGCCATCATTCTCTGTGATAGACTCCCACAGAGTATCAGTGTTGCAGCTCAGTGCAGCTGCCAAGCCTGTAATGGCCGACACTCCTCTTCCAGTAACACTGAGTGACAGCAGAGAGGACTAACAGGAACCATGAAGCTCTCCCAAATTTAAAGGAACAGGTTTGGATACAGAAAGGAGTTTTGGACTTGTCAAACACAAGTGTGCACAGGAATGTATCTAGAAATGTAGAAGATAAATACATACAAATGCTATTGACGCCATGTGTGACATTTTTGGGTTTTGCAATATATTTCCAACCAAACTATTTGCTTACAATAATTGTGGCGTGCCAGTCATGTACATCACTTTTAAGATAAATGTAGTTTTTTCCCCTTTATTTTATAGAAATGGTGTTAAACCTTTTTATGCCTATCCTCTATAACAGAGTGACTAAAATGCTGTCATGGCCCACTCCTGCCATACAGCTCTTATTTTAGAGATTCACTGTCCCAGCTCTGGAGATGTGAGCGAGCTCTTGAGATAACACAAAATAGTTTCAACATGTCTGTATTTGACCTTTAATATCCTGTCAAATAGCGTCGCCTCACATTCACATGCTGCGTCTTACCTCTGCCGTACCCACATGTGGAGCCCTTGACTGAAAACGTGGAGCTGTTGGCCTGTTCTGGAGGCTGACTGGGCCTGTTTGTCTCTCCGTGTTGATGTGTCTCTGTGTATATTGGCAGACAGGATGTCAGGTCCATAGTATAAGAGCAGGGGGAGGTAAACCTGTCACTGTTACCTGCCTGCTGTGGTTTCAAACCCCCCACATCCCCACCTACACTCGCACTCATCCTGTCCCAGCAGCAGCTCTGAGTATGGGGTGTTTTTGATTCAAAGACCCCCCAAAGTCACATTTTCCTCCACATCACACCCTTTTACCTGAAATTGTACATTTCTAGAAAAACGGGGGGTTATGCATCTCTTACCTCATGGGTTCTTGATTGTTGTTATTTGAGAACGAAATGGAATTTTACTAAGACTTTCTGTTTTATGTCAGCGTGTAATGAAGTTGGTACAGTGTATTGTAAATATATTTTCTTCTAGAAATAAAACTAAAAGATACACAAACTATTAAGTATATAATTCATAGGTACAAAGACATATCTGTTTTACAAGAACATTGGTATGCTGTTATTAGTGTTTGGTGTTGTCTTTTACAGCATGGGCTTGGCCTTTTCTCTTTCTTTTCTTTTGTTTTAACACTTCCCTCTGTAGTGGCTGCCATGCTTTATAAACCTTCTTCTGAATTTCTGAAATTTAAAACAGGTCTTTTTCATGACATTTAAGAAAATTATCCACTCAACAAAGGTAAATACAGTTAGTGTGGACTTGTTAGAACAAGCTATCCATCTGAGCTATTGTGACTTTTTAGACACAAGATACTAATTTTAACTGTCTTTTGAAGTTTCCAGTTAACTAATATCACTGGAAGCTATTATGTGAGACCAAGTTCAGAAAGTTAGTTTAAATCTGACAGGATATACAGAGAATGGTGATTAAAAACCCATGTTTATCAAATGAAAATAAAAAATAAGTAGCAGCTAAAAAAAAAAAGAAAATACTGTCCCAGACTGGTTGGAGAATCCAAGGAGAAAAACATCCTGCACACTGCAACGCATATTGTAGTGCAGCTGTGACAGCAGAAAGCTTTTGCTCCTGCTTTATTGTACAAGATTGCCCCCTGTTGGATTAACCTCAAAATACTGAAACATTTTATGATCTATCATCATAGGCCGTATGATTCAGTGACGAGTGCATGACTGTCACTTTTAGAACTGGGGGCTTAAATGTCATTTATGAAATCACCACTGGCCATGAAAAAATAATTATCTAAGTATCTAAGTATTTTTTTTTCTTTCCTTTTTTTTCATTTAGGGCACAGTCTGAAACCTCACTGAAAACATTATACTTGTTAAAAACTAGAGGAGGATCATATGCTGGCAGAGTCTCAGATATATATGTGTTGCATTCTTCTGGTCTCCGCGTGATGTTTTCTCCATCTGCTGTCCAGTGCCACTCTCTTCACTGGTCTCCTGCCATCTGTTTAACAGCACCTTTGCGTGACCAAATGCCTTTACTCCCTGCAATGTTATCCACGCTACCAGAGAGGCATAGAGAAGAAAACCGCCATGATATTGTGCTCCATCAACCAATAAAACCCACCAGTTAAAGCTGCTCAAGCCCAACACCAAATCCCATTTGTCAGCAAATAGCTTCCTCGGCTTGTCTGCTCCTCCGCTTGGCCGGGTGCTTCTGTGGAGCTCTCTGCCATGAAGATGACATTTTCAGTTATTTGTTGTCTGCTGTGATGGCAAGCAGGGAAGTGAGGAGGAGAGGGATCTGTATATGATCATAAATGTGCCTCAAAAATGTCTGATAGATCATCTGATCTTTGTCAACTCAACAGGTTTGACTGATAGCCCGGAAGCTTAAAAAACAGCACTATGTCAGTCTTTATATTTGTCAGTATTCATTAAAGGTCCATTTAACACTTAACTGAGACTTTTAACTGACTGTGAGCAAATTATAATGCCTGTATCTCTTTGGTACCTGTCTAGAAGCAGAAAAATTGAAGCACTAACTGACAGCCTAAGGATTAAATGATAGAAGGGCAGGAGGAGTGTTACAAAATGCTGGAATGGAAAGATTTCCACAGAAACATGGAAAAACTGGAGACTGAAATTAAGGAAACTAAGACAAAAATGATGATTTGTGCAAGCCACACCACTCCCCACCTCATCACAGCTGTGTTGGTATATGTGTGTAAAAAGCCAGCAGGAGAGCTGGTTTAGGTGAACATTACCCTGCAGGCTCTGGGCTCCGCTTCCTCCACCACTACAATATAGGCAGAGAGGGTCATATCAAACTGTCTCGAGCATATTCTCCCCGCTGCAAGGTCACTGCATTTTTGCATTGTTGTACACTCTCGTCATGAAAATGGTATTTTCTCATAGAACGTTCTGAAGCTCTTCATGGCTGAGCTGTGAAAGCCATGACCTTTTTGTTGCCGGGTGGGGATTTCTGGATTCAGCTGCTCTGCTGGTGTAAGGGCTGTGGTGCTTTAAAAAAAAAGCAAAAAAGAAAAGCTTGTTATGCCTTGTTGCCCTTCAACCATTGCATCATTGCTGCTTTACCACTTCTCTGACTGAACAGGGACTGATTGGCACCTCATCTTTCAGGCCTTTCTTGGTCAAAATCTGCCACAAATCAAAAATGTATTTAATGGAACAAAAGTTCATATTGGCGACGACGGTTAAAGCTTAATGAAACACAAAGGAAATGTGCGCTTCTCTTTGAAAAGAGCAAAATCTCAGCAAACAGCCCACAAACACAGCCATTCACACAACTTTATGCAACTTCTAACTTTGCTTTCAGTCTCCTTTCTGTCACGGTTTCTCTCACACGCTGATTTCCACTAAAACAAGCAACGCACATTCTACTGCTTTTTATTGAAGTTGTGTCTTTGTGGGCTCAAAGCACTGGCTCCTCTGATGTAACTATGCCTGCACTCCTTCTCTGCTGATCAGCTCCTGCTGGTGAGGTGATGGACAGTAAAACTCTCCCAGCACCTGTTTCCTGGCCGTGCTCAAGTGTTGTTAATAGGCTGATGAGAGACGTTAACAAAGTTACTGCAGCACGCTGGAAGGATAAATCAACACAGCGGTGCAGTGTCTCATCCAGTCTGTCAGAAGTGACATTTTTAAAAGGTCCCAGCGACCGCTCAGTCAGTCCTTTACCTGCGGTGAGATGGAAAGATGGAAATGGAGCAAAGATTGAGTGATTAAAGCACGGGGAGATTTAACAGAGCTTGGGTGGACAAAGAAAAGAGAGGTTTGATGGATAGGAAGATGAAGGAATGGAGGAATTGCAGAATGGAAGGGGCTGCAGATGTTTGAAGAAGCAGATGGAGAAATGGGCCAGTGAAAAGGGCCGAACTGAGGAATGGAGAAACGGAGGAATGGATTTAAAAAACTGTTGATCAAGACTACTAGTCGTGATTTTGGTGAAATCAAGCCTCCTCGAAAAAATCTCTGTGAAGTTGTTGGAAGAGGAATGAATAATGCAATAGACCAAGTCATTTTCCCACATCAACAGCAACAACAATAACATTCATCCTGTGTGATTTCATATAATTTCTTTATTCCCTTGCCTTTCTCTCCCTTTGTGATGTGCCAGACTTATGTGCATTACAAAGAGAGTCAGGAAATGGCTTTCCACTTAAAAAAAAAAAAAGAAAAAGAAAAGAATGAGAGCAGATCTTGACACTGTTACAAAAAGGACCTTTGGCTGTGAAGTACCTTTGGGACAGAGGCACTTCTCTCAGATTTTCATATGAGCATAAGACTATCTAATTAAATGTACCCACAAGGAGCAATATTTCTTCAGCGTGTTATCATTTTTCTGCCAGGGACTCACCAAGACATTACTATCATAAAAGACAGAAAAGGGGAATTGTTTTTCTTTGACTAAAAATATCCTTTCTGGCTGGAGTCCAGCCTTGTTGCTTCTCCCCCTGTGATTTCCCGCCTACTCTTTGAACTAAAATAACATCTTTTTTTTTTTTTGAATGGACTCTTGTGTTATTGATGGATTTCTGCTCCTCTGTGGTTTGCATTAATAGCTCGGATGCCTGTATGGTTGCATTTAGCGTGAGGACCCACACACGCATACGCACAAGCACACAAAAACGCTCTCAGGCATTATTACGTCGGCGCACACTCGTACGAACTCGCACACGTACACACACGCTAAGTAAATGTTAATATACACAGGTGCAGTCTTTAGGGAGGTTGCTTTTGCTCTCTCATCAGTCACTCGTAATCACTTCCCTTCCAGCCCAGTAAATCACCGTCTTTTACTGATGCATTTATAGGATGCATGTTCACAACTTGTAGCCAGGGAAAAGTTTGACCACCACTAGGAATACATTATAAGCTTCTGCATCCATACAGTCACACAGTCACCACAGTCATGCAGTCAACTCACAGACAGGAAATATTGTTTTATAAATGTCCACTTAGTTTCTGAAATGTATTTGTGCTTTTAATAGGGTTTTAAGCTGTTTACGACATATGGGTGAGAGTGGAGTTATTGGTCAGGTGGGGGTGTGGGGGGTTGGGAGGGGGGCTCCTGGGCGGCTGTGGATATTGGCAGGTTGCACGACTCCACCAAACTAGTCCTGGGGAGGTCCCAATGACCTGTTTTATACCAACACTGGTGCTTTGTCATAAAACCAGGGGGAAGTCGAGTCACAACTTGAGTATTTGTTTGAAGTTGATGGAAAAAGTCCTCCTGTGGCAAGATCGAGTGAGTGTTGTGTGCTGCTGTGTCTGATGGGAGTGGAAATGCGCAGAAAAACCAGCAACTGTGTCCTTACATAGACTTTTGAGCGGTGCCCAGGTTCTGGTAAAATGCTCCCAATACCACAGAGGAAAGAGAACTACATTCCCCTCTTACTCTTTTGGATGGAAACAGGTTCTTGTCGCCGGCGTTTGAATGTTGTAATTGGACGTTGAGGGGCTTGCAGAGAGAGGTGTGAGCTCACGTTAAAACTGCTCAAAAATCACAGATTTCTCACATAAGTGGAGGTTCGCATTCAGACTTTAGCAAATGCTCAGCCGTGCCATGCTTGTTGCTGCACCGTCCTGAATGAGACAGGTGAAGAAAACTGTCTGTATGTTTTCACAGATTTAATATTTGCTAAAAGCCTTGAATTTCACCTGTCACTGTAAAACAAAAAAATGTGTCTTTGCATACGCACGGGGTGTCAGTATGATGGATGGTGTAAGTGTGTTCCAGGATTATGTTTTATGAAAGTTAAAGGGCCCTGGGGTTGGTCTGTGAAGAACATAATCTCAGTCAAATTGCTCAGCTGGATGAACCGAGGCTTTATTATTAAACACCTACGAGAGGGCCTAGAGCTGGTGGAGGACCCTGAATATCCAGCT
Organism: Aulonocara stuartgranti; assembly: GCF_965226115.1. Lineage (NCBI taxonomy): Eukaryota > Metazoa > Chordata > Actinopteri > Cichliformes > Cichlidae > Aulonocara > Aulonocara stuartgranti. The sequence continues at coordinate 32,193,806 of NC_138947.1, read as the reverse complement.
TAACGCTCTGGACGCTCTCATCACACGCCCTTGCCGTTTAGGCATGAAATTGAAACGCTTCTCAAGAATTCATTTACTACTAAGAATGAAACAGGAACGGCATTAATAGGCATTGATACATTCGAAAGTGCACTTTTTGACACCCTTTAAATATTCTGTCATTTTGTTCCTTGGAGCTATGGTTTCTTATCTTTTTCTTTTTTTCCCTCTTGCTTTTCATAAAGTGAGTTTTATCTTTGAAGAGAGAGTATTAAAAATAGTAATACTTTTGGCAATAAGTTTCAGATTTGATGGCACAAGTGAGAAATGGCTATAAATGATGTGGTATTGATTTCACATGTGGTGTAGCACTACCAGCAGAAAAAGGAAAAGGGAATGCAGTCCCCGGGATGTTCACGGAGGGCTTGCTGTTAGAGGCTCTAGGGGATCCAGAGCCTGGTTCCACAGCACTGGGAGCTGTTAAAAATACCATAAAAGGTCCATATCCACAATTACTCTGACTTTTTAGATTTATAAATCTTTGTTAACGCTTATGGTGGATGCATTACTGGTTTAAACATGGGAATTGATTGCTGCCCCTCTGGTAATGTTGCACTTGGTAATTCTAAATTATTCCATAAAGGCAACAGATTTTTTATAGAATTTGGCACAGTAGATTTGGTAGTACAAGGTAACCTGTGCAGGTCAGTTTGAAGCAAACTGAAAGGGAGGTTGCACAAAATTTTACTCTATTGTAACAATACATGCAGCTGAGATATGAAAACACTTTTGAGCCGTCCAAGTTTATAATGTATTTGCACCTTAAGTTCAATTCAATTTTTATGTATATAGCACTGACCTGTGCGGTTCACCTTGGGTCTATGGCATCTGCAGCTTTTTCCCCTCTTTTTGCTGTATACTACCTGCTTATCAACAGACACTGCAGCAGACAAAGAAGCTCTCTGAATCTTATACAGAAGAACAAAACCAAAGAGCGAAACAAGACTTAATATTGGACTTTCTCTCCCCCATGTCCCTAGAGGCAAATCTCCAAATCCAGATGTTGAGCTTTACTGGATGTAGCCATTGCTGGTTAAAAACATGGTATGGTAAGCATGGTACCACTCTTTTCTGTAATCTATGGAGGCTACTCAGGTTAAAGGTCTTCCCTTGGAGGAGCTTGCGAGGTAGGCTTTGTGCTGTATAGCAGCGCATGTAACATTGTGGAGCTGCAGCTGGTCTGGACTGTGAAGCTGGAAATGTTTACCATGGTCCACATGGCTAATTTGTGTGTTTTTATTTAGCTGTTGTGTATCTGGGACTTTTGGTTGGGGTTGGTGGAAAAGGGGGGCGCAGCAACAGTCAACAGATGCTGTCAAAGGAAGCAGAGACAAATGCTCCTCATTACAGCGCTGACTGCAGCGCAGTGGCCCAGTAACTAGCAGAAACCAGCTCCATGTCTCTGACTGTACAGCTGAAGATCAGCTGATCCTCCCTGGTTTTACTTAAAGTCAAGACCCATTCTCTTTTTCTTCGCTCCAGCTAAACAGGGATACGTTGTGGCAGCCATTGCAGTACAAATACAACAGGGATGCTCAATTTAAATGTAAAATGCACAACGCAGCACTCAATCTTACTGATGTAGTGACTGAGCTGCAGCTCACCTAAATTAATCCCATCCTGTCATTCACTTTCATCCCAGATCCAACCATTCCAACAACCAACACTCCAGCTTTGGATTTTGCTTACAGTGCACTGAGTTAGAGACCACATCCGAGGTGGGCGGATTTCCTTGTCAGTCTGGAAACTGTCCAGTCACATTGTTCATCTGAGAAAACATAAGGCGATGGAGGAAAATATCAACAGATTTGATTAAACACAACCATATGAGCAGCATAATTGGTATTTTCAGGCCAAGTGTGGGTAACCAGAAATTCGCTGTTATAGCGGTGTTACGCTCAGATGTCTGAGCTCATATTGAAGTGACAAGCTTAACTGCTGGCTTACACTCAATTGACTTAGATGGTACAGTTGACATTTCAATGGATAGCTTGAGCTTTGAGGCTTTTATTGCACATTCAGTAATAACATAAAATACTATCCATTCATATATTCTCCGTGGCCCTCATAAGGATTTTGTTTGTTTCCTTTCCCTTTATGACTCCAGCTGGTCCCTGTTTTCTTTGTGATAAATTGGATGATATTATTTTTCATTATCTCAATTATCTTTTCACTCACCCTGTAAGTGCTAAAGGTTCATATGCTCATATGCTTTGTGTTATGGTGCAAAATGAAGAAAAGTTTTTCCCAGCTCCTCCTCACTGACTGAATCAACAGCACTGTACAACAGTGTCCACCAGAGTGATTTAATTGGGCTGTGAAACCAATGTGAGCAATGTTCCTGACCCCAATCAGGAGTCAGACAGCAGTACAGGGATCACCAGGGGTTACACTGGGCCCCGCTAGATGGACAGGAGGGGAACTGTAAACCTGGAAAACCAGGAGCCCAAGCTCTGTGTGTTTACCCCACTACTTTTACAAGTGATGTCACCACATTGTAAAAAGATACAGTTCTCTGCGGCCCGTCCTTTTGTTACTATTTGAGAGAATAAACACTAGATAAGTGCATGCAGGGAGATGGAAGCAGAGGACTCTTGCTGGTGGGAGAGAAGAGGTAACGCAGGCTCCCGTGGTGTAAGGTGCGTCCAAGAAGTTGAAGTGGACTGTGGGGATCTGTAACTGTCCAGGTGCTGCAAGCCTGGGCCCGGCCTCGCTGGTGGACAGGGGGATCCTGCCTATAAATATTCAGCCATCCTCTCTTTTTCTTGTACACAGCAACAAAAACATCAACTGTTATTGATCTCTCTGGGCCTTTCAGTGTGTGTCTGCATGAATCTGTGAATCATAGCGTGTGCTTTCTTTCTTGAAATAGAAGATGCGGTGAATCACATGCTCAAATTCGGCATCTGTCTTCGGAAATCACCTTTTGAAAGCCTTTCTCATTCCAGCTCCTTTTGAATTCCATAAATATTCAACTTCCACCTCATATCCCTGCTCCCTTTTCTTCCTCTTTATGATTCTCACTCTCGCTACAGGTCTTTGCGGTATTGCAACAGAAAGTTTCTTAACATAAGTCAGAGCACCAATGTGTGGTGTAAGTGTAGCCGTATGCGTAAAGGCAATGAAACAGCTTGTGTTTTATGTGAGCTCTCCCAGTTCAGACAGCTGGGTGGCTGCTGGGGCTGTGTTAGCCTATAGCTCACGGGTCCCGGTCTGCACTGTAGTGATGTAAGTCAAGCAAGGCGATTCCAGTGCAGCTGTAAAGATAGGAAGCAAGCAAAAGCTGGATTTTAGATAGTGTAGAGAATGAAGGGACTCATCAGCTTCTCCAAAATTTTCCATGGAGTCTGTGATTCCTTTCTTTCTTTTTTTTCTTTTTGCTAAAGCAAGCAAATTTAAGACTGCTGTTTGTGATATGCTCCTCTGAAGTCCTGAAGGCCCATCTTTCTGTTGACTCTCATGGATGATGTCACATACACCAACAAACCTGACCACTGATTTTCTGATGAAGCCTTTGCTGCCTTGCTCCATCTGTGGGTTCAAGTGTACTTGTATGGTTCCTTGGCTTGGACTTTTATTAGCTTTTCCCGAGCCTCAAAGAACTTGGCCTAGCTTGGTTCTCTCCGGCACTTTCCCACTAATGAAGTGCACATTCTGCCGGCGCGCCTGGCTGAGCCTGGTTCCTTGGCTATCCCTTAATGGGAATTTCCCCTTCTTCCATGCATCTCTGCCTGTCTCGCTTTCTGCCCCTGCCACTCTGGTGTGTGTGACTCATGTCCTGTGCGGCCAGGGGATGTTTGATTCATAAACCTTCTCACACTTGTTTGCCACTGTTGGACTGGTTGGCTTACTGTCTGTGCAACTGGCTGCCTGAGTTGTTAAAGGGCTGACTTATTGCACGACTGGGTGGCTCAAAATGGGATAAAGGTTTAGAGGCTGTGACAGTGAGTGACACTGAGGAGTGGACTGTGAGAAGAAAAAAAAAACCCCAGAACAAAGGTGCATTTTCAGTTCACTTAAACATCAGTACACATTAAGGAGTATATTTCTTGTGAATCTTTGAAGTGTGACAGTAAATCAGAGTCTGCTGGATGAACGATTTCAAACATGATTGCATCCTTCCACATGTTTTATAATGTCTAAAATGAAGACAGACGTCAGAGCAACAGCAGCAGCACCTGTTGCCGTGTAACTGCAAAGCAACTTAATTTGCACCAACTGGAGGAGCCGCACACCATCTGAAATTTCGGAGCCTCCTAATCACTGGAAAAATAATCCTTGTGTGTTTTCGTTGCACAGCTCAGCGAGGATGAGATAGTCTACATCCTCAAATCAACCTTAAAGGGCCTGTGCTATCTGCATTTTATGAGGAAAATCCACCGGGAGATGAAAGCTGGGAATATACTCTGTGACAGGGAAGGTCATGCGAAACTGGCTGATCCTGGCCTGGCTGGACATTTGACGGTGAGCTTTGATTCCACTGGGCCTTCCACTCTCTGAAAGTCAACATAATAAAATCAGGTCTCCCTTGGAGAATATGGCATATGATAATAATTTCTGTCCACAGTGGTTTCACTGCTATTGAATTAACCTTTCTGATGGAAAACAAAAAGCTGGGAGCAATAGAATTTGGAAGTGTTTATTTCCACACAGCTTTTGCTTACATTTCACATCCAAAGAATGCAGCTTTCACAAACCTTTTACATCCCCTCATGAGCTTTAATCTTGTCAGAATCTAGGTTTACCTTAAGAAAGCACTGTAGAGCTGCCAGAGGGACACTATGCTCAGGATAGAAGACGAGAAGCTAGACTCTTCAGGCTGTGCAGTTAATTCCCATTATGAGCCATCGTCATGTTTCCAACAGAAGTTTGTGGTTTGGGCGCTTGCTGCTTACAGAGGACATTTTCCTTTTCCCACACTGGCGTATCTTCAATGCACATCTTTTTCTTTTTGTCTCTCCATAGCGATTGGCCAGTGTTCCTCTGAGGGGGGTCAGAGAGCAACTCTTAGCTCCCCGTGGGGGGGTTAGTAGAGAACTCTTTGTGGACGATGAATTGTGGCTGCTGTGGCCAGGAGATATACAGTACTGTGGTTTAACAACTTTAATGAGAAAGGAGAGCAAAATATGCAAATGATACAAAAGCCCAAACAAAGCAAAGCACTGAAATAGTCCAAGTACTGCTGAGGTCAGAGAAGTCAGCAGCAGAATCCTTCAAGCTCCACCCTGGCATGCTTCCACCTTACTGAAGTGTCCTTGAGCAAGATGTGGAGTCGTTACCAGTTCCAGGAGTGCTGCTCTGACTGATCCTGAACTTTGACCTCCTTGTGGAGAAGGCCAGTAGATAAGGGAATTTCCCCTAAGGGACCTGTAAAAATGTCAAATTATTATTTTTAGATGCAAAAATAATGGGAGAGGAAGATGACACAGAGAGAAAGCACAACTCACTTAATCTTCATCAGCTTTCTTTTTGCTGAATTAAAGGCAGTTCATCTTCTGAAGACTCTGGGGATGTTTCTAACCAGAGCTGATGACCAGTGCTCGGGGATCCTTCCCCTGGTTTAGAAACCTACAGCTGCAAATAGGCTGGGTCGGCTGCCGCTTGCTGGGTGGTCTCTAGTCTATAGAGCATAAGCGCCCCATTACTTACCTGGCTGCATTGTTTTACTTTTTGGACACTTAGCAATTTTTGCTAAGCACTTGATGATTTAAAGAGATCCATAAAAACTGCAGGACTGTGACCCTTAAGAATCTGTACTGGCTAGAGCTGAGCTGGACCAAGACACTGGGAACAAAGTATAGCTATAGGGAAGGTGTTCAGGTTTCAATTTAGCATGGCTGGAATATATATATATATGTATATAAGTACAATAAACCATTTAAAACCGCAGGTTTAACATATACAACACAGAAATAATTTAAAAATAAAAGTGCATTGGGAGATTTTTTTTTTCACTTATAGGCAACGAATCTGCAAAATTCATCATGCACGTCTCTGTCAAGGCTGTGAGGGAGGACAGAAGGACTGGATAATAAGTGTGTAATGATGATGCCTTTTACAGGGTCATCGTTGTCCTTGTCCAGGCTCCACTGGTCTATTTGGAGGCCTTTTTCTCATACAGAAAAATAGACACAGCATCTTATGAAGTACAAGGGAAAAAAATATCCGTCTGAGCTGTTCTTTGTAAGATGTCATATTGGCTCCTTAAGAGAAATGGCATCCAAAAGCCCGAGCAGTGGTACATATATGTTTCTGGAGGCAGCCGTAGAGAAACTGAGGAATTCCTAACATCTCAAGTAGGTGTGTTTTCTGTTTTTACACAGAAATCTTCATTGTTGGAAGGAAAACTGTGCTAAAGCAGCCAGTTTAAAAAAGAATCTAAAGCAGTTCTGATGATATTTAAGGAGGGTTAAATGGTGGCGGGGAATGCTTGCCTGAAACGTTGTCTTTTCTCTTCCTGAACTCACAGGGCTCTATAAAACTGGTGGTTAGCCTTCAAAAGAATATGTAATTTGTGGAATCAATAGTGGTATAGTATGTGTAAATTTAGCAATGTTTAATGACCAGCGAGGAGATGACATATGGCTTTTATAAGCCTCGTTATCCTTAAGGAATGCAACAATGAGCTTGAGCAATCGCATTCTCATCAGGCAAGCCAGTCTGGGAAAAAATGTCTCACAGAGATACCATGAATAAGCGAAGTGGCAAATAAATGAAGGTGATGAACTTTAAATGTAGCCCCTCTTCATGTGGTCTCGGTGGGCGTACTTGGGACTTACTGTTCTTACATCCATGTGCAATCACTGAAACACTCTCAGCATGAGCATTTTTTTTATTAGATCACATAAAGTAAACAGTCCCAGTGAGTGTTTTTGATAAATGCAATTTGCTGCTATGCTCCTTTCCAGGCTGCATCTTGTGTTCAGCCTGTTGTAAGTTAATTTGCCAGATCAACTGAAAAAACAGAGAAATCTAATGGAAAACACTGCCCTGGCATCCACACTGCATACCAGTGGTTGCCTAAAGAATGGGAGCCCTTTAATGTGGTGATTGCATGGTTTCAGTTTGAAAGTTAGTTTCCGTAAAAAGAACACGCTTTTCCGTTGTGCTTTTGCCTTATTTCATCCCCATTTCCTTTCCTTTGACGGTTACATTATCAGTTTTGTGGGGTTTTTTTCAAGGTACTTATACAAAATCATCACTGACATGTTGTGAACTCTTCCTTAACTTACCTTTTTATTTGTTATTGCAAGAATGGCAACTGTAGCGGCTGCAGCTGGTTTCAGACATCTACTTTTTTGTGCATCGGTCCACATGTGCATGTACTGTGTGTGTGGGTCTGGGCCTTCATTAGGAAAGTGCTGCTAAGGTACCAGACCTTCCATAAATCCAGCAAACTTCCATGAATAGAGGGAGGAGAGCTTTGGGATTCTGGGCAAAAGTAAGCAGTTCTGGAAAAATCAAAGGCATATGGCACCTGAGGGAGGTGTATTCCCAGCCATAGTTTTCATTTATGGTTAGCTCTAGCTGGTGAGGAACTGAGTTTGACACCACCGCAGCACTGCTGTTCTTTCTCTGCGTCTTTCATGTCCTCTGGGCTGTGGGCACTTCACGCACGCTTGCTTGGTCCTACGGTGAGATGTTAGTTTCTCTTATGCACTGAACTGTTTCTCACCTTTTTAGGAAATTTTCAGTTGTTTCATCCTGGAACACACCAGAGGGCCTTGATGGCTGCAGTTTTGGCTGGTGGTTTCCTGAAGGCCTTAATTTCTGGCAGAGCTTTTTCCTCTAATACAGCCTGCATCTGTTGCAAAGGGGGAGGGGGGGGATACAAGCAGCAGTCAGCCAAACAAAAATCTAGCTTAAAAAAAGAAGAAGAAGAAAACTACATTTACAAGGCCCCAGGCAGAGCTACTCTGATATAAGAGCACTATAAAGAACATGGAAGTTGTAATGACACTAAACCCAGTATCCCGCTGATTTACAAAAAACATAACCTGTTATGTCTAATTCAAGCTGAGTTTAACCGTTGCTGTCTTTCTTAATATAACCATCAAGTGCTCCTAATCATCATAATACAAAAATCACAAGTTGTCACTCTGAGGCATTGTGATGGATCTGCTGAATGTAACGCTTGTGCTGTGCAATGTGAAACGATCATGTTATTATATTTTCTCTACCTGGCATTAGGATACACACGCTGACATTCACACACACACACACACACACACACACACACACACACACACACACACACACACACACACACACACACACACACACACACATATCCAAGCAAATGTTACATTTCATCATATTCACCGGCCCTGCTCGAATTGACATGGACACAGAAAGTAGGCTTCCTTATTTTCTCTGGAGCACATCGAGGACTTGTGGTGTAGGTCTAAATGTGGGTTATTGTTACTTGAGAGTACGTGCTGGAATATTGGGTGTATCGATTGCTTTTTTTTGTGCCGCAAGCCCTCTTGGCCAGGCCACAAAAGCCTCTTGCTGCATGCTGCCAGTAGGCCCATTTCTGCTACACTTATTTTTAATACAAGTATTACATGACTTTGCTCTCTGAAGGTTTCAGAGGGCAGGAAATAGCAGATTGAATGTAAACAAGATTAGCCTCCCTCTCGCGCAGGACAGCCAGCTGCTGCTTCAACACTCGACTGTAGCGGGCCGGTGCAATGTGGAGCTACTCGACAGCTCATTTAAACTTGACAAACAAGTATCTGCTGTCGTCAGATCTAGTTTCTACCAACTTCGCCTTATTTCCAGGGCCAAACATTACATCCCGCACAATGACTTGGAAAAGCTTATCCATGCCTTTGTTACGTCACGACTAGATTACTGTAATTCACTTTATTATGGTCTCCACTCTACCCTTTTACATAGATTACAGACAGTCCAGAATGCCGCTGCACGCATTCTAACTAAAACTAAGAAGTTTGCTCACATCACTCCCGTCCTTGCTGATCTGCACTGGTTGCCTGTGAAATTTCGTATTCAATTTAAAATTCTGTTGTTTACTTTTAAAATTACTAATAACACAGGGCCAAGTTATCTTAAGGAACTCTTAAATTCATATCTTCCTACGAGGGCCTTAAGATCTTCCTCACAGTCATTGTTGGTTCAGCCCAGATCTCGCTTGAAGTCTAGAGGTGATCGAGCGTTCGCTCTAGCTGCACCTGAGCTGTGGAACAGTCTCCCGATTGGCATCCGGGCGTCTGATTCTATTCAATCTTTTAAATCACGGCTTAAAACATATCTGTTTGAACTTGCTTTTTCTACCAGTTAAATTCTCGCCTTGCTTCTAGTGTGTTGTTCTAATGTTCTAATGTGTCTGGTTGTTTTGCGTTGTCCTGTGCTGTCAATGTTTTCCATCACTGTGTTTGATGGTTCAGCTTTACAGCTTTACTCTGCTATAGCTCTGTGCTATAGTTTATTCTTATTAGTGGTTTTTACCTGTGAACATAATCTCACACTTATATGACTCTGACGTTATAGTCTTAATTATTTTATTATTTTATTGTTGCGTTGCCTATGTCCTCTATCACTGTGTATGATGGTACAGTTCTCTTTGCTACAGCTGTGTGCTATTGACTGTTCCTATTAGTGGTTTTTACCTGTGAACATAATCCCACACCTATATGATTCTGATGTTTTAGTGTAAATCATTTTATTGTTTTATTGTTTTATGTAAAGCACTTTGGCATGCCCCTGGCTTTTAATGTGCTCTATAAATAAAGATTGTTGTTGTTGTTGTTGTTGTGCAGGAAAAAGAGGTGTCAACCCTGATTTTGTCACTACCTGGCAGCTCTCGAGGATGTGCTGCACGCCCTTCAATAGCAACATAAATGACAGATCGGCAATTTTCAGAGAAGCTTTAAGCTTTGCAAGAATGTGGCGTGTATCTCTTGTGTCCCTTGTGTCATGCCGCACTGCCCTTCCTTTGGTCCTGTCGTTTACCGTCGCATGTCTTGGCTCCTATCGCTCCCTCAGCCATCAAAAACTAAATATAGCAGATTTGTTGCTCTTTCAGAATATATTCCACCTGCCAAAATACACAGGCCCTGCTTTTTTAACCTTGTGCAGTGATCTGTGTATTTGGAGTGGAAATGCAGTGAAAGGCGAAACAGGGGTGTTCGACATAGCTGGCTTAAAGGAGAGGTAATGACACTGCCTGCTTGTGTTTTTGGAAGCTGTGAAACCACAGCAGGGAGCTCCCCATAACTGCGTAATTATAACTCCTTACTATTACTCACATAGGAGTCTTTTAGATATTGATTGCTGCTGGAATGCCCTCCATGCGGTGTTTCTGTTCACACCGTAGCGTCTAGGCTGCGTTGGAAGATTCTGGCTTCGCTCGACTGAAGAAGAATTACAGCAAAAATATTTTGCTTTAAGAAGTTAACATCAATAACACTGAAGTGGTATAGCTCATTGAGCTCGTACCCATTTACCCTCATTTTTCTTGACACCTTCCTGTTTAGAATTCATTTTTAAAACATGAGCTATGAAGTCATACCTAAAAAGCGGTAAATGTTGTTTTTTTTGCTTAGATTTTATATTCAGAGGGAGTAATCCCTGCAAAACATCACTGCGGTTAAACAAATGAGCACTGGTAAGTTCTGCCTTCTGTGCCCTTCCAAATGCACAGAATTTACTGAACATTTTAAGCGGTAATCAGCCACATGTTTGTGTTGTAAGAATCGCTTTTGCTCCCTTACATGATACTCTAGCAGCATTGAGTAATGTACTTCATGATATCAAACAGCTTCTCTTGCTTGGAGTGCAATCAAATGAAAATGCCTAACAGAATCTGGCTGATATTTTTAAGAAATGGCTGGGTTCCTCCTTTCCAGATGCAAAAACTTGTTCTGAGAAATGTAATCAGGCATCAGAGTGTTTGCGCTCTGTGTGTTTGCAGCATGCAAGCAAACTCTGGTGGGGTTCATCAATGATGGAATGTGACTTCACAGGGCTTTTAGAAATGCACATTTCAGCTTTCACCTCAACACTTCAGGCTTGTAAATACAAATAATGTCATCATGGCATTTGAATATGATTCCATGTCCAGCTGCCCCGTGTTGCCTTTTCATATATGGATTTTCTCAATGATTAAATGCATAATATGAATATATATCTTATTATATGAGTGGTTAACACTGGTGCCTAACAGGAAGAAGGCTTTGGCCTCCAGTTCACCCTCCAGCCTTTCTGCGTGGAGTTTGCATGTCTTCCCTGTGTCTGCATGGAATCTCCCTCATTCAGTTAGTGGGGTTAGGTTAACTGGTAACCCCTACCCATCAAACCTCATATGGATCAACATTGGATGGATAAAAGGAATTGAAATAATGCTGAATGATCAAACAGCAAATTTACATTTGACAGCCTGGTGCAGTGGAAACCATCTGACGAGTTTCCTTTATGGCATGAACTCGTTGTCAAGGGGATGAAGGTTAATGATTTTTCCTCTGGCAGCATAATAGTTTCTCACCACGTATTCACTTGAGATCAGCTTCAGTTGCATTATGTGTTTGATCGTAATTTGTAAATATGTAAATGAAGTGTATGTTATCATGCTGCAGTTTGAATTTACCCCTAAAGAAAACCAAATTAGATCTCACAAATTTTCTTGGATGGATGGCTTTGATGACTGCAGACATTTTTTTTAATTTTCCTTGTATGTGCATCTGTTAACTAGCAAGCATAAACAAAAGATCTTCAAGGGCCCACAGTCATGTGGATTGGCCATTCTTCTGTCATCTGCCTAACAGGATGAATCCACAGAACTGATTAGACGACACAGACAGCATCAAATTTACGTTCTACGTTTCCCCCGGCTTTTAAGATGCTTTTAAAAACGTCTACACATGTTTTACTGTAATAATATTGATTTTTTTCATCATATTGGATGGATAGCAGAAATGGGAAGGATTCTCATATTGACTTTGAACAATAACTTTAATGGTTGCATTATCACAAATTTGTTTCTGATAAAAGAAATCACAGTTTGCCAACTATAAAACACTATATCCATGAAGTATTGTTTTAATAACACTGATATGTAGATGTTAGCTGTTGTGAAGCATCTGTCGTTTTTAATTCTTCAGGCATTACCATTTTTTAAGCCCCAAGTGGGAGAAATCAGAGCTTTCAGGAGTAAAGGAAATAGCATTATAAACTCATAATCACTACAAATTCAGTATGACATGACCTGTAGTTCATGTGATAAGTTTCTAGTTACAAGAATATGGTTAACATGTCAGAAACCTGTTTCACACTCTGTAACAATGTTGTGCAATCATGTGCCACTGCAGCCTGCGAGGGTGCTGTTTTTCATTGTGAACAGCTGATTTCAATGATTACTTTGTCTTCTTTCCTCTTCTCTAATCAGTGAAATCAGCCGATATTGCCTTTGCTTGGAAGAAAACTCCGCATGAAAACTTTTATGGCACACGATTGCCTTATGTTCTCTTTTGTCATGTAAACAAATACTGTTTCAGTTATTTTAGTGGTTATTTTGTACATTGATTTTCCAGATTATGCAGCTGACTCATACATGCAAGGACTGAGCTGACATGGGTATGATTTGATCTCAGTGAGTGCCAGCCCCCCACCCATCCCACTGTGATCCGGAATATTGGGTAAGTGGAAGAGAATGGAAGGATGCACGGGTAGATGGAGCGTCTACAGTCAGGGGTTAAGGTAGGCCTGAACAATCTGGAATGGCACCTTCAGGTAATGAGTGATTAAATCCATTCTCTTCCACTTACCCAATAAGGGGGGGGGGGCTGGCACTCACTGAGATCAAATCTGGAATTTTATTGTAAAGCACTTTGGTGTACCGCTGGTCTTTTAAACGTGCTATACAAATAAAGTTGTATTGTATTGTATTGTAAATCTGATAGATAGGTTAATCAGTAGACAGGTTAATCAGAATGAGTTTATTTGTCATGTCCAGCAGTCTGGCATTAATTGCAGCTATAAATAAAGACACAGCAATAACTTGCAGTCACAACAACCCTTTTTTCCCCTCATCCCTGTAATGCGTTCACGGTGCAGATGTAAAGTTGAGGTTGTGGTACTTCTGGGTCTAGCTAGCTAAAGAAAAGGATTGAGCATAAAGGAAGTAACTTTTTTAAGTGCCTGGAAAATCAAATTTGACTTTCCAAGCAACTGAACAAATATCAGCAAACACACAACCTGCTTCTGTACAGTTTGTCATGAAATGTTTCATTAAACAAATGGAAGTATACTAATTTTGTGTTTTTCATAGATTACATGGAAATACCAGGTGGTATAAGGCAGGCTAAATGGGTCAGTCTGATAAAGTTTATAGTGATGCACTATGTTGGACTGATTACATTCGATTCACTTGCTCAATTCTACTTTTATACTAGCTTTATAAATGTCTTAGGAAATCAGCCATATAGCTCACATACCATCATTCCTTTTCCTATGCTGCACTGCTATTCTTGATCTTGGGGTTCCCCCAGCAGCCAAATCCCTTCATATAGTGGATTGTAATTTGTAAGAAAATGTTGTACAATCAAAGTACCTGTGTAGATCTGTCTAGATGTGCGCTACAAAAACTATTACACTCAAAGGGAACACATGTAAAGTCATACTGGAACTAGAGAAGCAAGGCAGCAGCAGGACCCAGCACCCTCCTTGCCTTGAATCACTCTCGCTGGTGTCACTCCCTCCAGCCACCCTCTCTCATTCCCAGGCTCTGAATGTGGGTGTCCCATCGGGAATTCAAGTAGCACATCGGGTCAGCCACTCAATACCCCTCGTTTAAAAGGATTCATTGCAGACTAATTGGGATAACATGGCTGGAAATGTTGACCTTGGTATTTCTAAACAAGGTTTCAATTAACTTGTAATAAGGCCAAGCAGCCCAGCCCTGGACAGATCCTCCATAAGCAGGAGGAAATGCGAAACATGCCCCAGTTGATGGTTGGCTTTTCGTAACTTTGATTAATCACTCAGAAAGCAAGCAAGTGGGACTGGTAAAATAATTAGAAGGAAAAACACTGCATGCTCGCTGCAGTAGCATTTAGAACCAAGGCTGATTTACTGAAGGACGTGTAAGATGCCTTTTATTCCTCCGTATTCAAATAAATCACATTTTTGTGAAAAGAAATACAATACCTCTGTAGCTCCTGGACAGAGAGAGCTGTAGGGCAGCTCAGTCTACAAACTTTCATTCTTTTTCAAAAGAAATCATCATCATTTGTTGTAGGAGACAAAAAAATGTCATTGTCTTTTTATTTGCTATGTTTCTTTTTTCCCTACTGAGGAAAACCTTTTCAAACCACTAATTTGTTTCTTTGTATAGCACATTTTGGTGTTTCCCCATCTTTGTGTAACACAGTCAGAAGGAATGCAGCTGGTGCCCTCTGTTGCCCAAGGTACGACTGTAATCGAGTACAGTTCAAACACACAGAACTGCAGATATGTTTGATCTGCTTTTAATAATGACGTGTCCCCAACAATCTGCCATTAATTTCTTAAACAAAAGCCTCCTTAAACCCCATGCAAAACTGGCTCTGACTTACAGAACTGATACTTTGAGGAAGTTTATTATTTCACATTATATTGTGTACAGGCTCTTAGATCTTGGTGCCAGTAGCCCCAATCCAGCAGGCCTATAAATGGGCTGCCAGAGTTTTAGATCTGGTACAGGAACTGAGTTGAGCCACCTGATGAGAGACAGAATGGAGTTCTGGCTAAAGATGGGCTCTTTCTTGCTGCTGAGTCAGCGGATCATCTCTGCGTACCAGGTCATTTGCAGCCACAGGACACCAGCTGACCTGCGTTGAATTATCGTTAATTCAAAAAGCAACAGTTGAGCGTGTATCTGTGGGCCGATGGAATGAGAAGATGGCCTCTGCAGATTAAAGCCAAACTCAATGAAATTCTCCCTCCCTTTCATGTTGCTGTGGAATCGTCAGGTTGACAGTTTTGTGTGTTTGGCTTCTTCTTCTTCTTTTTCTTTTCTGCCTTACTCCTACTCAACTTCCTCCCTAATTCTTTTTTCCCGCTATTTCGAATGATCACGAGTCCAAAGAATGTCTTTCTGCAAGTGTTTAACACACTAGTCTTTGAAGCACAGTCCAAGTGTCTGCTTTTGTCTGTGCTTTGTTGTTCTAAATGCTAGCTGTATTAAATCACCTCCCAGTCCCCCGGCCTGTGTGCTTCATCTCCTGCAAAACTCCATCTACAATCTCCAGGAGGAAGTCCTGTTCTGCACTTCTGAGGCTGTCGAGGGACTTGGCATATTTACACAGGTTTTTAATGCAATTCTAATAGAACCGTGACACTTTAAATACTGATTTTTGTTGCTTTTGGAGCATTTTCCCTCTGCATACATCATTACGGTGGAGACAGGAGCTGACTGAAAAAGAGCGGTTTGCTTCTTTGTCACTTCCAATAACTGGTAACATACTTCCTCTTTCTTTTCTCGTGTTTAATTTAAGCCTGCGCACATGTTGCCAAGTAGAAAATGATAGAAAAGAGATGCAGATGATTTACTGAAAGATACTCTATGTAAATGTGGACACTATATTCCATTTATGATTCTAGTGTAGAATTTGGGGAGTGTTAAGAGTTAAAAACAAGTACTGATCCAGATCCGACACACATAAGAAACCCATGTTTTGAGCAAATTCATGTCACATACGATAACGTCTCTAGCATGAAATGCTCAGTTTAACCCTCTTGAGGCAGGCGTTGCAGATTTGCAACAGTTAAAAACTAACACCCTGATTACCCCACATACATATTTTATGAGTTTTTTTTACTCAGAAGTACCACTGCAGGACTTGGTTGTGCATTAGCAACAAAACGTTTAATTTGAGCCTGAGAGGGTTAAGAGCATAATTAACTTTGCATTCATGGAAAGAACAGTGGCTCATGTTTGCGTTTATTTCCAAACATTTGCATTTGATTCGTTTTACGGACAGTCTTATAAAAGCCTGTGAAATGATGGAAGCAAAGCAAAGGACACGCAGTAAACCTGGCAGAGGAAACACACCTTTCTTTTACAGCCTGGACATAAACAGTAGTTTATGGTTGTGGATTTACTTGCATGTTGCAAAAGCATAACCTCTTTTTAGAAAAGAGGTTATGCTTGGGCTGCGGTGGATGTCTGGATCTTTTACTCCTAAACATTAATTAAATAAATGTAGGTTAAAGGTGCTCAGGAGGCACTCATCAGCAAGGATTAGTCCACTCCAAGATCCCTCGTTGGCTTTTTTTACCTCCACATATTTTTCATTTTCATCAGAGGAAGGGTGACTAAATAGAACGAGGATTGGTTCAGTCCACTTCCCAGAATTGTTCTCTTGTTTCATGTGTTTCATGGTTGTCAGAAACAAATGACTGCACGCACAAATTAAGGTCATGATTTTCAGCATCTATTTGCTACATTTTGATCATTAGGGTTGAAAAACAGTAAAGCTGCCACAGATAACAACCTAGAAAGAGGCCCCCTCCAACTGTCAGTGATCTGAAGAAAGATGAGCTGCTCTTATCAGCTCCCTCTGTGCAAGGCCTTCACCTCTGCCTTATACACACTGGTATCTGTCTTTTTTCAAATAGCTTCCCTAATTTTATGGCTTTACCACCCTTTGTGTGCGTCTCTTCACCTGTAATAGTGTTCAAAGGTGCATCCACCCAAAGATAACAGTTTACAGTAGTTAATTGGTGATTAAACGACTAGATTTCCTTGTAAAATGTCGCTACCTGTGTTGTGGTGTTTTTAAAAAAAAAAAAAAATCTACATTATACATTTTAGAAATATATTTTTTAAAAGGTTGTTAAAGATTTGAAAAATTTCATTGGCTTTTCAAGCTAATTTTGGGTTATTTTAAGGGTTTTATAGACCTGCATGACGGAGTTGTACAAAAGCATGAAAACAGATGTCACAGTATATTAGACCTCAAAAAGCAGTAAAGTGAAATTGAGAATTATTTAAATCAGCTAATTAACTTTATTAAATTGGTATCACTTTTATTTCTGTCTGTTAAAAGGCAGCAGTCAGTTGATGGTTAGCTTAGCTTAGCACAGAGAGTGGGAACAGGGAAAACAGCTAACTCAGTAGTAACATAATCAGCCTGCTAGCTCCTTTAAAACCAGCTAATTAAAAGGAAAAGTGTAACATCTTACATTTTGAGGAGGCTTTTTAGTTCTTTTTAATGTGGTGACCCCAGGTTGTTACAGGTCTCAGCCTAAAAACAGTCCTCCATGGAACGTCCTGTAAAATGGTAAAGTGTTGTTTTAACACTTTAGCTTTTCTGTAATTAAACAAACTAGATATTTCCTGTTGTTTAGCCAGTTTTATAAGTGAATTTTATTAGTTTTGAATGAGGCCAAGCAAGCACTTTCACTTTAAAAGAAATCATCTAACTAAAATTTGCTAACTGGCTTTGAGTTATGTTCTGAAATCTATTAGGTCAGGTCAGAGCGGTCCATTTTCTCAAGTCGCCGCCAGAATGTCAGACTCTGTCTCTGAAGTGGATGACGCCGAGTGCACAAAGGTCTTCCTCTCACCAGTCAGATTTTACACTGGCAACAGGTCTGCCAGTGTGAGATTTGCAGCCACCCCAGCCACAGCCAGAGCTCTAAACCCATGTAATTACATTTTAAGCAGCATTGGCTGGTTGAAATACCTCAAGTAATTAGTTTTGTTTTTCCACTCTTCCTATAATCTTCTACTTTTGTGTTAGGGTTTGGACCATGAGCTGGAGAGGGAAACAGAGCAAGACGGTAGGTAATATGGAATGAATTTTAAAAAAAATCTGACGTGGTTGAATGTAAGAATAGAATGACCCCCACCCCCACCAAAAATCTGCTCACACATACACATACACACATTCCCTTGGACCACCTGAAATGTGTTTTGGCGCTTGTTTCCTTTGATTAGGAGTGTTATGGGAGTGCTGTACAAACATAAAAGCTGTCCAGACGGTTTTATAGTGTTTATTTGTGGTACCACCTGTGTTTCCATACAGAAGAAGAATGAGGCTGTGATGGTGATGAGGAACATAGTATAAAGGAAGTACGGTCTCTGCCATGTGCAAGTTCAGATGGCCAGCCAAGAGCAAAAAACATGCCCATAAAGTGCATCTCAATCTGTTTCTGCTTTAAAGAGACCAGCAAATCCTCAGCTTAGAACGGCCTTTAATTAATTAATTGTTAAAAAAAAAATCTCCAAGGCACAGTTGTCACCAGACTCGCTAAAGGTCCTTCAGACACCTCTCACACCCCACTGCCGCCTCACCGCCCCCGGCCATCCTCCTCCTTTCCTCTGTCCTCATCTCTCCCGCTCTCCCTTCTCTGTCAAATATTTATAGCTGATGGCAGATAAGATTATTTCAGCACTGGACCTCTCAGTGCCAGCTGCTGCAGACCTTTGCTCACAATAAAGCCTAAGATGCGTTCCAGGCAGTGGGAAGATTGTTTTATTTGGAGCTCATCCGAGGCCGCTAATGATAGGCGAGTTATAGGTGCAGAAAAACAAGACACCAATGACTTCTTGGGCTCTGCACATCATCAGCTACTCTTATCTCAAAATGCTGGAATTTTTCCCCCTTTCGTTCTAAAGTTTGATTTATTCGTTTTTGGATAATAGAATATACCAGTTTTTGCGTACTTTTAAAACCCCCAGCAAAAACGATAGCTGCACGCTTACAGTATTTATTGATCGTCAAGAATAATCCCTATGATGTGGTCAGAAACTTCATTCAGCACAGACTGATAGTAATGTATCCTGTAATGTCCTGTAAGTACATAAGTAAAATTTTAATAGCAAAAGGAAACACATATTGAACATATTTTACTTTAATCTTTGCTTCCAGAAAATTAGAAAGGGCTTTCAAAGGAATTCACCTCTAGTAATTCTTTTTCTTTACTATTAATAAACATAAATAATTAAGCTTACGTTTGTCCTTGTCTATTCACAAAAAAGGGAAATCTTTTATGGGTTTAGACAAATTTCTGTTTTATACATGTGCACTTGTCAGAGCGAATCCGTGTCAGTGTCTCTTTATGTAAGACACAGACGAGTGGCATGAAATGCCAGGGCTAATCCAGCTGAACACACTGCAACCTGTCATAGTTGGACCAAGAACGGCCTTCTAGCCAGTCAGCTCGTGAGTGGAAAATTAATCTTGCTTAATAAAATTAAACGCCATCTGGGCTTTGCAGTCCAAATTGTTCCAATATGTGAAAAAGTCTTCTAAAAAAAGTTTTATTAACCTCAAGCAACCCTGTAAGTTCTGTGGCTGCACAAACCGTTTGGAAGCACAGACTGTGGCGGATGTACTGAGGAGAAAACGATAGTGGCATTTTATCAAGACGTGTTACAGCTGTGAGCAGATGCAATAAAAAAAAATATTCCTGTATGCTTTTCAGTCTATACAGCACCGTCAGCATAGTAGTTACTAATCATATCTCACATTTTATCAAACATCTTGCTCTCGTTGTCCTCAAGCAGAGTTCAAGTAGATAGTAACAATGTATCTACATGTTCAGAAGCAATATTAGGCAATATACGAGTGTCAGTGTTGTCAGCCTTATCAGCTGACTGCCTTGTGAAACGGCACATGGATGTACACAAAGACATTGCTTTTTTTATTGTCCAACAACACAACATTTGTTGTTGGACTGGATAGACTTTGTCCCATGTCTTTATCATTTTCTGCTGCATATCAGCCTTTAAGGTTTATTGGGGAAAACATCAGTGGTGCCATCTAATGGTCGATAGGCCACAAACCAGATAAACACAAAGTAGTGAAGTGTTATCAGAGCTACTGTCCATTGATTTCTTGAAGTGACTTTGAACCTCTTTTTCACTCTGGCTTCCTGATTAGGGGGCTTTGAGTCCATCCATATCTCCAAAATAAGGGCTGCTTCACTGCAGCCTGTTTCTTTTATAAGTGTCATAAGATTAGCGCCACTAAAAGAAAAGTAGTCGTACGGTTCCTGGACACACAAAAAGCAGTTCATTGGCGCTCAACAGGAGTTTATTATTTACCAACCTGACTGGATAGTATTATAAAGAAATGTTCAATTATAACACTATCTAAGGACTTACATATAGGTAATAATTTGGTCTTTAGAGCAATGTTTAAATTTAAATTAGTTATGGTATAATTTTTTTTCTTACTGTTTTGAGGCATTTAATTGTGAAAGGGAAATACATGACTATAAAGTATATGAAATAGTGTTTACTCTGTAAAAATCCATCCTTCTGTCTCTGTAAAAAGTTTGATTATTCAGTGTCTTGTTCAAATCCACAAATGTTTGTACTTCTCCACATCTTTCAGCTATTTTACTGGGTCACTAAAAACATAATGTATGTGTACTTCCTGCTACAGAACAGCTCTACGTGTATACTTTTCTGTTGATGGAGTTTATAACATCCGAGCAGCTTCTGTTCCAGACTGGAGCCATCGATTTACCTTGACTGTCTGACCCCCTCTTGTGCTTCTCCGCTCGTACGAGAGACATATGTGCAAGAGAAATGCAGTTTACGTACCAGCGTCTGCGCCACGTTTGTAGAGCTTATGGGTAAATGCGTGCTGTTGTGTTTGCAAGAGAGATGGATTTGTGCATTTTCTCTCAGATGATTGGTCAATGACCTCTTCAGCTCTTGGTTATGATGGCGGTCATCATAACCTTTCAGAACATAAAGGCTTTGGGAGCATAAAAATGAGCTGATTGTCAGCAACCCTGAGCAGCAGATCGTCTGTGCAGCAGATGCCTGTGATAAGATAGTGATAAGGCTGCTATCTGGCCTTCACATCAGCCTCCAAAGCAATAATAGATGACAGAGTATCGGTCACCATCTACTATGTGTTCTCAGTGGCCGATGGTCTGATGCTGATGACGGATTATCTAACAGGTACATTAGAGCAATGAGGCCTGCAGGAAGTGCGAGCGGATCACAAAAGGGTTCAAAATGTAAAGTGCACCTGTTTAACTACTCTGAGATGTAGCTGGAGTGATATAATATCGATCGAGATATGATAAGGATGGCTTGTTGTGTCAATAAACAGTCGCTCCCTAATCCTTGTAAGTCAATGACCAAAGGCGTTCTCCCTTTTTGCTGTGGACTTTCACATCCATTTTTCATTTATTATTCCGCCATCAATCTTTAAAGAAATGCGCTTTTAGAACGGGCCTAGTTCTGCCCTGTTCACCTTATCGATCTTTGTTGCATGTTCTGCTTCTCTCATCTTTGCTGCGCCATCACCACCATCACATTGACTGACAGTACAAAGGTGAACTGTTTATTGGTGCCATTCTCCATCTTCTGGAAGTTGAAAAAAAGAAGGGATTACTGGTGATTTTTTTTTTATCTATCTGAGGGTCCTGATAGCTGGCTACCAATGCTGTTAGGAAATCGGTAACTATCTTTGGTGATAAGGAAGCAAGCACTGTGGGGGTCAAAGGGTATTAGCAGCAGAGCTCATTGACTATTATTCGCAACAATCCCCACTGTTTTGCTAACTGTATCAGGAGATCATTTTTTCTGTGATCCTAAGACAGTCTTGGCAAAATAATTTAAGTTATACAGGGTACACACACCATTGTTTTTCTTGTGACATTACCAATTTGATGTGTCACATGACCCTCTTCCTTTTGAAAAAACAAAAGTTGTATCCAAGATGGCCGACTTCTAAATGGCCACCATGGTCACCACCCATCTTGAGGAGTTTGCCCCCTCACATATACTAATGTGCCACAAACAGGACTTTAATATCACCAACCATTCCCATGTTATTACGGTGTAACCATATAAATGGCCCACCCTGTACAGGAAATAATATATAATGTGGAACACATAAGTCAGATAGTTTTAAGACAACATCTTTAGGCACCTTAGTTTTTTTTCTGGAAGCACTAACATGTGTGTGTTTAGCGGGTAATAATTAGCATTCTCACCATATTGGTGACAATTTCTAACTAGCTAACAACATCAGTGCCTGTAAAGAATAAACATAAAGAATTTCCTTTTTACTAGTTCGATGTTATTTATTTAGATATAGGACAGATACAGCAGTTTGCCACACAAACTAAAGTAAAATAAAATGTAGGGAAGAAATGATAAACAATTTTAAATGAAATGTGACAACCATCTATGGATTAGTTATTGGTTCATTTCACTTGAAACTAGAAATGTTTTACTCCTCTTACAGGGGAGGAAGAATAAAAGTCAGGGCATGACTAACCATTAGGATCTATTCTGGATCATACAGGAATCTTAAGTGCTACATATATAGATATTTCTTAACTAAAAATCAAAATGTCAACCTGATTGTACTAGTAGAAGCAAATCATGAATTCAAAAATGACCAAAGCACTACCAACTACCTCTATCCTCCGATCCTAAGTCAATAACTGAAGGGCAGACTAAAACATCACTCGTTCAAGAGCATGAAATACAACAGCGAGTTGAAGGCAAAATATGCAGCAATTGTTGATTAATGCTTACCAACACAAAATTCAAACTTGGACCTTGGTCTCTGGCTCATTAACAGCAGTGGTGCTTGAGTGAATTATGCATAGAATTAGGACATGAAAGGATATTAGCAAGAACAAAGAAAATCTTTTTTTATTTCTCATTTATTTTGGAATTGTTTTGCAGCGGTTGTGTTGTAAAACAGAAACATGCCCACAGCTCTGCCCACATCCTGAACACAGCGAAATAAGAAGAAAAATATGAAAATACGTGCCGAAGCCCAGGGGCCTCTGAAGATAGATGTACCTCTGCTTCTGGCATATAATGCAAGATGATTGATGCAGATTGGTTTTCTTTTCTGCTAGCATTTTTTTTTAAAGAAAATTGCTGCATATTTGACCTTTGAGACGGGATTTTACAAAAATATTTTATTTTGCCATTATATTTTAAGGAGGCCTGCATGCATTGGGCAAGCACTTAAATCATTCTGCATTACACAGCATTTTTCCTCACCGTTTTTACAGGGTGAAGCTTGAGCTCAGCTCAGCTAACAACCTCTGTCGCTCAGTTGTCGTGGAGTCAGTTCACCCTGAGCCTTCGTTGAGCCTCTGTTTGTGTTCTGGCTAGACATCATCTATAATGAGCGCTGATTAGTTAACTTGTTTAAATGCCTCTTCTATTTCAGTCTCCGCTGCTCAGTCGTCTCTCCATCCCGGCCTGGCCTTGCCTCGCTCACCCACCCTCGCACATGGATGACATTCTTCAGAGGTGTCTGCACTATAATATATATGATATGATTGGGGCAGGGATAGCTCAGTAGGTAAAGTGGTCAAATGCAGAGAAAAACAAGTAATTTCCCCATGGGGATCAATAAAGTATCCATTATTATCATTATTATTATTATACAATATATGATCTTAATCAAATCTCATCTCGTCTGTTCTCTCCCGTTTCACATTGTGTTCCCACTTCCTTCCAGTTCACTTTCCCTTCTAACTCTAACGCTAGCTAGACCTCCCGAGGCCACCGACACCAGCCGGACCTCACCCTCAGCCTGTTTTTCTTTCCAATGGGGAGGCGAATACATTTGAGAGGGGCAGGAAGGAGGGCCTGTCATGGCCTCTTCAGTCTGGGTCTGTGATCGTGAGTGGTGTTTATTTGTCATCGCTCACCCAGTGTTCCCCTTTAACACAGCAGAATCAGATGTGTCAGCAACAAAGTGGGTTTGGATTAGAGCTCAGGTCTTCAAGATGAAAATCTATTTTTTGAAATTAGAAAATTGCAGTGAGGGTGGTTTGGTCTGAAGTCAAGGCTGTGACCCTGTTTTTAAAAATGGTGTAGCGGTCTACAGATGCTTCTTTGGCCCTTGTACAATGTGTATTAGCACCCTCAAGGTTTCCAGTATCCACTGACAAGAGTCCTAAAATTGATGAATCCAGTATGTAGCAATCTGAGGTTAATTTTTCAGCATTACAAGTAGCAGAGAACCTTATCTTATTACTATGTCCCAGGTCTCTCTGGAGTGTTTTTCTTGTTCATTGAGTCAGTGTGCGTGTGTGTGTGTGTGTTGAGTGCTTGCTCACAAGTGTGTTCCCTGACACATGGTGCTCTGCTGAACCTAGTGTTTGTGCACAGCATAAATAGGTTTTTATCTGATTGATGGAGGTACATGTTGGCGAGTGCAGCTAGGTGGAGGTGGGGGCCCGCCTCCAGAGAACCTTTAAGCAGGCCAAAGATAAAGACTCAGAAGTGATGGGCTCTCTGTGATGCCCTTTTGTGGGAGGAAATTTAATGGAAGTGGTTACATTGGGAGCAGATGGAGCAGTTTCCTGGATCTCAGTCACGGTAGAAATATTAGACACACAAGCACACACACACACACACACCGTCAAACTCACACATACCCCACCCTTTTAAATTTCTTCACCAGATTTACAGTACGATGGAGGCAGAGGGATCGAACTGGAAAGTGTTTATTTGCCTGGGACCTCAGGCACCAAGGGTTCATATTTTTCCTGTGCTTTTTTTCTGTCTTCTCCTTGTCTCTTGCAGGGCATGTGTGTGTTTCTCCCAAGCCCCAGTGTCATCTGTATTTTTCTTTTTGGCTGCCCGTCTTCAAGATTCTCACAGTCCCTTGGTGGATCTTCAAGATGCTGGAGCTGCAGGCTGACAAATTTGGTGTAAAGTTGTTGAAGAAAGGTCCTGGTGAAAAATAAATTGATGCTCGGCTTTTGCAAACTCAAGTGTGTATGTGTGTGTGTGTGTGTGTGTGGGAGGAGGTGTATGCTCAAGTGAGGTCTGGCTACGTGTGGGTGGCTCAGCTGAGGGTTGAGTGGTTGGTCGAGATGACAGTAATAAATTAATTCACTTTAGGACCTAGTGACTGGATCATCAATCATGTTTATTAATGATGTGTGCAGCTGACATACCTCAGAGTCCCAGTTCTTCCTTTGTAGCCTGGACACATCCTACAGAACATCAACTAACTAAGAGGTGAACATCTGTTAAACTGTGATGTAGTTGGCCACATAAAAACAACTGATACCACATTGAGATATCCATTACCCCTCAGGGTGCTCTCTCTCTCTCTCTCTTTATCTAAAATTACTGTGCAGTTTCAAGTTGAGGGCCGACACACAGCACAGCTAACCCCGTCCAGTGCTGGGAGCTTAAAATAACCATATTGTGTCATTGAAAAAAAGCTTTTTAATGAAATCACATGTAGATCTGGTGTGCTTAAGGCAGCAACCATGGGGTTTGTGTAAGTCACGGTAGCGATAAGTATGGAAGCCCGTTTCCGCCACTAAAAAAAAAAAAAAAAGGATCCATAACTCAAAATTTCAAGTTATTATCTCGAAATTTCGACATATTAACTCAAAATTTTGAGAAAAGCAACTTGAAATTTCCAGTTAGCGCTGCCAATCAGTAATCTACGTGAATGACGTCATTTCCATGTTACCCGGAAGCTGAAGCCCTCAGCTACAAATGCTACAGCTAAGCTACCGGTATTACATCCAGTCGTGAATGCACAGATTGCTGAGTGTTTTCAGCCTGGCT
Organism: Aulonocara stuartgranti; assembly: GCF_965226115.1. Taxonomy (NCBI): domain Eukaryota; kingdom Metazoa; phylum Chordata; class Actinopteri; order Cichliformes; family Cichlidae; genus Aulonocara; species Aulonocara stuartgranti. The sequence continues at coordinate 32,168,227 of NC_138947.1, read as the reverse complement.
TCACAAATGATGAAATCCCTGTGTTATTAGCTGAATCACATGGTGTTACTATCAGCAAACATACTTTAATTTGTTGGGATCCGTTTTTGAGTGCGCGGTCCTGCGCCATATGCTTCCGGGTAACAAGAAAGCGACCTCATTCACGTATATTTTTGATTGGCAGAGCTAACTCGAAATTTCGAGAAAAGTAACTCGAAATTTCGAGTTATATTTCTCGAAATTTCGAGAAAATAACTCGAAATTTCGAGAAAATAACTCGAAATTTCGAGTTATGGATACTAGCTTTTTTTTTTTTTAGTGGCGGAAACGGGCTTCCATAGATAAGCGTAGTGTAGTCCTCCTCTCAAAACACTCCCGCTGAAATGCCTTTGTTTGTGCTGTGGGAATGGTTTCACCAACAGAATACAGCTCTGAGTATTTGCTGATGAGGATGATTAGACTGAAGAAATTAATTGTGGTGTTTTTGATGAACATTAAATATTGGAACAAGCCCAAACAAAGAGTGAGCTAAGAAGCTAATTTGGTCTGACAGTTTGTGTGGTGTTTTGTTGATATTTAAAGTACTTTGCCCCAATCTGGAAAGTGAATTCCACCGTGCACAGCGCAGAAATGTAGTTTAGCCCCAGTTGATTTGGGGTAATTAAGCCAGACTGATGAATGTTTGATGTAAGTCAGTGATTAGAAGGCTTTGAGGGCTTTGAGAGTGTTTTGAAATGAAAGCCAAACAGTTGTGCCCCTGCTCCTTCTGTAGGTATGTATGGATGTTGGGGTTTAGGGAAAGAGCATTTCCCGGCAGGTTTTTTTTTTCTTTTTCTACGCTGCAGTTTAAATGCACTAATAAATCTCTCTGTTTTTTAAATAGATTGCTCTGTTATTTACATTAGACTCCGACTGGATTTCACTGCAGCCCTCATTTCTCTTTCAGCAGAAGTGAGTCAGACAGAGCTGATTCTTCTTTGGTTAGATTGATATGAGATCCTTAGTTTAGGTGAAAAGCAGAACCAGAACAATCGCAGCATTTTGTGGAACGAAAGCAACTTTATTCACTCACACTGAAAAACACCTGCCCTCTAAGTAGACAACCTCCATCAATGGTCAAAACATGGCACTTAGACAAGGACTAGTGCTGTGATATATAGCGCACACTTAGGGCAATTTCTTATCATTTTATTGACTGCTGCTTTCAGGCATTTGACCTATAGCCATCAGCACTTCTCCCCCACTTGTTATCTCTCCCTCTCCCTCATTCTTCCGCACTCCCTTACCTACTATTCACTCTTTTTTTCTCTCTGTCTCTCATTCCTTCTACTTCTTCATTGCTGGGAATGCCAAATGTGCGACCTCTTAGGGAGGTCATAAATTTAGCGATGAGAGATAGTAGGGGTAACTCAGAGAAATGAAAGCATGGTAGCTCAGTAATCCATCAAACCCTCGCTTTTGTAAACATTTCTTTTTGCCAATACTATTAGAAGTACTCCACAGTGAGAAACTCATTTTAAGAAAAAGCTCAGAATTTCCACATTGGATTTCTTCCCTTGTAACTGTTTTATATTTATAATTAAAACTTCAAATTTTACTGCAAAAAACTACAATATATTAGTATATTTTATTATAAACAAATGAAACTTTACTGCTAACAAAATTTGTGCTGATTAACTGCTTAGTGGCTCAAAGTAAATGGCACCTTCAAAACTGGCTTGCTGATGTCCTGTCAACAGATCCCGCTGGATCTATGGCTGAACTCAACAGATGAACTCACTGGGCCGAGGGTGTATGATGAACAATTTGCCTGTCTGATGTGTATTTGAGAATGCTGATATATTTGGACAGTGTGAGAGTCTGGAAATGCAGACGGGTCTGTGTACGTAACACAGTGGCCAACACCACGGTCCACCCTTTCCAGCCTCTATAAATCACAACCCAGCGTGTTCCCTCTTTGCTCCCAGATAATGTTATCAGAGCTGATAATGCCCCTGAGCCCCTCCTCACTTTGAAACTCTGGCATCCCCCACGTAGTGGGCCACTGGTATTCACTGGGGTGAAGGAGAAAGAGGTGTCCCCACCCCACCCCAGCCCATTTGATCCCCATCTATCCTTTAGCTCCCATGTCTGTCTGCACTGGCCAGACTGCAGCATCGATAGACCCCAACATTAAAGCACTTCACCACCACCACGCCCCAACTCAATCAGCCAGCGAGATTCCCCAGTATACACCCCCCCTCCCCACCCCACCCCACCCCACCCCCCACACACTCTTGTTTTGATAGCTGCTGATGTCATTCCACAAATTTTTTCATAAATTAGGGGGCTGAAATTATGGGGCCGCCTCGCCTCACTTTGACTCGCCATGTTGTGCCATCCCGACGGGAGCTTAATCCCTAATATCAAAGTCTGGCTGTTGGCTCGGGCATTGTCGGATTCCGTGGCCTCCATCCAAACCCATCTGCTCCCTCTGGCTGGTATGAAGTGACAGAAAGTTGAGTCTAAACTCCGGCAGCCGTGAGGGGTGGGTGTACGGGGACTTCGTAGAGTTGTTACAAATCACCAAATGATTGAAAAGAGTTTTGAGAGGGCGAGTTAAGGGCAAGGCAGTCTCAGGGACGTCAGTCCTGGCTGGCTGCTTTTTTCCGGGGGAGAGGGGTATAATGATGGGACATGATAAGATTACCAGGGGTTAGTGGTAGTTGTGGTAGTGGTGGGGCTGAAAAGGAGCAAGGATGGGTGACTGCTGGGGCACTTGAAACTTGCGTTCGTCATGGGGGAAAGCCCTTGGTTGCCTGGAAACAGAAGGGAAACATATGTAAATATAGCCATCCTGCATTCTAGATCTTACCGCTGATAGCTGACTATTTATGTGAATGGTATTCACTGTGTGGAGCACAAACTTTAACCGTGTGACTGTAGAATGACAAGACAGTTGACAATAAGGAACTGCAAAGGTGACACTAGGCACGTAATTTAGGGTGATTTAAAATACTTTAGATAAATTTTAAGGCAAGCACAAAGTACTGGTTAAGCCCCTATAACTCAAAATAAAGAGAAGAGTTCATGGCATAAATGTGACCACACTTCCCAGGAAGACCAATGACTCCTTGGTCCCCTGAAAGCCTGTAATTGCAGTCATCTTCAATATTGACTTTGTCATTTTTACAGCTCCTCTAGATGGTTCTCATGAGCACCCTGCCAAGAGAGCCTCATTGGAGGCAATGCAGTTAATGATTTGAGACGTTTACTCTGTGTGCCCTGCTACACAATGTCAATGCCAGACCTGCCTGTGTGTATTGTGTGCCTGTCGAATGTGCATGTGTGTATGTTGGAAATGGCTGCCTCAGTTATTATCAGGGTAATCCTGAAATTGGAGACAATATTAGAGTTGGGCATGTCATTCTAGGGCGGGATCCCGCCTGTGTATTGACTACCGTCGCTTCCAATTAGACAAAACATTTCCTCAAAGCCTTGCAGATCGAGAGGACTAACACGCTTCATTTTTTGGATGTTCAATACAGACAAACAGACCTTAACCAGCTAAATGAGATCTCTAGGTGATTTCAGGAATACAGCTTTGTCCTGCCTAACGTCCATTCTTCTCATTTCCCTCTCTTCCCATCTTCACCTTTAGCCCAGGCTGTTTTTCCATGAATCCTCGTGTAATAGGTATGGATATTAGTCTGGCTGGCCAGTGTCGGGTGACAGCGGGCTCAGCATTGGGCTGTACAAGGCTGCAGGCCTGTCACCGTGGCCCTTGTAGACACTGCTGATGGAGTCATTTGTTTTTGCACATTAATTCAATTCTGTCCCCAGACCAGGGTCGGACACCTGCTTTCCATTGCGGTGGAACAGTGGGGGAAGGCAGAGAGGATGGGGCTGGTTGGGCCACCTGCCGATGTTATTACAGTAGAGAGGCACCCAGGCGAACAAGCGGGTGCATGCATGCACACACACACACACACACACACACACACACACACACACACACACACACACACACACACACACACACACAAAAACACACACACACACGCATGCATGCACACACTCTTGGCCGCTTTGGAGAGTTGTTTATGTGCTTGTCTTCATGTTTGTAATAAATCACCAAAACCTATGCCCAATCTTGGCTTATTGTGTCTTCATGCTGTAATTAAATTACAGAGCCATTTTATGATATTCATTAAGGCCTGTGTGGAGTGTGACAGACAGTCCGGGCTCACATATGTTTGGTTAACCTTTTAATTTTTCATGCACCACTGTAGCTGTGTGAAGTGGATGGATTTTATTTTAAAGGCGTGCTGAGGCTGCCTCACTCAACACTTTGCCAGTTGTAGAAATTCCGTTGGTGATTTCCGCTGGTGGAGGTGAGGAGAGCTCTGGCTCTTACACTGTAACAGTCAGTCTATTGTTGGACCCGCTCACCCATGTAGAGCTTGATGGGCCTTGTGGGTTGATTCAGCCCTACAATACACTGCCCCCCAGTGCTCAACATGCCCCTGTGCCAGTAAAATATGACAGAAAATGAGATCCATGGGCACCTCCTGTTCACTGATTTAATTATAATCATCACCAAATCTCGCTGTAGTCACCCACACACACACAAACACACACACAAATACACTAAAGCAAACACAAACACACAGACGGTTAAATACGAATGCTCAGAAATGTGAACCTGTAGGCTTGTTAGAAACGTCCACATGGCGGTGTGTGTGCACACACAGAAGAGACACACACATGCACACTGGGAGTCACACCAGGATTACCGCATCCATTTGCATCCATTAGATATGAATCGGCTCATCACCAGTAACCTGCAGCTAGAAATCCAATAGCCAGTCATTTGATTGAAATCTGGCAGCACTTAGCAGCCTGGTCCCAAGCTGCCCAACAGAGATGTGTATGGGTGTATACTTTTGCACATGTTCTGCAGTGGATGTATCTGTGATAAGTATTAAAACTTTTAAGGTCTCGTGCACGAAATGTCAAGAGACTGAGCAAAAGATGTGAAAGAGAAAGCTGCATTTTTAATCAAGCCCTCCACGAGTGCAAAACAAAGAAATGAATCAAGTTTAAGGTTAAACATCCACACTCATGAGGTGCTGAATGTGCGGGTAAAGTATTTCCAGGTTCCCCCACTTCATTTGTGTGTGTAAGATTCTGTATACCTGTTGTATATGCCTGCAATCAACAGATAGTTATACACACAAGTAAACTGCGGTTATACAAAGTTCCCCCATTACAAAATACCCAATACAGAGGAGCTATTCCGTCCAGACTTTACATTAAGGGGCCCAAGCACTATAATCAGTAGCATCAGTGACTGTGTGTAGTTTCACAGTCAAGGACACTGTAATTGAAATGCTTTCAGTCCGTCTCCCTGCCCGCTTACTTTGAAGTTCCTACAGTATATACCTTTCTCCTCTGACATAAGGTAAATAGGAAACCAAAAGCTGATGTAACGTGTTGCCTACTCTGCAATCAGCTCCCTTACTACTGGGACGGACCCAATCAATGCCTGCCTGTTGGCTTGCCTGCCGCCCAGATGTAGCCTCTGCCTTAAACCCCTGCTTGTTTAAGAAAGCCCCATCCTGGAAGGAGGTTTTGCAAACCAAGGCTTCCCCTGGAAATGACCAATTAGGGAGTAATATGGACCTGGTTTCCTCCGTGCCAGTTTGAATCGGTGTGCTGGTGCTATAATGTGATACGATCTGAGAGATACATGAATGGAAGTGGTTTGGAGTAGCATGAAATGGTTCCCCGGGCTTCTCTGCTTTCCTCTCTTTCTCTCTCTGCAGCCCCAACTCCCCCCTCTCCCCCCTCCAGGAGTAAATTGGAGTACATAATTACTGCAATACCATGTGAGCCTAATTGATTACTGCTCCCCCTTGGCCATTGGCAATGGGTTGTGTGCCTGAACAAATCTTTAGTGACCACACATTCAGTTGAGGCTGCACTGATCTTCCTCGGATGTGATTTCAGTTCCAAAGTTTCTTTTCAAAAACATTCCTTCTTCCCTTTAGGAAGTACAGAGAGATACCTGTCGTCCAAATAAAGTTGTGGTCAAAATGCGCAATATTGAATTTGGGACCAAACTTGTTTTTAAGAGAATAAGATGTATAATAATAATCATAATAATAGTAATAATAGACCCAAAAATCTCTTATGCTGCAAAACCAAAACTGAAAACCAGCAAGCATACAGGATTGGGTTGCATATTTATATTTAAAATGTCAGTTTTTCTGAAAGATCACGTTATTGAAAACATTCATAGTTCACGGTTGAACATACATGGTTCAACAGTCTGCACACCTTGCACATATCAAATTGTTCAGTATGTCAGCCTTTGCACAACTTTGTGTGAGCTTTAAGACAGATGTGTGTGTGTGTGTGTGTGTGTGTGTGTGTCTGTGTGTGTGTGTGTGTGTGTGTGTGTGTGTGCGAATGTGAGGAAACTCAGGTGGCAAGAGAAATGAGGCTTCGTATCCTGTCCCTGATTCTAACGACGTGGCAGGCATCTGTTCAGACCGTTGTCCAGTCAGAGCTGTGGTCCCTGAGCCCAAAGCGGCTCCTCGGCTTTGAGCCCAGCACCGGGTGAAGTCGGCTGGTGGCGCAGGCAATGAGGCGAATCTCCCCCTTCCAGATCTCTTACACTTACACACACAGTCATGACACGCACACTGATGCATGTGTGATCTAACAGAAGCACAAGCCTGTGTGTGTGTACATACACATGGGCACATCAGAGGCCCGTGGAGTAGCCACAGCTGTTTTAATGGGTGGGTGGGGGGGTGAATGCATGGGAGGTGTAGGATTTTTATCATTCTCAAAGGTATTATAATAAGGAATTTAGAGTTTTGACGGATTTCTGCAGCTTCCTGTAACCAGTGCAAGGCTCAAATATGTAGCCTCAAACAGTGACTGCTGTTTCTATGACGATGACATCATCAGGCCTGTTCTGTCATCCCTTAAGAGGTGAAATGAACTTCTTTTGTGAATCACATCAACCCAGCTGCGTGCAACCTAGCTAGCGTTACCCCAGTCCATCCCAAACCTGAAAGGCTGTAGCTCACTCTGCACCACTTTATTTCGACTCAGCCATTTACAGTTAGAACCTTTTCTGTCGACTCAGCGCAGCTCTGGCCAGATTATTCAGCTAAAGTCTTCTCAGCCCAAAACAAACAAAATCACTTTACCTCTGTCACCCAGTCAAAAAAAATACCAACTCATTAACCCAGGATCTTTCTTTGTGCATTTTTTTAAATGAAGCTCAGCCTCAAATCCTGATCATATATCAAATTCCAGGTCAGGTTTACCGTCTTGATCTTGGACAAACAAACTCAACCAACAGCAAACTATCTCCCGATCCCTGCCTCAACCACAAATTATGTTTACAAGGCAGATCTTCACATCTATAATTACTTTTACTGCCTGTCACTCTCCAACAGACTCAGTGAATAGTGCGAGCTGCTGCAGAGTGTTTTCAGAGTGTTTTCACACCCTGATTGAGTTTCCATTTGAAGTCGGATCCAAGCCGCCTAATGTCCTTTAAATGTTTTTTCCTAAACACAGCAGCAGTAGTCCGCGCCTCAGAACAACTTCAAACAGCTGTCAGCACAACCTTGTTGTTGCATCTAGTCAGGGGAGCAAAAATCCCCCTACTATCCAGAGAGGACATTGTGATTGAGGCTTGTGGCTGCCATATGAGATACGGGAGACAGCAAAGACCAGTGTGAATTTTGCTAAGCACAGAGAATGATGGTCATGTCTGACCACAGTTTACTGGATTAGGACAGGCTTTAAATCTGTGCTGAAATCGCCAAAACATTTGTGTGTGTATTTATGTGTGTGTGTGGGATTTGGTTGGGGCTTGATTGATAGGAAGGAAGTTGAGAAAAGCAAGGCAGTGGACAAGAAAAAGACATGTGGCATGACTGATTCAGAATGGACTGAATGGACTTGGTTGCACTAAATTGTCGGAGAGAATAGAAAAGGCAAGGAAAGTCCTGTAAGTCACCAATGCTTCCTTGTTGCATTTGTCATGTGAGAAATAAATCCTCATCCATATGAATTTGTAGCTCACAAAAACACATATAGTAATAGCAAGATAAGATAAGATAAGATAAGATAAGATAAGATAAGATAGAACTTTATTAATCCCTCGGGTGGGTTCCTCTGGGAAATTCGAGATAACAAATCCAGAAAGCCAGCAAGTGAGGAAAAGTTGATGAAGCAGCACTGAGTCAGAGTGGACAAGCAGTTGCTACTTGGATGAGACAGAGTCTGGTGACAGCAGCTAAAGATGATGACTTAAAGGAAAGTTTACCTTGAAGAACTTTGCAAGTCAGCATAGATACATGAAGGAAACAGCCTTGTTATGAACTTGTTTTGGAAGACCCTGCCAAAGGAGAGCCAGGAGTCAGGACAGGCAGGCACAGTTAACATGAGGAGTCATGGAAAAGTCACTGCTGCCTTTCCACGGCCCATTGGGCTTATGATGAAGTGATGCTAAATAGCTGCTTTATTCCTGTTGAAGTCATCATCTTGTTCTGGACACATGGGTGCTCACAGCAGCTGAGATTCTGGATGGAAAACTAGGAGGCTCAGTCATTTCTTGCTCGTGGTTCAGCGGCATATGCATGGGAGCTGGTGTTGGTCTATACATGGATTATCCAGGTGCAATTTCACCTTACGCCACTAGATGTAAGTGTTGCACCAGCTGTTTCTATTACCCCCACCCCACCCAATAATGTTTCTTCTGCCTAATTTGAGGTGAAGTGAGTTTCACATTTTGACTGTGATTGCCCCTTCCCGACTACGTTATGCAGAATCAGTGTTAAACAGCAGTTTGTGGGTGTTGTGATTAAAGCAGCCTTACAGCTGGAAAACAGAGTAAGGAGGATTTTAGGGAGGAAAACAGACAGAAATGAAGGTTATATTGAAGGAGGATAACAATTAGTAGAGGATCATAAGGGAAATGGAACAAGAAGGAAAACAGTGAGTAAGAACAAAGCTGGGACACATTTCATCTGTCATCACATCGTCATGTTACTCTTCCTTTGTTCTTGTCTGTTGGCCCACAGCTGCTAGCGCTGTAGGCGTTTCCTGACAGTGCTGACCTGACATGTGTTAGGAGGCTCTATTAAATGTTAAATAGGAAGTAGAGCGTGTTTGTTAGCGCCAGGTGTAAATGACCCATTTAAGCAATCAGTGTATCCTCGTAAGGATTGGATAGCTGCAAGAACACGACTTCACTCGCCACCTCTCATTTAGGAAAACAAAAGTTACCTCATGTTTCAGAAATGCCACCCACAACCACTCTACTAGCCCACATAATGAAGCTGTATGATTTGCAACACACACAACACAATGACTTAATTGTCCCGTTTGATTGGGGACTAATGCTAGATGATGAGAGACAACATGACAAGGAACAGAAGAATTTGAAAGATTTTGGTGTGTTGAGGTTGTTAGAAACAGCTGGATGACTTATTCATCAAGCAGTCAGTCTACCCTGCCTGATATGAAACTGGCCCTTGGACAGCAGCGTTATCAGTTTGTGAAAAAATGGACATTGACAAACTGCTGGAGTGTTGACGATGTGATGGAGGATCATTCTTCTGCATTCCAAAAGTGCAGGCAGTGTTTATTAATTGGACAACAGCTATTCACCTGGATTTGGCAAGGTCCGGAGAGACTGATTACTTGGTAGAGATAGCCTAATGAAAGTATTAATCATGCAATTATGCTTCAGGGAAAATAATTTTCCAGACTGTGTAGCGGCATGCAAGATGAGCTCAGTGGTAGCCTGTGAAAATGCCTCATGCAGACTATGTATCATGCGGAGGAATGTGCACACAGCCTTACCCTTATCTGATTATTTTGGCTTGTGAAATGCTGTAATTTTGATTGCAGCAACAAAAAAAAAGTGTCTTTAACCACTGATTGCAGTAAAACAAATTTATAAGTGGACAGCCATGTGCAGCATGCCATCAAGTAGATAAAGTGTTTACCATGTTCACCATTCTTGTTCATCGTTTAAGCAAAAAGCACCAGAGACAGCAGCTGCTGCAGACAGCAGTCATCAAATTCAGTGAAACTTTGATGCTGTATTAGAGTACAGCAAATTCAGTGACATACATTTCACTCACTGGAGAAAGGATTAGGCGAATCACCAAAGTTATCCTGATGAATCTTCTAGATCCATAAATTGACATATCTGTTCTTTCTATCTACGTTTTCATGACATGTAATCCAATTTGATCTAATTATTTTTAAGACATTTCAGTATAGATTATACTGGCAGACTTAACAATAGACTTGGACCCACACCCTCTGAAAACACCACAATTGGTAGAAAAAAAGCTGCAATTCATCATCACTTTTGTAAAAATAGTCTTTGAAAGAGGATGAATCATTCATGAGTAACATCACATTAGGCCAGTGTACCTGCTGTGATCCTCAGTCCCTTTAGTCAGGTACATCTGCCCAGCACATGTCAGTCTGTATCTGCCCAGCCCCTTTCTGAGTCTATCCTTTGGGAGAGGAGGGTGTTTCTGGGACTGTGGGCCCATTACATCCAGGTGAGGGAATCTCAGACCTTCATAATCGCTCTAGGACCTGTTAAAGCCACTCAGCTCTGCGCTCCGCTGACATATGCTAAAACTCTGGGGCCCCTGAATGGATTACCAGCTGGGCTGTTTATGGTTATGGGATTTTCACACACAGATGGCGAAGAGAAAGAAGATCCAGTTTTATGGCAGATAGTTTGGGTTATGGTGGAGCTGTTTAATTTGTGTTGTATTCCTTTGTTTTATTTCAAGTATCGCTGTTTATGTTCCAGCAATGTGAAGCGCATTTGGAGAGTGCGGTTTACAAGTTACTGGAAGAGAAGGTTTATGTGTTGAGGGTAAAATTAGACTGTACCCAAGTGAGAGAGCAAAATTACTGTGGAAATGTGTTCGTGTTGCTGACCGTGCTGCAAATACATACGATCATTTTTAATTTTCCCTTTTTTTGGATTATTGAAATCTTATTTACAAGACTCCCTGGAGAGATGCTGGTGAGAGTGTTTTTCATTCTGCATCCGTTAGTGTGAATGAGATGGCATCTGTGGATGCACACGCTGTGTGTGTAAGTCAGTGTGGTTGTGCACAGTTTCTCTTTCCTTTGCTTTATGTGTGTGAATACAGCTGCGTGTTCATTTATGCTCTTGCTGAAGAATCATCAGCTTTGCGGAGCCTCTGCCCTTGTGAGTCTGAGTCATCATTTGAGGTGCTCATGCCAAACGGCTGTGGAAATAATGTTGATGTTCCCTCTAGAGAGATTTGGTGCCCAGGCCAGCTAACACCTTCACTGTGGAGTTGATCCAGCCCCGATTACGTCACATACCCCCAATCCATTTCCCAGCTATCAGCAGAATTTTACCACATACCAGTGTTACCTCTATCACATTAATGATACCGTCACTGGCTGCTTCATTAGGCACATGTGTCCAACTGCTCATTAATGCAACTATCCAGCCAGACACATGTTAGCAACTTAAATCATTTAGGGAAGCAGACGTGATCATGACAACCACCTCAACTTCAAGGCTCGAGTGTGAATTTGGAAGAAACGTTGTTTAGGTGACTTTAAATTTGGTTGTTGGTGCTGTTCTTAGTCTTTAGAATTTAACAACCTCTAGAATTTAAGAAGGATGGGCAAAAAAAGAAATTATCCAGTGAGTGGCAGTTCTCAGGGTGAAAAATGCATTGTTGATGGCAGAGGTCAGAGGAAACATTGGCTCAAGCTGATCAGAAGGCAACAGTAACTCAAATAGCCACTCGTCAAAACCAAGGTATGCAGAAGAGCATCTTTTAAAGCATAAGGCTCAAACCTTGAAGCAGATTGGCCGCAGAAAAAAAAGGACCACACGGAGTGTCTGTCCTGTCAGATAAGAAAAGGACAATGGGGCTACATTTCACATGGCTTCATCAAAATTGTACAGTATGAGATGGAGGAAAGACTGATGATTTCTGGTGTGACATTCAGTGTCAGAATTTGGATTAAACATCATGAAATCATGGATCCATGCTGCCTTGTGTCAACAGTTCAGACTGCTGGAGATGGTGTAATTTTAGGCTATTTTCTTGGCACAATTGGTGTACATTTGTTTACATGGCACAGTCTACCCGAGTATTCTTGCTGTCCTTCCCTTTACCACCTCAGTGAAACCATCACCTGATGGCTGCTCATATCATATTAAACTAGTTTCTTGAACATGAAAAAGATTTCCCTGTACTCAAATTTTCTCCACAGTCACCAGATCTCAATCCAGCGGGGCAAAGATATATTGATTTGCATCATGGATGTGCATCCGACAAATCTGCATCATGTCAACATGGACCAAACTCTGTGGAACATTTCTAGCACTTTGTTGAATGTTTTCCATGAAGAATTTAGACGGCTCTGAAACCCAGTGCTAGCAAGGTGTAGCTAATAAAATGCCCAGTGAGTGTGTATGTCTATACGATTTAACCAAGCTATCGCAAAGTCACAAGTTAAAAAAAGAAGGAAGAATTCATTTCAAACTCTTGTCTAAGTGTATGATTTGAATAAAAGTGCCAGATGGGTTTAGGAAAAGCACTTTTTGAGCTGCTCTCCAGCACTGATTTAAAAGCCAAGGTCAAGGGCAGTCTGGATGAAGAATGGTTCTTTAAAGCTGCTGGGCAAGAAAGAGAAACAGAATATTTATTATTCATTGTTATTTATTTGAGGACTTAGGTCTAGCTTTACAAACCTATCTTCAAAGCTAAATGGCCTGTATTTGTATAGCGCTTTTCTAGTCCCTAAGGACCCCAAAGCGCTTTACACAACCTGTCATCCACCCATTCAAGCTACATTATAGCCACAGCCACCCTGGGGCACTGACAGAAGCGAGGCTGCCGGACACTGGCGCCACCGGGCCCTCTGACCACCACCAGTAGGCAACAGGTGAAGTGTCTTGCCCAAGAACACAACGACTGAGACTGTCCAAGCCGGGCCTCGAACCGGCAACCTTCCGAACTCCCAACTCTTGAGCCACGATTACCCCCAATACATTTTATTCCATTATGTTACACATAATCTTATTCCATTATGTGTAATTAAAGTACAATGAAATTTTTTTTGCCCCATTCCTGAATTCGTAAATCATATATTAAATCATGAATTAACTGTGATTAAAAACCCTTTTTATTGTTACAATAATTGGTTGAATTTCACTATCCACAGCCAGGCCCGATTACTGCCACACCAGATTTCTCGAATAAAGGAATCACTTAAATGTCTGACAAAGTGGAGTAGGCTAAAAGAGCTCAAAAAGCAACAAATCATGCCAGCTGAGAAACAAAGTCATTGACATCTATTAGTCTGGAAAAGAATACAAAGAAGACTAAGGCTTTGGGACTCAGGTGAACCATGGGGCGAGCCATTATCCACAAATGGAGAAAACCTGGAACAGCTGTGAACCTTCCTATCAAAATGACTCCAAGAGTGCATTGACGACACATCCAAGAGGTCATAAGAGAACCCAGAACAACATGTAAAGAACTGCAGGCCTCATTGCCTCAGTTAAGGTTAGAGTTCATGATTCAACACTAAGACAGAGACTGGAAAAAAATGGCATCAGTGCTGAACAGAAAGAACACAAAGGCTCGTGCCATATTTGTGAAAAATGTTAGCCTTTTTGGAAGATTTGTGTCCTGTTACATTTGGCATAAAATACCAAGAGTCAAACGTGGTGGTGGTAGTATGACGGTCTGGGGCTGCTTTGTTTGTTTAGGACCTGGAGGACTTGCTGTAACTGATGAAAAAAAGAAGCACTTAGAGAGCACAAACCTTACTTTGGAAGTAATAGTATTGTATTTTTTGACTCTTCTATTGTCATTTTCTTTTCCTTCTTCTTTTTAAATGTACTTTAAGAGGTTTGTAGTGCAATCAGATAAGGAGGTTTACTTTGATTACACAAACATTATGTAATGCATTGATTTGCAAATAACTGGGCATGAATAAATAGACTTCTTACCACCCTGATACAGGATTAGACACACGATTCCTGCCAGCTGCTCCATTGAAAACCATCAGTATGTGTTCCTAGAGCCTGAAAAACTTCAGATCAAGACATCAGAGATTTCCGATGAATTTGAATTCGATGAAACGAATTTGTTTCACCTCGATATAGATAGGCACAGATGGGAATCTACAGGTATAGCTGTGGTCTTAGCCCTTTGCAGAGTCACGTTTCCGTCTGTGCTGGAAGAGTCTTAGAAAGTGTGACATTCAAGTCCATTTTTCACTCTGTGACACACTGAGAAGCTGGGGGGAAATCCTGCACGTATTACCTAAATGTCACTTTTCCAGGAAAAGAAGTTTCTTTGTTTTAATATTGACAACTATCCATTTCTAGCTTTCTATAATGAGGTGTGCAAGGTGTTCACAGGCCCAGGGCGTTTTAACATTTTCTATATTTTCTATACAAGAACAAAGAAGAGGAGATACACAATTTTTACCTGACAGAGCAGAAAAGACATATTTCATTTTTTCCTTATACATAAACATTAACACTGACTTTACTCTTCACTTCAATCATCAGTTTCTCTTTTCTTGAGGCCTTTTGGGAGGTGTTGTGGCAAGTGAGACTAAAAGTTTCTGACTGGAAGGAAATGGGACTCCAGACAAATCAAGTCAAATAAAGAGGGAGTAGTGGAGACTGAGAGGAGGTAGGTGGGCAAGCGAGATTTAAATAGGGAGAGGAGACATGAGAACAGAGGGAGCACATGAGTGAGAGGGATCATGGGAGAGTGGTAGAAGAATAGATGTTGAAAGGAGCCATTTGTGGGGAAGAATAGACCGTAAAGTAGGCCATGGGTGGTGCTGGGTTTAAGGTAGAAGCAGGTGAGTCATTACATCCCTCTTCTAACCTCCTCTGTTGCAAAAAATACACAGCTGCCTCATATATACAGTAACCAGCACACTGCAGACCAAAGATGGATGATAACAAAAACAGCTAGACTTCAAAATCGGGTCAAACAGTAGGCATAACGTGGGAGGTGGAGTAGGAGACTGCATTACATACTTTCTATTTCCTTGACTAAATCTGAACCTGCTGCTTGCATGTTATCCAGGCGTGCTCTGAGGCACTTTGAAGTCGTTTTATAATTGGACATGAGAAAGAAGGCATAATTTTACTGACACCAACCGATCCACGATGTCAAATTTCTCAGAGGAAGAAATTCTGTTTAAGAACTACTTCTAGCATCATATTTACACAGAAGGTTTTATTTGGCAAGGATCTACAAGGCACACGAAACAGATTACTGATGTTTTATGATCACATATCCTCGGCTGTTCCCTGCTGACAATGCTGTGAAGGCCTGATAAATTCTGGTTTTGGAGTTGTTGTTTGCATAATTTGATGCCCACCTGTGAGTAATAGCAAGATTGTTTGTTTTCAAAATTTTCTCCTGACCTCATATAGACCTCTGTTGCACTGCTTTTGTTTATCTCACAGTTTTCCTTTGTGTTGTGCTTGAAAATCAGATGAGATAAACACACGTAATCAGTTATCACGAAAGTGTATTCCTCTTGAAGAGTTATTATAATATTATAACTGACAGTAAAGAGCAAGAGTGTGAGGCTGTTAGCTTGTAAAGCTAGTTTTCACTGTCAGACCTCTTTTCAGAAAAAAATACCCACGTTGAAATGATTGAGGCAGGTGGGTGATATGTGCCCATGGTGAGTTGTTTAGATTTGCTTAAAAGACTGGAAGCTTTTTTTACCATTAAATGAGAAAATGCAACCGAAAATACAGGGCTTACACAAGGGAACGACGAGGGAATGGGAAACAGGAGGGAAACAAAGCTGGGACTAATCAGACATTATGAGACAAGGGGAAGAAAAGGACTATCAAAGTAAAACAGGAAACAGGAGGCAATCGCAAAGACACAGACTTGACACTGAGACATAGAGACATGACTGACTGGGGAGACAGAACTAGAGTGACTAGACAAGGAACAGGGGAAGGCAAAGTAACAGAAAGCTAAATCCTAGGAACTGAGAATAAACACAAAAAGAAAACAATGAAGAGAACCAAAACCATGAATAACAATAATCAAAGGATATAAATTAACCCACAAACACAAAACACAGGGTCAAAGACACAGTACCATGACATTTCCCCATTACATTAATTAAAGACGATAAAACATGTTATAAGACGATGGACTGCTCATGCTGTTCATCAAGATTTCCGGCTTGAGTGAACGCTGGCGCGTCTGGCTGCCGCTACTCACCGGTACATTTTTCGATTATTTGGATTTATTTGGATTAATTGGATTATTTGGATTCAGATTTGAATGAACAGGAACATTCACACTCAGGACCAGATCGATCTCTGCCATGGATTGATTTGCAACGCTTGTCCGCAACTTCTGTTATTTCAGCTGAATGTGTTCTCACGTCTTCTGACCTGTTAACCACCACCTGTTCTGCCCGTTCACTTCGTTCTTCTTCTTCTATCCAGCTTACTGTACCTTCCTTCCGCCTCACCACCATGGGAAGCAGAGCTTTCAGCTGCTCTGCTCCCAGGCTGTGGAACTCTCTGCCCCCAGAAATAAGAAACACTGGTTCTCTCCCACAGTTTAAATCCCAACTCAAAACTCATCTGTTCAAATCTGCATATTCACTGTGAATCCACTGTTTGTTAATTTTATCTTGTGCTTTTGTTTTATTGTTCTTATTCTGCCATTGTTTTACTAAGTGTTTTATCCTATTGTAAAGTGTCCTTGGGTGACTTGAAAGGCGCTCATAAATAAAATGTATTATTATTATTATTATTATTATTATTATTATTAAAACATAGAAAATAGTCTTGTGTGGATTGCTCTGCATAAGAATACTAGACTGAACACTCGGAGGCCTGTTGTTCAGTCCATACAGTGTGCCCGTAATAGTGTGTTTTCACAAAGTGTCCTGTGAAATGCAGATAGTTTCATGTTTCCAAAACATAAAAAAAATTATATTTTACATGGACTACCAAGGCATTGTGCACAATAATATTTAATATTTAAATGCCATACTGAATTTCTCTTGTCTTTGGCTCTTGTGTCCTGAATACTCACCATCTCTAGCCTGTTGTTTTGTAGTGAGTGGGCAGTATGCAGCAGGAAATGTGTGTGGGTTTTGGTGGGCAGTAGTTCTGCTAATGCTCCTGTATATGTAGGCAGAATGAAGGCTTAATAAAATAACCTCAGCACTGCTAGTGTTGAGCATGATTGCCTCTCATCATGATCTGTTCATAATAACGCCCTCTCAGGCGAATTTTATCTCAGATGGTTATACTGTATTGAAAATGTCATTGCGTTGCTTTGAGAGTGCATTAACAAAAACATTTGAAATATGGGAGCTTTCACGTCACAGCGCTTTGAACAACAACTTTTCCAACTCAAAACTGGAATATTCAGTGCAGCATGGAACGTGGCATGTGGCAAAGACTGGAAACTGCTGACCGGGCTCTGTAGGAAGGCAGTGGAGTCTGGAGTCGGAGTGAAGACGGATATCAGTCTTTGGAGGCTACAGTGCATGGAGTGATACTGTTGCTAATTTGAAACATTAGAGGTCCTCGTTGCTTTTGTTCCTTTAGAGGAGCTTCTTACTGCTGTGGCCTCCTCCTCTCTCTCTCTCTCTCTCTCTCTCTCTCTGTGTGTGTGTGTGTGTGTGTGTGTGTGTGCGTGCGTGCGTGCGTGCGTGCGTGCGTGCGTGCGCGTGTGAGAGAGGGTGGGGGTTGTATGGTTTAAATCTGTTGCCTGTTAGCCTTTGTATTTCTGCTTCCCGCTGAGAAAAAAGTCCATCTCTGCCGTGATAGCCTTCAGCTAAGCCCTTCATTCTGCTGTGTGTATGTGCATGTGTATGTAGGATGTGCTATACGGAGTGTCTGGAATAGTTGAAAGAGCTTCAGTGGTTTTTGGGGCCACAGCCTCAGTGTCTGATGTTTAAAGTAAACTGATAAGAATGTGCAAACATTAAAAAACAGATCGGGCGCCTACCTGATCTGCATCTCATAGTATGTCTGCGTGTAAGGGTGGGACGAGAAACAAATCGATGGACTTTTCATTCAGTGAAATTTACTTAACTGGAGATAAGAAATGCGGTGATGCCAATTTCCTCTGCTTTGCAGTATATGTTCATTAAGCAGAATGGAGACATCATCTGCAGCAGTGAGTCACTAAACACCCACCTGATGCTACTGAAAGTATTCTTTGAGATCAACCTCATAAACCGTGAATCCTTTGATGCACTCGGAGTTTCCCTGGTAACTATAGGGGAAAGAAATGAATGAGTTTCATGAATTATACTGCATCTATAATTTATTAGAGTGATCTAATTGTTTGTGGACACTGATTGAGAACCTAATTGAATATCAAAGCCATGAGGTAATGTTTCCATCTTCAACACTTGGGCCAGTCCTGCACCGATGGAGATGAATACACAGGAGAAGTGCACATGGAGCGCACAGTGACTATCGACTGTTGGCACTGTGATACTCTACAAATGAAATTAGTGCATGAAGAGATAAACTGATCACTGATTTGCAGAAAATTAACTGGCAACATTTTTTATAAGTGACTTATCATTTATTAAGTATAAACAAGAAAATATGACTTGTGCTATTTTCCGTAATCTTCTATAAGATTAAACTCACTATATCACATTTTTTAAAGCATTTTGAACAATAACCTTCTATGAAGATTCATGTACTAAGTGGTAACTGTGGTCTGGAAACTGAAAACAGACTATGAGCCAGAAGGCAACCCCCTTTTTTTTTTTTTCCAGTTTTAGTTTTTTCAACATGCTTTTCATTCATAGTAGCTGAGATGACACAAAATCAGGATTGAACAGTCACAAGCGGCAAATGGAACAAATGACCTTAAAAGCTGTTAGATTACTTGCCAAATAAAGAAGAACAGTGTGTGTGCTGGGACATATCACACTGTGGTAAAGTACTTCCAAGTAATTAGTTTCCTTTTAAACAATGTCTCTAATCCTCTCCTCTCTTATTATTTTTACCCTGTTGTATACTCTCTTATTCCCTCTGCCCACACAGCTTTTTACACCTCTTACAGGTCAATTACCAGGACTATCATTTTATCTTTAAGAAAGAGGTAAATAGCAACATATGAGAAAAAGAGGAGGACTGGAACCTGCAACAAAGTGAGCAGGCCCACGTGGTACGAATAAAGTGAGAGCATGGTCAAAAAGCAAATGAGCGAGCGAAAACAAGGAATGGGCTCAACCACGCAGTAATTAAACTAGAGAAATTCTGTGAAAAGAGCTGCAAAAGAAAAGAGCCACAAAGGACAGTTCGTGAGACAGCTGACAATCGATGCTGTCATTTATTTGCTGTGCCACCCACTTTCCTATCTGCTTGGGTGTTAAAAGATGCTGCAGCTTTACTGCGCGTCTTTGATTTACACTACAGAGACATGCAGCTCTACACATTTATACGTTTAATTCACTCTGAAACTTTACATCTTTTCATGTCAGACTAATAGTCCAAAGCAGTGAATTCTCTTTCGCAATCAGTGGACAAGGATTCCCAGCAGCCATCACAGCTAAAAGCCTACAGCGAGGCTGTTGAGGGGGTCATTCGTTATAATTACAGATGCTGAGAGGGGCACACAAGTACAGACTTCCATTTGTGAGCACCTGAATGAAGACAGATGAATGGAAGAGCCTAAACAGTTTACAAACATTATCTGCTTTATTGCCTGTGACGTTAGAAGTGAATGAATTAAGTGATGCATGCAGCGGAGGAGTGATTTTGTAACTGAATCAGTATAGATGAGCAGGTGTAGCAGGATAAAAGCAAGTCATGTCCTTATACAGTATTTAACCTCAATCCAAAGTTAGAGATCTCCATCCATCCATCTTCTTCCCCTTATCCAATTCGGGGTTGCAGGGGGATGGAGATTATCCCAGCTATTTTAAAGCGAGAGGCAGGGTAGACCCTGGCTAGATGGTGGGTTCAAAACCAGAGCCTTCTTGCTGTGAGTCAATAGTGCTAACCACTGTGCCACCGAGCTGCCCTTCCTTATAGATCTTATGTTTCAAATCTTAGTTGTAGGGGTCCAGTTTATCAAACTACTAATACGTCATAAAGTGCACACACCTAAATCTAGACTGAGATCTCATGCAGAATGTAAAGTGTAGGTGTAACAAATGGATCCCTCTAATAACAGTTGTTTTGTTGCATTAGGCCTATATAACCACATAGGACCCTTAACTGCATCCACTCTGTGTACAGCCACGCTCTGCACTCACCTAAGAGCATCTTAACTCTTTGTTGAACTGTTGAACACACAGAGCACATTACTACTACTCCCAAATGTTTTAGAGAAGTGTGAGACTGAGATGTGGGTGACCCAGAGTTCACTCTCAGGCGTTATACAACAGTTCTGTGGGTGGGTAGGCAAGGCCAGGCTGCATGAGCACTATCAAAGAGTGGTCTTATGGTATTGTGGGGATTTTACTTGGAGATATCCTCTTCTTTCAAGCTCAGGCGTGCAAGGCGTCCTGGGCTTTGGTTGACAGGACAGTTTAATGTTGGTCTGCACTCTCTTCTAAGGACATGAATTGTGTTTTTGCATTTTTAAAGACTTCAATATCTGATGAAACACAAGGAAATTGCAGAATTTTCTTTAAATATGAAACCATTATGGATGCATTGTTGGTTTGAGACACTTCATTATACAGCAGGTGTATAATTAACTAGATCTGGGAATAATTCAGTTTCACGTTATTCTCTGCCTCGTCCTTCCTTTTGAAGCTCGTTGTGCTAATTGGAACAGCCAGCATGAATGTTGCATGTAACATCTGTGACTGTGGGAAGAAAATGATAAAGATTGGTCTTGTGTTGGTAGGGTGTGATGGAACTACTGTAACATCATGATCGCTACTATAAAATGTATCCAGGTATTTATACCTATTGTCAATACAGATAGTTAAAATCCACAATTTGCAAGAGTTCCTCAGTACAAAAGAGGAAAATAAACACCGTGAAAAAATAAAACAAATACAAAAGGAAGAAAATTGATCCCATCAAAAGTGCCATCATTTGATATGGATAACAATGATGTCGTAAAACTGGGGGGATTAGTTTTAAAAGATAACATGCAGTATTTCACTTTTCTGCAGTCACTTTATATAGAGAACTGGGTGAGTGACATAGAAATATTATATTTCATTGTATATGTACAGTATCAAACGGTTCAAGTTAGAGTCAGGATTCAGAGGTCACAGCAAAAAGGTGTTGCTGCCTCCACAACAGCTGTGATCAGTGTTCATTTTGTTCATTACACCCTTCTCTGTCAGCTCCTCAGCACAGACCGCCTGAGAATCATATAAACTCTAATCATGTAACAAATTCCCCTAATCTTCACAACTAAAGTGAGTTTATTTCTGTATATATTTTATATTATATTTACATTTATATTGTATATATCTGTATATATTCTCTCTCTCTCTCTCTCTCTCTCTCTATGTATATATATATACATAAATATATATATACTCTGCTTTTTTTTCCCTCACAAATGTTTGCTGAATTTGCAGGGGCTATTTGAAGCTTCTATGCTCAGCATTCTCCGTATGATTCATAACATAGAGGACATCCTGCTCACTGTTCATTGTTCAAAAATAAGACCTGTGTGAGTTGTAGTGAATAATAGCCACAGATCATTAGTCAGCTGGAACTGTGATGAAATATCGGTGAAGATTTTGGCAGATATGAAATACAGCAGCTGACCGTGTCATCTTAGACTTCATCCGAGCTCAGATACTTTTTTAGGCCCCTTATCCTGCTGAGTAACAGAAAAACATGTGCACATTAATCATCAGTACATCAGTGCTACGAGGTGCATTTCCATTAACACCATTAATCCATGTATAAAAACTGCAAAGTTTTTAATTTAGATAATGTTTCTAATCATTAGTAACGTTATTGTTGCTTTCTCATTAGTTTGTGTGATGTTTAACCTTTTAACTTTTTTAATCATATATAGCACTGTATAGTACTATACATATATAGTAAGTCTGTTTTACGGGCAGCTGACGCCTGTTCCCTTGTTATTTCATGCTGAATGACACAAACAGAAACTGATGTTGACTCTAATTTTAAATTTATACAGTCATGATAGAAAGAAATTATACCTCTGTCAGTTTTAAAGTTTCACATATCAAGACATAATAAAAAAGTATCCAGTCCTTATCAGGTCTTATGCGCTGTCTCATAGCTATTGAGAGAAAATCCCAATTCCATTTGGATGAGCTCGGCACACATAACATCTTAGGTGCTATAGAATCAAACCAGACGATAAGATCAACAAATAGTAAGCAGTGAGTCTAGACAAAACTAAAGAGTGAGCTAAACAGAGCATGCAGTGCAGAATCCAGTCCCACCTGTCTACTTTCATGTGGCGTGTAGCCAAAGCCACGCTTTCTATACTTCATTTGAGTGCTGAATCATTCTAAATTGGAAGTTAACCAATCGAGAGGTCACAGACTGGAGATGAACACTCAAGAGAAATATCTATGTGCTTTAGGAACCGTAAGAGAATCTTTTACTCCAAGTGTCTGTTTGTCTTTCCACAGCTCTCTTCTGTTCTCTGCTAAGTGTAATATGACATGTTTTTATGTTATCAGATATACAGGAAATAGGTGATGACAGACCTGATCAATATTTGTTTTATCCAAGCAAAGAGCTTAAAAAAGTCACTCCAGCTAGCGATGGAGTGGGAAGCAGTTTCCTAGGGAACACGTCAGATTACAAGACTTTTCTTTCTGTGTATTGTGGGATGGTTGAATGTATGCAGCTGCAGTGATGAACTGACTGCCTCATGAACTGAAAGAGGTGCTGACATCCTATTTTTAAATGAATGAATGACCACTGAACTGGAATGCCTGTGGAGATCTACTGATGGGTAGTTGTTAGTGGAGGATGGGGCTAAGACCCAAAAGCCCAAAGAACAACTCTACGTACACATAAGTGTGCAGTATATTTTTGACAGGGCAATGTTGCCCTCAACTTGCCAGAAATGTTGTTGCAAAGCTTGAAAGCTACTATTCGTGCTATCCACCACATTTTTGGAATATATGCAACTAGAGATGGACCGATCCGATATTACGTATCGGTATCGGTCTGATACTGACGTAAATTACTGGATCGGATATCAGAGAGAAAAAAAAATGTAATCGATCCATTAAATATCAAAAAAAGCACCTCACAAAATTTGCGACAGGGCGTAACTCGGCTCATAACTGTAGCACGTTGCAGCAGTACTTGTCACGTGATAGAGCGGCTGTGTGTATTTGTAGCCTCGCTACCAAACCAGCATTTCATCTCCGAGGAAGTGATCCCAGAGAGAAGTAAAGCAAGTGTGTAAGTTTATCTCTGAATGTTTGTAAAGCATTCCCACGTTAAGCTTAACAACCGATATATGGAGCGAGTGCCTCTGTCTCCCTCCCTCTCCTGCTGCTACTTCAATCAATGATCCGCTGATCGGCTTTTCTGTCGCGAGTCCATCTCTCTTGTTTGTTTTTGGCCCACTTTGCACCAGAACGAGGAAACCAGCGGCTCAACAACAGCAGCACGTTTAACCTTGATGAGCTGTTGTTAGAATTTATTTAATATTACTTTCTACACCAGGATCTTTTTCTAGTAGCTGACAGCTGGTAACTGTGCAGGGGCGGATCTAGCAAAGTTTAGCCAGGGGGGCCGATAGGGCATGAACAGGGAAAAGGGGGCTCAAAGACATACTTTTCTTTCTTATTCTCATTTAAAATGTCTAGTTTTTAATAAATAATTATCTGAATCTTACACCCAAAGTTTTAATCTGATGTAAAATATATAGAAGTCCATTACTGTATATAGTAACTGTTAAGTCTAATATACCCTAGTAAGCTATAGTACTTTTTCCTTTGGGAAGGTACCATCTTTGCAGTCTGCAATTCTGTTGAAGAAAGATGTTGAATCTATTTAATTATTCTTGAAAAATAATTTATTTCTGTGCATTTTTTTCCACACTGCATCAAATTAAAGTTGATTACGTAGATTAAGCATCATGGGGCAGAGGGTGGGGGGTGGTTCCCTATTTTTTTTTTTTTTGCTGGGAGTTTGCAACCCTATTAGTTAGGTTGCGTACTCTTTAAAATACCAGAATAGGAAGGATGGAGTAGGTTTAAGTTTATTAGATTGATCAGTATTGCTGAACTATGAAATATTTTGGGTGCAGTGTATTTTTTACATACAGGTATAACAGAATAGCTTTAGTGTTGTTGTTTATTTAAACTTGAGTATGAACTTATACAAAATGCAGCAAGATATTAAAAAAACAGTTTTATTGACTAAAAAACACACTATATCGGATTCATATCGGTATCTGCAGATATCCAAATTTATGATATCGGTACCGGACATAAAAAAGTGGTATCGTGCCATCTCTATATGCAACACAATGATCCTCTGACGACACATATTAGTGACTTCACTGCAATGAAGAAACAATTTAACCAGCATAAACACCAAATAGCACCACAAAAAATGTCGTCAGTGAGTGAAAAAATGGTTTGCTAGTTAGCATTGCCACCGGCTATAGCAATGTATCTTTTTACTGGCTTAAAACTGTTTAGTGGTCCCTCCATTTCCGCTAGATTAGCATCTTAGAAGAGTGCAGTATAAATGGTGGGATGAGAATTTGGTGGAAGAAATCAAATTAGCGCTGGTTTCAGGATAATCTTACTTGGGTAAAACTGATGTACGTCGTTCTGCTCTCACCTGCAGGTTTTGGTACTGGTTACAGATTCGGATACACCTTCGAAGAAGTGTGTTTAGCCAATGTTATTGTTCTTTATGGTCTTCAATGTTGTGAAATAGTTGACTGTGACTGTTTAATCACAGAGCTGAAGAAAATATCCGTGTGTCTCCGTACAAGTACAGCAGGTTCTGCCAGCCCCTCAGTCAGCCAGGACTGGTCAGGACACACTAAGTTATTCCAGCCAGAGGGCACAGATGGGCAGAGGCGGGCAAAGATAGATTTTAATAGCATATTGATTTTGCAGACCTCATCAAGCTGCTCTCCTCCGGTGCTTGTGTTCTGCCTAATTTGTTTGGAAACGAGGGATCAGAAAGTGACTCATCAAAACATACAGCGTTCTCTGTCTGGGAGCAGAGAACCACCACCCCTTAATTCATCCTTGATCATCATTTTCTATTCATTTCAGTTCTCTGTCTAGTTAAACTGTACAACATGCTAACAGCTCAAGCCGCATGTCATATTTCATGTTGTCATGATCAATATTTATCAGAATAACTGTATCTCAGGCACGAACAATCCAGCTATGATTCCTTGCAAATGCCCTTTTGCTAAAAAAAAAAAAAAAGTAGTATTATGTCACCACAAATTCTTTTTTTGTAAAAATCAATATTATAGGCCCATGTCCTTTGTGCCAAAAATGTCCTTTCATGCTCTCATTCCTGGTATCTGCATGCTTCTCTAACCCACAGGGAAAGAGGCTTCCCTACCTAGCAATATTAAATCTTCTCAATTATATGGTTGGGCTGCTGCCGGTTGCTAGTCTTGGAGAGGGCCTATTGTTTTGATGAAAAATGTAATCAAGATACTGTCTTTCACTCTCAGCGGTTGCCTTCTTGGCACGTCCCTTTGGAAAAACTATGAAAAAAGAGAGGTGGCTGATTAACTGTCTTTCTGCCCTAACTGCTGCCAAGCACACGTACGAATTGCATGTGCTGCATTCTTGAAGTGCACACTGCATACTTTATATATGCATATATTTAGACCTGCTGGCCTATGCTCGTCTGGTTTGATTCTATGACCACCTCCACGGCTAGTCATTCTACACCAAAGTAATTGAGTAACAGATACACAATTAAATAACACTTTTCTTCACTGCAAACTATAGAAATTCATGTTGTTGTTCTTTTAATAATGTGTCCAAAAAAGAAGGACCTTTCTTGTAAATTAACAAAAACTTGATGATATAGGATTATTTTTCTGTAATTTTACAGATTTATTTCTTACAGTTTAAACCCAAAGAGTCATGCTGAAAGATTTCTTTCATGTACTACAGCAGAATTTCATTATCATAAGGAAAAACGGAGACAGACTGTTGCACTTCTCTTTCTCTTATTAAGATTTAAATGTATAATTAAACTTCTTTTCACTGACAGAAAGCAGAGCTTGACTGATCAGGCTCACTTAAGATTAAACTAAAATGAGTTTGGCAACCCTGCTTTCTCATATGCTTCTGCTGACATTCATACTTGCATGCAGATTTAAACAATGCCATACAACATATTAATGGCAACACAATGACAAATGATTATATTCATCCATCCATCCATTTTCTTCTGCTTATCTGGGGCCGGGTCGCAGGGGCAGCAGCCCAAGCAGAGAAGCCCAGACCTCCCTCTCCCCAGCCACCTCCTCCAGCTTGTCCAGAGGAACACCAAGGCATTCCCAGGCCAGCCGAGAGATATAATCTCTCCAGTGTGTCCCGTGTCTGCCTCCTCCCTGTGGGACATGCCTGGAAAACCTCACCCTGGAGGCGCCCAGGAGACATCCTTGTCAGATGCCTGAACCACCTCAACTGACTCCTTTCGATGTGGAGGAGCAGCAGCTTTACTCTGAACCCTTCCCGAATGGCTGAACTTCTCACCATATCTCTGAGGGAGAGGCCAGTTAGAGCTAGTAACAAATATTTAAATACTTCTGTAGATGTATTTAATTTCTTCAGTAATTTAGTTCACTAGTTTGTATCAGTCATTTTACACCTTCTTTTATATGAATATATAACCGTGAATTCAGCATTTTTGGCTCACATGTTAGATTAGACATTTAAACATACAATGTATCAGTTTCATCATTGTATTCTGTTAAAAAATGAAGTATGTGTTACACAAAGTGGTGGCTGATATTGCCATTCAAGTCATTTTCAAGCTTGTTTCACCTGTTCACCTCCTAGGACCTGGCGTCCACATATGTGGACATCACATTTTGGGTTATTTAGACCAAAATACTCAATTTTGCTCTACAAGGGCCTGATATCCACTTACGAGGACATTATACTGCTACTGTTCTATCGAAATTTAAACGAATATTCTCATATGTGGCTCTCATTTTTCTTAGAAACAAAAATCAGCCACTGGCAGGGAGTGTGGTGAGGGGAGATAGGCCTCCATACCTCGGAGAGCCTGAGATGTTCCCAGAGAGGTGGAGTCTAAGACCCAAGCTGACATATAGACACAGACGAACAGGCGCACGCAGACACAAACGTGCATTCCCACCCCCATATACACAAACAAATACTCAGCACTCACTCGACGCGGAGACAGACACAAATAGACACTGTGCACACATTCACACTCCCCAAACATACTCTATATCCCAGGTCTGGGTACCCCTGCCCCCAGATCGGCAAACTGTACTCGGACCCAGGAGATGTAACCCTTCTCTCTGGGGTGGAGGAAAGCAGACCACCTCCTTATCTGCAGTAGCAGGGAGGACCCGCATCCCAGACCCCAATCCGACGGCCAGCACCTCCTCCCAGCCCCCCAGCCCCAACTGATGCCCTCAGACGTTGGTGTGTTGATGGTTCTTTGTGTCTGGGGCTGGGCGCTCATGTATGTACCGACTCACTCCTGGTGGCCGATTGGTGGGGCCTGGCGCCTGTGGCCCGGCTGGGCCCCTTCCGGGGGGTAGGGTGACCTCAGGCCTCTGACCTCTGGGCCTGGGGCCCGGTCCTCTCTGGCACAGCTGGCTGCCGGCAGAGCCCGCTTGCACGTCACTGCAACCCTCTCTGGCTTCTGCTCCGTGGCTGCTGGGTGACCTCTCATTTGGGGTTCTCCTCAGCTCTTCCCAGGAGGGTGGCACGATTGCCCCCCTGGTGGTCCTCCTTGGGTCCTCGTATTCTGGGGCCTCTGGATGTCTGGGGCCTGAATCTCCTCCATACCTGCTTCATGCCCTGGGGGACGGGGCTATGGCTCCCCACACTCCCTAGCAGATCGTTACATGGAGAAACCTTTTGAATACAAGCGTGCTGATGCACACAGGTGTGCACACGGGTGTTCACAGACGCGGACTACACCTTTCTTGGCTGCTACCTCAAAGCACCTTGTGCGCTGTCGATCTTGCATACTGCACAATAACATATAATATTTAGTATCTACTGTTATCTACTGTTAGCTAGTTTATTGAGATGGTGTTGTATTTATTATGTTGCTCTTTTTTGTTTGTTTTCTCTTCTGTTTTTTCTTATCTCCATACAGGTGATCCAGGTGTTTTGTTTGTTTTTCTTTTTTCTTTTTTTCTTCCCCCCTTCCTCACCATCTCTATTTTTCTTTCTCTCCCTCTCTTTCTTTCATTCTTTCTCCCTGTCCTATCCCCCAGTCATGTCTGTCCCGTCTGTAACAACAGAAAATCAAATCAAATAAATACATAATTATAATAAAGGTCAATCAAATGGATAAATATGGCAAGGCCATGATAATCCACTTGGTAAAGTAAATCTGCTTGGCATCTTTCTTGCCCTTCAGGCAACAATTCTGATGGCTAAAGATCCAAACAGGACAGGCAGAAAGAAAAAAGAAAAAAAAGAAACAAAAATCAGGTAAAAAAAATAATAGTGGTGCTGGCTGAGGTGTTTCTGTGTGGAGTTTGCATGTTCTCCCCGTTTTTGTGTGGCTTCTCTGTGGGTACTCCGGCTTCCTCTCAGAGTCCAAAGACATGCATTTAGTGGGGATAGGTTAATTGATAACACTAAATTGCCCATAGGTGTGAATGTGAGTGCGAATGGTTGTCTGTGTGTTAGCCCTGCGACAGACGGGCGACCTGTCCAGGGTGTACCCTGCCTCTCGCCCTAAGACAGCTGGGATAGGCTCCAGGCCTCCCCCACGACCCTGAAAAGGATAAGCGGGGGAGAATGAATGGATGGAATAGTGGTGCTCTCTGAGAAGAGTGAAATTCTTGTCCAGGTTTATGGAGAGGTTGTTGAACAACCATTGGCTGATCCTGTGGATTCCTGTGTGGTTCATCTGTAAGCTGTGAAACAACTGATCAATCTCTGTGGATATCAGAGCAGCCAATTAAAGCCATGGAACAGAGATCCGTCCAGCTCTAGACAGCATGTCGATAGCTGTGACAAAGCAGTGACAGGCTGTGCCATTTTTAGGTCGATAATGCTCTAGATCTGCATGAACTCCCTGTGATAAAATGCTCCACATTTCTCCTCTAATGAGTCAGTCAGTCATTGTGTGTGTGTGCGTGTGTGTGTGTGTGTGTGTGATATTAGTAATATGCATTCTGACTTGTATTGGTGCTCAAAGCCCTTCTAATCAATTCCTGTTCACATAAGTTGTTTCTAAATACCAAAATAAAAATAAATTACCTTTTTCTAATGATTTGACTTAAATCAAAAATATCATGTGGAAAGATGTGAATGAGTTCTCAAGTAAAGAGAAACGTAGTACTCAGAAAATCAGACTGCACTTGCAATAGGCTCTTTAATAATTTATCAGTTGATGTTGTTGATGACATGACTCTACAGCATTGAAACAATGCAATTTTTTGAAGATGGACTACAAAAAGTGCATCTTAGGCTTCCTCACCTCATGTGTTCGCATTGGGTTGTTCCATGCGGGTCGTATAAAAGCATAAAAGAAAGCAAAAACCCACTTCATTAGGCTTAAAGTTAAATAAAAAAGTAATATACAGCCTGTAAGGTTAAATTAAATCCTTGTCACACTGAGATTAGCCCCTCACACTTTCTCTTCTAGCTGGAGTGATGATCCGGTGTAAGACTATGGCTTTTAACATTTGTGATTGAAGTCAAATTAATCAGTGATAATCCTAAAGGCTGGCAATACAGCAAAGCTCAAACTGGGGAAATAACTAATACATACTAAATTATGGTAAACCTTGAATTCACTTTGATCATTTTAATATAGCGCTTGATATTTATTCATGCAGCATTTGCACACAGAAATCTGTTCTTCAAACAACACAACAACTTTCTAAGAAGCAGAGTTTATTACAGCAGCATAATGTTCAGAGTTCACCTGATGTGGCCTTTCACTGGAGATTCAAAACATATCAGCAGGATATGGCATAAAACAGAAAACAGATTACTAACTAATATTCAGTCATGTTTACAGTTTGCTTTCATTAATGGCCTAATAGTGCTTGTAATGGAGAATAGGGATTCCATTAACCTACATTTTTACTAGTTCATCAATGACTGATACTGGAAGCTAAGTATACACACATTTATTGTTTGGTGATTCTTTACTCAGTTTATTTGATATTCTGGGAGTATTAGCTTAGTGAGTTTATGGAAGGTGAGGGAGCAGAGGTGGACTGGCTGTCCCACCTGTGTTGGAAAATAAAATAATCATAACTCTTCACACGGTCTAATTATTTGTCTTGTAAGCCTAAATTCTATGTTACATAGTTTGTTGTGGAGCAAAAAAGTTCAAGGAGCTCAGTGTGCTAGCCGTATATCTTCTTTATTTTTATACAGTATAGTCCAGTGCATTTTATGTTTAAGAAAGTTATCTGTATTGATAATAATTTAAAATTTGCAATACTTCTTAAAAGTATTGTGTAATGGAAGCATGCACAAGGTTAAAAAAGCACCGGTCTTAGTACAGAACTTGGTGGAAGTCACAAGCTCTGAGTGACTTTTGTTTTCATGGAAAACTTTTTTTGTGAATTGGTGCAAAGAGCTACAGGAGCCTCCCTGAATCATGACCTTTTTCAGAGAGGCAGCAGTTAGCCTGCAGCATAATAAACAATATCAACTTATGTGGGAGTTAAGTCAACACAGCTGCCCTCCGTTGTATTGGCCTTTGTAAAGTTAATACCAATATTAATTTAAATGTGGTTGGTGCATTTTCAGGTGGGCATTAACTGTTATGTAATAAAATGCTGTCAGGATCTGCAACACTTTAAGTTCACCCAGTATATTTACAATTTCTTCATTAAATAGTTTACCGACACTGACAGGTTAGCCAATATGAATTATTCTCATTTAATTGTCCCATTTAACAGCTTCACTTTAAGTAGTGGTATTCATTTTCATTATGTTCATATGAATGACCTCTCTAGCTTAGGTGAATGGGGAGCAGACACAGTGTGTATGGAAGCAGCTTTAGAGAATGCAAGTCTGCCTCCGTGTTGTCAGAGCTCACGTAGGTGGGATTCAGGCTGTCTCTCCTTTTAAACCAGGTTTTCCAAAACAAACATCTCAAATTGTCTCTACATAACTGTCTGTGAATTATCTGTAACATTAAAAAAATGATCTGACACTCTAGATTTGACATGCAATTCAAAAAGTCACCAGACCAATTCGCTTACAAAAAGTGTGTCACTGATCATAAAATGTGGATTTTATGATTCACAAAGAATTAAGTGATGGAATGGTTGACCCCATTCAGTGGACTTCACCTTCTGCAGTACAACGAGTACGACCCCTACACCCCTCAGAGACCCTGATCAAATTTGTAAATGTATGACTTTTCACCAACTCAAGACATTGACTTTTTAAAAACTCATTATAGAATTTTACCCTCTGATACACCGCATGCTTTAATCCTCTGACCTTTTTGCCCGGTTGACTTGGATCTGTTCTTTACTCTTTCCATTCCTCCATGCAAAGTGAATAGTGTAGTTTGTAATTGTCTGTATTGATTATAGCATGTTGTGTCTGTCTTGCATGATAGGATTCTAATTATTCCCAGCAGCCTTGAGCTGAAAATTAGCACTGACACTGTGACTACAGTAACTTCAACTCGTAATGACTGCACTGTCTTGGAAGAGTGTACAGGTTGTGTGCCGTATTCATCTATTTATTCATCCAGAATGAGTTGACTAGTGCTATTTTGTAGCAGCGCCCTGAATTACACCTTGTGGGTAACCCCACAGCTGAGCATATTTCTAACGCTGTTTGATTTTTTCTAAAAGCAACTCTTTGACCATTAAGGTTGGCTTTGTGTCTGGTTATCACAAATTAGTCACACACTTCCAGATTATATTCAAACAACCTCACAATGAGAATCACTGCAACCCTTATGAACTGATAAAGCCAATGCTACTTTGTGTCAATTCTTCCCAGTGTTCTACTTAAGAAATCTTCAAAATATGCAGAAAACATCTCATGTTATTGTGATCAGGCAATGAAACATTAAGCTAATAGCACAGTATTATAAAGTAGCAAGGAATTGACCTCAACGGCTTTTATAGCTCAAAATTGTGTGCCTTCGAATGTATGCCTTCAACCCTACAATTACATGTAAAAAATTTAAAATGCAAGCTTAGGTAGTGGCTGAAGAGAAAAGCTGTCAGGATAATCTCCAGAGCATGCTGCTATAAACCCTGAAGCAGCGTCTTCTGCAAATGCCACTGAAAGCAGTACCACGGACATGAGTGTCATCCTCTCATTGGTTTGTGTAATTATTCTACAAAGGTGTCACATTTAATTTGACAGTGATACGACGGTGTTTGGGAATGCTGTGCACAACATCCAGAACTTCTACAGCTTAATTGCGGCTCTATTTATGAGAACATATTTGTTGTTACTAATTGCAACTCTTACATTTTAATTACACTGAGCTAAATTAGCTTTGCTAGTTGAGCTCATTGTTGTGAAAAACTTGTCATTCAAAGACAATATTATCAGCTCCAAAAGATTTTAAAGCTTGGTTGCAGCTGCATACTCGAAAACACTTTTCTGAAGCAAAATGGACTACACTGTAAAAGACTTCATATTTTATAAGCATTTTAATTATTACTAGGATTGTTATTGGACAGTAGAAATGAAAGGGAAGTCTTGGAATAAAAACTTGATAAATTAAGTAGTAACAATATTGCCTTGTAAATGAATAGAAAAGAGTGAAGAAAGTCAGATGACATAAAAACAAAGGCCTGTTGTTGAGCATTTAACGGCTATATACTTTTAGTCTGCTTTTACATTGTTTTAGTTTTATGTAAGTATTAAGTATTATGGCATGGGATATGCATTTATTTACTTTAGCAACTTCACTCATGTTTTCATCTGGTTATTACAGAATTTGCATGATACTGTGTTATGGCCTAGTTAAAAGTTTAATAAATTGAACATTTTTTTTATTTTTACTCATAAACATTGATTAGAGTGTAATTACTTCTTCAGACAAATTGATGCATTCTCATGAACTTAGAATTTATCCATTAAAAATACACAGATGAGGGCGCTGGTTTGTGGAAGACACTGTTGCGACGCTATCTTGAATACAATGGGTGAGATGGACGGCACTGTTCTGCCTAATTGGGTTTTATGTATGTGGCTAAATATTGAAAATTTGTAGTATGCTTGTAGCACACAAAAACATAAATAAATATAATATAAAAGCATAAATAAGTTATTTTAACCCCGATATTGTCGCAATTTTTTATTGGCAGCAGCTTAGATATGCAACACTCCCATGTCCGTCTCAATCTTCCAGGTAAGGAAATTCCAGAAATCCCATTTTCAGCTGGAAAATGCAAAGTCCAGATGAAAAGAACCAGCTTTCTTGGAGTCAGCTAAACAAAAATACCATCTGATTATAAGCTTTGTTAGGCTCAAGTCTCCTAAAAATCACACTTTCCCTTTAATAAATAGTGTGATTCTATGAGAGTTTGTTTGTTTGTTCAAACAAAGTTTTATTAATGTTGGCTAACAGTAGCTAACAGTGGCTAACAGTAGCTAACAGTGGCTAAAACAGCAGTGCTTACTGACATCGACGTTTAGGACATCCTAAACAACCTGTCTCCGTATCGATGGCATCAAACAGAAGTGACCTTCACTGACTTAAATCACCTTGTATCGATACTTTCAGCTGAAAATATGGTCACATACTGTATTGCTGATATATATGTATAGCTGAGGTAAACTGCTGACTGACAGCCTACACTCGTCACAGATGAAAGGTGGCCAGATTGTTTGTCCTGGAGTTACACTTTCAAAACAAGTTACTTTTGGCTTGACATATTTGAGGCGAGTTATTACTTCACACCACTGCGAGCCTTCAAACATCAAACCGATTTGAACCTTAGCAGTAACGCGTGCAATGCAATCCTGTTTGTGTATTAATCACCAGAGGATGTCACAAAAAAAGAGATGAAAGAGGCAAAACCTTGTACAATAGTCGAGGGTTATAGTGGGCTGCTTTTATTTTGTTTTATTTATTTTTTTGGCACAACACCGCAACAACCGCAGGTGTCCATAAGTTGCAGTTGGACCACTCAATCAAAATTATTGTGAGTTGTGATTCTTTTCTCCACGATGAGCCATTTCAACCGATTTGAGGTATTTTTTTAGGCTACTCATTTTCCTGTTTAGAGTCAAAGTCACCCGCGACAATGCAGGAAACAGAAAATAGAGATTTTTTTTTTCACTACTTAGAATTAAAATTTAGGCTAAAATAAAATTTGTATTCCCATGTATTATATTATTTATCATTACATTAATATAACAAAAATAGCTGGCACCTTGAGACAACTGTTGTTGTGATTTGGTGCTATATAAGTAATTGAACTGAAATTAATTGAATTGAATAGAAGCACGTCCTCCGAAGAGCTACTTTTTACTTTCTTACTTTGAGTACATTTCATGAATCAGTACTTCAGCGTTTACTGGAGTATTTTTAAACACTCTTATTTGTACTTCTACTTCTATGTCTGTACCCCCCGATCCACACATATAGTGGTTACAACCTGCCACTACCAACTGCCATACCTTACATTTATCAGAAGACGCACATCAACTTGACTTACAGCAGAAATAGTGAGTTGTTGTGAAAAGACTGCTATATTTCTCCACAGGAACTCCCTGCCTGCCTGAAGTTTTTCCTTTTTCAGTGCGACAAGGAAAAGATGACAGAAAAAAAATGACATTAGACTGAATGGATGGGTAATTAGGTTCATGGTGAGGGTGTGTCTAGAAACCTTTACAGTTCAAGATGCAGCTGTTCAAGATGATGTGTTCTCTTTTTAAAAGGTTTTTGAAAGCATTGGCTGAGGTTTCCTGAAATGAGTACACACCTACTAAAGATTTGAAACCTATAACTTAAATGTTAAAAAAAAATAGTGAAATGGGAAGGAAAATAACAAAACGTTCTGAAAAATATGAAAAAGAAGAGGAATTAAGAGCAATACAAGTGATTTTATGGCTAAGTGTGTGACAATGAGTGAGAACAGCGTTTTTGAAAAGAAGAAAGCACAATTGCAGTGATGGGGGAATATACTTTAGATCCTTTCTGTCTTTGCTTCCTCCCATCACGTCTGAAGGAGGGGATGAGTCCTTAGCGGAGTCTACACCATATCAGCCGTGACAGAATGTCATTAACTCCACACCCACTCAGATGTCATTCTCTTTGTTGTGTTTTGAGCCCAGTGGCACCACCAGACAGAAGCAAATAGATTCATGCCCCTGGATGAAAGAAAATCTGATTCCTAGCTGACTGATGGAGTAAAGCCTTTTCCTGGCATCCACAACAAAGTGTGCTTTCTGAGGAAATATCAGCCATCCATCACCATCTCCACAAGTCTGAGAAGCTAAATTAATGGTGACCTTATGAGTGAATGCATGAGAGTCCTCTCCTGGGTCTGACTGGGAAAAGGTGTATGCGTGTGTGTGTGTGTGTGCGTGTGTGCGTGTGTATGCGTGTGTGTGTGTGTGTGCATGCGTGCATTTTAAGTACTAAAAAGTGTCCATGAAAGAATAATGAGCTCCTCCAAATGATGCATCAGTCCCCAGTGGCTCTGAGATACAGAGTAATCCAATCTTTTACGCAAGGAATATTGGTGTGACATTTCAGCAGAAAGCAATCGCCACCATCTGTTTCAAACAGACAGCATTGCTCCCACCTGTGGTCCCAAGAGCGCTGGTGAGAGCATCACGACAGTCTCCCAGAAGGTGGGTTGCTTAAAGGACTGCAGAGGTCCTGTTGTTGTGTCTTCACTCCACTGCACTCTCCTTAAGCCTCGACACAGGCTGGGCTATGGGTACTCAGTGCGTCGCTGCACACAGAGATGTGACTGGAATACAGAATACAACAGTGTTATGGAGGAAAGCTAATCCAGAACCAGAACCAGC
Source organism: Aulonocara stuartgranti (assembly GCF_965226115.1). NCBI lineage: Eukaryota > Metazoa > Chordata > Actinopteri > Cichliformes > Cichlidae > Aulonocara > Aulonocara stuartgranti. The sequence goes on along the minus strand of NC_138947.1, from coordinate 32,132,035 downwards.
ATATTTAGAAATGTTGCAGTGGACACACCAGCTGAACAGCGGCGGTCTCTGTGGGATCGAGCTTACTTAGGTGTGTTTGCTCAAATGGAGTTGACATGCAGCCCAGACTAATAGATTAGAAGGGCCTGGGTGAGCAAATCTCTCTGTCTTTTTCTCTCCATTGCTCCCTTTTCTTCCCCACCAGTGAGCCTATTTGATGTGACAGAGCTTGGAAGTTTGGATTTTGAACTTGACTGTGTGACTGTGTCTGCAGTGCCAAGGACATTATTTTGCAGTTAAATAAAGGGACTTTTGCCCCTTTTATTTGGCTGCACACTCTCTATGACACATCAGTTCATTATGATTTGTAGCATATGGTTTATGTTGATTTTAAGTCAAGATAATGTTTATGAAGCAGCTCGTAAAACCACTTTAACAACTTTTATACTGTTACAACCTCCATAAAAAAATTCTAAAAGCACAATAAAATATATATATATGCATATACTATTCCACACTCACATTAGCAGTTACAGTATTTGGCTCATAGGAAGCTATAATGATCCATAATGGGAAGCTATCCATCTGTATTCTTCAGCTGTTTTCTCATATTCACACCCCTGTTGCCTCCAGTGGGATTGCAACGAACACGAAGCAGCATCTCCCAGCTGGTCCCTCTTTCATCATAGGTTGCTGAATCACCCACATCCACTGTAACAAAACCTTCTCACACTCATTATATCCCTTGTTTGTTGAGTCTGTATGTCCTCCACTTGTCACTAGATAGATAGATAGATAGATAGATAGATAGATAGATAGATAGATAGATAGATGGTTGTGTAAAAAAACGTTGACATATTTGCCGTTGTAATCTACAATATAAATGTTTGTCGCACTACCCCTCAGAGCTAAAAACATCATTTAAATCCATATGCAGAATAATTTAATCACCAATTATGAAAATGATTTATATTATTCAGCAATAATAAATTATAACAACTTTGTAAGAGTGACTATACTTGCATATTACACTCTAATTTCCAGATATATCACTGTCATTCCAATACTATCATTTTCCATTACATCTAATTTACTGGGAAATAACTTTTCAGCTGTCTATTTGAAGTCAGTGACATTCAGTTTTGGGACAGCAAATAACTGCTAGCATCCGCTAATGTTCATATTAACTTAAATTAAACACATTCATTGCCTTGGGATAAAGAGGACAGTGTTTATTTGATAAATGAAGGTTTAAAATGGCAACAAGCTGTCTTTTAAAAAAAATAAACAACACAGAAACCTTTTGACCAACAATTGCCAGCTGTGACTAACATTTATTGGACATAAAGAATCATAGGGCACCTCTACATTTACCTTGGCACACAAACCACCTACACTAGTAGCTAACCTGAGATTAGTTAAAATGAAAAGTATACAGCCACTCCACCAAACGCAGAGAGGCAGGCCAAAGCTCAGTTTGTTTCTATAATCAGTCTCATTTAGCCAGCGCGGTCCCCACAGAGCAGCTGCAGCACAGTATAATTCTAACACAGGTGGATTTCAAAGGCAATTAAGCACACCAGACAAGTTACATCACTGCATTTATAACAAATCTGGCAATTATCACCATTCCCTAACATGATGGTGGGATGAATGTAGCCCTTAGTATTTAGCAAGTTGATGATCCAGTAAGATAGATGGAGCAAAAGCGGATTTAAAAAGAGAAAAGGGCTGCCATACTTGTGAACAGAAATAGACTCATTATGCTATTATATTCACATCATGTCTCACAATATGCTATCACAGCCCCTGTTATTTTCAGGAAATCAGTTTTCATGTCGCACTCCTCGCATGTTGTGTGTGTTGTCTCTTGACAACTGCTCTGATGACACATTCCACCAACAGCTGAAATTTTCTTTTTGTCCGTGATCTGTATTCGTGTCTTTTTTTCTTCGTCTCCTCTCGTTGAGTCAAAACACATATTTCCTTGTGCCTGTGGCCCTGACTGACGTAAGTCATTCCACCATTTCTTTGTCTTTATTTAAAGTGAAGAATAGCTTTAGTGCCTCTATGCATCTTACAGATAGTTTTCACCACGCTGTCAAAAGCCTGTGGTTGAAGAAATCTCAGTAGCCATGCACATTCATTCACATTTTCTATGTTATTGATGCAACATTTTCCACATAATTGTTTTGTTTTTGTTTTTTCTAAAAGTGCACACATGAGATGTCAAGGTTTTCTCAAGGTGTTACTGACGTCATCCTGTTGGGCTCAGGTGGACTGGCACCCAGGCTCTCAGACACCCTCCTGTTCAAGCTTTACAAATCAAACTGTCTACACCCATGTCCTTGGCACGTCCCTGAGGAAATTGATTATGGAAGGAAGAAGTAGCACACGCATGCACGCACACAAACACACACTAACTCTGCACATACTTGAAAAAATACGTGGCCACACAAGCACATAAAGAGACACAGACAGAAAAGTAATCTATATGTATCTCCTCTGACTTTGAACTTTGAAAAAGTCCGATTGAGTCTGTCTTTTTGACTGGACCCCTTGTCTCCCAGATCCAGCTGTAATAATGGGTTCAATCTAACTCTGTCACCTACGGGAGTTGCTGTGCCTGAGGAACAGCTGTAGTTTAATTTACCTTGAGCTGTGTATGTGTATTGACATTAATGTTCTTGCATTTCTGCATGTTAGGAGACTTTCCGTTTCTATGTGTTAATGAGAATATTCATTGTCTTCCCTCATCAATAGCCATTGGGAGACGGTGCCTGCATACAGAGATGCCATCTCACGCTGAGCTTTTTTGTGTTAGCCATCGCTTTATTGGGTTTCTCACTACCAGGGCCACTGATTTAGCCACACTGCTACTGAAATGCAGTGTGGCACTACAGGCAGAGAGAAGTGTAGTGACATGTGTGAATTATGAGTCAACAGAAATTAAGGCATTGTCTGTGTGCCTGTGTGTACATGCATATATGTGTGTCTGTTTTTCCAAGACCTCTTTTTAGACCTGGATGATTTCATGCATGATATCATATGTGTGTGCAGTCTATTACTGTGGTTCTCAAAGGCCTTTGGGGTAATTACACAGAGCTGCCTTCCAGGGAATCTGCAGCATATGAAAAATGATGTTCAGTGTGCTGTAGCTCTAGTAGAAGAATCCATGGCCTGGCTGGAAAAGTAGGGATGTGCGCAGATGGTCATATAAATGAAAAGTTTCTGGAAATATCCAGGAATGGATATAATAATAAACAAAAACTACAGCACCGCTAGAAGCCATATTTTTCCGTTTGGCTCTGTGAAATCTCTCAAATGTCAGATTTGCTCTTGAAAAGTCCTGAAATAAACAGCATGTTCTAATTAAAGTGTTTTCCTCTCAGTGCTGCCTCTGTGCCATCCTGGCAAAACTGCCAAGGTACACCATTACCCTTCTTGGCTGCGGAGAACAAAACTGCATTTACAGTCCTTTCAAGCTCTTTAAACAAGACAAGACATGAGGCTCCAATAAAAATGTGGGAATTGATTTTCATAACAGTCTTTGGTAAAAGGTAACACTCCCCGGGTGTTCGATTGGCCCATTTTGTGCTATTCATTAAAATTCAGTGGGAACACCATTGTGATTTAAATCCAGAAACATCTGTCTCTGTGGATGAGTCACTTAACAGTAGCAGACTGAAGACTCTGTTAAAAAGAAGGCACATTGATGGGTTGTCTTTCAGAAGTGGTTATTTTAGTGATTGAGAGTTTTCCGGTGGAGGACCAGCACCAGTTAAAGTAGCACAACATTTTGTGTAAGGTCACAAATCGTTATGATGTTATATATTTTTCAGAAATGTTCATTTAGGCTTCAGGAGAATGAATATAACCCAAGGTTGCAACAGTCTAGAATAAACTGAAATAATCTGACTAACATATTTTGTGTGTGTTAATTTCTCCATGTGGAAAAAGCAACAAGGAAGCTTAAAGGAATTAAGATGACAACAGTCGGTTCAATGCACTTAGTAAGGTAAGGTAAAGACGCTACAATAATACAGTGAAAACCCCAACTATCAGAGGACCCTCTATGAGCAAGCACTTGGTGACAGAGGGAAAGAAAAACGCCGTTTTAACAGCAAAAACCTCCAGCAGAAGCAGGCTCAGGGAGGGGCAGCCGTCTGTAGCGCTGCCTTAGTGGAGGTTTTTTAAACTGCAAAAAACCTAAGCTTTAACATATTTGTGATAATTTGGTGTAAACTTGGTGTATTTGTGTTGGTACTTGGTTTAAATTGTAGCTGGTCCATAGAGAGTCCATAAATTCACTACCAGTTAAATTCTAGAAGTAAGTCTACAAATTTTGTTCTTCAATTGCATTTTTTGTGGCTTTTTAGGACTCGACAAAAAGGAAACGATTAAAACTAAAATGTAGTCTCAAAATTAAATGTCAGCAGAGTTCATAATGCAGAGTCCAAACATGAAAAATATCTCCCTATTATTTCCCACAACCCCGAAACATCAGTTTGATTACAATTTCTAATCCTTTCATTAAAAAAACAAACAAAAAAAAAAGCAATCAGCCATCCTTAACCATTACCTGGGTTTGATGTTATCATGAGATCTGTATGTGATAATTAGCTATGCTGCGATCCATGTAATGAAAGATTATTTTTGGAGATGTTCACAGATCACACATGGTGGGAAGTATGGAGGGAGAAAGAAACATGCACGCAGAAAAGATCCAATCTTCCCACACTGTTTAAAGCAAACGGATAGTAGCAGATGGTAATGTGCAACAACACGGAACGCCTGCTTAGTAACAGAGTTTTATTTCACCAATACAGAGCAGCCTGGAGATGAGCCTCGTGCTGCCAGCTTCGAGAAGTTCCCCATTAGACTCGCTGTGTGGTGTGTTTGTGTACAGTACGTTTGCACATGCACACTGGGAAGCACGTACACCATTTAGTTCTGATTCCCTGTCGGCGCTGCATTAATAAGCATAATATTCTTCCCAGATTTCCACAACCTTTTTTATGCTCATCTTCTCTTGTCTTTGTTCACAGCTCGTGTGAAAGGAACCAAATGAGCACGCTCATTTAACTTTATAAGAAGCTCATTTAAATCAGAAGTCCTTTGATCAAAAGGAACTCTTTTGATTTAATGATTAACATTGAAATAAAATAATAACCAAACCTTATTACCAAGTACACCTCTAAAAGCGTTGATGATTACATGTCAGACAAATTACAAGAAAAAAATAAATCTCCCTCTAATGCAACTGTTCCTTTCACAATGTTGAGTCACAGGTTTCAGTCACGATGATGGTTGGACTGGATGTTTAAGCTCTGCTGGTTACTGGAAATGAGGAAAGCAGATTTTATTTTGCCACGGTCGCCCTCTAATGACCTGAGCTGCCTCCTGTACTGTGAGCCAGGCAGGCTGGGGGCCTTTCTTACATCTATCACCACAGTCAGAGGGTAATGATACAGGCGAGCCAAGGGGAGGCAGCTGAAGGGCCAGACATCTCCATCTTCCTTCTCAGGAGTCATGCTGACCTACACACACACACACAAACACACACATACAAAACCCAGACACTTGGATGACATTGTGCAAATCTACTCTCTTTATTACTGTTTCTCCTTGGCCCGCAGTCCTGGAGTACATTTATACATTTCAATTTTCTCTCAGATTCTATAATTACTTTCTTCTCCCTGAGATGGAAAAGATTGACTGTTGTTCGTATTTTGGGTTGGCCCTTTGTTGATATGTTAAAATGTCACCCGCTGTCACTGTGTACTCATTTACTGATTTTTCCATGCTGGTTGGGTGCTGCAGTGGCGTTTTGGATTTTGTCCCAGGGGGAAAAGTCTTTAAAGGTTTAGGAGTAAACAAAAGCAGACTGATATAATTGGACTCTGAGGGTAAATATTATTTCAAATGAGCTCCCCAGAAATCCTGGGAGAAGATGCTGGATATACGCAGGTTTCTCATTAGGATTTGAAATGTGAGCACAACTTTGTGGCTGAAATGCAGTGAAATGATCTCTGTGTCGCTCAGTTATTCTGCCAAATGTGTGCCATAACCTTATTTGTACACCTGAAAGCTCTTTGATATTTGAAGACATGTTTCATTATTTAAACTTGTACAATAATACATAATTCTTTAAAAAAAAAACCATATTTTGGTATTGTTGGGATTATCCTTTACACCAGGTGATAGTGACTGAGCTGCAATGTGTGGTTTTTCTGTGCTCAGACTAATTAGTTATGAGCAGCAATATGTAAAATCCTTCTGCCTGTCTGCTCAAATTAATCTTGAGACAATGAATTTCAAATTATCTCTCTGCCACAGGAGCAAATGAGTCTGATTGTTCGAGTCACTGAAATGTGCATGCATGTATGAATTATTTGTACGATGAATAAAAACAAACAAAATACTGACACTGATTAAGTGACAATTTTACCAGTCACAGCTACACAATGATGTGGAGAGGATTCAGCTCAAAGCATTAATGATCATTTCTCATTTTAAGAACTGGTGTCAAAATAAAAATGGCCTTCAAATTAAAAAGATGGAAATCGATGCAGTTAACTGTTCTGAAATATGAAATGATGCAAAACTGACTTTTTCATCTGGTTTTATTTTTGTTTGTTTTTTTAAAGAGCTGCTGCCTACTTGTATCAAATAGCTCTTTACCCTTTAAACTGAAATCAATAACACTAAGTGAGTGTTCTCTGTTGAATTTCTGCTGCTGTTATTGCGTCCAGTGGGATAGCTCCTTATCGCAAATGCTGACCAGAAAAAGGGAGAGGGGTCCAAACAGCTGCATGCTCCCCCTGTGGGATCATAAAACTTGTTTTTATCTGGACACAGTAAGAAGAAGAGGGAGAAAAAAAGAAAGAAATATGCAGGTTTGTCACAGCCATTCATCTTCTGAGTTTACGGGCTGGAGACAAATTGCTTTCTTTTGAAAAAATTTATTGAAACGTAGCACTGAGATAAGTAAAACTAGAACTTTATCTCTATGGTGTATTCTCCGGAGAGCAGTGATAACCATAAACTAACTACTGAACTTTCTCTTCAGTTCTCCCTTACTGTGGACTAACTTCTATTTTATGACCATAGTTTTATAGTCTTTTTAGAACATGTACTGATTAATATTTTAAAATTGTCTCTTGGGAACTGAAATGGTGATGCCATTAAAAAAAAAAATCAAATCCTTAGCGAATAGATTTATTCAACATGTCAGCTCTGAATGGCTGTTGCCATGCCTGTCAAACTGTTTCAGATATTGTGTCAGTCACTTTGCTGCTATAAATCCCCCTTCCAACCCTCGGGCTTACATGTGTTCCCTCAATCAGGATCGGAGTTAGACCCTAACTCTCGTATTAAAAAAACAAGGAAGTATGTCATGTATTTTTCTGTTTGTTTGATTGTATATTTAATACACTTTGCTTTAACCACACATCTGAAGTACTGTTGCAACACCACAATTATACATCGAGACTCTTTTGAAAGAGATACAGTTACTTCAGACATACTTATACAACATGTATAGCTGGAAAGTGGACTACAGTGTGACACTGTAAACAACTACAGCATTCTTTGTCTTTTTCATCAGATGGGGTCAGATTTTTAGCCTGTTTGTTGAGCGGCCGTATTAGTGCACAGCGAGACGTGATGTTCAGGCTGTACATTTGCTTATTTTTTCATTGTGATAGACACAGAAATGAACACATTATTGCACTGAGCTACAGAGAGGCAAACGGTCAGACATCAGTGGAAGGAAGCAGGCTCTCAGTCCAGAGAATTTCAGCACTCTGGAGAGCTCCTCGGTAGGCCACATGTATTGAACAGCGTCACCCGACCTGACTGACAGAGTGTCCTGTTTCAGTGTATTGATTCGTTTAAACTCTGTTCACTGGGTGAACTCCGGCTCATGTTTGACAAGCTCGCCATGAGGGATTTGACTTTGTGTGCGTAATAATTCCTCAGGTTGACTGAGGGCACCTCTTTTATCCCCTCGTCGAAGTCGCAGCTTCTCATTGCGATCTCCAGCTGTTTCTGTCTCTTGTAGAAGAGGGAGAATTTGTTGAAAATGAGCGTAATCGGAAGCACAACTACTAAGATCCCGGCCAGGATGCACGCAGAGGCGGTTAGTTTGCCGGCAATAGACACCGGCACCACATCACCGTATCCCACGGTGGTCATGCTGACCGTGGCCCACCACCAGCATGCCGGAATGGTGGTGAGATCCTCGTTATCCTCTTTCTCCACCGTGTAGGCCATTACGGAGAAAAACGACACCCCGACTGCCAAGTAGAGGAGCAAAAGCCCCACTTCTTTGTAGCTGTTCCTGAGTGTGGCTCCCAGGGAGCGGAGCCCCGTGGAGTGACGGGCCAGCTTCAAGATGCGGAAAATTCTCATCAGCCGCAGCACTTGCGCAACGCGTCCTAGATTTGCCAGTGCGGGGCTGCTCTCCACCACCAGGTTTATGAGAAGTGTCAGGTAAAACGGAAGTATGGACACCAGGTCTATCACATTTAACGGATGATCGAAGAAGTGCAGCAGATCTGGCGCCACAACGAACCTGGCCACCAGCTCCAGAGTGAACCAGCCGATGCCAAAATGTTCCACAGATTCGAAACGTGGGTCCTCTGTTGGCTGGCCTTCGCTGTCCAGCAGGCTGAACTCACTCATACTGTTCATGCACATAGTGGCTATGGAGCCGAGCACCACCAGGATGGAGAGGATGCTGATGATGCGGCTGGCCACGGAGTAGCCGGGGTTATCCAGCATCAACCAGATGCGCCTCCGTGCGCTCCCGAACAGCTGCTTATCAAACTTGGAGGCGTCGTTGTAAAACTCCAACAGCTCGTCAAAAGATGAAGTGGTGCTTCCTTCATCGCTGCGGTCATCCCAGTCTTCCCGGTCCTGGTCCATTTTCCTACAGTGGTAGGAGCTGCTGCAGCAGGAGTCGATGAAGAACTCGTTAATGCCCCAGTACTCGATCTCCTGACTGAAAGAGAAGATGCACAACTCTGCCATGACGTGCAGCCGCCCCGTGTTGTAAAAATTCAACACGTATGGAAAGAGCGCTGGGTTCCTGTCGAAGTAAAACTCTTTCTCTGTGTCGTCGTAGTCATCGCACAGTTCCAGGATGGACTCTTTAGACTGGCAGTGGAGCAGACGCGCGAGCCTCGTCTCGGGAAACCGGGAGAGAGTGTCCGACTGGAGACGTTTCTTGAAGCCGCCCACGTTGATGCGGATGGCGGCGTTTTCATCCGTGTGAGCCCCGCCGCACGGTTCCCCCAGGACCTGACCTGTCATATCTGGAGAGAGGAATACACAGAGACACACGAAACACAGAGAGACAGAAAGAATGGGCGACAGACGGCAGACACAAAGCGGAAAACACAACAGGAAGTTTTTGTTTTTCGAACTGCAGTTTTATCAATTCACAGGCTAATAAACCTTGTTTTTAAATGTGAAAGACCAAAGTGATGAGCCTTTGTTAGAGCCACGTGGGTTCTATGAAATAAACGAGAAGAAAACAGGAAGGATTTCGGCTTTAGCCGCGCCGAAACAAAGACAACTGTAAGAACTTACTTTAAAGCGCGTCCAGTTCACCGAATCCTCCGGAAAGAAGACTAAACAGCATTTCAGCTCCAGTGATGGCACGTTTTAGTTTGTGGGTAACCTGCGCGCCTGCAACAAACGCCGAGACCTTTGTTCACTGGATTCCAGAGAAGCGGCTCTGTGCCAGGTTTATTTGGTAGAGGTGGACGCCTATTTCAAGCGCAGTCGGCGCGATATCAAATATAATTTCGCCTCCAGGCAAAGATCTTCAAATATACCCGAAGGCTTGTTGTAGATGGCAGCCCTTACATCCTTCATCCATTGGGCTTTCCCCCTCCTCCTGCTACAGGTATCGGCTACACTTATCACAGGAAATTCTGGGAACCATAGGAACTGATACACGCCCTGGCAGACGCTTTTATTTCTGCGAGGGAATTCCTCCCTCTCTCTCTCTCTCTCTCTCTCTCCTTTCTATCTGTTGCTGAGCAGCAACACGTAGCTCTCCCTCTGCACCGCCCTCCCGAAGTGATCTCAGCATCACTGTGCTGAAGGGCGAGGTGCAGATTCGGGTAGAGAGGGAGTAGCCAACCAACGAAGGCGCACACACAGGCAGACACAACATCACAATAACTGGAGAGTGGCTTTTTGGAGCCAGCAAATGTGGTAGCATATAGGTTTGATGTTGTTACCGTAATAAAAATAGACACACACACACACACACACACACACACACACACACACACACACACACACACGGTATTCATATCTTGTGGGGACATTTAATTGACATAATGCTTTCCCTAGCCCCTTACTCTAACTCTAACCATGAAAAATGGATGCCTAACCCTAACCGTAACCGTAACCTTGTCACTAAAACCATATTTTGAGTCTTAAAAATCCCTTCAAACTTGTGGGGATTGGATTTTGACCCCCATAATGGCTGTTGGTCCCCACAAGTATAGTAAACTTCCAATTTTTGATCCCCACACAGATATAAATACACGCTCACAAACACACACACACACACACACACACACACACACACACACACACACACACACACACACACACACACACACACACACACACACACACACACACCATTCAGCTAACATAAATGAAAAAACAAAGAAAACAAACAAAAATCTTTAAATGGCCAAAATATCCATAAATATGTCCTGATTTTTATGACTGCTATAGCTCCAGCCTCATTTCATGTGACTCGTTTTTGTCTTGCTAACTAGATAAATGCACACACCCTAAAATTCACTTTCCGATTTTGTAAGAATTCTCAAGGCCCAAACTGAGAAAGCCAAAGTAAGGCCTTCAGTTTCTAGTGCATCAAATTTCTAAAGCTCCATCAGCATCACAGAAGACACCAAAATAACAGACTGAGAAGAAACTATCATGATGAGTAAAATGAACTGGGTTTCCAAAATCTCGAGGCTGTCTGCTCATGTTAGGCTGAAATAGCCCTTTTTGAACTAGAGAGAAACCTTGTACGTGTCCTGAATGCCCTCTGTTGTTATTTTTGCGCAGATGTATGTAAGTAAGTAAGTAAGTAAAATTTATTTATATAGCACTTTTTAAGACAAAAACGCTGTTACAAAGTGCTTCACATGAAGACATGTCAAACAAACAATATAGCAACATAGAGGAAATATAAAAGCATATCAAACAAGCAATAGTACAATATAAATATAAAATAAAACAACATATTACGCATTAACATTACCCAAATGCCTGTCTAAACAGATGAGTTTTAAGCTGTTTTTTAAAAGAGGCCACCGTGTCGATGGTGCGTAGTGAGGAGGGTAAACCGTTCCACAGTATTGGAGCCAGGGTTTGAAAAGCGTGATCCCCCTTTGTTTTCAGACGAGTCCGTGGAATAGATAGACGACCACTATCAGTGGATCTAAGAGTCCGCTTCGGAGAATAGGGTTTGAGAAGCTCCGAGATATAGATGGGGGCCTCACCTTGTAGAGACATAAACGTAAAGGTGAGGATTTTAAACTTATATCTATACCCAATCGGAAGCCAATGCAAGGATTTTAGTATAGGAGTGATATGGGAAAATTTATTGCTGTGGGTTAAAAGCCTTGCTGCAGCATTTTGAACCGCTTGGAGCCGATTTAGTGAGGCCTTAGATACACAGGAGAAAAGTGCATTACAATAGTCTAGCCGGGAGGAAATAAAGGTGTGGACAAGCATCTCCAGTTCGGTTGTGGAGACAATAGTCCTGAGTTTGGCAATATTTCTTAAGTGAAAAAACGTAAGACGTATGAACGTCAAAGGACAAAGATTGGTCGAAAATTATCCCAAGATTTCGAGCAGTGGCTTTTATTGTCGATGAAAAAGCACCCAGATGTTGACTAATTTGGGGCTTGATATTCTCTGGGGCAAGGATTAAGCACTCGGTCTTGTCTGCGTTCAGTTGCAGGAAATTGTTTGTCATCCAAAGATTAATTTCCTTAAGACAGTCCATAAGAGTGGATAGCTTTTCTAATTCCCAAGATTTAAAAGAAATGTATAATTGGATGTCGTCTGCATACAAGTGATAAGAAATATTTTTGAAACCGCTAATGATCCGGCCTAAGGGAAGAATATATAGTGAAAATAACAGGGGGCTTAAAACCGAACCTTGTGGGACTCCACATAGAAACTTCGCCACGTCTGATTGGAAGTTTCCCACTGAAACTAGGAGCGTCCTGTCTTCCAGAAATGAGGTGAACCACTTTAGAACAGATCCAGATATCCCTACCATGCAATTTAAGCGATGGATTAAGATCTGATGGTCAATGGTATTGTTAGATTCTAATATTATTTTATGCCATGTTATACCCCGAATTAAAGATTGTGAATTATTATGTAGTTTTAGTTTGCATTATTCTCCTGAATTAGAAGAAGCTGATAACTATTGCATTAGTTAAACTGATTTGCATTACATTAAATTGCTGACTTGTTGTGAATGAATGATATTGTTTTATGATGCATTATACTGCTGAGTTATAAGAAATCTAATTTGTCTGAGTAGAAGAGAACAGAGTGTGCTGGAGTTTTCTGCCCCATTTCAGCAGGAGCAGATAAACAGGGAGCCAAGGTCGTAGCTTAGGCGCTGTGTGAGAGAAAGCATGTGAATGTTTAGGCTTTGTATGATAAGGTGGAGGCACCAGAGGCTATAAAAGTTTGAGCAATGCTCCACCATTTTGAGATTTTGAGGCTGTCTGCATCAGTGTCCATCTCCCACGCGTGTGTTCATTAAAATCATCGTTTGACTCAACCCGGCCGGACCAGTGTTGTTATTGTGGTTTTTTCTCTTGTCTCCATCCCCAATATTTTGAACCTTAACAGTATCAAAGGCTGAGCTAAGGTCCTTGCCCAGCATCCCTGGTTTTATTGATTAAGAGCTGAAGGTTTGGTCTCACACATGGCAGCATGTCTAATGAAGGCGATAGTGCCTGCAGAGAAAAAGCTGCCTTTTCTTGGGCGAATTCTTAGTGGTATACCATCAGTTAGGTCTTTGTCACGAGAGATTTTGCACATAAAAAAGGTTTGATGCAGGTAAATTGTTTGTGACTAAGCTGTCGAATCAATCCACAAGAAAAATAGAGCATTATTGGTTTGTGCTGTTTGAAGTTTTCCATCGCAGCACAAACTTATAAGTTGCCGCTATAAAGCTCTGTTGAATCTAGTGAAAGCTTTGACAGCATCTACTTCTCCCCCAGCTCGTGCCACTACCATCGTTTTAGCTTTCGTTCTTTCCAGCATCATTTACTGGCCATCTTGTTGAAGATACCGGGCCTTAGTTCCAATTTGAAATACATTTAGGAGCATTGGATGCAATTTCCTACTCACTGTATTGTATTGCAGCACTTGTTTGGAAATATAATGGCCACAGGCAGCACTGGAACTGTTTACAACTAAATAAGATCTTTCCCTGCCATATTTTTCCCCAAGCAGGCAGAACATTAATATTTCATCACGTTTTTTTTGCCCAACAATTGGAGCTTAACATGAGTGTGCAAACTCATGAGACTGCCATAACAGATTGGGTCTTTACAGTTTCTTTCATGCACTGCATTGTCATTCTGCTTTTAGGGTTTTATGAAAACCAAAAAAAGTGCTCTATATGACGTTATTATAGATCATCTTGTGGGCCTCTGCAGATCCTTGACACCCTCTCACAGCAGCTCTGCAGGATTTGGAAAGCTTAACAAGAGCCTAGAAAGGACAAACAACCACTCTCTGCTGATTACAATATTGCAAAATTACAGACTTTCTCTTTTCGCTTGTGGGATCCATCTGTGTTTGCATGGGAATGTAGTGCTGTGGGTATAATCCTATTTAGTCTATCATTATCATCATTCAGCAGGATCTCATTGACTGCCTCGGTATCATCCTCTGTTGACTGTGATTCCTTGTTTTTTGTAGTCTGTATTATTTGATTATTTCTTATAGTATTTCCTCTCACTGTGCAGGAGTGCCTTTTAAAGCTAATGTATATGTATGTATGTATGTATATATATGTATATATTGTACTATTCTTAGTTAGCGTATTGTCTGTCTTGTCTTAATGTTGGTTTAAAATGGAGCACTGTAACAAAAAATAATTTCCCCCAGGGATCAATAAAGTATTCTGATTCTGATTCTGATTCTGATTCAGCAACATGTCTTTGCATTTGGATGGCTTTAGATGTCAGCATCTTGGGATTAGAGGGCAGTCAGTTTTATTTGTGTGTGTGTGTGTGTACACGTGTTGGAAAAGGCCCATTTTCTGTGCAGGGTATCTGATTTAGGTGATAATATAGGTGCCTCCTCACTCTGCAAGCTTGATCGGTCTTGAATGCTATCTCCGACAGCACACACATACACCTCCCTGGATTTAATTAACGTTGGTGAGCAAGCTTGATGTTTGTAATAGCAAATGACGTTAGGACTTTGTTCAGGATTACTGGGGCGGTTTTGTGCTAAATTATTTGTGATAAAAGACTATCATCTGCCGATTATTCACCTTCTGCTTTTCATCAGAACAGGCTGCTTTTGGTTCATTTTTCACTCGCATGGTTGGGTTTAATGTGCCGCTTTTGTAGCAGATGAACTATTGCCCGTAACTTGTTCCTCAACAAGTCTCTTTAGATCTTCTGTCACGATGAAAGCAGATCGCACTTTCTAGATCAATCCTTAAGTCTCATTTTTCATTCCATGTTTGGTTTAGTCAGCTATTAGAAACCTGCAAAGGTGGAGGAAGTACTATCCACTCCCAGTACACTGAAGTAACGATACACAAGTGAAAAAGTGAACGATCTTTATTTATGAAAAGTATTATCAGAGTATGAAGTGTAAAATCTGCACAAAAAATGTCTCTTGCAGTTGCCTTACATCAGGATATCGGCACCAGTGCATCTGTGATTTAATAGTCTTTGGTGTTGTTGCAGATCGAGGTGGGAATTATTAGACCGCTGTTTACAGTTAGGCAGTTTAGCCTAAAAGGTCAGGCTGTCTCCAAAGGCTCACAAGACACATGAGAGGGCTTCTGACATGATTAATGACAGCACATCACAGGGACATGTTTGGGGATTTTTGTCTATTTGTTGCAGTTGCTTGTAAAATGCAGAAAATGTGCTTTCATAGGCAAACATATTTTATAATCACCTAAAAAAGTTTAGAGAATTGTCTCCCTGACATCCAAAATATGTTCACCTTTTAGGCCTAAAAGGTCAGGCTTTCTCCAACGACAGCTACTTTTTTGGTAAGAGATAATGAGCTAAAAGGTCAAAATCCACTCATAAGTCTGTGATTTTATATGAATTCACATAAAATCATAAACTAGACTGTTTAAGAACTGTCAAATAAATGATGTGAGGCACATATTTTGCTCTGAAATGCCATACTCGGATAAATATATTCCTGTACTTTAAACTCTGACAAACAACAGTTCAAATATCTAGATACACTGCACTGTAGTTAGTCAGCTGGCTCTTCAGGAGGAGCAAAAACTGTGACAAAAAACACATATATACACATATATGCAGGCCTTTGTTTTTCAAAGTCTCAATAAAATGCCTCCTGAACTTTAAATCACTCCCATTTTCATTCTGTGCACTCTTGGTGAGCTTTCATTCACATCTCATATCTTTTGATGGAGCTATAAATTTAATCATAAAATAATAGACAGCTTTATTTTTATGTCTTAACCAAAACAGCTGAACAGTAGATAAAGAAAATAAAATGTCCTCTGCATTAAAATGCTTGACAGCTTGAATTTTAAGCCACGACTTTAAACCTTTGAGACAATTTACAGTGTGTCTGAATTAAATACAGAGCTGTTAATCATTCTGCCAGTTTCAATTCTTCAACTTTGAATTTCATATTCAGTAATCATACCCACATGGTCGAGATGAGGCGGTACATTTATCTCCTAAGAGAGACATTTTCTGCTGCCTATTGGTAAGCGAGCTAATTTGAAGAAGATAAAGCAAAGTGTACATAAAGCATGCATAGAGAGGAGAGAATGAGAACGAGACAGACAACAAGGAAAGAAAAACATATGGCTGCCGTTATCTGTCTATTCTTTCTTTTAAAGCCTGAGGTGCAGGCTCAAGTGTGAGCGTGTAGGAGTTTTTGTGTGTCTGTGTTGACTAAATCTGCTGCTCCCTATCTTTTGCTTGGCTGCCTTTATCTCTCTTTCCTTTGCTTTCTTTCCCAAACCTCGCTGTTTTTATGTGTCTCTCTTAACATTTTATATCCCTCTTTTCCCCCTTCACATATATCTTTTATTCTTCATCCATATCTTTCCCCGCTTCAGTCTGCCAACATCTTTCTCTATTAGAGGTCAGAGTTCAACAGTGTGTTGACCTCATCTTTGACTGAAAACATCAGTGTGTCATCTGAAGCCTCGCTGGGCGGCGGGGGGGGGGGGGGGGGTCAGCAACCACTGGGGAAAATGTCACGGCCCTGTATCCATGACAAAGGTTGTCATTCAAAGCTCACTCGAAATCTCTGCCAGCACTGATGGATAAACCAGCAGGGTCCTAGGAGATTTATGGAAATAGTAAAGAGGGAGAATCTATTTAGTCATGTTATTTCAACATGTGAAATAAAATGTGCTTTCAATCGTCTTCCACTTCACGCCACAGTAATCACATCAAACGGCTCTTGATTATTATGGCAGAGAGAGCTGGCTGACTCCGGACAGAGCGCAGACAGAGAAGGAGCAGGATGAATACAGATGGAAATCGGAGACGCTTATTCTTCTGCTCCCAGCTCTGAGAGTATGAGTGTAAGTTGAAGTCCAGTAACTATACATAAAACATATTAAACACATTACTAAGCCTGTGTCCATCTGGCTGGAGTCTACACGCTGAACATGGCAAGCACAAATTGGCTCAGGTATCAAGCATTAACATGGAATAATGTGGAACACTTGCAGCATGTTGACCTACATACAGACTCAGATACATGATAGTAATTGGAACAATAACATATTGTGCACAAGGTAGAGGTCTGCCCACACAAGGAAATGAGTGTTTAGTGCACAGATACCAGTGTTTGTTTCTGCGCTTCACCTTTATGTAGTTCTGGGTTTAGTCAGATGGGAGCTGGTCCACCGCATCTTTCACATTAAAACACTGACTGTCCTCAACCCTTTAATGATGTGGAGACTTCTCGTATTTCTATGTTTTCATCTACTTTGAGTCCATTACTAATGCTGCTCAGTGTTATACTGATGATAAACATTACCAGTAAACTACACAGGCTCTGCTCGGGAATCTGACCGGCCACCACAAATTACCAAAGTGAGGAGGAGTAGATAGTTGGTGTGTTAGTATCACTTATTTCTGTGTAAACCATTATTATTTCTTGACAACCAGAATACTTCAGAATAACTTTATAATACATCTTATTGAAACTGATTTGCACAAAAAGCTTCTAAGTTGTTTAATTGCCTTTTAAAAAAAAAATCAGTTATAAGTGTATTGATACCAAGAATGAGTTTTTAAATTGTACATTTTATAACTGTTTGTAAGATCTGTCTCTCAATGCAAGTGTCCAGTACTGGATATCAAGATGCAAACTGCAGTAATTTGTCACTAATTGTGTCTGATGTTAGCAATGTGCCAATCAATATATGAGGTCAACCTGAGAGTTTTAAATGTGACCATAGGTGACCATATTAAGGATACCCGGTCTCACTGACATCACACAGTGAGAAAACCATGTCTGGAAAAGAGCACTCTTAAGTGGATTATGTTCAATATGAGAATCCATTATTTTAATAGTGTCTGTAAATGACAGGGATGAAAGAGAAACAGCATATTCAGTCCATTTTAAAGACGTTTTTGCAGCTATAAATATCATAGTTCCCTCTGATCATGAAAAGCATGTATATGTGTCAAGACAGACTGCTCATACTCAAAAGAAGGCAGCAGCCCCATCTGCACAAGCTAATTTTGTTTGTGCAGAGACAAACACTCTTCTCTTCACAGACGCGGATCAGAAAGATGCCACAAAAGACGACACAGCGATGTATCTCAGTTCAACCCTTTGACTGGGATGTGGAGCTACTCACAGCTGGACCCAGACTGAATAGAGATTAGATGCGGTCCTACTGATGTAGCCGGACTTGTCTGCATGCCCATTTGTTATGATGATTCTTATTTATTTATTTGGTCTTTCTTTCAGCTGCTGATGAGGTTTCCAAAGGGGTGATGAAGAGCGAATAGGAAGAGATTGCAAATTCAGGCACAATGACACACCTGTTGTCTGTAGGTGAGAACATTACCAGCCTAATTAGAAGAGGGACATCATGTGGCTCTAATCAGATGCGCTGTCGAACCATCTGCAAAACTGCCACTCTCTCTCTGTGTGTGTGGCCAGCAGGTGGCAACATGTTTAACAAAAACTGGAGCGCTGACATGCCAACTTGTTTGGATTTCAGGAGAATTAGTATTTCAACTTGTACCCCATCTTAATACACATTTCGACGCACTAAACCAAACAGGACAGCGGCTTGGTGTTTGTCTTCGTCAAACTTCTATCCTTTAACTAGAAGCTTGCGCATGGCAAGTCCCGATCCAGTGGGTTCAATACTACTGCCAAGCAGAAAGTTAAATTCACTTTTCATTTAAACCCAAACACTATAAATCTTCAGGTCATGGGGCCATTTCAGTCTAGCCTGAAACAAAAACAAGCGAAATCTCTAACTTTACAATCAGTTGGATTCTGTTTACTTCCATTCTAAGCCATCTGATCGATAATGACGCTCAGTCTCACATCAAAGTGAATGTGTCCCAGTATCTGTGGTCAGTGCGCTGCTTTGTGTGCTCGACGATAACTGCGGCTTTCCTGATGCCTACTTCAAGTCCACAGTTATGTCGTACATCAGAGCGTCTAACTGCCAATGAACATGAACGCAGCGGGGCTCGAAACAAACAATCTGCTGTTTGTCTTGCTGCTTCCAATCCCATCGTCACAGAAGTGATGAGCACAAGTAAAACATAAAAAAGATGCACATGTTTGTTTGCTTTTTTCTATGACTTTGTTAATTTAAAATTCTATTTTCCCGATCGTACCTGAAGCCATCACCAACTCCTGATTCCTGTCCTCAACAATGAAGAACTTTTACCCTCCGAGTTTCCACTGAAGCGACAAGGACGTGTGGGATGCCTGGGACGGGATGAGGTGAAAGTGAGATGTAACGCCAGACATGTGAAGAAGGAAGGAATCGCGACAAACAAGTGTTTCCTTTTTACGTGATATGGAAAAAATGGCGAATTCAAGTTCTTCTCATGTGTTTCTTTCCTTGACCCCGGCCCTGGCTCACCGCGCAGAGGTCCTGGAAAATCCGCTTCAGGTGAGTTTGTTTAACTTTGAAACGTTTTGGCAAGGTGAGATTAAAAACTAATATTTAAAAAAAAACTTTCATAAGATGTATAAGTGACAAACTTACAGGTAACTTGTTCTAATTTAACAAAAACCTAAAAACACAGAATGCGTCGTAAATTTAAAAGAAAACCATTTCTTTTTTGAGCCATATTCTGTGCACCGTAGTTATATTTTTGCCCGCTTGTAATATAAATGATATTGAGCCTGTTCCAGCTGCAGCTGCGGAGATGAGAGCAAAACTTTTTTAATTTTCAGAAACTTCACTTTTTAAACTCCATTTAGAGCAGAAATTTGCACTCCAATATCCGAGAGAAGATTTAGTTAGTGCCTAAAAAATAATCTTGAAAGTCAAAGTATAACCTCAGCCTCTAAAGCTCTTTAGGTAATGAGCACTCAGTGTGGATGAGGAATCTAGACAGGGCAGAGATCTATTGGTGCTGGCACCTGTCACAACTATTTTTTAAAGCAATCATGACTAAATCATTGCGTTGAAAGGCTCTCTCTTTCTTTTGAACTTTTGAACTTTGTCAAGTGGGTTCGATTAATCTGTCCATTAAACAGAGTATGCAGACTGCGTGCACTTCTGTTTGTGTGTGATAATAAAAAGCAGTTTCCTTGAATGTGTGTGTGCAAACGTCCTGTTATGTTATGCCAGTCCTCTTTCCTCCCACTCTTATGTAACCACACATTCCTCTCACCCTCATTTTCCCCTGTCACTGTGTTTCGCCATGTTTCCTAAGTGTGACATTACCACTGGGGGCCAGAGAGAGAAAGGGTAGCAGAGGAGGACTGAGAGGCGTGAGTAATGAGTAATGACCCATTGGTGGGTTGTGAGAGAATAGATCTACTGTAAGAGTCCTGAACAGCTGGCTAATGGTCCCAGCTCCCCCTCTGTCCATGGCTACCCACCATCCCACAGAGCATCTCAGGATGGGGACAATATCTGTCTGTGTCACACTTTGACAGCGTTTTAGAAGTGAAAAAATGCTGCTGAAAAAAATGATGATGATTTGTCATCTTGGTTATACTTCACAAGTGAGACTTAGTCCCAGTATCTTTGAAAGATAGCTACTTCCAGTGACGTGATCCGTTACGTTAGGTAACAGAGGATGGGTAATATTTCCTAAGAATTTCTTTACCAGTTTTTGCCTTATTGGAGTTAGTGTGGGGAATAGCGGGCAGCGGAGCTTCCAGGCTGATTCAGTCTATGGACAAAGCTGTTCACTTTAAGCTTATTCAAACTCGACAACTGTATTTTATCTTTGAAAATTGCAGAATGCATGTGCTGCTGAACTAAATACTGCCAATTTCTATTGGAGGTAAACGAGGTGGGTGATGGGAGACCTGTACAGAATCTGCTGACAGCAGATAGCACAGCGCAACAGTAAACCCAAAATTAGTGTCCAGTATACAAGAGATTAGATTTTAACAGATAGGACTTACACATTTTCTCCCTCAAATAATAAAAAAGAATACATTTTAAAGATCTAATTCCTGGACCTCTTCTCAGCACTATTACTTGCAGAGATCTATAGCCAGCTTTGTTATTTATCCTGGCTCTAGATCCTGATCAGAGCCTTTACTCAGTAAACATACGGTTTAAGGTTAAATGTGACGCAATCCACAAATACATTTTGATAATGGTATTAAAATGTCTGTTTTCTTTCTACTACTGGTATCCATGTTTCTTCTGTACCCACCACTCACCCGGAGCAGAAACTGAAGGGCTGCATCCAGAGATCAGCCCATCCCAGTGAGGGACAGATCCCTATTGTCAGTGGACACAAAGGACCGTGCTGTCTGTACGTCTGTCGGTCTTTCTCATTGTTGGTCAGTGTCCTAGTGAGGAGGAGGAGGAGGATCAGTGCTATCAGGCCCTTCATCAGCCTTCAGATCCATTCAGATTTAAATTATTTTACTCAGAACAGTCACATGTAGTTTCCGGGTTCTGGTCTAATCCACTAATTGGAGTTTGCTCTGTGCTTATGAAACGTTCCTGAGCAAAAGAAGCTCAGGCTGTCTTATCTCTGACATTTAAGTAATGGAGTTTATACAACACACGGCCCACAATTGGTGGTAAATTCCCTCATTGTGTCTCGATGATGAATGTTCTCACGCACAGAGTTAGAGCCCACTTTTCCTTTTGCTGATAGCGATATTCACGATATTGCTGGACTGCTGCAGTGGGAATCCTTCTTGAGTTTGTGTCATTGTGACTTTTAAAAGCACAAGAATCTTTATTTGATGCTTTGCCTTTCTCACAGCCAGTATCAGTATCAGCTTATTGAATCCAGCCCTCACAATAATCGTAGCACTTCTTGTTAAATCTGGCAGCAACATTAAAAACTAAACATGCTGCTCAGGGGCTGCATTATTGTGTTGCTTGCCAGTTAAGTTGTCAGGTCTTCAGAATCATTTGCTCTGAAATGATGTACAATCGAATTCCTTGACTGTAACAAACAAATTACATTTTGAGGAAGCTAAAATAAGACCGCAGTAAAAGCAGATTTCTATTTTGGATGGCCTCAAACAACCTGTAATTACAGAGGACGGGAAAGACAAGAACTTCTGGATACCTGCTATTGTCCAAACATAGATGCAGTGGAAGGAGGCGTATATAGATCCTTTACTTAAGTGAAAATAAAAATACCAAAATGTTTAATTGCTCTTTTATACTGATAAAATCACAAAGACAGTCTTACTGCTATTATAATCATTCAGCGATGAAAACCTCACAACCATATCCTAGAATTCCTTGAGAGTAGCCCACTTAATATATGGACAGTACAAAAATACTCTGCTCAGAGGCACTGTTAATAAAACTCTGGCCAGTATAATTAAGCAGCTGATATTACTATTACCCTGCTGATAAACATCATTACCAACATGGGAACCCATCAGCCAAGATTTCAGCTCTTCCAGAAGAGATTTGGGCAAATAATTCACATTTTATGCACCCACTGTTAGGATATGTTTTAAAAAGCTAAATGGCTGAAACCAGATGATAGCCAGCACTTCCTATATGGCTGTTTTTCAGATGTTTTTCCTCTTATTTTCCCTCTACATTAAATGTTTAAACTGCTCAAACATGATAAATCAGTACTGCCTGGACAAAAACAGAAACCAAAAGCCTCCAGTATCAAAAACTGTTCCTTGCCTACAAATTCTGCATATTTATGTGCAAATATCTCTTCTTAATGCACTTGGATATGGATGTAATACAGTATAAGCAGAGCACAAAATGGACAGGCTCAACTAAATTCAGATATTTTAAATAATGTAGTTGAGTAAATATAAGTGATTATTTCTACTTCTTTACGCGTTAACTGTCCTTATATTAAAATAAAGTAAGATGAAGAATGTGCAGCAGTTTAAACGGTGCTGTGGTGTGAAGTGTGTCGCTTTCCTTAAAGTGTGTAATGTTTGCTAAGCAAGTCAGCCAACAAAAGACGCTCCCAGTATACCAGCCTCGCCTGATCCAGCAGCTTTGTTTGCTCTTCCTCTGACAGGAAAAGTCTCTCCCTTTTAACCCCCCCTCCCTTTCTCACTTGCTCTCCTGCTTCTCTTCTCTCACACTCTCGCATGAATTTGTCTCCCTCGGTGGGAAGAGCGTTAGGCTCCTGCAGCCTTGAGTCTTGGCCTTGATTCCCGCAGTGACCACCTGTACCGCAAATGCACACCCTCCAACTTTACACCAACAAACGAGAGGAATGATTTATTATAATAAGGCTGAAAACACTTGCTGGTCAGCTTAATATGAAGTGAATGAATCCAATAGAAGTTAAGATGAATCCTTCCTCACATTTCAAATTGCTATCTCCTGTGTGAAGTCTGTGGAATGAACTGTCCTCAGGCTGCACATCCACCACCACGTATTCTTAACACACTGTTTCTCACGCACGCACACACACACGCACCCACGCAAAGTTAAACACCCTGTTCTGCCCCCGGCTTCTCTCAGCATTAACCTGCAGCTTCCCCATGGGCTCAGTAACAGCAGCGGCAGGGAGCCACTCACACTCTCTCCTGCAGAGCTTGACAAGGTTATTGATCTTGGTTTAGTGTACAGACCACAGCTGCCTGATAGGTGTCTGATCATAAATTACTAGGGTCATATTCTTCTTCCGTACAGTCGGGAGTCACAGTCCACTCTCCCCGTCAGTCTGTATGCCATATCATTAGAGGACGCCGTCTATCACTTCACACCCACACACACAAGTTCAGGCTTTTTACCTATCAGTCCCCTAGGAAACCCATCAGCAAGCCGCCCATCTCCTCCCCTCCTCCTCCCAAATCCTGTTTACCTCTCCTACTCTGCAATCATCGTGCAAGTGTAGGAAAACACACATGAACTAAATCCGGTTTAGCACTAGCGTCCTCGCTGTAGGTTTCAGGTGAGTGATCTCATCCAGCTTGGTGCCAAAGTGAAAAGGGAGAGAGAGGGTGAAGAGAAGATGGGCTTGGAAGAGAGACGCGAGAGAAAAACTGGACTGTAATGTGGTGGTTTTGAATGAAAAATTACCCATAAGTCCCCTAGACTTCAATTTCTTATCAAGCTGGCGAGGAGCTGATATGCTGAGTTATGCAATAAAAAGTTGTAGTTTTACTTTATAGTGAGCTGCTGGATGGAATTAGGAGTGCCATGAGCAGATAAATCAAAACTAATTGAAAGTTGGCTGTAGGTTTTCTTATAGCTTCATATCTACTCTGGTGCTTAAAAGCAAGGAACACACTTTTGTCTTTTCCTTGTAGACTAACAGCTGATCAGAGTTTTCAAAGGGACCCATGTTGTAATTGACCAGTCTCATCAATATGGATTTATTATAGACTTTATATGGATTCACTTGACATTTTATTCAGACATCAGTGTCGCTTTAGGGTAACATTGCAGTATCAATCCTCTGGGTTTTCTTCAGGCGCCTTTACCAATTTAAATAGTTAATTTGCCCTCCAAAACCTCTCAGTGGGACTTTGCGTTGCTTTCTTACTTGCTCTGACTAGTGTATTTAACTAGGGTTTGCAGCTGTGAGTTGTACTGAACCTGACTGCTGTGTCAAGGGCAAGGACAGCTGAACCGCAAGGAAATCAGGTGTGTGAGCTTGTCGCCACATGTGTATCCAAGACACGCATCATGATGCAGTTCACTGGGAGTAGGAGTGGCTAATGGTTCATTAGATGGGCAGAGGGGTTGTCAGGATGATCGTGGAAATATCTGTGTTGCTCTACTGTTCCTGGTGTCATTATTATCTGTAATGTGCTCTGCGGTGTTGTTTACACGTCCACACTGTTATACAAATAGTCAGTATATGTGAATGATTACCGATAAGTGATGTGCATGAAGCAATTTAGTCAGACATTCCTGACAGTTTTCTGGTAAGTCGGACACCATTAATAGAGAAATGAAGTCCGCCAGTGAATTCCATGGAGCGAGAAACAGTTTTTTAAATTTATTTTTGTGCCTAATTCATTTGATCATAAGTAAAATCACAGTCAGTCTCCATTAGTCTTTAAATATATAAATTACACTAAAAAGGATGCTCTCCTCAGAGCAGCTGCTGTTGTTGTGTGAGTGCATTCAGTCTCAGTTAGTTATGTTTATCTGATTTTGGTATGAAGCATGATTCGAGGATGTCATTACACCGTCACTAAATATTTGAAAGTTAGTGATTAATAAAAGGATCTGAGCTCTATTATCTTGTTCAAATATTAAACTTAATGAACCTATTTCAGGTCTGCAGCAGGCTCGAGTTAAATCTTAGAAGAAGTGACGGTAGTTTAGGTTATTTGTTGTGCACACAGATAAAACTAAACCACAGTGAGCAGCTTTTCTGACAACAGAGCAAAGGAGCGCTTTGGCCTAAAAGATGCAGTATAAATTCATGCTCCACATTAAAACTGCAAACAAGCAGCATTTTATTGTCTTTGCTAGAATACAGTGTTTCTTATAACCTCGGCCTTTATTGCTAAACAAACATGAAAGTGTATGACTCATAATTGTGCTGGAGTCATATTATATATGATATCCCGTCGACCTTAACGCACCACTTTATGTTTTTATAGGATTTTTTATTTTTTGGTTTTGAACTGGATAGGTAGCACACTAAGGCAGGTAAGGAAAACATCATTTTAACCTGTATTTCGTGGATGTTTACTCATGTTTTCATGTGGTGCTCCTGTGTACGCTTCCGTGTATTCTCTGAGCCTGGCAGTAAGAGTAGAGGATTGCTGATATTTCCATTGTTTGCACGATGAATTGCGACTTATGCTTAAATCATTACAGCTATTCCCTCTCAGTCTGGCAAAGAGATGCTTCATATTGTCACTGAGGATTTCTAATGATGCGCACTGATGGACAATAGGCGACCTCTGGATCGTGCGGTAGTGAGCAGCTGTTTTTGGAGCTGTGTTTGGAGACCAGAGGAATTAATTTACACTCCATTCACTCCCGTGTCCTTTGACCACGGCGGTGTTATCTTATTGTCAACAACATCACATGGATAATACTGACAATAACCCACTGTCTGTCTTATCAGATAGAATGGACCACTGAACCTGAACATTAATACTTATTTCCTTTTTTTTTAATCTATTGTTGCTGCATGTGATTAAATTTCCCTCTTATTCTCCACCTCACTGTTGTTTCTCATCCTGTTGTTTTAACTCCCATCACCATCCACCTTCTCCTTGTCCATCCTCCACCTCTCTTCCTTAAAGCAATTTCAAGGGATAAATGCTTGGCTGCACTTTCTTTTACTTCTTCAAGAGTGATTGAGTTCTCTTCTTTAGGTTTTATCCTTCACATTCCACCCCCACTCTGTGCTATCGTTCCTTTATAAACTTTGTCCACCCACAGCCAACGGTATGTTAATAACCCAGAATTCAATTTTCTTTTGGCAGTCATTTTCCTGGGATATATCAGGGACAAAACAGCCAAGTATACTGTTCCAGCACTTTAAGTGAATGTATCTCGTTTCTCCCTCCATCACTTATACACCTACTCTGAGGAAAATTTGCTACAAACATCTGATGATACTTTTTTTGTTTTAATTAAGGTTGCACTAAAATTGAATTTGGCTGTTTTATATAGCAGTTTTACTTTGGATGTCTCAAAATCTTTGTATTTAGTTACCCAAAAAGCCCTGCATAGTTTGAAATTATTGTATTTATGGTGTACAGTGAGACATCCACTTTTCCTTATTGTTCAGGATAAATTGCAGCTTTTGCTAAAATGCTAGTTTCTTGATGTGGATGCTATTTGCAAGTCAGAAAGTCCTAATTGCAGTATTTACAATATGAAATGAATCCTGGGAAAGTGTTACTGTGAGTATGTTGGTATGCAAACACTAAAGATGGTAAACATGATAGTTATAGTTGAAAATCTCCATTTTTGCCTTTGTCAGCTTGAGTGTGATATTCCCAGAACTTTGTGCGTTTATTTGTCTGAAGGTGTGCACCAGCCTACATCCAGATCTTAATGAGGTGTCAGATATTGTGTGAGAACTTGGATTGTTTTCATTTTTTGGCATATTTGTGTCAAATGTCTGTTTGCTGTTTTTGTTTTGTTTTTTTACTACGTGTGAGAATACAGATTTCGGTGTTACGAAGCTTTAAAAGCCTCTGTTCCACAGGAGTACAAACAATATCTACACACGCAGTTGTGCCTTTGAACACAACACCAATGGAGCAATGCTCTCTGTGGTTGTCATGGAAATGACAGATGCGACAGCTGGAGGGAAGACTTGCGAGAAGTATTATGGGGTGTTTGGAGTCGTGTGACAACTAGAGCGTCACCTAATCCTCTGTCTGTTTACTGTTTGTTTCCACAGACTTATCTCCTGGGAATCATCATCTCCATATGTGGGAATGTCCTCATCAGCATCTCGCTCAACATACAGGTAGGAAACACTGGAATCCAGCTGTGTGACAGACACTCAGCACAGTAGGCGTTTAGCGCCTGTAAAGTATTTCTAGACTGTCTTTCTCCTCATGGTTTGCTCTCTTTAGCAAACTCTGTGTGCTCATCAGGATTTTAGTGCGTGTACCCTCGGGCACTGTGGCTGTGTGATGTTCACAGCAGGCAGTGTGCATTAGAAATGACTGCATTTCATGACAGAAAAGCCTGTTTGAATTAAAACGAATAGAAGTGGGTGTTAAAATATTGCAATTCAGTTTTAATATAGTGCAATTAAGTATTCAAACAACACATTTTCTGCACAGTCTGGACCTGAGTAGGGTATTAATAAGCTGCCCTTAGGTTGATAGCTCTAATTCAGGTGAAGTTTTACCATTTTCTGAGCATCACAATGTTAAAAAATAAGGACTTCATTGATTAAATGTAATGTAAGCCTACAAGCGCTAACATTTACCAGTCTGAGAAGATTCATCTAAAAACATTATTTGTCTAAAGTGATCTTTTTTTCTGGGGAACTGATAATATGAAATAAAGTCTGCATGGCAGCAGCATGCAGAGCAAACTTGGATGCCGTGACAGCTTCAAGTAGATGTGAAAAAGTGCTAAAGAGGTTGATAACCCTTACTTAGAAGCCAGTATAAGCTTCCAGAAATAGAATTGTTAATGATTATGAGGTATACTGTAGACTTGTGTTGGGATCATACAGCTTCTTAATTGGTGTCATGTCTCTTCTGAGATGAAATGGTAATCAGCAGAGAGTGTGATGCTGCGTTTAGAGTTGTGTGACAGTCGGTGTAATGCTATATTAAATTGATTGATTAATATGTTAAGTTGCACCTACTTTTTTAGGATTTGCACAGTGCGGTGAAGTTATTGTCTGTGTTGTGTTGCTGTAGTTTGTACAGCTCTGTTGGGCCCACTTTATCTGACTGTTCCCCTGGCTCCTCTGGCTCCCGTTCCCTCTCTTCCTGACAGAAATATGCCCATGTACGTCAGGCACAGCGTGGATCCAAACCCTACTACACATCCGCCACATGGTGGTGCGGAGTGGTTCTCATGGGTGTTGGGGAACTGGGAAACTTTGCTGCCTATGGCTTTGCTCCAGCATCTCTCATAGCCCCACTGGGCTGTGTGTCTGTTATAGGTAAATATAATCTTTTTTGTTTTTTTAGTGTCATGCATTATCCAAGTGTGAAAGCAAAACTAACAGTGGAAGGTGTTTCCATGCAAGGCCTGTGTTATTTCCTTCTGATCCTGTTGACAGTGTCATGCCAACCAAAAACTAATGATGTTTTATCCAGTCATTTTCTATTAAAATTTTTTTCTATAGACTTTATTTAATCTGTAGCACTTTATAATGCTTATTTGTATATTTTATGCATTAATAAAATTATATGTGCGAATAGTAGTCTCTTAACCAGAGGTGGCAAAAGAACAGACATTCTGTACCTAAGTACTGATACTAGTGTTGAAAAATACTCCAGTAAAAGTTGAAGTACTGATTCAACTTCTTTACTCAAGTAAAAGTTAAAAAAAAAAGTACAGGCTCTGAAATGTACTCTAAGTAAGAAAGTAAAAAGTAGCTCTTTGGAGGACATTTCTACCAGCTGTTTTTATGCAAAGCTAACTGAACCTTGTGCTTTATTAATGTAACAATAATATTAGAAGAGCTCTATTTTCTGTTACCTACATTGTAGAGGGTGACTTTGCCTCTAAGCAGGAAATGAGTAGGGAAGAGATTAAAGTGGATTCAGCAGATGGGGGAACCCTAAAATTAGTTGAAATGGCTCAGTGTGGGGCAAAGAATCACAGCTCAGTAATTTCTATTGAGCGCTCCAGTAGATTGTCTTATTGTACAGGCTGTGAGTAGCAGACCTGCTGCTCTTTGTGGATGTACACAACGTGTTACAATAAACACGTTACTGTAATCCGATTACTTTTTTCAAAGTAAAGTAAGGGATTACTATTGCAAAAATAATTACTTTCCCGTAAGCACACTGCATTTCTGCGTTACTAAACCGTGATTTTGTTTGTGAAAGGGTCTCGTGACAATGACGTAAACACATGCAACGTTCGTGGTAACAGATGTGTGCAGATCAACAATGGATAATATGGAGAGCAGGAGCGAGTACGACCATGCAGGGTTTAAAGCTTGGAAGTGCTGACATTACTTTGAGTTTGATTCTGTAAAAAGTGACAAAAACATTAATGTATGCTGTACACTCTGCATGGGAAGAAAACTTCTTTTTACCGTGAAAAATTAAACTGCAAATCTGAGCAAGTACCTAGCACGCTGCCACGGGAATGTGAAATTCACAGAGAAACCCCCCCGGATCCCCCCACTGACATGACCGGGCAGACCTCCACCCGCCCCACTCCTGCTAAACAGGTGAAAAAGAGCAACGGGACTTAGTGCCACTGAGACTTTGATTTTATTTATTTTTTTGCTGTGTTTTACTTGCATCTATTTGAAAGAGAGTGTAAACACAAAACATTATTTTATTTCATATGCTGGAATATGCAGAAAATAGGTTTAAATGTTAAACAAATTTCTTTCTGTGAGAGACTGTTGCATATAATCTAATTTTTGCTTGATGCAATGCGCATGAAGGTAAAAGATTAAAACTAATAAAACAAGTTTTAAAAAGAGATTTTTTCATTTGATTCAATTTTATATGATGGATTATGCAGAAAAAATAGAATTGGGCTGAAAGGTCTATTGCTTTATTACTATTCAGGTTATGTGTCATGTTTTAAAAACTAACTGGTCAAATGTGACCGAAACATTAAGTAAGGCGGTGGGGGTGCACACAACCACAGGGTTAAAAAAGTAACTAAGTATCGAATTACTTTTGAAAATAAGTAATCAGTAAGTAAAGGGATTATTTTTTTGGAGAAGTAATCAGTAATTGGTTACTAATTACTTTTTTCAAGTAACTTGACCAACACTGTACACAGCTGAATTCAACCAGATGTCAGCAGATGTTTCATGAGTTGTCCTGGCAACACTGACAGTACGCTGTTTATATTAACTTTATTCTAGACGACCACTGTGCACCAGTCACACACTGTTCCTTTCTTTGAATCCATCACAGTACAGCAAACTAACCTGTTCATGCTACACTAACCTGCTGAGGATTTTCATGCAACCTTTAAATAGTGAAATACAGCAGCTGTATCTTTAGCTAGCAACACAGTGTGCGACAAACTGCACACAGACAGTTTGTGTGTTGAGCTCATAGAAATGCTGCGTTTGACAGTGACACCAGCTCAGGTATTTGGATTAGCATCCGAGTGGCTTCCAGATACGGGTTGGTTGATTTCCTTAGAACCATTATTGTTATATTTCACTGTAACACCACAGTAGGCTGACTGGGTTTATTTTTCCCACTTAGCTAGGTAAGCATTGATAACTTAGCTAACATTACCTCTATCACTATATTAATGGGAATATGAATCATTGTGAGACTTACTGCTGGTAAAAAAAAAACAAAACAGCTTTCTTCTTTTTGGTACTGGGAATTAAATCTTTTTGCTCTGTCTTTATTACTTGCAGAAGAAATCTCCTAAGAAACGTTGTAAAATGTACGGTGGCAGACCTGGGTAAAGACTTGTGTGTTTCACATTCATTTTTATTCCAAAGTTGACGTTTGCTGTTGTTTGTGGAGCATCTGAGAACTGCAAAGACTCTCTAGGATTTAATGTATATTGTTTGCAAAAGAAGCATTTGATTCAAAATAGGAAATAATAATCATCTTAAAATAGCTTGCATTTAAACATACACAAGAAGACTTCACGGCAGTAATGCAACTTATCGATTATACAAATTCTTCCCCACATTCATTGGCTTTCAGTTTTAGAGGGATATATAATAATATATAATATTAGGGCCTTTATAATAGGGATGCAGAACATATGATGTATTTTTTAGATTGGAGGCATAATATTGGCCTGTATTATTTATTTATATGAGAACCTTAACTGAAACATGTGAAATTCAACACATAGACATTAGTTAGTAAAGGTTTAAAAGTGACAACAGAGCTAAGTTACTTAGGTTTAGTAACTGTACTCCTTTTATTAATATTTTAAATGTAGAAGCATTGCAAGGAAGTACTGAAAAAGTACCTTAATCTGTTTCTATAAGACATTGTTTTTACAGAATCACGTAAAATCTATTCTTATCACGTAGTAATGTTTCTTAATAATCATTATATTTAAGTCCCTTATTGCCTAATAACCATTACATATTGTAAGGACATTTATATTAAATGTCACAATACACTGGTACTTAAATGTGTCTATTATCCTATTATTTTGTGCTGTACTGCACAATACTAGTTTCTGCTCTACCCTTGCGTGTTAAATAGACCTTCATATATGGTGATATATATCACTTCATCAGCTCATTAGCTCAGCAGCAGTATGTTCAAGTGCAGGGCATAAAAATGATCTGTATGTATCAGTGAAGTTCTCCATCTGCAATAACAGTTTTATTTCTCTCCTGTGTTTCCAAGCTACACAACTGCTTATAACTGATGAGACTAACAGTCTTCACTTTATTCACTGGAATCTTCAAGCTTACAAACCATTCTTTGTTATTTAAGGTGTTAATTCAAAAGTAAATTTAACAAATTTTAAACGAGCAGAAACAGTGGGTCATTGTGTGAGAGTGGAAGAGTGGTGGCGGCGGGGGGAGTTCATGTGTCATCGTTTCAATTCCTACCTTATACCCAGCACTGAACCCAGAAGATAAATCTCTACATTTTAGCTCCAGAGATTAAATTACATAGGAAGTCCAATTATTCCTGACATTATGAATCTAACACCACACTTGAGAAACAATCATTTTTACGGCCCACAGTTGAGCTAAAGATGTCACAGACTAAGCCGGACTCATTAGCCAGTCAAAACAAAGCCTGCCCCATTGCTACAGCTGGCAGCTGCTCAGTGCAAACACTCTAAACGCAGGTTAAATATTGAACAGGTTCACTTCTTACCTTCCACCGCGCATCACTCACGGCGCTGGAGGTGGTGGTGACTCATGGATATTAATGACAGCTATTACCTCCACGCTTCCTATAGTCACGTCTTGCCAGTGGATGAATGGTTTGAATAAAGCACTAAGCGAAACCACAAATCTTGCTAAGAAGGCTGCACCTCTTGTTCATTGTAGTTTTGCTTGCCACTGTATTTGCTTCAGTGAGCACTTACCAAAGAAAAAAATGCTTTTAGCAGAAAAATAAAGCCTCAGTTCGGTGTTCTGTTAAGACCAGCAACCTCCAAATGTGTTGTCAGTGTGTGTAAATCTAACCTTGTGATGAATCTCTTTAAAACCACAACCATTAACAATTACCGTACTCATTTCCATTTTACTATCAGATCCTCGTGAAACCAGCCGATTGCTAGTGTTGCACTGGAGTTTGAATGAATATTATGCAGCTGAAGTGCGTTTTCAAGGAGCCTTTTAAATAATTAATGCATCTGAGATTACGAGGTGAAAGGAAGAGAAAGAAGAGGAAGATGTCTGCAGTCATGACACAGTCTGTCCTCAGCTACAGGGGAGAATCTGCAGGTTGGCTCCTTTCTTTGACTGACTGTACCCCTCAGCTCACACTGACTCACACGATATGCAAATGTTTAAAGCACATACATACACACACATAAAATTTATGCATAACTGTAGCGGTGTGTAAAAGGTCTAGAGGATTGTGTCGACTTGGGATGCTCCTCTGACATATGCACACACAACACACACCCTTCCTGCTGTGCTGTTGTGCCTGTTTTCCGAGAGCTGTGTGAAGGCACAGAAGGGGGTACAGACAGCAGGATGCCTTCACTGGGTAAACAAGAGGGAAGTGAGTGGCTGGCTTGGAGAAAGGCTGAGGTGAGAGGAAGAAAATTTCAAGGAAAGGAGAGCATAAGTATGTGAATGAATAAGACACAATAGGCAGAAGCAGAGGAGTAAAGGGCCGGGATCGAGAGAGCTGACGATGCCGCTGTCATCCGCCTGTCCGTGCATGTCACGCTGGCACTCGTGACGTTCCGGGGAGAGCAATTACTACTGTCCGCGTTCACAGAGCCCAGTCCTCTCTATTAGGAATGACAGCATCAGCCCAAAAGCTGTTGTGTGGAGCAGAGAATCAGCTCTCTCGTTCAGATACCGATGTCATCGCATGCAAAAGAGGAGGGGAAGCTGGCAGTGTGGAAATGAACAGAAACCTGACTGCATCACTCACGGATGTCAGACCTGCAGCACTGTATTATCCATTAGGATGCGGTGTTAGCGCAGTGTGAAGAAGTCAGGATGTAATGTAGATGTATAAATAACACAATGATTTTAAAGAATGACTTTACAGTGTGACTGTATTTATTCAGGGTCAGGACAAGATCTCATTTCAGATTTCAGAACTCCTTTACAACGTTTGTGTAATGTTTTCTTGAATAGCTTCTGAAGGACGGTTTTGATTCAAGTTATCAAAAGTTCCTGTTTGGGAAATTGTGAATACAACTTTTGTTTTCTTTTACAAATTACACGTGC